>NC_091122.1:130919454-132119454 GCF_040183065.1 Periplaneta americana | reverse complement strand
CATTACCTATAATTTCCATATGATATAACATACATATGTAATGGCAGGGCATTGTAGACCACTAAAATTAGACACAAAAGGGCAACTGGTACAGTAAACATAACCTATAATTTCAACATATCTAAATATCCGTGCGGTGCAACTGAAAATTATTGAATTGTGCATAAATGAATGTACAAGAATTTCGCAATATTTAATCGAAATAAAGGCAGGTATTACACACACGAACAACGTAATTTTCACATCAAAAATAATATTACACCTTAACTCGCAAGTGAATTATATCTGAAGTGTCTCATAATCATTGTTTTAAATTTTATTTATGCAATTACACTACATTTTAGAGAAATATATGTTACTCTTTATGCATTCCAACTAATTTATATGGTTGAAACTCCGCCCTTCGTGATAGAGTTAAGCGAGTCACATGGTCTGCCTTACGGCCTGTATTAAATCACGACGGCAGTAGTACAGTCTATTGTTCCTAGTACTCACAGCGCTCCAAGCGGCTAGCAACTATCACGAGAAATGCAAAAAATCATCCCAAGCTTCGTGACTGTATATAATAGACTGTGATAATACTATGTTTTTGTAAAATTAGTTGCTTTGTTTTTATTTCCATATTTCTGATCATGTACTCCAAAATAATTTTTGCTAGGTTTTTCCGAAGGCAGGTTGTAATGACAGGTGTCCACCTGTTTGCTGTTGCAAGAAATAATGACCATCCTATTGAAATGTCAGAATGATACGAAACTTTCAACAACACGGTTTCTTTTCTAGCAATCAATAACGTCTACAGGAATTAATACGTAATTTGGCGCACATGACCATCTGGGGACATTACCACACCTTAAAATTGCCGGACAAACAAGCGCTACTGAATATTTGATCACATCATGAGCTACTTACATGGCCTTGGAAGGCATTGAGAGACTTTCTTGTTCAAAACAAACTAACGCCAACGTCTGGTTATGTCATCCACATCTGTTGACGTGAGAAATACTTCACCGCTCGTCAGTAAGCAAATCTGTCTCCAAGGAAAGACACAACATAAAGTATTTTAAGTTATTTATTTATCATAACATCTTCTTTGCTTATTTAATTATTGTCGTGTATTTATTTTTACAGAATTCAATGTTTATTTCCAAGGTCAAGAACTTAATATACTAATTCTGAAATCTGCATCTGATAGTATCTGTCACTTTCTTGTCAGTCAAAATTACAACTACTACAAACACATGGCTTCTATTCTTTTTATAGGCATGTACACAATAAGCAATGTAATTTACTTCTGAGTTTGTATATGACGGTTGTGTGTTTAGTTTGATAAAGAAAAAAAAATCACATGTGATATTTATGCTTATCACTGAACACAAGTTAAATATTTAACAATAATTGTGTATTACAGTATATTAAATATTAATATGCGTTACAAGAGCGGTATGTTGACGTTTTCATCTTCGAGGAAAAGTTTGAAAGAGCGAAACGTAGTTGTGATTTTTTTAATTTCCGAGAATTGAAAGCAAGCATACCGCTCATGTATCGTACATTATTTTGTGCGAAGATCGTTTATTACATACCTGAAACAGGAATTTCTAATTATTTGCAATGAAATCTCCATCTTGGTTTGTGTTCAATGACGGCAAATTTGCAAAACAAAAATATCTATCTTCAACATTGTTGCTTTAAAATGTTTTCTGTGTTTACAATACTCCAGCAGGCCGTGATATACGCCTGTCTTTTTCCCCCCCCCTAGTTTATGATGAGTCTGGAATCTTGTTGATTTTTCACGGCTTCCTTAATGTTACTTGCATCACGAATGCAGTAACTTTAGTGGAGTTGTAGAGATTATTTAATTTTTTAAAATATTTAAAAACAATAATTAACAGTGCAATTTAGGTGAAATTGCAGTGGTAAGTTTCCAATTTATAATTATTATTATATTGAACGTCTCTAAAAATAATATGTTAAAAGCCTAAAGCAGTAAAATCAATATGTCACTTAAGCGGTAAGAAGAGGGAAATTGTTATGTGTGTTAGGTTGGGAATACTGAATGTGGAATTTTAGACTTTCCGCGGATTGGTTTTGTGCGGAAACCAAGCAAATACGCACGATCTCGCACAAACATTTTTTCAACTCGGACAAAACTCGATTAATCTATCGATTAATTCATTAAATTCAATAGTTAATCGATTAAATATTTGATCGATCGACAGCACTAGTTGCTAGCCACTAGGATCGCTGCTATCGCACAGTCTATTGTTCCTAATACTCTCAGTTGCTAACCGCTTGGAGCATTGTATCGCGAGAAATGAAAAAAATCACCTCAAGCTTCGTGACTGTATATACTAAACTGTGGTCTGAATTGAATATTCAATGGCTCTTGAATTTGCGCTTCCACTCAATAGAATCGTCTTTTGTCTAGTGGTATCCTTAATAATTGCTACTGTTATAGTGTTTCAGTTGAATTTAATTTACGGGTGATTCATAATGGAGAGGAGAAATTATATCTAAAGGCAAACACTTCATCTGTAGGTAAGTTGACGCACCTCTTGATTGGGATGCTGAGAGTTTCGGAAACTTGTGATGTTATACGGCACACTGTTGACTGATTCACGTGGTATGTCTGCATAGATGAACTAAAACGTATTGGTTTGCTATATGGATGTAATTAAGGTTAGTGCAGATGCAAGTCACAGTAAGTATCAACGTAGGTAACTGAAATGATGAAATTGCACAGAACCTCAGAGCAATGAGAATGGAAAATCTCTTTTGATCACATTTTCTGTTTCAGTTAAAGGCATCAAAACGCTCACAACTATCCGCTTGCTACAACGAAAATTATCTTTGCTGTTCTTTGTAGATTATACATTCAAAGGACCCTCCAAGTCTCTGGTATACAGTTTTACTGCACACAAAATGTCTAATATAAAATTAAACATATTCTGAAAAATCATCGTTATTTACTGTAGTAAATTATATAATTTCCTTCTAGTTATTATTAGGGAAAGGAAGTTCATGCATTTGCATATTTGTTCTCTATCATTGTGTGAATATGCTGAAAGATTGCCTACATGAATCGCAAATTTCTGAATACAATGGTATTACTTTTATTGTGCATACAAGCGCATATTTTGCCTTTGTTTATAAAAGCATCATATTTAACATTCATGTAGCGAAACTGCATATTATGTATGTTTGTCTTTCCCTCATTTTTAAAAGTGTGTAACCTCGTAAACACGACTAATTTATGTTGATGAATTTTGAACGTAACGATGACGCCCTAATAGGGAGCCTCTCAAGTTAGCAATTGGTATTCCTTTACTGCAGTCTTTAGCAGATTTCGACAGAACAATATCCAGTTTAACATCAGTTCCAGGAAATGTAGGAGATAAAGTGAACGAGAAAACAGCAAATATTCTTTCCAAAAACCTGGCTATTATCAACTTGAAGAAATTCAAGACATTCTCGAAGGAAAAACACCCCAAAAACCAACAAAATTTTCTATATAACAGCTCACAGCTTTTGTGTAAGTCCCTCTTACTTCTTGTGACGTAGAACGAAGATTTTCGCGCTACAAAGCTATGCTGAGAGACATCAGGCGAAGAATGACAATAGAAAACATACGTCACTGCTTAGTTGTGAACTGTAACAGCATAAATGGAGCATTCAGCAATGAGGCAAGCACTTCAATTACCTACACCTTATTATCCTGTTAAAATAATCTCAGGCTGATAATGCATATTTTGTAGCACATTTATCTATTTTTACGGCATAATGCATACATATTCTTCACGTTTTTAGGGCATGAACTTCCTTTCCCTGTGAAAAACAGGGCGGGATGCATTCATTTATTTACATTCCTGAATCGTTGAAGTAAATGAAACGAAGTTATTTCGCATTTTATTCCTTTGTAGATTTCAGAAAAAAAACTCTTTGGACCAACTTTGATGGTCCATATGAAGCAAACTATTTATTTTTACTATGTAATTTGTATGATATTGCGGAGAATTCTTATTAAAATAAAATTGTATGATACCAGTAGCGTCTTTCTCTAAAATGTGAAGCTTAGGAATTATTCGAAGTGGAATAAAAATACGAAATTTACTCATCTTATTAATTCTGTGTCGTTTGGGTAAAGGGAGATAAGTTATAAAAATGAGTTTGGAGATAAATGAAAATTAAACTTGGGACCCTTATTGCAAATAATTTTCTACAGAAATAAAACACATCAAATGCTAGTATTCTTTTGATTTTTGCACAGTTACTTGTATAATTTAACTTGTGTGTTCATTTGGGGAACAAAATTCCTTCTGCACAAAAAAATGAGTTATCCCCCTTTACCCGAATACCACAGAATTTTAAAATCAGTGAAGAAACTGGCGGTTAGTTTGAAGTGAGGTTAGTGATTTATTTATTTATTTATTTATTTATTTATTTATTTATTTATTTATTTATTTATTTATTTATTTATTTATTTATTTATTTATTTATTTATTTATTTATTTATTTATTTATTTATTTATTTATTTATTTATTTATTTATTTATTTATTTATTTATTTATTTATTTATTTATTTATTTATTCATTTATTAGATGGTTAATTGATTGATTGAAAAATAGATCGATTGATTGATAGATTTGCTTATTGATTAATACGATGTACGGTGGTAATTAATTACAATATGGCATGATTGACTGATTGATTGAGTGAGTGATTGTTATGCGGTTCTGATGGAAACCCAACACTTCGACCATTTTCTTGTCCGTTCTAAGGGGTGTGCGCTCTGTTTCAGGTTTCGCTTAGTATGACCACAGTCTAATACAGTGGTCGTCAGCACTCGCTGAAATGTGCAAAAGGTACGCTGTGCTGTCCCGTATGCACTGTCGTGCAACAGGGAGAGATAGAGAGCATACCCGCTAGCAGCTACGGAGTGCACCCTAGTGCATTGCGTTTTCCGCGGGTAAGAGAGACTAGCCCCAGCGTGCTCTTTGCTGACGACCCCTGGTCTAATATATACAGTCACGAAGCTTGAGTTGTGAGGGTACTAGGAACAATAGACTGTGCAGGTACTATTTCGCATTGTCTGTAATGAGGCGATAGTAGCGATCCTAGTGGTTAGCAACTATCTGTGGATGCATATTTACTACGTATTGAGCTTCGTGACTGTATTATTCGAAATCAAACTAAGTTCAGTAGCATTCTTTACTTTTTTGTAACACTTACCTTTCTAAAAATAGGTATATTTCCACTAATCTCAAAAAAAAAAAAAATTATTTGCAGCTCTGTACTTGTAAGAATTTCATTGTTAAAACAAAATTAATGGTTTTTCATGAACTTGTAAAATTTTCTATGGTTAAGTACTCTTTGTCCTTTGTGGCAGCTCACGAATGGTGAGAAGATATATAAATCTCTAGACTGTGGTATGACCTCGTTCGAACTTTGACGAGCAAGTAAACAGGTCCCTTAGCTGTGATTCAGTGCGTCAGCTTTCGGCAATAAAACCTCGCTATTTATAACAGATGTTATTTATTGACTTCGGCGTACTTTAATAAGTGATGCAACTGCCGACTATCCTCTCTAATGCAAATATTACTATTTTTTTTTAAATATTTCTAGATAGACCTACAGACTGGATTTAGCCTCTCTCGGTAGAATTGAACTCTATGCACATGGTCCCTTTCATTCAATTTATGAACAACTGTTGTCTTGTAAGGCTTTATTTTTAACAATTTCGTCATTTTCCAAGCTGATGTACTGTTGAGTCCATTTTCTTAATCATCTCGTTCAAGACTCTTCTGGACAATACTCCATGCTGTCGAATCTTTCTTCAGTTAGAACGCGATTTATGCCGGATTCTCTCGCATTTTCCCACTAAATTCTGGGTTGTTGAACGTCATGATATTTGCTAAAGAATACAGCACGATACTTTTTGTATGATTTGTTCATACTGTACGTATCATAAATGAAGATTCGTTGTTCTAAGGTACTGCATTGCCGTGCACTAAACTAAACTGCCCAAAAGGAAGTCAGCTGTATACTAATGCTATAATCTTGACGTGCCTTTAGCATGAGTTCTTTGCGCATACTACGCAACATAAAATCTTCTCACGCTCGATTCAGGGCAATTTAACTTACTACACATTTTTTCTTCGGTAGTAGTGTTTGATTATGGCAGTAAAAGGCCAACAGTATATACCTGAGCAAAACCTGTTTCCAGCGAGTACTTTGTACGTTTCATCTTCGTGATTAATTTTCTCTTCATTTCGTCCAAATTTCTGAGCTATGTACGTACAGTAGTGGCAAAAAAAAAAACCGGTCCGACCCTTGTAACTGATTTCAGAGCCTTGTTCACTCCAGAGCACGATAGACTGGTAACTAAGACTTTCGTGGTTCGAATCCTGCCTGGGAAGCAAACTTTATTTGTTCCTTATCCAAATTTATTCCCCATAATTTTCGATTGTAACGATATTTTATTACTTAATTAGCTTATTATTCCCAGAACATGAATTTTATCAGGAATCGAAAAGTATTGGGAGTAAATTTGAATAAGGAACAAAAAAAAAAGTTTCCTTCCCAGGCAGGATTCGAATCACGAAAGTCTTAGTTACCAGTCTATCGTGCTCTGGAGTGAACAAGGCTCTGAAATCAACTACAAGGGTGGTCTGGTTTTTTTGTCACTACTGTACATCTATTATCTTATTTGACGATATGTGTCAGAAGAAGAACAAATGTTTCTACGCATCTGAATCTGACTAGCGTAATCTAGTCGGCGATGTCTATGCAATGGAAGGGGAAAGGAACTGACCACCCTACCCCATTATCTCCTGGCCTAGTTGTTTAATAGAATAGAATAGAATGTTTTATTTTCTCTGGCAGAGTTAAGGCCATAAGGCCTTCTCTTCCACTCAATCAGCCTTAATCAATACAATAGTGACATACATATTTAAATTATGAATATTTACGATACACGTAAAAGATTCTCCAGCAATATTCTTCATAAGTGGTGCCTTGTTGGTATCACTTGTGAGGTTCAGGCCTGTCTCCGGTCAGTTGATTGAACAGCAAATAAAACATAATTATAGTCATAATAGGTGCAACAATAATTAATTACAAACCTTATTGTCAGCAATCCCGTAGTTAGGTATTGATCTTGTACATTGAGTTTGAGGCCGTAGATAATGCAATATTAAATCGATTCTTCACATTCCATATTCTACTACCATTTAGCGATATAACCGCTGTAGGGCCTAATATAGCCTACTATTTTGTATCGTGTTGTTATTGTTCTTATTACCAGAGGCCGGAACTCTGGCAGAATGGCTTTTTAAATATGTTAAATCTATCTTCATTTTCAAAGTAAATCTGTACGAATTATATCTTTGTGATTGAAACGTCACAATTTTATGTTACCCTTTTCTGCCTTTTTTAATATTTTTATTTATTTATTTATTTATTATTTTGCTAATAATTGTAAAATATAAATGCCTAATTTACAAAATAAATGCTTCTTTAACTTTATTTGATTATTTATCTATTATTTATTATAAAAAATTGCGTAGAGGTATATTTTAATTTATTTCTATAACCAACCGCTACAATGAAAGTGACTTCACCGAATGTATATTATTGTCTTTCAGTCAGTTCATATTCTCTTTGCAACAGTGAGTGCTAACGTGCAGTAAGCGTTTTAATTGTCGCTTGTGTTTATTTGACAAGGCATCAATGAGTGCGGGTCTAACGTTATTTTTAACGGTTATTTTTCTTTCAGTTTTCATTGCGACGTTGTTGTAGCTAGCTAAATATTTCATATCGCAACATATCAGTACTAACAAACACAAAAATGCACTTTTCAAGGTTACTGGGAAGAATATTTCTTTGCTTCCAACAGTAATTGCAACATCGAGTCGAAAATCTCAATTTGCATTCGACTTATGTAAAGCTTTTCTTGCTGCCGAAATCCCTTTGTGGAAAGTGCAAGGTTGTGGGTCTAGTGCAAGGTTGTTATTGCGTGTTTTAGCTATTTATAATACCTTTTTGCCTGTCTATTGTAGCTATTTATGATGCCTTTTTGCCTGCCTAGTTTAATGATTCTTAATGCCTAAACTTCGGTCTCCCATTATTACAGTTATTAGTTACCTTACATTTGATGACATTAATTTCTACATGTTTAGTTTTTAATGTATAATATTTTCAATTCGTATTTTGTCTTTATTTATTTTAAAATTGATTTATTGATGTTTAGAATTATTACATGCCCTTTAATGAAATGCATTGTTTACAACGCAAAGCTGCATGTTTGACTTCATTTACATCGAGGTCACATCTCTGTGATAACCTCTTGGTATGTTTAACCCATTTCAAATGATAATCCTATTTGTGATAAAGATTAATGGCGTTCTGAGAGCAATTCTTTAATCACGATCCGTAAATTCCTGGGAACTTTGCCATTGGGAATATTCCTGATGGCGAGGTTCCCAGTCACCAAAATTTAAATGATTGTTAAAATTAAATGGAACTATTGAAATCACACTGAAAATTTTGTTAACTACAGACTTTTTCCATGTGTAAAACACAGGGCATCATACAATATGAACAATAGGATCAAACCCAGCCTGACTGGATGAAGATCAGAGCGCCAGCATTTGAACCACAGACGCGGCTACTTCTTAATATAGGTGAGCAGATGTGTGAGCGAATATTAGATATGAAAGCTGTGGAGGTGGATAGTTTAGGTGGGTTAAGTGTGTAAGTGAATATTTAGACAAATATACAGGATGTTTCAAAAGCGATCAGGGATGAGAAGTATAAACGAAGAGAAGCAAAAACGTTTCAGTAAACATGGCTCCGTAAATTTACGAGATAATGCCATTTTTTTGCTGGTTGGGGGCGCCAGTTAACCGAGCGTCTGGATACGGTAACGCGGCAACATTCATACGTATGCAGCACTCTTTCCACCCCCATTTCCTTCTAAAGGTACGATCACACGTCGCTACTTTTGCAGCGCTGCAGTACAAAAAACTGCACAACTCTTGTACTGCGACGTGTGAACAACGGTGCAACCCGAAAAGTAGCGGCTGCCGAACCTGCTGCCCGCTACTTTTTCATGCTGCGCGCAGCTTAAAAGTAGCGACGTGTGAACAGGGTTCTCAGGGTTGCAGCCGCAGCATTTTTGATATCGGTTTTGTTGAAACTTTTGCTGCGGTTGCAACCAGTGTTACCACCCAAATGTGTCAATGATACTTTTATTGTTTGGATATATTTTAATGTTAAATGTGATGAAAATAAATTATTTGTAACAGTTATTAAATACACAACACAGTCTGAGCATAATTGGTGACGATATAATTCATTTTTTAAATTTTCCGTAGCGTAGTTCCAAACAGGAGGGTTGCCAACATTGATTACGTGAATATACTGTTGGTTATCATCTAAGTATATAGGCGTTTTTAAAAGCTTTATAGTAAAAATAATGTCAATTTCTGAATACTAGATACGACAGAAAAGCAAATAATAGATAAGGAAGCTTTCGCATGAGTTTCTTAATAATGCGAACATAACCACAAAATGTATATTGAGAAGTCAACACGGAGATGGGAACCTGCAGCATGACTGCGGCTGCAAAAGCAGCGCCTTGCGTGTGAACAGACTCGCAACCTCCAGTTGCAACTTTTGCAGCACTCGGGTTGCGCAGCACGAAAAGTAGCGTGCAGCGCGCTACTTTTGGCTTACGTGTGAACACGACACGCAACTTTTACAGCTGCAGTATAAAAGTAGCGCTGCAAAAGTAGCGACGTGTGACCGTACCTTAAGTGTGAGACGATATCTAAACAGACGATATGGTGAACGGTGGATAGGTAGAGGAGGTCATATACCTAGATCACTGGATCTAAATCCTTCGCATTTTTGTTTATGATATTATGCCTAGTTTACACAACAGACATCAGCACACCTGAAGAATTGCAGTATCGGGTTGTACTGTCATCCTCTGAGGAGTTTAGTGCTGAGAGGAATGCGGTTCCGACTAGTCTAGCGCGGTACTACAGTGGGAGGGGACAGTGACAGCGGTAGTCTGGAAGGCAGTACAATCATACTGAAAACATTCGCCCAATTTACGAGAGCAGTATGCCTATTAGTTTTCTAACGTATTTTTGGCGAGATAGAGATACAACCATTCGTACTTACGTGTTCAGAGAAGGAAAGTATTGTAGAAAATTGTATTTATTTATTATTCATTTATTTATTTATTACATATTTATTATTTACTTTGGTGAAGTTAAGGCCATCACATCACCAGAATAAATAAAAAGAAAAATCATAATACAACTACAATAATGTAAATGAAAAGAAGAATCATGCTATAAAATTTAGCGATTAGTAGAATTGAATTAAATTTGCAAAGTAATCAATTTAAATATACTGTACTGCTGAACTCACTTGAGAAGTATAACTACTTGATTTTGTATTTTAAGATATTTCCAACAAATGATTTTCGCATGACATTATAGGAATCTGTTTTTCACGATACCAATCACAAACATTCTAAAATTCCAATAGAATAAAGCCAAAAATTTTCCACAGCATGTTTCCTTAAAAATGATTTGTAACGGTGAAATATTTAATGAGTAATTCATATAATATTAACATAGCTAACATCAGGGAGAAGACTGAAGACTGCATATTTTTGGACGATTAATACTTCCCACTCCACTCCGCTCGGCTCGGCTTGGCTCTAGCAACAAAAGAATCTACCTGCAACCCCCCCCCCCCGCACCGATGGCAAGAATACCTCAGGTCCCAGCGCTAAACTCGTCGGAGGAAGACAGTAGATGCCTTCCAGCAAATGAAGAATGACCCAGAATTGCTGGAGCGCATTCTTGAGTCTTTGCGCAGAAGACTAGACGGATGCAATCAAGAGCGTGGTCAGCATTTCGAACACCTGCAGTAAAATTCTTCAGTTAACATGTTCATACTGTACTGTACCTTGTTTATCCACAAACTTTACTGTTGTTGAAACAAAAAAGTTTCTTTTCTGTATGTTCAATCATCACATTTCCGTGGTGTTGAAGCAAAAATTATGAATTTTACTGTCTCGTGATTGATAAATTAATAAAACTGCTTTTCTTGGAATTAGTACTTAGTATTCAGCAGGCCCCAACCAACACAAAATGTTATTATCTTGTAAACAGTTAATTTGCTGACCAATGTTTACTAGAACTTTTTTGCTTCTCTTCGATTTCACTTCTCATCCATAAATTTTTCACCATCAATTTTGAAACATCCTGTATAGTTTGAAGCTATATGGTTAGATTAATGACTGCACTGAACTCCGGATATAATGGACATTTGCGGACTTGGATATTTCGTTCGTTATATCCGAGGTTCACTAAATCCAAAGTATCTACTGATCAGGTAGAAATGACAATCGCTGTTACGGTTTGACTGCGTACTCAGCCTTGGAATTTCCCCGGACAATTAATGGAAATTGGGAGGAGGTTGATGGAGTTTGAAAGTCATCGGAATCTTACCTTTATTTATGCTCTGGACATAATGTCCGTCCCCTTTTAATAAAAGAAGGCAATTTCATTTTCTGTCGTTTCGATGCTATCCGTCATAATGGAAATGTTTCTGAGAACAAAAGGCAACCCTTTGACGGTGGAGGATTAGAAATAACAGAGTGCATTGTGCCTGAGAACAGAATGTCAACCCTTCGACGGTGGTGTGAGGCAAGGTCGTCACGCGTTGCCTGGATTTACAGTACAGCTCATTGTCTAGGAATCACTAATCCTACCTTTGTCCTTTGACTAAAGGCGTAAGAAACTTAGAATGTTGTTCTCAACACATTCTTTCAATTTTATACAAGAAGGTCTGACTTCAAATAAGAATTTGTCAGGATACAACTCTTGTAACTTCAATTTTTAAGGTTCACCATAATCGAAGCGAAGGTTCACTATAAACGGAAATATTAATGTGCTTTTTAATGTGTGCTGGTTGGGACCAACGATTTAGGTTCACTATATGCGAATGTTCACTATAACCGAGTTCACTATATCCAGAGTTGACTGCATTTCGTTCACTATATCCGAGGTGTCTACTAATCAGGTAGAAATGGCAAACGCTGTTATCACAGTCTACTATATACAGTCGCGAAGCTCAATATGTAGTAAATATGCAAACATGGGTAGTTGCCCACCACTAGGATCGCTACTATCGCCTCATCATCGCAGATCTCTCTCCTAGCAGACGACAAAATATGTTACACTTTCCTTGTGTTCTTTTGGAAAAATTAACACCTTCCTTCCATTATTGAAATATTAAATGCATAAAGTTAATTTATTATTTTAATGAAGTATATTAAATTCCACCATAAACTCGAAGATACCTGCAAGAAATAAATTAATATAATTTTTGTTTGTGCAAAACGAACTGAAATTTACTATAATAGCTTCACTCATTCAAGATTATAGCGATAATTAACTATGAAACCAATAAATTTAATTTGCATTTCCCTTTACAACAATAATAATGGAAATATGAATTAATGGAGTAACTTAAGTGTACCGGTATTTGTAGTGTAGGCTTACGTAGTTAACAAAGTGGGATGAGGTTAAGCAATAATAATCACACCAGAATTGGAAATAAAACGTGATCAATAAATTTTATTCTAACAGACTTTTTCTACGTCTCTAGTAAAGTAACAAATAAAAATAACAACAAAATTAACAGCTATAATTAAAAACATATCCTTTGAAAAAAAAAAGTAGGACTGAGCAATAATAATCCCACCAGAATTGAAAATAAAACGTGATCAATAAATTTCATTAAAACAAACTTAATTTTTCTACGTCTCTAGTAAAATATTATTATTCCAATTATTGTATTTTAGCCACTAACATTTTCATTACTACCAATAACGAACATTTCACAAGCATCAATGTGAAATACGCAACGAGCTAGCATTCGATGGAAATACGACACAGTCCAAAGTCGACCGTGGACAGTCTATTGTTTCTAGTTGCTATCCGCTTGGAGCGCTTTATCACGAGATTTGCAAAAAATCACCTCAAGCTTCGCGACTGTATATAGTAGACTGTGCTGTTGTACTCACCCTTGGAATTTCCCGGGTCACTTAATGGAAACTAGGAGGAGGTTGATGGAGTTTGAAAGCCATCGGAATCTTACTTTTATTTATGCTCGGGACATTATGCCCGTCCCCTTTTAATAAAAGAAGGCAATTTCATTTTATGTTGTTTCGATGCTATCCGTCATAATGGAAGTGTTTCTGAGAACAAAAGGCAACCCTTTGACGGTGGAGGATTAGAAATAACAGTAGAATAGTGAGCCGGAGAACAGAATGTCAATCCTTGGACGGTGCAGTGAGCCAAGCTCGTCACGTGTTGCCTGGATTTACAGTACAGCTCATCGTCTAGGAATCACTAATCCTACCTTTGTCCTTTGACTAAATGAGTAAGAAACTTAGAATGTTGTTCTCAACACATTCTTTCAATTTTATGTAAGAAGGGATATTCTTATTGAATTTGTATTCCCAAGAAACTAGTTCGATTAATTAAAATGTGTCTCAGTGAAACGTACAGCAGAGTCCGTATAGGTCAGTTTCTGTCAGATGCGTTTCCAATTCACTGTGGGCTAAAGCAAGGAGATGCACTATCACCTTTACTTTTTAACTTTGCTCTAGCTAGAGTATGCCATTAGGAAAGTCCAGGATAACAGAGAGGGTTTGGAATTGAACGGGTTACATCAGCTTCTTGTCTATGCGGATGACGTGAATATGTTAGCAGAAAATCCACAAACAATTAGGGAAAATACGAGAATTTTACTTGAAGCAAGTAAAGAGATAGGTTTGGAAGTAAATCCCGAAAAGACAAAGTATATGATTATGTCTCCTGACGAGAATATTGTACGAAATAGAAATATAAAAAATTGGAAATTTATCCTTTGAAGGGGTGGAAAAATTCAAATACCTGGGAGCAACAGAAACAAATATAAATGACACTCGGGAGGAAATTAAACACAGAATAAATATGGGAAATGCCTGTTATTATTCGGTTGAGAAGCTTTTATCATCCAATCTGCTGTCAAAATATCTGAAAGTTAGAATTTATAAAACAGTTATATTACCGGTTGTTCTTTATGGTTGTGAAACTTGGACTCTCACTTTGAGAGAGGAACATAGGTTAAGGGTGTTTGAGAATAAGGTGCTTAGGAAAATATTTGGGGCTAAAAGGGATGACGTTACAGGAGAATGGAGAAAGTTACACAACGCAGAACTGCACGCATTGTATTCTTCACCTGACATAATTAGGAACATTAAATCCAGACGTTTGAGATGGGCAGGGCATGTAGCACGTATAGGCGAATCCAGAAATACATATAGAGTGTTAGTTGGGAGGCCGGAGGGAAAAAGACCTTTGGGGATAATATTAAAATGGATTTGAGGGAGGTGGGATATGATGATAGAGACTGGATTAATCTTGCTCAGGATAGGGACCGATGGTGGGCTTATGTGAAGGCGGCACTGAACCTCCGGGTTCCTTAAAAGCCAGTAAGTAAATAAGTAAGGAAGCTCTGACTTCAAATAAGACTATGTCAGGATACAAGATTCACTATAACCGAAGCAAAGGCTCACTATAAACGGAAATATTAATGTACTTTTTAATGTATGCTGGTCGGGACCAACGATTTAGGTTCACTGTTGCCGAATGTTCACTATAACAGAGTTCACTGTATCTAGAGTTGATTGTTTGTAAGTAGATGGGTAGGTGGATAGTTGGACAAGTGGAAACTGGATTAATTCTCTTAAAAAAGATAGAAAGTACATCAAAACAAACGCCCATACATGTTTTGCTTGTTTTGTTGTGTATCCTAGTTGAAGTATGGTTAACAATGTGGACGAAATATTATTCCAGAATTGATTGTAATTGGATTTCGTGGAATAACTTGGGCAAATCTGATGAGATTTACTCTAATCCTCGTTCCGATACCCGGGCTTCCGGTTGGTTCGCTAGCAGCACAGTAGCAGTTTCGAGACTCCACAATTCAATTTATAACTCCTCCAATTATAAAGCGCTCTCATTAATCACATTAAATTCAAGTTGAACGTCAAGACTGCAGCCCAACTTTATAAGCAGATATCACGCTGCCATAACTTCTCAATTTAAAGTGACAGTGGTTTAAAGTTTTGTGAACAGAGAGCGTCTTGTGTGTTTGGGCTACTGCCAAAATCCATTTGACCAGCTGCATGGGTCTCTCCATATTCTTCTGACCTTGCATGAATTTATTCCTGTCACAATCGAAAATTGTTACTCAAGTTGGTTTGAAAAGTCCCTTCCTCCCCTCCCCCGGGTTCACTGCCAGTCATTGGGTCAGTGTCTCGTTCGTTCTCCCCGTCGCCTGCCTGCCATCCTGCATAATTATTCGATCTCTGTCTCAATTTCTCCAGCAATTGTCCAATTTATCTATTCGATTGCTCATTTCTGAGTCAGTTTAATTTATTTGCCAATAGAGCGTTTATATCCACAATTTTTCAATTCTAAATTTGACTTCGTAGGAAACCTGTACTTCCTCGTAACTCATTATGTTACGTTGTTGCGTTGTTATGTATTTCGTTTATATACACGATACCGTGTAATTTTAAGTTTCCACGTTCGCGGTTTTAGAGCGGAAGCGGCAGTACACAGCGCAGCTGCATACATGCGAGCGTGGAAAGATAAAATGTATGCAGTGTATATTACAGTACGGGACACAAGTATACAGGTTTGAAGGTCACGCGTAGTTTGTGTGATGTTGCCCAGTTAAGCTGATGCTCTGTCTATTTCCAATCCCGGGCCATAAGCTTGAAACGGTGGAACCAAAAATGTGTACTAGTATTGCCGTCATATTACCCATAGTTCATCTCTTTTTCCGGTGTGTTTATTAGCTGTTTTGTTCATATTATTACAATTATAAATTGTTTCGTGTTATTATGAAATTTCAAAAGTGCAGTTCAGTTCAGGAGGTGTTTTTTTTTTATAAATAAGCTAATATTCTGTTCGGCTCAACTGCAGAATATGTCCATTGATATGTCCCCCAATGCTTTAACATATGAAGGAATGCCAACATCCTTCTTGATAAAAGAAAGAATGTGGAAATGAAGTGTTCAGTCCACGTGACAACCGTAACACTTTTAATAAGATATACAGTGAAATGTACATTGATATAGTAATCTGCTAGTACTCCTGTTACCTCCACATCCATTCTAATCCTTTTACGTATGACCGGAACCGATAGTAGCAATTTAATATTTGGCAATTGGCGGTATTTCGCGGTGAATTATGGGGCGTAAAAGGTGTAGTTTGACACCATATCCGTCGCACCGATTTCAATCATAGTTGCCTGGATTACTTCTTCCTTTCTTTTTATCCTCTCTGGTCTATTTCTCTCTTTCTACTACTGTAGCAGCTAACACGCGCATGTGTAGGCCTACATCTTGAAAGTAAACCAGTGCTTAAGGAGAAATTATTAATGTGTACTTTATTCTTTCAACTGTTAATTGTCTGTGACTCAAAAACAGTTCTTTACTTTTCCTCGTAATAGTACATTGTATTTTAATTCATTACTATTATTATTATTATTATTATTATTATTATTATTATTATTATTATTATTATTGGAGGGTTGAATGATGTTCACAGATTATTTCATTCCGTTTATTAGACACACTTAAATTCAACAAGAATTGTATTTATTTTATCCTAATTTTTCTTCTAGTCCCCTGGCACTTTTTTCAATGTGAATATGTCTTTAAAATCACACCGATGTGTTGGGTAACAGGAAGGAAACTTCAATGTAACGATATGTTTGCAAGGTGATCCCTTCCGACACTGTAACTTCGTGACCAATAGCACAGTTGAAATAAATGTGGTCTCGTTCGATCGGATATACTACTATGATGCGAGCATGAACTTGGTGATGGGGAGGGTCCGCGGCGACTATCGGCCATTTTGGGCGTGCGCGAAAATTTCCAAGTAGTAGGCATATTTCTCGCGACTCCCATGTGCTAGCGCCCAGATTTTGGTCTAGATCTGTCGATAAGTGTTCATGTAAAACTCACGGTTGCTCCACATTTAGCTGCGTGACTAATATGGTCTTCTAAATTGCCTCCTTGTAAAAAAAAACAATAATTGCAAATCATATGCGCGAAGACGACAGTGATATACGGGGAAGGGGAGTATAAGAGCGACAATGTTGCAGTGATAGACTGCTCTGATTGGTTGAAATTCACGGATTCTTACATTTCATTGGTGAATAAGACAGGAGTGTAAATAATCGTAGGAATTTAATGGTGACATCAGTAAAAATTTAACGAGACGCAGTGTAATCGCTGTTACACAAAATGACTTGCAACTCTCCTGGACTGGAAATTAACAGTTTTGTTACATTGTCTCGGACATCATTTTGCCAGCGTCTCGCTAACATATGAGTAGAATTCTGCGTTTATAGTAGAAGTTAGATGTACTGTACATGGATCACTCTAGTTTCCTTCGGAACAGAGAGCTCTGACCCTTCTCCCCTCTCCGTTTCGTGTGTTTACATCTGCTTATTCGTGTGTCTGCCTGTATAGGCACTGAACAATGAAAATAGTAGCTACTCATGTACAAAATATACTGTCACGTCGATTTAATAGCAATCTAAATATTTATTTAAAACCAACTTATGGGCAACGAAAGATTATTTTCACAATAAGTAAAACGCATCTAAATTCTTGATAGGCCTACATTTTTGTTTTACAATATATTTTTCATCCAACAACTAAAAACCAATGTTCATTATTTCCTCCTATTTACAGAGTTAAATAGCCGACTAAAAAGAATGGAAATTTTTTTACAGGAATTAAGAATTATATCTATTTCAAAAAAGAATAAAAATTACAAGCAACGTATATTAAGAAAGGGTGGCACATTGTCTCTACAAATTTTGAATTACCGATCCATGAAAAAGAAGCTTGGAAGACAATTAAAACGTATGAGAATTTTGTTTTGTGTGCCAAAAAGGATCACTTGGTCTAGAATCTTGAAGAATGATGATGATGATGATGATGATGATGATGATGATGATGACGACGGTATTTAATCAGAATAAAGTCAAACTTTTGCGGCATGAGGAGAGCATAAACGACACATTACAGCCGTTCTAAAAAAAGGCCGTTTTAGATATCCTTCTAGATCATGTATATAACAGATAACTCTTCCCTATGTTAAAATCGGTAGCACTTTGAAGAGAACAACCGCCAGAATCGCCACCCGTCTACCGTAAACGAAAACGAGATGGCAGTACAGTCGCTAATGCAATTCAAATGGGAGTTATGACGTGACTCCTTATGTAACAACTAGATGGCAGCATAGTAAACCTGACAAAAGCTGTTACCGTTAAAGCCTATAAGGACGAGCTATCTGGGTATATCTAGGTCTAGGATTTTCTACAGGAGATTGAACGGGTCCTTTATTCGTTTTTTTTAAATAAATTAGAAAGAATGTATTGCCTGCCTCTATGTAAGATTAAACAATTACACTTCTGCTTCATTGAGTCGATGTAAAATATCATCGTTCAATTAATACCCAGCCGCTGCCAAAGCGGTCGCTTTTCTTCGAAGAGATAAGAGCTTGTTTATTTATTAGGCCTTCTCAGATACCGCTCCCATGACAAGAAGCGGTGTTGTATGCCTATAGTATACCAATGATGCGTTAGTTAGCATTTTCAAATGACGTGCCCATGTCAACTCCACGTGGAGTATAAAACAACATTGTCATACCTGGAGTTGACCGATGACAACAAAAAAAAGTTAGTAATTTTAATTTCAATTTTAATTAAAGTCATCTTACAGCTTAAAATATATTCGGTAGAAATCAAATTACGGTTGTGAAACTTGGGCTCTTACTTTGAGAGAGGAACATAGGAGAATGAGGAGCTTAGGAAAATATTTGGGACTAAGAGGGATGAAATTAAAGGAGAATGGAGAAAGTTACACAACACAGAACCGCACGCATTGTATTCACCTGACATAATTAGGAACATTAAATCCAGACGTTTGAGATGGGCAGGGCATGTAGCATGTATGGGCGAATCCAGAAATGCATATAGAGTGTTAGTTGGGTGACCGGAGGGAAAAAGACCTTCAGGGAGGCCGAGACGTAGATGGGAAGATGATATTAAAATGGATTTGAGGGAGGTGGAATATGATGATAGAGAATGGATTAATCTTGCTCAGGATAGGAACCGATGGCGGGCTTATGTGAGGGCGGCAATTAACCTCCGGGTTCCTTAAAAGCCGGTAAGTAAATAAGTAAGTAAGTAAGTAAGAAATCAATATATTGATGCTTGTATAAAAATAATAGTAACTAAGGATAATCTTTACAACGAAAACGTGACAACACTGCTTGACGTTAAAGTATTGATGCGTACAGAAAAGATATACGCCTATATCCAACACAAAGGTTTGCCGGTAGGGAACTAAATCATCGCGGCAACCATACAAAATCCGCTGTATCATGTGTTAATATTACGCATGTGGAATAATGATTCCCTACTAGTCATTTAGAGTCGGCATGGCAGCTTCCATCAGTTTGGAAAATAATCCAAAAGGATTTTCTAGTAAAAGTCCCTGGAGTAATCACTTGGCAAGCTGAAATATATTGCTGTAGATGATTGCTTGTAATTAATGTGCTAATTCAAATTGCGTTCATTTAACCAGACGAATGAGTAGAAGCTGAAAACATTCCAAACCAGTTACTAGGAATGTTCGTCTCTATAGATTGGCCCTGTGCTATAGCGAGTGGAAAAAAAAAAAAAAAAAAAAAAAAAAAAAAACAGTAGGCCTATGTCATATTGGAAACTGTTCATTTGGTACCTTTAAAGATCTAGGTATGACCATTAATCATAATTTGACTTTTCACAATCACATATTTAGGCCCAATTGTATAAAACTCCCAGACTAAAGATCAACTTTGATCGAAGATCGAAAAGTAAACCGAGTTCAGACACTTCTTCTATTGTATAAAACTTTTCTGCGATCAAATTACCTTGGTTCAAATGCAATCTAAGTTCACGTGAAAAGGATTTGGCAACATCGCATAAACAGGTGAAATACGTGATGCGCGGACCATGTTATACAGGTTTGTTCAGTGTTGCCAATCTAGCAATTTTAACTCTTTTTCAACAACAATTTCTTTTAACTTTTATATTGCTGAAATAGGGATTTAGTGACCTTTTTAGCACCCCATAGTGACAAAATTTAATCTTTCTTTGTTGATAATGAGAAATCTAGCGACTTTACAGCTACTTTTTCGCGATTTTCCGTATTACACTCTGTTGGAGACACTGGGTTTTTTTTTTTTTTTTGCAATGTAAATAATGGCGGACAATAAGAAGAAGGTTGACTGTTCTCCAAGTTGTTATCATATTATGGTGTTTGATACTGCTAAACAAAATAAAGCTTTATAAAACGACCATTTTCCTTTAGTAATACAGTTAATTGAACATTTATGAATGTACCTATCATATCCATTAATTATTAATGGTTGTTATAAACATAATATAATTATAGGTTATGTTATTTCATACTGCTGAACACGATAGAACCTTATAAAATATAAGAATGTTTGTGTATTAAGGCAAGAAATTGAAAGAAATATATATAAATGTACCTAACATATCTATTAATATTAATAATAATGGATATTTTATTTGCACAATCTGTCACTCGTATATTTCAAACAGAAAAGAAATAACTGAACTTGGATCATTTAACTTAATCGGAGAAATTTCATCAGTCAAAGTTAACTTTAGTTTGAGACAAATTAATCTCAGATTAGACTTTATACAACACAAAATTCCAAGTTCAGCTGAAACAAGGATCAATTTAATCTCTGATCTAAGATTAAACGGTTTATACAATCGGGCCTTAATATAACAAATAATGCTTTAAAAAATCTGGAATTTATTATTAGGAACTCAAAAAATTTACAAAACAGTTCGACTTTAACATTTCGTTTTATTTGCGATGTACCCGCTAAATTGGGATATGTCTCGGTAATTTGTTCTTTACTTGTACAGTAGTGGCAAAAAAATCGGACCGACCCTTGTAGCTGATACAAAAGAATCCTGTGCTGTGTATTGTGTCAAACTGTGGTAATTTCAATATGGATAATGAAGCCACAGGTATGTACTGCTATTTAATGTAAAAATACGCAGTTATCTTTGCCGAATAGAGGTAGAAATGTAATATTGATGCCAGATGAAAATAAAACATTCAAAGTTTTTTCGCCTGTAAGTTTGAGGCATTAAAGGAAACAAAAGACGGTAAGAATAGAAAAAAATGCAATAAATTTCATTGTTACAATTAATTATACAAGATGGATGTGTTTTGTGACTAGAAAAATTTGAATCTGTGACTCTGAAATCAGCTACAAGTGTCGGTCCGATTTTTTTTGCCACATCTGTACATCACATACTAATCAAATTGATTATTTGCTGTGCAACTTTTATTGTATAAAATAGTCAACGGCCTACTGAATAATAGCGAAATATTGTCAGAAAGCCAGCTTAACGCTCGAACATCAAATTTAAGAAATCTTAAATTATTACACTACAAAAAACCATATACTCCATCACATAAAAATTCGCCACTTTTAAAAATGTATTCTAAATTCAATGAATTATGTATAAAATGGGATCTAGATTTCAGTTTTTGTTACATTAAATATAAATTATACTTTTTCTTAATTATTGAAAATAGTTGAACTAAAATAATATTGCTAGGCTATTTTCCTCTATAATTTTCATTTATATGTAGCTTGCATCTTGTATTTAGCCTATATTTGCATTTATCTGTTTTTTTTTTTTTCATTGCTTTATTTGTATTTTCCAGTTGTATTAAATTTATACCTGCGTTTATATCTTTCTCCATTTTTTATTTCTATTTATATCTTCATCTCTTTTTCGTGTTTTTAATTTTTTAATTTTTTTTATACATATGACATTAGCAACTATAATTTTGTATTCTCTATTGTAATTGGGTCTTTGCCTTGTATAGACGAGTGAGTGAGTGAGTGAGTAATAATTAAATACATAATATGTGTACTCCCTATGTAAGTTGATACGAAATCCTTTTCGTTGGGGATAAAATTCTTAGTCATGCACTGCTTATTAAAAAAAAATGGAAGATCTATATATTCTAATTGTTATATGTTTTTGATTTCAAATAAAAATCCATCAATAAAAATGTATTTGGACTTCACAACGGACTACTACGACGACTACTACTACTACTACTACTACTACTAATAATAATAATAATAATAATAATAATAATAATAATAATAATGAAGGGAATGTAAGTCCTCGAAAATGTGAAATATCAAGATTATTATTATTATTATTATTATTATTATTATTATTATTATTATTATTATTATTATATTGTTCTTGGTATTTTCACATTTTCGAGGACCTATTTCTCCCACCGCCTTCTTTTTTTAATTGTTATTGTTGTTCAGTGAAGGACACTTGATAGAGTTTGCCAGCTGTTTCGTATGCTTTACCTTACATCAAAAGACATTTAATTTTCCCCAGAACTATAACAGATAGACGAACAAATTTTTCACTAATCATAGAACATATCCTGCTGAGAGTTCACCCACGATAAGTAGCTAGGATTATTTTCTTTCAGTTGATATTAATTAAACATTGGCGTGATAATTTTATTGTTATTTTTATTTATTTACTTCTTTAATTATTCATTTATTTTTCCTATCTATTTATATGCAATATTCATTTATTCATTCATTCATTCATTCTGGTGTAGCTAAGCCCACCAGGTCTTCTCTTCTATACCATCAGAAATACATTCTACAATATCAGAAAAAAAAAATCCAGCTATAAACATACAGTAAAACCACAGTCTCGTATATACAGTCACGAAGCTCAATATGTAGTAAATATGCATCCATAAATAGTTGCTAACCACTAGGATCGCTACTATCGCCTCATTACAGACAATGCGAAATAGTACCTGCGCAGTCTATTGTTCCTAGTACCCTTATAAACTCAAGCTTCGTGACTGTATATATTAGACTGTGGTAAAACCATACAAGCAGAAAGGCTACATTAAATACATGAACGGGTATTCGTTAAAAAAGAAACATGGCGATTTACTTAAAATCGGGTATAATATTTGTTTCTTTTTAAACCTGTTCCCTATATAAGAATGTAGTGATGAGTGAAACGGTGTAAGTAACATGCATTCTCCCATACACTTGAGTTTCGGTGATATTAGTCTTGCTTACTCGACCTCAGGGTACTTAGAATACTCTACACTCGACCTTACAAGGTGAAAAAGTGCTTTGGCGGGGGTATGCAGGAACTAGCTGCTAGCAGGCGGTGGAGGGGAGAGAGAAGCAGATACTGTAGCTGCCCTCTGCAGTCCTTTGGTGACTGAATGTTACTCGTACCGTATGAAAGTATCTCTCCCGAATAACTAGGGGTTGCGGAGTGAATTGATATTGAATGCAGCAATAGGGCGACCAAAGGGGGAAAGAAGGAGGCTGCTCTGAAGAAGAGGAAGGTTGCTACTAGAGAGGATATGGTTAGTAATGTTCTCACCAAATTTTATTTAGTCATGCCAGGAGGGGAAAATAACACAAGTGCGTTATGCATTGTGTACTGTACATATTCTACCCTGTTGTCATTTACTTCCACCACATCTAATTTAAAATAAATGCGAAGCGATTAATTATCCCCAAATTACTGATTTTAAATTACAAGTAGTCTGAAATTCAGCTATGAATATATAAAAATTGTTTTATTAGGAGATAACATTATGCATAAGCTTGGAAAAAAATTAATTCTATTTGTTAATTCTGATATTTTTTAAATTCAATTTTCAGTAAAATATTTTTATTATGAAAGAATGTAAAAAACTTCGTGAAATCTAATACAAATAATATGCTTTTTATAGTTTAACTGCATACCGTCATCATCGTCAATACCATCATCATTATAATCAGTAACGCCATCATGTTTATGAGTATCACCAATATTATCACCACTATCATCAGTAACCTCATGAGTACCCTAATCATTATCATCATTAGTATCAATATCGTTACCATCAACATTACAGTATCATCAATATCATCAGTATGGATCACCTTTATCGATATAAATATATCATTATCGTACCATCAGCGTATCAGTATCACCAATATTCTTCTGAGTATCATTTCATAAGTGTCCTCAGTAACACAAGTATCGCTATCACCAATACCATGAGTATCATCAATATCATTACTCATTAGGTTCACAATATCAACATCACCATAAGTATAATCAGCATTACCTTCAATGTCGCTAGTATCATTGATCATCAGTATCATCAATATCACCATTAGTAACACCAGTATCATCAGTATTATAATTAGTAAATATTGCCACTAATCAGTATTATTCATATCGTATCATCAATATCATAATGTAATCATAAATATTATCAATATCATCGATATTTGCAGGAGCGTACGCAAGAAGGGGTTACAGGTTAGAACTCCCCCCCCCCTTGATCATTTAGATTTGAATTTTTTTTTTCACTCATCGTTTTCCCTTCTCTAATTTTTCACTGTCAGAGTAACAAAATCTACATCGACATAAGGCATAGTCCAGCTACCCCTCTTTCAATATATTCGTCATGCCAGTTTCATATTTCATCCGTGGTGAATTCCATGTTCCATTATTGTGTTTAATTACATTTATTTCAATATGTTTGATTGTTTCCATGTATTTTCCTGTTATGTAATGTAAAGTGTCTTACCTATCACATACAAAAAATTGTTGACTAAATATACCTATATACGCCTATAAATTATTATTATGTAAGTGTAATAATGACACAAGCATTTTTTATTATACAAAATTAAACGGAAGTTAAAATTTGTCAAAAATTGAATGGCTCTGAAAATAATACGTTTCAAATATTTTATAAGGATATTCATGATTATGATATTAATAAATACACCAGTATATAAAATTTAAAATATCGATAATGTAAATTGTAAACTGTTTTAATAATAACCCTCTTGGCAAAATTCTGCGTACGCCACTGAATATATGTATCATCATCACTGTTACCAATAGGCCTATCATAATCAGTATCACAACAATATCAAAAGCAGTATAGTCCTCAATACCATTATCAACAATATCATAATCAGACACATCATTAACAATATCAGCGTCCTTATCAGTATTACCAATATCACCACAACCACCACCATCACCATCATCATCATCATCATCATCAAGGTTTTGGCATTCCACCCTAGAGTCTACATCTTGTACATCCAATGACCTCTCTGTCGTCCTACAATACTTTGTTTGCCATCCGGTCTGTAATTAAAAAATTTACTTAGTAGACTTCATTCCACTTACGTGGGATATTCTGTTGTTTCTGTAATCAATCACTTTTTGTTTAACACATATTTGATGTAATTTAGTTTCTGGCTGAATAATTTTTCTTATCTAATTTTGTGTAGTGTGCTACATGCGAAAGACCTTTCATTCTATTATCTGGAACCTAATCTTACCTCTGTTTCGTAGTCCATGTTTCAATTCCATAGACACAATTTTAACCCTCTCTTGATCTAATTTTTATGCAACCATTTCGTTTGACGTCGTGCTCCAGTCTTGTCGTAAGTCTACCTCTTCATCTGTTTCTATTGTTGTCTAAGCGTTATGTTCATGTATGACTATTCTGGAATTAATGTAGGACTATATGATACTCGTATATTGTTAACTGCAAGATTCAATATTTTATTTAATATAAAATTAACTCATTTTATATGATTTCACGTTACCTATTACACATTGCCTATTACATCTAGGTATTTGTCTATGGGGCTTATTATATTCTGTAAGTATTTACTGTCTTTTATGTAACAAAGTCAGTTCATTTGTTTTTATATAGTGCAGCGAGACTGATACGTCCTGTTGGTCGTAGCTAGCGTGGCTGCACCAATCCCAGCGAGGGAATTTCACTGGGTTCGGTCGACCTGGCTGAGCGTGAACTAGTAAATAATTCGACCGAAAAGCGAATGGGGTTTTATGACTTTTACACGACTGGCGGAATTATGGATTTGTGATTATGAATGGGGGATGCGTTTTCACATAGCCTTGATCTGCCATTATAATATGCCAAACAACTAATCGTAACCAACGGAACGAACGTCGCTTTATATCGCGAAAAATATTTTTATTGGTTATTTTACGACGCTTTTTCAACTGCTACGGTTATATAGCGTCTGAATGAGATGAAGGTGATAATGCCAGCGAAAAGAGTCAAGGGTCCATCGCCGAAAGTTACCCAGCATTTGCTCTTATTGGGTTGAAGGAAAACCTTGGAAAAGAACCTCAACCACTTAACTTGTCCCACCCAGGATTT
This sequence comes from Periplaneta americana, assembly GCF_040183065.1. Taxonomy (NCBI): domain Eukaryota; kingdom Metazoa; phylum Arthropoda; class Insecta; order Blattodea; family Blattidae; genus Periplaneta; species Periplaneta americana. The sequence goes on along the minus strand of NC_091122.1, from coordinate 132,092,967 downwards.
CAACCCGGGCCCACTCGTTTCACATTCAGACATGCTAACCGTTACTCCACAGCTGTGGACGTCAAAATATTATCACAATTGTTTTTTATTAAATATTCTATGAATAAATTTGTGATCTATATTCTATAAACACATGAGATGAATCTAGCAGTAGACTAGTGAAGGTAGGCCTACCTTAGATCTATTTGGGCTTTTACTTAGTTACGAATGGCTTTTAGAGAACCCGGAGGTTCATTGCCGCCCTCACATAAGCCCGCCATCGCTTCGGTCCCTATCCTGAGCAAGATTAATCCAGATCCTACCATCATATCCCACCTCCCTCAAAATTCATTTTAATATTATCCTCCCATCTTCATCTCGGCCTCCCTAATGGTCTTTTTCCCTCCGGTCTCCCAACCAACGCTCTATATGAATTTCTGGATTCACCCATACGTGCTACATGCCCTGCCCATCTCAAACGTCTGGATTTAATGTTCCTAATGAAGAATACAATGAGTGCAGTTCTGCGTTGTGTAACTGTCTCCATTCTCCTGTAAATTCATCCCTCTTAGCTCTCAATATTTTCCTAAGTACCTTATTCTCAAACATCCTTATGCCCGGTTTCTGGTACACTTCAGTTAACTCTCAGTTACTTAACTGCTATTATAAATTTAACTGCACTGATAACTTTCATGAGTTTCCGGAAAGTTGAATGTAGATTTATCAGAGCTTGTAACTAACAATTGAGATAACTTCAAGTTCAGTACTTATTGTCATCCATAGATGTCTCCACTAGTATTTTGTTAGTGATTTTTTAGTTATTTATAATTACTTTTGTTTGCAGAAGTTTTCAGCAGTAATATGGCTGATAGGTACACAGTGAGCTCTGTACTAGTAGGTGCAAGGCATTTTAATTAAAGAACCGTGTGATAAACGATAGTGTACTTGTACACTTCCATCTCAATCATAATGTGATTAAAAAAGCAATAATTGTTGGTATTTGGCGTGATCATCGAGGTAAATAATATTAGTGAAGAGAGGGCTAGATGCAACTTCTGTTTCAAAACGGTAACCATATTCACCTGTGGTGGCTATGGCAGCCATACTGATAAACATTTAAAAATATTTTACATTCGTCCATATGAATGCTTTCATGTATTCAAATCGACTTTTCAGAGTCCGAAATGCCATTGGCATTAGTAGAACGCTCAAGAATAAAATATTCCTCGACTGACGTTATAGAATCTTTAATTGATGACGAAAATTAAACTTGAGATGTTCAAAATTGTGTTTACAAACACACATTATTATCCTAATATGCCATAGAAAGTAAAACATTTACCGTAAGTTACGTAAATATAACGCCAGTTTTTTAAAACTATATAGATAATATAGTAAATTAAATTATTGCAGTCTATATTATTATTTCATATCAGTTATAGTTTACTAAACAATAATGCAGTAGCGTCGCATGTCGGTATTTGTTCGAATCAGTACTAACAGCCAGGTAACTATAGGCCGAGCTATAGTTACCAGTTGACGCACAGATAACTGTAAAGATAACGGTAACTGTTGTTTCGGAAACTCATTTTAAACATATAAGCATGTTAAATCATAGATAACTCTGTTTGTACAGGTGACTGTCTTTCCAGAAACCGGGCATTAGTCTCTGTTCCTCTCTCAAAGTGACAGTGCGATTTTCACAGCCATACAGAACAACCGGTAATATAACTGTTTTATAAATTCTAACTTTCAGATTTTTTGACAGCAGACTGGATGACAAAAGCTTCTCAGCCAAATAATAGTAGGCATTTTCCATATTTATTTTGCGTTTAATTTCCTCTCGAGTGTCATTTATATTTGTTACTGTTGCTCCAATATATTTGAATTTTTCCACTTTTTTAAACGATAAATTTTCAATTTTTATATTTCAATTTCGTATTATGTTCTGGTCACGAGATACAATCATATACTTTGTCTTTGCGGAATTTACTTCCAAACCTATGTCTTTACTTGCTTCAAATAAAATTCCTGTAATTTCCCTAATTCTACCGGAAACCTTATGCAGACACGCATTGAACGGCTCGCGAATTGCTTTTCGTTTCTCCGTAAATTAAAGTCGTGTCCAGACATTCCAAATTAGAAAATCTCGTCATTGCGATACACCGAGATGAATGGCAATACAAACTTCAATTAAGATCGGAAGACTCAAACATCCACTCCCACTGGATATTCATGTAATATTGGGACAAATCGACCTTGATTACAAATTATCCCCTACCACTATCGAAAGAAAGTTGAGAACAGCTAATCAGTGTTGTCACGTCTAGTCTTGTTAGTCAGGCAACAAATTTGCAATACTTTTTATTTAATTTACACGAAAACTGTCCATTCTATCTAAATACGACAAATGAAAAAAAAAATCTTTATTACAATCTCTATTACTAGATAGCGACAGAAATCAAGACCCGATGCTTAGTGATTATCTACAACGATGACATTAAAGTTTTCAGGGAAAAAAATTCGAAAACTATAAACTTCCCCCCAAAATTGTATTAGATTTTTTTATACTCAGTATGACCAATTCGCTCTGCACGTCTGCAGGGATATTTCATTTCCATCCTGTACATTATACTTGAGCTCCTAAGGAGGAAACCCGTCGGCCTCAGTAGCGTAGTTGGTATGGCGCTGCCCTTCTATGCTCGAGGTTGCGGGTTCGTCCCGACCCAGATCGATGGCATTTAAGTGTGTTTAAATGCAACAGGCTCATGCCAGTACATTTACTGGCATGTAAAAGAACTCATGCGAGACAAAATTCCGGCACACCGGCGACGCTGATGTAACTTCTGCAGTTGTGAGCGTCGTGAAATAAACCATTATTTAATTTTAATTTAAGAAGAAAACCGGGTAAGATACGTTATTTAGCTACAGTATCGTGGTATGTTAAATTACAAGTAATTAATTGAGAGTTACAGATTAGCAAAATTTTAAAGTAATATTTCTCCCGCACGCGATCTTATTTTTTACTATGCTTACTGTAGATGTAAAGTATGATAGTTTGGAGAACCGCCCATTATTTACTCTTGACAGAATGACAGAATACAAATGACAACTGAGTCATGACAGATTGTTGCGTGTGGATAGAATTTAATGTACAGGTACAGGTGTCCTGATTTTGATTCAGAAAAACGTTTGTCTTATGATTTATTACAAATTTTTAATCAGTGAGATATTACATACGCCCGTTGTTTCCAAAGAGCATAGTTTTTTTGTAGATAGGTTGAATTAAGTATTAGTTTGAAAATATAGGCTACTGTTGTAAATCTGCGGTTTTTTAATATGAAATGTTGGCGCATAAATCTTAGTAAAGCAATAATTAAGAAGTAACGCATGATACTTTCTACATGTGATTTCTTCATTCGATCTACACCAATAGACTTTGTGGAATGGAAATTACACTACATTGCCACGGAAATGCTTACTTGATATTCGATGTATCCAACAATGTGAACAATATTGTAACTTTTATTACAAAACAACAATATAACTTTACTATTTCAACAATAATAATCACTTTCTTTAATTGACTGTAAACAGTCCCGTCAACAATGGGATTTCCACTCCACACAGCAACAGAGTATTCGTTATTGCACTCCACAGACGACAATGACAATTTGCTTGGATTATTGAGAACAACAATGTACTGCTAATTTTAACTAATGTTCACAAAGCACTATTTACAAATCAGAACTGTCGGTTCTCAGTTCACAGTTCGTTTGCCTTGGCTAGTTCTTCTAGCTCAGTCACTCGAGTTCACAGTATCTCGAACCCCAGACCTTCAGAGACAATCCGCTGAACTTCGAACTCAGGTCCCCCAACTGCGGTCCACTGCACTCAAACTCAGGACTTCAGGCTCCACAGTTACGGACACAACTCAAGTCGAACTCCGATCTCGAAGCTGGCTTCACTGCTACACAAGACTGGCTGGCTTGCTGTTCAACGACTACAACAACAACTGCTCAAGTTCACTCGCGTGTCGTATTTTATAACCAAATCATAGTTTCGAGAAATTACGATTTCGCGATCTATCGACAGATGCCTAGAAGATGACGCCTATCCAGACTTCTCTGGATTTCTCCCCTCAGTCACCAGCTGCTTATTGCTCTCTGCCGCGGACTAGAGTGCCGTCGTTTCCCTTACGTCGCGCCCCTCCAGACCCGAGCGGCTGCAGCCTTCTTTGCCGCGTTTTCTTGTGCGCCCCGCCCTCTGCGGGACGCGTGATCGAGCCTCGACGTGGCTGTCACATTATATTACGATCTTCAATACAGTGTCAAAATATCTTTAATGGGTCAAGAGAAAAGGTTTAGAATAGAATTAACAAAATGTCTCCATATTTATACTTTCCACTCAACTGATGAAATTTTCCATGTTAGTAAAACGTAATGGATTGTCTACATGTAGATAATAAGTGTTAGAATATGAATAATTTGTCGGTTTACAAGCAAAACGGATTAATTAATATTTGAGGAGAAAAATTCGCTCCGGCGCCGGGGATCGAACCCGGGTCCTTGGTTCTACATACCAAGCGCTCTGACCACTGAGCTACGCCGAATTCAATCCACAGCACCGGACCGAATCCTCCTCCTTCAATGTTTCCCTTTGTGGCCTGACTCCAAGTTAGGCATATATGTTGACGTATATGTCCAGTGTCAACTGGAGCGAATTTTTCTCCTCAAATATTGTCAATATCACAGATATTATTATGTAGGACAAATTAATAAAATGAATCTATAAAACGGATTAAGTCAAAAATATTACTGATGAGGAAAGGGCGTATATGTAAAGACTTAGAAAAAAAATTTGTCGCATAGACTATAAATCCCAGAAAGAAAACAATGCGCATGATCAGAGGACGAGCGACCTGGTTCACAAGAGAACGACTGATTGAGGTAATAAAATTAATTTTGTTTCATTGTATATCTGATCATGCGCACTGCCTCTTTTCTGGGACTTTTAAAGTATCTCTGCGACAAAACTTTTTTTCTAAGACTGTACATTATGTATGTTTATGAACTTGGAATTCGAAAATTAACTACACATAAAGGGAAACGACTTGCTAAAAATATTATGTTGAGGATTCAGTTTCGTAGCCACCGGGGTAGCTCAGTCGGCTAAGGCGCTTACCTGCCGATCCGGAGTTGCGTTCGGGCACGGGTTCGATTCACACTTGGGTTGATTACCTGGTTGGGTTTTTTTCCGAGGTTTTCCCAAACATAAGGCAAATGTCAGGTGATCTATGGCGAATCCTCGGCCTCATCTCGCCAAATATCTCGCTATCACCAATCCCATCGACGCTAAATAATCTCGTAATTGATACAGCGTCGTTAAATAACCAAGTAAAAAAAAAGATACAGTTTTGTTAAAAGCTTTCAAAACGCCTTTTTCTCAAAGGTAATATTTTCTTACTTAATATGTTTTGCTTGTAAGCCGACCATTTATTGTCATCAACTTGTTCATATTTAACGTGGTCCTCACATTCTTGTATATGGTGCCTTCACCACATTTATGAAAATGTAAGTAAGTAGTAAATGTAAATAATAAATTTAAATTTAAAAATACATACTAAAATGTAGGCCTACACAGTGTATCAGAAATACGGCCATACTTTTGATTGCATCGTGTGATAACAGTATTAGTGTTACAAGAAATATGACATTACTGTTCGAAAGACAATTCTTCAAATTAAACAAGTCACTTACAACAATACTAACCAAGTCATTTTATTACTTCAAACTGTTCACTATTCAAATCCAAAGAATAATTGGGAACGCTTTGGGAAGCCATTAATTGATTTGTGATATATGCCCACTGGAATAGCATAAATTTCTTCGTCAATTGCTACTTTCAGGAGGTTTTCCTTCCTGGATGCTTGCCGTTGCCAGCAGTCGTTTTCTCTCCTTACCCTCAGTCGACGGCTGCAATGCTACGTTAAATCACGTCTCGCCAGTCTTACGGCTTCAAGATCGCTACCGTATGATATTGCCCACACTGCAACTGTAATTAATTTGCTGTTGCATGTTCAGCGCCATCTTGACTATTGACGAAGCTGAGCGTTGCTGTGGTGTGGTATTGCTGTTACTTGAAATGCCTTTCCAACAGTAATGCCATATTTTCTGTAACAATAATACTGTCATCAAACAATGAAATCAAAAGTATTGCCATATTTCTGATACACTCAAATGTAAATACTAAAATTGGTGGCCGTCATTTCGGATATCTGTTGTAAGGTACAAAATGGTATACTTAAAAAAAAGTCACTGACATGAGAAAAAATGCTGAAAAAATTCTACAGTTTACAGTTAGGGCACAAATGCAGGTATATTATACTATAGTTCGGTTCTCTGCACATACATCTTATATCATAATCATGAGATCGAAATCTGCTATTTGCCGGAGGGTTTGGATAGGTGGAATGATATATCCAGGAACTCTAAACCGTCAGCTCATCCAGACGTCCAGAATTGTTGGGATGATATAATTATTAGGCACATCCTAGAATCTCTTGTAACATCTTGTACATCAGAAACAGACCAAGCTCGGCTTTTGGCTGTACAAGAAAAAGAAGCGGGTTCCTGGCTACAAGCTCTACTTCCCCAAATATTGGAACACAGATGGATAACTAATCTTTTAAGACTGCAGTCGCTCTATGTCTTGGATGCAGAATCTGCCAACCACATAAATGTGTATGTGGGGAAGTTGTCGACACTTACGGTCATCATGCTCTGAGCTATGTCAAGAATAAGGGACGTTTTTTAGCCATTCAACATTTAACGACATAAGAGAGCATTAACATCTTCTGGTATCCCTGCTATTTTAGAACCCACTGGGATTAGTCGCACGGATGGAAAGCGCCCTGATGGATTAACTTTGGTCCCATGGAGCAGAGGAAAATAGCTAATGTGGGATACGACATGCGTGGACACCTTAGCTCCATCGCACTTGCCATCAACTTCTAAAATCGCAAGCTCTGCAGCAGAATCTGCCCTACGCAGTAAACGTAGTATATACGTACATCTAGTAGACAATTACATCTTCATCGTCTTTTCTGTCGAAACAATAGGCTCCTGGTGTAAAGAAGCAGAAGACCTGCTTTCCGAAATTGATAGAAGTTTGGTGACTATTACTGGAGACCTTCACTGCCCAATATCTACGGCAACGAATAGGAATAGCCATCCAACGTGGAAACGCAGCCAGCATTTTGGGAACCTTTCCAGATGCCAATTCTCTGGATGAGATTTTTCTTATTCGAATATCTGAAGTGACTGTAGTTTTCTTTTCCTAAGATATTCATATAAAAAATCAGGAGTCACAATGAAATTTTGTATTTACACATATTTAAACTGGAATATATGAAGTATAGTATACCTTATAAGCAGACAGTGTATGCGGGGTGACTTAAGGGAAAGTGAAGTTGTTTCGTATTAGAGTATATGGCACGTGCCGCGTCGTCAGTCTTTTGTGTACCTGGCGACTACAGCAGAGTACAGAACGAAGCACCCCGGTCCGTTCATAGTAATATTGCAACGCAATGCGTGCAGTTGTGTTATCCTGCTCAAGTATTTAGTACGCGTTCAATAGTGTTGTGCTGATCCATTCATGATTGCGAAGGCAAAACGTTCAATTCGCTGGGAGATACGAAGTGCAATTGAGAAGTATGGGAGTGACATTTTATGTCTTAACGAAGGCAATATCGTGTGTAATGTATATAAAATTGAAATAAAAAGCAGAAAAACTCAGGGTACAGAGAAACATTGCAACAGCACATCGCACAGGAAATGCTTTGAAATGAAATCTGAGGAACCATCTACATCATTATCATCATTTAGTTGTGCGGGTCTAAACGAAACATTTTGCAAAGACAAGTGCAACATGATGCTCAGTGCAAATATTCCTCTAAAGAAATTGAGTGATCCCCATTTTAGAGGTTTTCTTCAGAAATTCTCACGATACAAAAACTGTTGAAGCGATAGACGAAGACGATTCAGATTCGACAACTTACGAGAATTATATCAACGCTAGTAATTCCATCAATGACGAGGTATGTGCTACTCAGTACATAATTTTTATTTTCCTTTTGACTGTACGGAGATACAGTAGCATGATGACATCGTCTGTTTACGTTTAAAACCTGTTGGGCCAATAGTCTGAATGAAAAAAATGTAACATATAGTAAATGTGCGCCTACTTTCAACGATAAATCATCCCGCATCCACTGTCTACTTATATTAATTATCTCAGGACTCAGGAGGAAATACAATTCCATAGGCAAGAGCGGTAACCGCTAAACCACAAAAAAAGACTAAAGGACATGTGATATGAACACTTGGTCAATAATTATGTACTATTCATCGTGTGAGCGAAGACTGTCTTGAAATTAACCGCATCCGCCCATTTTGCTTATCTTGACCGCTTTTTTCACTTTGTAGTTAATGCATTAAGTTTGCGTTATGGTAACCTTTCCTTTAACACCCACAATCCACAGTGATCTAATTAAAATACAGCTCGTGCGAAAGATCTGAAAGCTTCGAGACCGTTGAAATTTAAACGGTAGATAAGTTAACGGTTTCTTGTCAGGCGTATATTCCACTTGGAAGTCCACACTTGTGGAGTAACGGTCAGCGCGTCTGGCCGCGAAACCAGGTGGCCCGGGTTCGAATCCCGGTCGGGGCAAGTTACCTGGTTGAGGTTTTTCCGGGGTTTTCCCTCAACCCAATAAGAGCAAATGCTGGGTAACTTTCGGTGTTGGACCCCGGACTCATTTCACCGGCATTATCACCTTCATTTCATTCAGACGCTAAATAACCTAGATGTTGATACAGCGTCGTAAAATAACTCAATAAAAAAATCCACTTGGGAAACATTTCTCTCTTTGTCAGTCAGTCGCTTGCTCGCTATAATATGCGCTTGTAGTAGTCCCCTGCATTATTTTACGGAAATATTCACTCGTAGCATTTGTGTGTGTAATACTCTACCAGAAATATCGTGTATATAGTGTTAGAGTGCGTGCGTGTATATATGGTATTGGTATTTAAATTGTGTATATAGATTATATAGAGATATTTAAATCGTGTAGGCCTATATAGAGTTAGAGTGCGTGTGTGTATAGACAACATTTCAATTGTGTATATGCAGTTAGTTTAACGGTCTTACTAATAAAAACTCTATATACAGACGTTTAACTGTCTTATACTTATACAATGAGTAGCTCGTTTATAAGTCGTGTGTAAATTCCTTACTAATAATCATTACATACGTCGTGTATAACAGCATAACAGTTACACAGCTACGTCATAGTTTCGTCATTACTTCATTACGAAAGGTAATTGAATTCTGAGATTCTCTATTGCATCCGGTAGAGCGCTTTAGTGTGTCGTGTTAAGAATCGATAGTACAACTGGCTCTGATCGATTACCACACTATATTTTGGTCAAAGAGTACAAGCTACAGCAATAATATTCTACTTATTCTGTGCTCTTTGGTGTGTTCTTCTGTGGTTACAAGGGATCCATCATCATAAAATGACAGTCGATACGAACAGCTGTTAGAGGGGCGGCCATTTTTGCTCTATATTCAACGCTTAAACAAGGGGCTTCGTATATATAACTACTGCAAAGCAATTCCCATTGTATAATTACAGATTTTTTATACACCCATCGCTTATGCAGGGTTTATTAGTAACGTTTTCTGTCTCAACGATGCATAAGTCTCGTATAAAAACTATACACGGTTTATTAGTAAGACCGTAAGTGTTTATAAGTTGCAATTAACTTAGACCTATTGTTACGGGAATTCTTGAAAGTGCCAGGCATATCCGACTTAGACTTTCCCCTTATCACCCCGAATTAAGCCCGATCGATAACATTTGGTCGATAGTGAAGGGATGGGTTGCTTCCAGAAACAGATTGTAAATTAAGAGAATTATGAGAGCAGAAATTTAACAGTATGACTGAATTCGATTTGCGTCCTTTTTTTGAAAATGTTAAAAAAAAAAAAAAGAAGAAGATGATTATATGGACCGGGAAGTACTGTTTGATGACGTCATAGACCCAATTATCATAAATCTCGGTGGTATCAGCGATGATGACAACGATGAGGGTGATTTCAGCTATGACGATGAAATGGAAGGGATAGCAGAGCTTGAAGACTCCGATTAGCAGCTCAAGGTCAATATTTTCAGTTAGATTTTTAGAGCGTATTTGTTGTTGTTTGCACTCTGCCCTCCGCTTCTTCCCTGTGATGTCAGCCAGGCTTTCAGATCTTTTGCGCGAGCTGTACATGTGGTTCTTTGTCAATCTTCTTTCCGTATTCTTAATTGCGTCATCACAAGGATGTGGATTTTACATACACGTATTTTTCCTTACACATTATGCTATGCGTACTCTCTTCTTTATTAATCTGGGCAAGTAGACCTAAATGATGTTTTAACTACTCGGTACCTATGTTCAATAAGTTATTTGTGGTGTATCAAAACACCTATACTGCTCTGTTTTGATAACAAGCTTATGGAAGCGCGCCTGCCAATAGCCAAATATCCAGGCCGGAAATAAATTAATTGTTTAACCGGTAATATTCTTTGTGTGAAATTTTCCGCAGCAAAGGCGGTGTGATTTCCCTGAATGCCTCCCTAACAGCTTGCTTCAAATCTTCAATTGTCTGGTATCCATGTTTCCAGACATGCTGCTTAATTATTCCTCAAAGGGAAATCACACCGCCTTTGCTGGGGAAAATTTCATACAGGACATGACGCCGCATCATTTTGTGCGGTGACAATGATGGTGCCCATACTAAACAAGCTGGACCGTAAAGACGTATCAACCATTGTCACACATCTGCTATGACATGTTCAAAATGGATGCACATCAACATACAAACAAGGTGGGGGGGGGTAATAAGACTTTCGGATCTTACTGTACATCTATTATCAGGCAGTACATTTCACTTGACCATATGTGTCAGAGGAAGAACAATTGTTCGTATACATCTGAAGTCTGATTAGTGAAATATGTATATTTTTTATTGGGTTTATTTTACGTCGCTGTATCAGCATCTAGGTTATTTAGCGTCTGAATGAAATGAAGGTGATAATGCCGGTGAAATGAGTCCGGGGTCCAGCACCGAAAGTTACCCAGCATTTGCTCGTATTGGGTTGAGGGAAAACCCCGGAAAAAACCTCAACCAGGTAACTTGCCCCGACTGGGACTCGAACCCGGGCCACCTGGTTTCGCGGCCAGACGCGCTGACCGTATATATATATATATATATATATATATATATACACACACGCACACACACACACACACAATGAAGGTGAAAAGGAATTGGCCACCCTATCCCATTATCTCCTGGCCTAGTTACCTCATAACAAGTGGTGCCTTCTCGGTATCACTGGTGAGGTTCAGATCTGTTTTCGGTCAGTTTACTAAATAACATAAAACTATTTTCTCTCTCCCAGTATCATTACTTAAAAATAACTTTATATAAAATCTGATTCAAATAAATAAAATATGAATGAAAGCAAGGGGCTTTTTCCTATGGAAATTGCATTTTCTGTTTAAGTTCGAAACCTACTTAATATTATTAATATTATATTATTTCACTGGTGAATTTTAATAAGTTAAGTAGTTGTTACTAACAGATTATATTTCTACACAAGTTCAGCATATCACACAAGCCGTGGGTTCTATTATAGTTATTAACATTATTCTAATGCAAACACTGGAGTTCCGCCGACGAAAACATCGATAAGAGCACGAGAGATAAAACGTTCTACCAGTTTCGTCACGCCGAGTATCTAGAAGTGTTGACAGCTTGAAAGTCGTGGATGCGCCACATGCACTGTTATTTCATCAGTGGCAATAGTGACGTTTCAAACTGTTGTATGGTGCAATCCATATTACTGCTCCCTCCTTCCAAACAGTAAGATCTGCGGCAGAAGTTACGGGATACCAGCAGGAAACTACAGCAGACATAATATATATATATGAATTCCAGTAAATGAGAAATATTAATTACCGAACACAGACTATTGCACAACGGTTAAGATCAGCAGCTTAAATTTGCTTGAGGCTATGGCCTTGAATTCAAATCTCGTCTAGGGCTTGGTTGTGAAGTCTTAGCTATCTCAAGATTGGCCTCGTCCTAATTTCATATCACCATATGTCTGTTTATTGTAGGTAAAGGGATGTTGTAACTGTAGATTTGAGGTAAACTTTCGCTAGAATTAAGAAAAATCTTTATCAGTAAATGGATTCATAGAGTAGTGAATAGAATGATTGGATTAGTTAATTGGATGATTGACTGGACGATTGATAAGATTTCTTGTTTGGATTTTTTTACTTGATTGGGTTCATTGCTTAATTTGTTTTTCTCGCTTTGCTTTTCTTGTTTTATTTTTCTTTCTTTATTTGTTTTTCCTGCTTCAATTGTTTTTCTGCTTCATTTGTTTTTCCCGCTTGATTTATTTTTCTTGCTTCGTTTGTTTTTCTTGCTCTATTGGATTTCTTGCTTGATTGGATTCATTGAATAAGACATCGATTGGATCAGTTACATGGTTTATTACATATAATGCTTGTATAGATTGATTGATTAATTAATACAAGTTATTGGTTGGATTCATTATTTGATTGTTTTATCCATCTTATTATTTTATTGATAGCCTATAGGTTGTTTTCATTATTGATTGAATTTTCCCTACATTAACTTTAGTTAAGTGATTGGTTGATTGATTGATTGATTCATTTAGTGTGTCAATTGAGTGATTCATTTAGTGTATAGATAGATTGATTTAATTATTAATTAATTCATTTAGCGCATTCATAGTGTGTATATATATATATATATATATATATATATATATATATATATATATATATATTGATTTAGTGTGAAGATTGATTGGTTGATTGATTTAATGTACACATTCATTGATTGGTCGACTTAGTATACTGATTGATTGATTCATTCATTCATCCATTCATTGTATGGATTGTTTGATTCAGTTTGTAGATTTATTTATTTATTTATTTATTTATTTGTCTATTTATTTATTTGTCTATTTATTTATTTTTCATTGAATTTTACATTGATGATCTCAGGGATCCTGAAATACAACAAAACGTTAAAAAGAAAACGTGGCAAGTATTATAATTAAGCAACAGATATTATATTACTTTTGAATTTTTCTTTATCACTACTTATTTAATTATTTTATTTAAACCTTTACTGAGAAAAATATACCTAGAAGATGAAGTGGAATCTTAAATGAATCCTTGATTGTGCCTAATATAGTGTCACATAACCAAATGAGAGGAACCTGCAAATCTTTTAAATATATCTGTGTTAATTTTGGAACTTGCCGATCCGGTGTTGCGCCCGGGAGTGGGTTCGATTTCTGCTTGGTCTGATTACCTGTTTGGGTCTTTTCCGAGGTTTTCTCCACCCGTAAGGTGAATGTCAGGTAATCTATGGCGAATCCTCAGTCTCATCTCGCCAAATATCATCTTACTATCACCAATCTTACGCTAAATATCTAGTAGTTGATACAGCATCGTTATAATAACCAAGTAAAAAAAATGCATATGCCCTGGACCAAGTATAATAATCAAAGCCTACGACCGCCATATTGGCAATAAATGTATTTAAATTGTCTTGTTAGTAAAAAAAAAAAAAAAAAAAAAAAAAAAAAAAAAAAAAAAAAAAAAAAAAAAACAGCGTATGGGATAGATGTATTTTATGAAATTACCGATAGTGCCTGGGTGTCTGTACTGAAGTGTCTGAAAATTGGACCACGAACAGAAAGAGTGATAACATATCAGATATGAAATCTTTAAGAAATATCTTCGGGCGTGTCCTCAGAGTTTTAAAGTTTGTCAGACACATGTTACGAGTTGTATAGAATTAATAAGAAGTGACGCAACTTTTTTTGTGTTGAAGTAATCACAGAATTTTTTTTTTTGAACTAGGTCTACTTGTTGCATTTCGTATTCAGATTGAATCTAACTTTTTCCTTATTTTCGATTGCATCATAATACACGTAGGCTATTACGTAGTTTACATCTATAAACTTAACGTCAGTCAAGTTTCATTTCCCTGTAAGTACGCAGAACTCAATCTTTGCTCGTTGTTTTATTGAAACGTGAGAAATTAGACTGAAGACTGTAGAATTGGTATTTAAGTACCTACGTTGTTATTTCATTGCACTTTGTAAACATACTTGCTGTGTGGTGGAAATAACACTTACCTTGAATTTAAAAAGTGCTTAATTAGGCTCGTCCTGTAATAAGTATCACGAGTCATGATTACGTGATTCGAAACGAAATTCTATAAGGATTCTTAAATAATTTTGTTCACTTGGACAAACAACATACTGTATGAAGCATATCCATCAATCAACTAAACACAATCTACTGTTACAGATTTGGGAATCTTACGTGTTCCAAAGTCTGCGTATATTTTCAGTCATATTGCTAACAATAAACAAGATGGATTATCCATATCCAATGCCGGGAAAGCCTCGAGTCAGTAAAGAATATACCGGTAATATAAATGTTAACTTTCAGCTTTTTTTAGAGCAGATTGGATGACAAAAGCTTCTCAACCGAATAATAACAGGCATTTCCATATTTATTCTGCGTTTAATTTCCTCCCGAGTGTCATTTATATTTGTTACTGTTGCTCTAAGACATTTGAATTTTTCCACCTCTTCAAAGGAAAAATTTCCAATTTTTATATTTCCATTTCGTACAATATTCTGGTCACGAGACGTAACCGTATATAGTGAGGGTCACGTAAGAACAGTTCCTAAACAGCAAATATTGCCGTCTTGTCAGTGTTGCCAACTCGGATATCACACGATCCTACGTACTAAATGACTTATTTACTTACCATACTTTATGTTGGAAGGTTATTCTAAATAATTCCATAATTTGTAACATGTTTTCGTAGGCAAATTATACGAGAAATGGATCAACATGTCAAGTATTTTGTCTGGCAATACGAAATTCATTAGTTTGACTAAACAATTGACTCACGAGACTTAACCTAAAAATGTATTTTGTTTGACCACATGAAATTATTAATGCTAACTCCGAAAACTTACCTGACTATAGTCTTGAATTATAACCACAACGCAACACATAAAATAACTATTATGCATTAATATTAATATTGATATTCATTAATTATTAGCATGTTCAAATTTCACTAGCTTCCAGTAACAGGCTGAGAAATCTAGTACAATTTTAATTTCATGGAACTCCAGTAGCGACAAATATTGTCGATATTGTCTCAGCTACAAACATACCAGTTACAAAATTGCTACCATTTGTAGTATTTGTCTGTATCGAAATTCTAAACGAAGTTGGCAAAAGAAAATTAAACGTGCAAACTAAAAAATCACTACAATCCACTAGAATATGTAGCAATGGGGGAAAAATGGTTAGGTTTCATCCTTAGGGTATGAAGTAAGCTGACCCGGACTGTTCTTTGTCCTTTTGGGTGTTACTTCTAAACCTATCTCTTTACTTGCTTCAAGTAAAATTCCCATGTTTTCTCTAATAGTTTGTAGATTTTCTCCTAACATATTCACGTCATCCGCATACACGAACAGCTGATGTAACCCGTTTAATTTCGAACTCTCTCTGTTATCCTGGACTTTCCTAATGGCATATTCTAGAGCAGCGGTGACCAAAACTCGAGCAGCAGTGATTACATGCGACAGATAGCCTGTGAAGTAAGGAGACGGAGGAAAGGTACTTGGCATGGAAACTACAACCAGTGGTGGTTCCTGCACTAACATCTTGATCAATTCTGCGGCTAAAAATCTCAAGCTTTGCTGTATAAGTAATGTCACTGCTGTCTTCAAGATCTAGTGAATAATAATGTACGATTTTTCTTACTTCTTTTTTCAACTTCCTCTTGAATATAATTTGGAATTTTCTTAATTTTTCTCTCGATACTTGGTCAAAGAATTCGTAGTTTTTCAAAATTAAAAACTTCTTATGAACAAGTCATTTAGGCTATTTTAATCATTACTCTTTTGAGAAATTTTACTCTAATAAAAGGCTTTAAAGCACGAGATATTTCAAACCCCATTAGGTAGCTGATTTCCTTACATTTATTTATGTCGTCTTTCTTTTCGTGGTTATGATTTAAAACTTGTATCAATTCCTAGCGTTTAACAGTTCGTTGGCACATAATATTGAATCAGTTTTTCTACAGTATTATTAGTAAATGAATAACTAATAAATAGTTACCCTCATCTAAGATTAAGAAGATTAAAATTGACATAAAACCTAATAATTTTATTCTTCTACGTATAAGATCTAAAAATATTAATATTCATGCACGTACAGAAGAATTACAGAAACACATACTTACGGTCAATAATAATAATAATAATAATAATAATAATAATAATAATAATAATAATAATAATAATAATTCATTATTCAGCGTGGCAATGTTTTTATAATCCTAATTGAACCGTTGAGCAAAGTAAACATATTACATTTTGTCCGACAGAACAACAAAAAAGTTCTCCTTCTCATTCTTTACGAAACCACCTCTTACTGCTTGTAGAGACAGAGTTTGTAGAGAGACATGATACCGCCAATGCTTGCCTTCAGTACGTGGATAAAACACACAGCAATGCACAGGAAACTCCTCGTACCCGTTTGAATGTCTGTGATTACACGATGTAATCACGACACCCGCTTTGGTCACCTCTGTTCTAGAGCGAAGTTAAAGAAGTAAAGCTGATAGTGCATCTCCTTGCTTTAGCCCCAGTGAATTGCAAAAGCTGTGCGTTTCACTGTGACACATTTTAATTAATCGAACTAGTTTTTTGGGAATACCAAATTCAACAAGAAGATCATATAAGAATGTTAATTAAAAACTGTTGTGAGACTTGATCATTTGCTGACATCTAAAATAATCTATTTCCATTGACTCTATTGAAAGCTTGTTTAAAATCAATAAAATGTGTGTGTGTCTAAGTTGAATTCTTTGTTTTTTTAATTAGCAATTTCAGTGTAAAATAACCAATACAGTAAGACCTGCCTTTACGAAAACCATTTTGTTGTCCAATGATGCCTTCATAATGCTCATATAATTTGTTATTGTGATTATTCGTATACTTATATTTTGTACCCGGAGTTGAAAAAAAACGTATTTCTCTATATTTTTCCTTTATTCATTTCTTCACACCAGTTGTTTGTCTTGTTATCTCGTAACATAAGTTACTGTAGTTGAGTATAGATGGTTGCAGTTACACTTTCACAAAACCTGCTGATCAAGGATCAACCTTTCAGTATAGTCCGGGTCAGCTTACTTAATATCCTAAGGGTGAAACCTAGCCATTTTTCCCCCATTCCTACAAACGCTAGTGGATTATGGTGATTTTCTAGTTTGCAGGTTGAATTTTCTTTTGCCAACTTTGTTTCGAATTTCGGTACTGAGAAATACAACTGGTAGTGATTTTATAACTGCTATGTTGGCAGCAGTGATACAAGTTGTCGCTAGTTTAAATTCTGAAAATTCAAATTGTTCTAGATTTCTAAGCCCATTACTGGAAGCTAGTGAAATTTGAACATACTAATAATTAATTAATATTAGTATTAATATTAATACATAATAGTTATTGTATGTGTTGCTTTGTGTTATGGTTACAATTTCAAGATTAGAGTCAGGTAGGCTAAGTGTAAATAAATATAACATATTTCGTGTGATACATTCCCTTGAGTAATCGATAGAAATACCATTTCACATTTTAATTAATCTCTTTCGTGTTTAAATTTTTATTACAATAATGGAGTAAATATTCTAAAGCATACATTTCAAAGTGGCATTCGTTTTCGGAATTCATTTCACGTGATCAAACAAAATACAGTGGACTCTCCTGAGTTCGACAAAACAGAATTGAAAGTTTAGTCCAATAAGGGTAGTGGGTGTGGCAGGTGAAATTAATGCAAATTCTTATTCGTTATCCATCAACGAATACAGTACTGTACTTGCATTTCCTGCCCGCCCCGAGACTTGTGTATGCGCTTCTAGTACCACAGTGGGTTTCGACAGTTCCGTCTCACAAACGGCACAATTCTCAAATAGAAAAAGAACAGTTCATTAATTTAAAATCAGTGATCAATATGGATGTCCTAATCAATAAAATATTCTGTTTTTTATTTAATAAAAGTATCACTACAAGACACAGAACCAATTCCCATTCAAATGGCAAACCCATTTCTTAGTGCCCGTATAGGGGCGTGTCTAATTCTCCTACGTAAGCAGTCGAACTATAGGATGTCGAACTTGATTTCTGTCTAACTTAAGAGCTTTCACGTACATTTTTAGGTTAGGTCTCGTGAATCGTAAACTGTTTAATCAAAGCAATGAATTTCATGTTGTCAGACAAAATACATTTTAATATTAAATCATACATTAATCTACTAACTACAGGGTGGGGCATGGGAACCAAGTGTTTTTGGAATGGCTTACACTCGGTCGTTATGAAAGGAAGAGACGTGCGGCATGTGACATTCCATTCCGTGGCTCATAGCATTTCACCTGCAGTCGGCATCATGGAGCAGTGGACGCAAATTTGCGTACGATTATTTTGTTAGGAATGGCGAGTCGGTGACCGCGATACCGCGTGAATTTTGCTACAGATTCAATATTAATCGAAATGATTCTGTTCCCTTGCGTCACACATCTTATGTTGGGTTAAAAATCTTTGAACAAAAGGCGCAGTACTGAAGAATAAACCGCCCGGCCCCCAACGTAGAGTGCGTACTCCAGAAATGTTTGAGTCAGACAAGCGATAATGCGCAGCCCAGGTCCTTCTGCTCATAGACATTCAGCTGCACTTTGAATCAGCAATCGTACGGTAAGACGGATTTTGCATGACGATTTACATTTAGACCCATACAAGATGTGTGGTTGTGCAGAAATTCAATGTAAGGGATAACCACAACAATGAGTTTCGCACAGGAAATTCTTGCACTACATAAGCAGTATGAAAACATGATGGTTGCAATGAGTGATGAAGCCCATTTCCACCTTAATGGAGCCGTTAACAGATAAAAGTTTCGGTATTGGGATGCTGAAAATCCGCGTCATTTACACGAAAAACATGCATAGCCCTAAAGTAACAGTTTGCTGCGTGGTAGGACATTCTGGCGTCATCGGTCCCTAATTTTGTCAAGAAAATGGGATTAAAATTACTGTAAACTCTGTGCGTTACATTGTGACAATTCATACCTTTTTCATCCCTGAGTTACAAAGAAGAAGAGACGAACATTCGGCCCATATCATAATTGAAGAATATGTTAGAATTTTTCGGATCGAAATTTAATAGAAATCGATTAATTTATTAAAAGTATTACAACAGAGATCTCCTAGAAAGAACAGAGGTCAATTTTCGTCAGCGCTTCAACAATGCGTCAACACAGACGGACATCACATCCCAGATGTAATTTTTCGCTCATAATTGAAATGGTATGTTCTCACAAACATTGTTCTACCAATAAAGTGTGTTAAAACAAAGACTAACTATTTTATGGTTAGTTTAAAAACACTTGGTTCCTATGCCCCACCCTGTACTAACATAATGTGCGAGAGGTCCAGAAGAAAAATATACTCTTTCACAAATTATTGAATCTTTTAGAGAACACCTCCCTAACATAAAGATGAGATGTGGTAAATAAGCAAAACATCGTTAATGTTAATACTATATTATTATTATTGTTATTGTTATTATTATTATTATTATTATTATTATTATTATTATTATTATTATAGTACATGGCATTGTGTAATTTTATCCTCTTTTGGTGATATCTAGTATTAGTTGGCAACATTAAAGAGACGGCCATATTAATCTTTTAGGAATTAAGGCTGGTTCACAATAAACGGGAAACGAGAATCGGAACGAAAACGAAAACGGTAAAATTGTTAAAATGTGTACATTTAAATGTGAGCATTCACATTAACGAAAAGCTTGCCGGAGCCCGGGATCGGGAACGGAGAATTGGCCAAGTTTCAACTTTGGCGTTCACGTTTCCGATCACAGCCCACTAGATTGAGTATATTGCCATCTAAAAGCTATTTTGTCGTCGTATATTTTGTAGCAAGAAGACCGTGACATAACCTATGCATTATTTTGTTCTGTGCTCTGCATCATGGAGCAAGTTTTATTTGATGAGATTCTAATTTTGAGTGTTGAGGAAAATCCTCACGTTTACGATAAGCGGCGCGCCTCCTATAAAGATGAGAAAATGAAGAAGAATACGTGGCTTTCAATAGCTGTATCTTTGAACACCAATCGTAAGTGAATCATATTTTATTACTGTATTGGTTGTATTACACATTACATATTCATGCTTCAATTCAATAACTACTGTTGTGTTCATTTTTGTTCTGTTACAAATGTTTCTTCTCTAATTATTTTACGTTATGGTAGACTTAAAATAGGTTGTAATAATAAAGATGCATGGGCATATTTATAGTAGGCCTACCGTACCTAATGAAATGTTTCAGTTGAAATTTCGAAGTTGGTTAATCTGTGTTTATGTTGGCTGCCTTGTACTCATGAGAGAACGCCATTGGTCAATTATACACAAATAACACCAGAATGCGAAATATCGACTTTACATATCGTTATTGACATGCATATCGATATGCATAATCGTCTACGTTCTCGGTTTATTGTGAATAAAACATTTTCATATTCACGTCCTCTGCTTCTCGTTTTCATTCTGGTTCTCGTTCCCGTTTATTGTGAACCAGCCTTTACTCTCACGTGATCCTCAGTACAGCTTTAACCGTCAGCTCAAATAACGAACGCGCATCCTCTCCGGTCTTGTTCGTGTGACGTATGCTGGTTGCCTCGCGAACTTTTTCACACCACTGCGCCAAGTGGTTACCGCCACTGCGGGACCCACGTCGTTCCGATATTGGTATTTAAGGCCGTCATATTTTTTTATTTTTTAGAGTACCCCTGTGAAACCGCCAGCTTGTTTAATTACAAATTATGATGTTTTTATTATGCCCCGTGCACAGCTTTGATGTCATTCTATTAAGAATTTACAACGCAGCAAATCAATATCGTGTGTTAAGGGTCGCTTCAGCAGGGAATCCGCCGATGCGTTCCATTTAAATGATTATAAATACATGTCATAAACAGGCCACGTGTTTCAGGCAAAACGTTGTTTAAAAAACGGATTTTTCATCCAGAATAACGATTCACGATAATCATCGCATGCAAATTTAAACAAAGGGGGAACAATTCAGGCGCGTTCCGAACCGTAATTCCAATAATTTTGTCTCTCTTATCTTAAACAGAGATGGATTGGCTACGATAACGTTACGAAGATTGTTAACAGACTTACGTTGTAATAAATACATATGATATTATTTCAATAGTTTATCTTGTGTTGTAATTGCTTTGTGATTGGTACACATTTGTTATTAGAATGATTTATTAAGTACAAAGATTAATGAAGACAAATCCGAATAAAGTGTAACGTTGTTAGGTTTAAAGAATTTAATTTACATACAGTAGAACCTCTAGTACCCGTGGTAATGAAGGGGTTGGACTGAACGTTTGATCGAAAAAATCGGATATAATCCGTATCCTGAAAGATTTTGTAATTTCCTCCATGGTCTTGTATTTAACTCGCTAGGTAGTGGATCAGAAGTTCACCAATTTAAGTCTGGTTGTCAACGACGGCTTTTTAAGCGGCAAAGAAGCCCTTTGTAATGACTGTCTCAGGTCTCATGTTGTAGATTTACATACTTTTTTTACATTTATCCTTGTTTTTTTACTAAATCGCGCAGTTTTAACTCCAATCTCGTATTCTGATGCGAGATAAGCCACAGTTTCTCTTTCTCAAACCATTCAATTATTTCCATTTTTTTTTTCAATACTTAGCACAAGTTTTCTGTTAACACCCATGGAGGACATTTTATATACTTACATACTTACCCGGAACCCGGAGGTTCATTGCCGCCCTCACATAAGCCCGCCATTGGTCCCTATCCTGAGCAAGATTAATCCAGTCTCTATCATCATATCCCACCTCCCTCAAATCCATTTTAATATTATCTTCCCACCTACGTCTCGGCCTCCTCAGAGGTCTTTTTCCCTCCGGCCTCCCAACTAACACTCTATATGCATTTCTGGATTCGCCCATACGTGCTACATGTCCTGCCCATCTCAAACGTCTGGATTTTGTGTTCCTAATTATGTCAGGTGAAGAATACAATGCGTGCAGCTCTGCGTTGTGTAACTTTCTCCATTCTCCTGTAGCTTCAACCCTCTTAGCCCCAAATATTTTCCTAAGAACTTTATTCTCAAACACCCTTAATCTCTGTTCCTCTCTCAAAGTGAGAGTCCAAGTTTCACAACCATACAGAACAACCGGTAATATAACTGTTTTATAAATTCCAACTTTCAGATTTTTTGACAGAAGACTAGATGACAAAAGCTTCTCAACCGAATAATAACACGCATTTCCCATATTTATTCTCCGTTTAATTTCCTCCCGAGTGTCATTTATATTTGTTACTGTTGCTCCAAGATATTTGAATTTTTCCACCTCTTCGAAGTATAATCTCCAATTTTTATAGTTCCATTTCGTACAATATTCTGGTCACGAGACATAGTCATATATTTAGTCTTTTCGGGATTTACTTCCAACCCTATCGCTTTACTTGCTTCAACTAGAATTTCCGCGTTTTCCCTAATCGTTTGTGGATTTTCTCCTAGCATATTCACGTCATCCGCATAGACAAGAAGCTGATGTAACCCATTCAACTCCAAACCCTGTCTATTATCCTGAACTTCCCTAATGGCATATTCTAGAGCGAAGTTAAAAAGTAAAGGTGATAGTGCATCTCCCTGCTTTAGCCCCCAGTGAATTGGAAAAGCATCAGATAGAAACTGGCCTATACGGAATCTGCTGTAAGTTTCACTAAGACACATTTTAATTAATCGAACTAGTTTCTTGGGAATACCAAATTCAATAAGAATATTATATAAAACTTCTCTCTTAACCGAGTCATACGCCTTTTTGAAATCTATGAATAACTGATGTACTGTACCCTTATACTCCCATTTTTCTCCAATATCTGTCGAATACAAAAAATCTTATCAATAGTCGATCTATTACGCCTAAAACCACACTGATGATCCCCAATAATTTCATCTACATATGAAGTTAATCTTCTCAAAAGGATATTCGACAAAATTTTGTACGACGTCAACAAAAGTGATATTCCTCGAAAGTTACTACAGTTAGTCTTGTCCCCCTTCTTAAAGATAGGTACGATTATGGACTCCTTCCATTGTTCTGGTACAATTTCCTTTTCCCTTATTGCAAGCACAAGTTTATAAATTTCGCTAGATAATGCCCTTCCACCCTCTTGTATTAATTCTGCTGGAATTTGAGACTTGTACTTCTTCAGATTTTCTATCGCAATTTCTACTTCAGAAAGTGTGGGTTCCGGTATGAATGGCTCAGCAGTTTGTATTTGAATTTCGTCCTGATCATTTCTATTTGGCCTATGTACATTTAGTAGTTGTGCAAAATAGTTTTTCTATCTGTTCAGGATTGAATGAGAGTCTGCAAGTAAGTCACCATTCTCATCCTTGATCACGTTTACCGACATTTTATATACAAGTTATATTATAGAACGGCAATTCGGACAGTAGACAACGCTGTGTAACGATAAAGGTTTGTAATAACACTCTCTAGTAAAAATAACGATAAAGGCTTGTAATAACACTCTCTAGTAAAAATAACGATGAAGACTTGTAATAACACTCTCTAGTAAAATTAACGATGAAGGCTTGTAATAACACTCTCTAGTAAAAATAACGACGAAGGCTTGTAATAACACTCTCCAGTAAAAATAACGATAAAGGCTTGTAATAACACTCTCTAGTAAAAATAACGATGAAGGCTTGTAATAACACTCTCTAGTAAAAATAACGATGAAGGCTTGTAATAACACTCTCTAGTAAAAATAACGATAAAGGCTTGTAATAACACTCTCTAGTAAAAATAACGATAAAGGCTTGTAATAACACTCTCTAGTAAAAATAACGATGAAGACTTGTAATAACACTCTCTAGTAAAAATAACGACGAAGGCTTGTAATAACACTCTCCAGTAAAAATAACGATAAAGGCTTGTAATAACACTCTCTAGTAAAATAACGATGAAGGCTTGTAATAACACTCTCTAGTAAAAATAACGATGAAGGCTTGTAATAACACTCTCTAGTAAAAATAACGATAAAGGCTTGTAATAACACTCTCTAGTAAAAATAACGATAAAGGCTTGTAATAACACACTCTAGTAAAAATAACGATAAAGGCTTGTAATAACACTCTCTAGTAAAAATAACGATAAAGGCTTGTAATAACACTCTCTAGTAAAAATAACGACAAAGGCTTGTAATAACACTCTCTAGTAAAAATAACGATAAAGGCTTGTAATAACACTAGTAAAAATAATGATAAAGGCTTGTAATAATACTCTCTAGTAAAAATAACGATAAAGGCTTGTAATAACACTCTCTAGTAAAAATAACGATAAACACTCTCTAGCAAAAATATAATATGTAGAACCTACTAATATGATGTAGAAAACAGTAATTCATATGCGTTATTTATTTCCGAAGAAAAAAAAAGAGCGAGAAATAAACAGTCGGATAAACCGCCAATCGGTTAATAGATTGACGGGGTTCTACTGTATTGTAGTCGAAATTGACATATAGTGGAAATTTAAAATAACAGTATTTCATTTACTGAAATTAATTATGTATAAGAGCATACAATTTAATCAATGTAGCATTTTGAATTCTTTTCTTCACTTCGCCCTTATTGGTGCATAAAAATATCATTGTATACTAATTCAGTGGATAGCGAAAATGCTCCTACTACTACTACTACTACTACTACTACTACTACTACTACTACTACTACTACTACTACTGCGTAGTAATTATACTACAAACCTGTGCTAGGTGGCGTGGGTTGAAATTCTGTCTGGGTTGATTTTTTATTTGTGTCTTTCCAAGGTTTTCCTAAAGATAGAACGAAAATACTGCTGCTATGCTTTTGTTAATGCTGTTTCAATTGTTGCTGTTACTACTGCTATTACTTACTCTGAAGCTGTGTTTGGTCGTGAATTCAAATCCCTCCTAAATTGATTCACTGTACTAGGTTGTGTTCTTCCAAGATATTCCCAACTGTGCAACAATATTACTGCTACTACTACTACTACTACTACTACTACTACTACTACTACTACTACTACTACTACTACTACTACTACTACTACTACAAACCTGTGCTTGGGGGCGTGGGTTGAAGTCCTGTCTGGGTTGAGTTTTTATGTGTGTATTTCCGAGGTTTTCCTAATGGTAGAGCAACAATACTGCTACTACTGCTGTTTCTGCTGTTGCTGTTACTAGACCTACTGCTACTACTTACTGTGAAGTTGTGTTTGGTCGTGAGTTCAAATCCCTTCTGAATTGGTTTATTTGGCTGTGTTTTTCCAAGATTTTCCCAACTATACAACGACAATACTGCTGCCACCACCACCACTACCACCACCACCAACGCCACTACCGCCACCACTATTCACTCCATAGCTGTGCTTGGGCAAGGATTGAAATCCTGCCTGGGTTGGCAGTTACATTCTTCGTAATTTTCAATATAAAATAATTTATCCATATATATAAGAAAAAAAATGCGTAATAATATATATTTAGCCTTGTTACAATTGATAATAATGTACATTTCCAGTTTATCAAAAATATACTTTTCTTTGTTCAAAAAAATAATGTGTTACCTGAAAATGTTCGTTCTATATCACAAGACGTAACTGGAGCAAATCTAAAATGTGATACAATATTCCTTACTATTAGGGAAGTGGACAATATTTGCGTGAATCTAATAGTACGTATATGACCCATAACATGAAATTCATAATTCTTTTCAAAAACACTTCTCATTCTTTGCTTTGATAACTAATGTTTATAATTCTTCCACATCTCGCGGCATCAGCCATTTCTATATTTCTGGACTGTTGCATAGTGACTGCTGCAGACAATTGTTTGAAGGGATAATTAAACATACCAACGTCATACATAGGTCGAGAAGGCACAAAATTATGTCTATTTTGACTCAAATTTTAAATAGAATGTTTCTCTTAATTGTTCTATCTCCCATGCAAAGAAAAGTGTTCCATATAAATATTTCGTAGCAAAAGTCCCTGAACTAATATTCCTTCTTTACATTACGTATGTACATTACATAATTTTGCAGATAATATGTTTCCCATTTGCTGATAGGCTTGTATGATTACCAGTAAGCCTTGAAGTATTGCATTCACCTTCGTGTCATTGGAAGATTTAAATTCTGCCATGTTAAAAACCGCTCACTAAACTTCACAACTCCACTACAAACATTAGTACGTAATAAAACTGCATCTATGTCGTGCATGTTGCTGTAATGCAGTTACAAAAATCATCCATCCACACTTGAGAATATACTGTGAGTTGTTTATGTGAAGAGAGTGTAATATACACAGAAAGCAACTAGTACAATGGAGTCGAGATGATCTATACGCGTGTCTGCATATATCCTGAAATCTATGTTTTGGTACGAACTTTCTACCTTTAGTTATGGAGTTGATTGATAATGGCGACAATCCTTTCCTTTAAAATACTTCTAATAGGCGTAGAGTTATTCGTTATCCAGTGTAGCATAAACGTAACGTTTTTTTGCATTTCCCGTAACTAAACATTAATTTTTCATTTTTCTCTGAATTCCCACTTGCTTCAAAAGGTCGAAGGTTTACATAGCGACATGAAAGTGTTCAAATAGTTACCTGCCGCTGCTGTCAACTAATTTGAAGTAAAGAACGGCTTGCGTGTGCCCGTTCGACACACTACTTGCTTAATAGTTATGACTCAAGCCATATGGAATGGAATGTGCGTTTCTTCGTCTTGTGTTGACATAAACAGTGGCCTTGCGTCATCTTGGATAATATTTCGCAACTCACTGTCACACATACTGAGTCCTCCTTCCCAGTATCCCAGTTGTAATTCAATAAATCAGCTGAGAGCTTCTCACTGAAAAAGACCAGGATCGACTCTGGACAAACCCCTTTAACTCCAACCCAGATTAAACCCACGTATTTCCAGTTCACAGCCATCCATCATAATAATGACACTGCCAACTCAATTAGGCTACAGTGGATAGCAGAGGCGATGATTATGCTAATTGCTCGAGGATTGGGTCTGTTGCGTTAGCCTATGTTCTCTTCTTGCAAGGATTATAAATCAACATTAAAAATTCACAGTTACTGAAACTGCTGGCTATATTGCGCAGAACCATGATCGATTTAACGACGCTTGGTAGAGTTTGCCATTTTTCATATATTTTACCTTACACAAATAAAAGGGGCTCATATGAAAATAAACGTAAAGAAAACTAAAGAAATGAGATTAAATAGTAAAGAGACAATAATATATTAAATTGAGATGAGCCGTCTATGCTTATCTAAAATTAGATAAGCATAGACGGCTCATCTCAATTTAATATATTATTACTATTTGCTTATCGGAAAAATCATACAAAATGAAATTAGTAAAGAGACAGATAAAGTTCTTCTTCTTCTTCTTCTTCTTCTTCTTCTCTTCAAGTATTAGGCCAAATGGCCTGTTACGATCTCACAGTTGAATTTTCAATCCAGCGCTTCTTTGGACGACCGAGAGATCTCTTCCCGTTGGGACGATAGTGGAGGATGACTTTTGGGATTCTATCTCTATGCATGCGATGGAGATGATTTATCCAGTTGTTCTGATAATGTTTTACGTGATTAATTACAGGTCAGATAAAGTTATAATAAATAATAATAACATTGATACTGTTCAAGAATTTAAATATTTGGGTAGTATAATTGATAAGGATGGTGGAGCCTTTGAGGATGTAAAGAACCGAATAAAAATGCAAATAGTCCATTTGTCCAGTTGTACCCAATATGGAAAAATCTTATATCTAGATCTACAAAAATTAAAATCTTTAACAGTAATGTGAAATCAGTCTTTTTATATGGCTGTGAGACATGGAAAACAAGTAAAATTATACAAAATAAACTGCAAATATTTGTTAATAGTTGTTTAGGAAGAATTTTAAAAATTAGATGGCCAGATATAATCGCAAACTCAGAACTATGGAAGATAAATCAGAAAGAAATCACAATAGAAATCAAAAGACGAAAGTGGAATTGGATAGGACACACAATCAAGAAAGAAGATGGAGCAGTGGAAAGAATGGCTTTGGATTGGAATCCCCAGGGTAGTAGAACAAGAGGAAGGCCAAAAAATACGTGGAAGAGAACAGTTTTGGAGGAAATTGCTAGGGAGGGGAAAACATGGAGCGAAGTGAAGAAGTTGGCTACAAATAGGGTCCGATGGAGGCACTTTGTGAATGCCCTATGCTCCTCATGAGGACATACAGGATTTTGATTGATTTGATTACCTTACACAAAAGAAACTGAATTCTCTCCAGAAGTGTTGCAGATAGACAAAATTCTCGTCAACCTATAAACAGAGGTTGTTGATTGATTGATACTCACAATAAGTAACTAGGATTGTTTTCTTTCAGTTGACAATAATTAAACAAGGCGCACTGGAGTGAATATATCTGTTTTTTTCGTCTGGTACCATTTTAACCACACGATACCTCCATTCTGGTTGGATGAACGTCCACCTCTGCTTCGGCATGTGGGCGTGAGACCAGCCGGCTGGTCGGTCATTGTCCTTCATGGACTGTCGTGCTTTGGATTATTGGATTACCATTTTCTTATAAACTATTTGTCAAATTTAATAAAGAATGTTACCGACATTGTTTATTAGTATTTTTTTAATGGAGATGAAACTTTTTTGACAAAGTTTTATTTATTTAATGTATGAATTAATGTCACAATTTTTATTATATTTATTAATAAATTTAAAAACATAATTGATACTTTTCAGTGAAGCTTTCACCTCCAATATCAAACTACTAATAAAATGATGTGTATAAATATTTTCATTGAGTTGTGACAAATACTTATGAGAAAATGGTACCAGACAAAAAAAAAAAAAAAAGTCAAATTTTCACTAAGTGTTTAATTATTGGGAGCTGAAAGAAAATAATTGTACTTGCTTCGTTCTCTGCTCTTAAAAAATTCGTCAGTACTGTTTAAAAAATTGCGAGGAAATAGCATGAAGTTTGTTTTGTAATCAGTACCCTCTATCGTCAAGTTTTGCTCTGTTAAGACATGATCGGTCTTACGCCTCATAAATCTCTTGTTTATAAGAATACCATGTGTTCGTATTTTTTCCATACCTTAAATATTTTCATTGTTAACGGAATGTGTATTCCGGGATAATTACGACGGAATTTCCTATTGCAGAATTTGCAAGAATTTTTTTATATAACTGTTGTAGGCCTGAATATGTTTTCTTCTCAATTAAATCGGAATTCACACCATAATACACATTATTTCCACGCACAGATCAA
The DNA here is from genome assembly GCF_040183065.1 of Periplaneta americana. NCBI lineage: Eukaryota > Metazoa > Arthropoda > Insecta > Blattodea > Blattidae > Periplaneta > Periplaneta americana. Next base: position 132,063,350 of record NC_091122.1, on the reverse strand, counting down.
TAATCATGTCAAACTAGCACCACACTTAGCAACTCAACTGCGTGCGAAACCGGTTATCAGCTAGCATGACTCGCAGCAACCGACCTTGACTACGCAGGAACACAATTCGACCAATTTTGACTCTCCGAACAACTTAATCATGGGACAACGATATTCTATTGTTTTAAAGAAGTAAAAACTTTCATAATTATCGTTATTAAATTGCTGTAATTATATTAGGTACTCTTTTTCCTTTCAGGTGCTACAGATCATCTGAGAAGCTGGTTTTCTGGACAAGAAAGAGTATAATATGTAAGTGTAATGATTGTTTTAATACGATGCATTAAACTAATATAAAAATGTATATAATTTATTTTCAAGAAATCGTCTGCCCAGACATCTTGGGTTGTTTAAAGAAGTAAAACCTTTCATAATTATCATTATTAAATTGCTGTAATTATTATATTAGGTACTCTTTTTCCTTTCAGGTGCTACAGATCATCTGAGAAGCTGGTTTTCTGGACAAGAAAGAAGTATAATACCGTATGTAAGTGTAATGATTGTTTTAATACGATGCATTAAACTAATATAAAAATGTATATAATTTATTTTCAAGAAATCGTCTGCCCAGACATCTTGGGTTGCCAAAAACACAGAATAATATTACACATACAAGAATAATAACGGATTACAGTAAATAGATGGATCAAATTAAATGTGAACATTAGAACTTGAATTTTAGAAATAATATAAATTACACATATATTTACAACAATCACACACACGAATAGAAAAGGGGGGAATTATGATATTCCGTATAAATGGTTTTTCATAATTGTCATAGACCCTTTAATGGTTCGGAATAATAAGAATGTAAATAAACAAAACTTTTAAAATTTATATTTAAAAAATATCCATGAAATACTGATCTTCAATATTGTTTACATATGTGAAGATTTCAGTAAATAGCCAAATAACGAAACTTTACCTTGATTCATGCATTTTAAGCCGAATATTAACAAATACGGTTCTAACAATAATTTTAGGGCACTTTGGGGCACTGTCAAACTCTATGAATAGCTTTCAGTTTTCATTAAAAGTAAATATTAATCATTTTCTTCCTTTATGCTAAAGGAACAAAATAAGCATTTGCCCTAAAATCCGACGTCTGTTTATTAGTGAAATACCGGTAACAAAATGTAAGGTTATTTTTAAAGATCATGCTCAATTATTTATTTGGTTATTTTATGACGCTGTATCAACATCTACGTTATTTAGCGTCTGAATGATATGAAGGTGATAATGCCGGTGAAATGAGTCCGGGGTCCAGCACCGAAAGTTACCCAGCATTTGCTCGTATTGGGTTGAGGGAAAACCCCGGAAAAACCTCAACCAGGTAACTTGCCCCGACCGGGATTCGAACCCGGGCCACCTGGTTTCGCGGCCAGACGCGCTGACCGTTACTCCACAGGTGTGGACTCATGCACAATTATGATCATATTTATGTGCTACCTAGGTATAGCAGTCGCGTTACTTGTGAGTCTGTATTATTTTGTAAATATTTTATTGTATTTGATTATTTCCTTGTATATACAAACATTAAATGTACTTTCTTTAAAAAAAAAAGTGTTAGCAACTATCTATGGATGCATAATATTTCCTACTTATTGAGCTTCGTTAAAAAAAAAAGTTGAAGTGATTATTATAGGAATGATGTCATGGATTCCAAATGTTTTGAAAGTTTTTACAGTTAATTGTAGGATGGTGCCCCTCACTCCGATCATTAAATCATTTACTTCTCAGGTGCCTTAACATTTTTTTCTTGTAATTCGATAGTTTTTCATCTTAAATATGAAAATTTACACAGTAATTGATTGTACTGTCGAATGTGTTCTATGAAATAGAAAAAATGTTAATTATTCTATTTCCATCTTAAAATATAGGCAACTAAGGATTTCTTTTCAGGTTTGTTAGTCTGGTAGAGTTGAATTTTATTTGTGAGGCATAGTTACCTGTTAAGGCTGAATTAAATTTTTAGTTGGTTATTTAACGGCGCTGTATCAACTACTGGGTCATTTAGCATCGATGAGATTGGTGATAGCAACATGGTAGACTATTTGGTGACTTGAGGCCGATGAGTTGCCGTGATTACCTGACATGCTACTTACGGATGGGGAAAACTCGGTAAAAACCTAACCAGGTAATCACCCAAGCGGGAATCGAACCTATTCCCAGCGCAACTCCGGATCGGCAGGCCGGCGCCTCTGTCGACTGAGCTACGTCGGTGGCCAGCCAGATTTAGGATAAGAGATGAGAATGTGACCAACAGGCAATAATCGAACCAAGCGCGGAAATAAATATTATTAAAACGTTTATTTCAATTTTTATAACTTTGGAATATTCTTCATTGGTAGAATACAAAAACTTACAGAATTGTGAAAGTTTATATGAAGTTTATATCACCACTTCTGGCTAGCCTTCTGAAACAGCGCTATTTCTTATACAGGGTGTAACTAAAATGTATGTCAAAACTTTAGGGGCATAATCCTATCATATAGAGGATGAAAAAAATATTCTGTGAACATTCGTTCGGAAACGCTTCATTTCCTTGTTACAACTCTTTCTTCTACAACTCTGCTTGCATTGTATGATGCGGTACATTATGAAATAAAAATAGCGTGATTTAAATTGGATTATGTTAGTTGTGTTACAATTTAATACTAATTTATTGACTGAGAACCAATCACATAATTTGAGGAGAATTGCCTCTGTTGAAGATTGTAATACATTGGAGTTATTGGCTGTAATTATTATATTTGTGTCATCTGCAAATATTATAGGATGACTTACATCTTTTATTAGGGGGGCAAGATCGTTTACAAACACTAGAAAAAGTGAGGAATCTAAAATCGACCCTTGTGGAATTCCATTATTAATAGTTTCCCATGTCGAGGCAGATTTCATAGTGATATTGATTTCGACTTTCTTTTTCCTGTCTATGAGATACGAGTGAAACCATTGGTGTGCACTGTCTTTAATTCCATAATTAATAAATGAAAAATAAATAAGTAAGTCTTAAAGTGAAAGAATGGAAAACAATATAACTAAAATAGTACTGTACTTTCATACATGCCATTACAGTACTTAATCTCTAAAAAAAAAGGAGTAAATTTTACAGTATAAAATACACAATAGAAAAAGAGAATCGTCCAAGATAGAACAATAAGGGTTGTCCAGTTTTCAGGATTGAGGAATGTCCAACATAGAGGATATATTAGACATGTAAAGGCATAGAAATTTGTCCGGTTTCAGGAAAATATGGCCAATATAATGAGGTGTCTAACATACAGATGTGTCCAAATACTGAGGTTTCACTGTACTTTTTAATGTATGCAGATCGGGACCAACGATTTACGTTCACTGTAGCTGAATGTTCACTATATCCAGAGTTGACTGTATAATGAAATAACCTAGATAAAGAAGGTATTGCTAAAATTGTTAGAATATCTATACTCAACGCCTGAAATAATAAAATTGTGCAACATTTGCGTTGTAGAATTTGGTACGAATTTACGACATTGAATATTATGCTGGGATCTGGAATTTATCTCAGGATTTGGTATGATGCTTTAAATGGACGTATCCCAGTTCTATTTATGCTTCTTCTCGCGAACGAAACAAACAGTAAAATGTCAGTCAACACAACATTCGCTCATTTGGACGCAAAACAACTCTGAAGACATTGACGAGTTGGCTTAGAGCCAAAGTGGCATCTGGTGTCACAAAATGTAGTACCCGGAAATGCGTGTTGTTATCTAGTAATGTAATTGACGTAGTAGTTCAGAAATAAATTATGGAAGGCGATAAAACAAGCCGCTCAAAATATTATACACACTTTTCTCATTGTAATTTACGTATTGTAAATTTCAGTCGTTTTTTAATTCTTACGTGAATTTCTATTAACATAATTGTAGCTTACGTAATGACTAGCAGATACTTCACAGTTCATTACAAAATGTTATTGTTAAAGCAACAATAACTACAAAGTTACAATTGGTCATGGGACGGAGGTGAGTTTCATTAGCGAAACTTCGTTTTCCTGTATTGGCATCACTGACCAGCCCAACTAAAGCATGAAGCATATGAAGTTATGCATTCAGGTTATATGGCAAAGATCACAGATTGTTTTCAATGACTATTACACTTTTACTACGTCATACTATTTTTGACCAATAAAACGGTACGAAAGGTCGTCTTTCAACCAATCATGGCTGCTTATCGCAAAATTTTATCGCTTCCCTAGCATTTGTTTAATTTTATCTTTTCCTTAGCATTTGTTTAATTTTATCGCTTCCCTAGCATTTGTTTGTTTTTATCACTATCCTAGCATTTGTTTCTTTGTTTGCCAACATTTGAAACTGCAAGTTATTTATACTGTAGTACTATAAAACATGCTTTGCGATCGTAATTTGCTTCTCGCATAGATAGTCGACTGAAAATGGCGGCTCCGTTCAAACATTTTGATGAAGGTAATATTAGTGAAATAGAATTTTAGTAAGTCAATTAATATCTATTTTATTGCATTAGAGTACTTTATTTCTTCTAATCTTTAAGCTTATATACTTTCTTCTGTTTTTATCACCTTCCTACCATTTGTTTCTTTGTTTGCCAACATTTCAAACTGTAAATTCTTTATGGTAGGCCTACTATAAAACATGCTTTGCGATCGTCATTTGGGAAGCTAACATTAGTGAAATAGAATGTCAGTAAATTAATTAATATTTTATTGTATTAGAGTACTTTATTTCTTCTAATCTTTATATACTTTCTTTTAATCGTGTAATAGTCAATTAAATCCTACTTGAGTTTTGATTTTCTCTAGATAAATCAAAACCTTAGTGAGATTACGTTGACAATTAACTTATCAATTAGATGGAGTTGCGAACAGTAATTGTACGTATTCAAAATTAAATATTTAAAATTTGGGTATAAAATATAATTTACAAAACAATATGTGAAACATTAGTACTCACCTGGACATATCAAACAGCAGCATGCCGACTGACAGTGCTTCAGTCTCTGGCGGAGACACACAGACAAAAATAGTGAGACGGAGTTGAGAATTAAAACTCAAGACAGACTTTGACTGCAGTATTCCGCTGTACAAATCATGTTAAAAATTGTACTAACGTACTCCTTACTTCTCTAAATTGTTGGTAATAAAGTAAATAAAACAGTGCATTTAATACATCGTTATATGCTCATTTCTCCAATTTATATATTGGTATAGGGGAAGAGAAGGCCTGATGGCCTTACATCTACTAGATAAAATAAATATATACTATACTAAAAAAATGTGTTTTGGACACGGGAAGGATCATGAAAATCAACATATTTGCTAACATTCATAATAAAGAGACGAACATTATTTCGAATAATTCTGCATGGGATAACAAGTGTAGTAAATGTAGACTGTAATGACTTTCACAGAATGACGTTACCCCAGAACTCGGAGAAATAAATCGCTAGGAATGAAGAGGTCGATCTATTTGACAACTGATCATTATATGCTATAATAATGTAATATTAGAATCTTTCATTGGAACTAAATTTTATCTCAGTTCCAAAATTGTTCGTATAAAATAGTAAAATTAACGCTCAGTTTCGGACAGGTATACATCTCAGGGAGAGGTAAGACTGTACATAACATTCATTCATTGTTCTGCCCAAGGGCAGGTCTTTCACTACAAACCCAGCTTTCTCCAGTCTTTCCTATTTTCTGCCTTCCTCTTCGTCTCCTCATATGATCCATGTATCTTGATTTCTTCTTTCACCTGATATCTTCTTCTGCCCCAAACTCATCTCCCGTTCACCATTCCTTCCAGTGCATCCTTCAGTAGGCAGTTTCTTCTCAACCAGTGACCCAGACAATTCCTTTTTCTCTTTCTGATCAGTTTGACCATCATTCTTTCTTCATCTACTCTTTCCAACACAGCTTCATTTCTTATTCTGTCTGTCCACTTCACACGTTCCATTCTTCTCCATATTCACATTTCAAATGCTTCTAGTCGCTTCTTTTCACTTCGTCGTAATGTCCATGTTTCTGCTCCATACATTGCCACACTCCACACAAATCACTTCACTAGTCTCTCCTTAGTTCTTTTTGCAGAGGTTCGCAGCTTCATTGGTCATTGCTATCCTCCTTTCGACTTCCTAGCAACAGCTCATGTTACTGCTTATAGTACACCCAAGTATTTGAAGCTGTCCACTTGCTCTAGTGCCTCATTTAGGATTCGCAAGTTTACCTTCTTTATTTTTCCTCTTATGATCATGGTCTTCGTCTTGGCATTTATCTTCATCCCATACTGCTCACAGCTGTCATTTAGCTCCAGTAGCATATCCTTTAGCATCATCTCCTCTTCTGCTAACGCCCCCATAAAATCAGCAAATTTTCTTTATTCTTCTTCCTCCTATTATCACTCCTCCCATGTTCTGCAAGCAGTTCTTCACTAAATCCACCAAGTAGATATTGAACAGGGTAGGTGATAAAGAGCATCCATGACGTACTCTTCTTCCAATTTCACTTCCTTCTGACATTTCTTCAATCCTGACTTTGACTCGTTGTTTCATATAAAGATTACTGAACAGTCTTCTCTCTCCAATCCACACCCATTTGCTTTAGGCTCTCCATCAGTTTGTTCCAATCCACTGTGCCAAATGCCTTTTCTAGGTCCAAAAATACTACATAATTCTTCTCTAAGTATTCACCGCAAGGATTAAATAAACTGTGGCCGGGAGGAAAAAGGTCATAAGTAAACATTTTATACTTTTCAGGAAAGCAGTAGAAAGATTGAAATTGGTGTCAATTATAGAGTTTTTTTAATTAAGAGGTTTTTCCTGGATATTACAGTATTTGTTTATATTTCTTCTAAAATAAGGTAATGTTGCTCATTTAACAATTTTCTGGATTATTTACAAAAATAGCCGCACTTCAGCCCTTTTAAGACTAGAAGCCAAACTGAGTAGAAGGGACTATTTAAACATAAGACCTTTTTCATGTCAAAATAAATGAGAAATGTAAATTATTAGGAATGCAAAACGGGTCTTAAACAAATATAGGACTGTTTACCCTGGTGCTTAAAGTTTTAAAAGGAAAGGGCATCAGTATGTGATAAAATGTCTAAAATACAAGTTAGACCTTTTTGATAGGGAAGCATGGAAAGTAAACATGTGATGGTTTGTAAGGAATAAAGTATTAAATATTCTTAAGTCCTTTATTCTGTGTGTGCTCGATTCAAAAAGTACTTAGGACATTTGGTAACGCTCTATAAATCCAGTCAGGAGTCTTATTTGACTTTAACCGTTTTACTAGATTGTAGGCTTTCAGAATATATAAAAATCTCATTTTCACAAAAATTGACTTAAGACCTTTTTCCTCCCGGCCACAGGTTCTATCGGGATTTTTGACCCGATCAAAGATCCTGAAATCCAAATTAGGCTTTACCCCCTCCTACATAACATTGTTCTTTCTTATTTTCATAAAGTATTTTATTCAGTTTTGTTTGATAATCCAATGTAATAAAGATTTACGAAGCAAACCATTTAGTTTCCAGAACAGTCGTAATATAAGTGTAAGTATTGGATGAGAATAATGTAACTATTTCAATATGTTTAAGTGAGCGTTACAATATCCTTCATACTATTCATTTATTTACTTAACCTGAAGATGGAGCCAGTCCGAAAAGTTGAAGACCTTTTCTTTCACAACAAAAAAGAGAAAGATACAGCATGAACCAACTACCGTGAAAATCTGAGATATTAAATAAGTGAATAACATTTCTTGCTCCTGTTTACCAGTGGCGTAGCGTCAATGTAAGCTAAAAAGCTCAATTTCCCCAGTTAATAATAATTTCATAAAAAACCTGCAGTTTATGAACAAAATTATTTATTAATTTTAATAGAGTTTATATTTATGCGTTAAATATTGTGATGCGGCAGCTCAAGATGATTCGTGATGCAGCAGTAAACAAGAAGCCTGCACACACCAGCTTCCAAGCAGACTGGTTTCTTTTACTCATTCTTCTGTGTAACCCACCCCGCAGATTTTCCATCCCTTTCTAACTAAACTACCCTAGTCACAAGGCTCGCAAGAAGCTAGCTTTTACATTGAAAATAATTTAGTTTCCGAGTTACCCCTTTCGTGAGTTGTGTTCAATTGAAGTGTTAGTGTGCATTGATTGAAATAACAGTTCCTGACACCAATTTACTTGCATTTTTAGGACAATTCTATTATCAAGACCGACTTACGAACAAAAGTGTGATTTAGAAAACAAATGACCGACTCCCTTGCTGTCAATGAAGGACACAACCAAAAGACAGATGCATACTTACGTAATGATACTAATGCTGTATCTATTGACCGTTAATATTGTGATTTCTCTAAGTATGACAGGGAGTGGGCTAATGTTATACGTATACGTGTCTGTTTGTTAGAGATACTGTATGTGTAAACAGTGAAATCATATTTTACTACCTACGTACCATTTGAGGTCATGTCTTATTGGTGTTACTTACGATGTTCCAACCAATCTTCAGACTGCTGACTTGACATTGACTGCTATTTATTTTACGACTATATTTTTGTAATACGTTTTCTCATATGTACATGAAAGACAACTTGAGTTAGCTTCCCCTGTTCAAAATTTCATGCTACGCCACTGCTGTTTATACACTTACAAAAATGTATTACATATAGGCCTAATCAGTTTTCTGTTGTATTAGTTTCTAATATTGTCCACACGCAGTTAATGACATAAAATGTAACAAGTTACACAGAATACTGAACTATAATAATATTTAACACAGCACAGCACAGCACAGCACTTTTGTTTCTTGCATCTTAACCCTCCGTCTGGCGCGGCGGCGAACCATGCCGTGAATTTCCGGTTGTATGTGGAGGGGATAAGTTCCTGTTTCTTCTGCGCGCGTCTATTTCTCCATTCGAGTGTTCGCTTTTCATTTAAATATAGTACTAATAAAGTGTCTAAGAACGCTCTTAAAATATTCAGTTAACATTATAGAAAAGGCCGTTTTTTAATGAAAAATTTTGTGGCGCACAATGTGCTCCGCGCGCCTGGTCATGTTACCAGAAAAGACGCGCCCGCCGAAGGGTTAACTGCGTAACGAAAGAGGTAATGCTCGTCAGTTTCATTTAATATATAAACTTATTTTCTTATAGGCCTACACCATGATAAGTGCTTTCAATTTTAACTCTTAAAAAACATGACACAATAGTTAATGATCTGGTAAATAAAACTAAAATGAATACCATCTGATGCAGGCAACACTGCGCTGGATTTTCACATCGAGTTTATGACTATTAAAATTGAACATCTCTCGTTCACTTTAGTAATTATTTGTTCACCTTGAATGAGGAATTGGCATGACTTGTCTGTTTCCAAGGTTTCAAAACACACTCAACTTGCAGTGTCATATAGCATCTTTACATTACTTCTGCTGTCCCTTAGACGCTTGATATTTTGTTATTCCTTCAAAAATAAACTTGTAAGCAACGTCTACTGTCTTACTCCAGGCTTCCTCTCCTTGAGACGTCAGTTTGGATCCAAGCTTTTGTTTGAGCAGTTGCATCAGTACCGTTTTTAGGTCCTGAAAAAATAGAAGTACAAATAAAAAAATTGACAGCAAAGGTCGATCTATTTATCTGGAAGCATCTATGTTGCTATAGTGACAAGAGAGTATTTGGTTTCATTGTTCGTGGAGAGCACTTTGTGGTGATGTAATCATTGTGGTTGTGGACAGAATTAAATCCAACCCAGACCCACGTGCGACCTCCTGAATTTTGCATTGTCATGCCCCGAGCTGTAAGAAGTGTTTGGATTGAGACCACTCTCAGCAACGAACATCGAATACCATAGATAAGTTAAGTACGATAAGGTCCAACCGTAATATTTACACCAGTGTTTCACAAATTGTTATGTTAGACGAGCAGGAAATAGTTCATAAGACCAGATGTTGTTTTTATTCGTGGTTACCATGCATGAGCTGCCACTATACCGTGTGGAAATGAAATAATCCTGCAGAATGAAAGGGACGATAGTGTACACTTAAATGAATAGAAAACCTATATTACGTTTTGTGATTAAATGCACGGTTAATTAGAAAATTAAGTTGGAAGTTTCATCAGTCTGGCAACATCGCCGCTAATACACCCCTCTTCATTCTTTTCGTTTCTCTTTATGTAATACAATGGAAGGAGTAACAAAATTCCACAGCAGAAGCTATCACGATTTTCTAAATAATATAAATCAAGACGATTCGAAACCAAAGATTACTAAAATGTTACTTCGGTCCACCTGGTCGTGCCTCTAGAACTCTACTTGACTGCAGGCGCGAATAAGGAAGTCTAGGAAAAGTCTTCACTATCAATATTAATACAAATTAAAACACAAAATGCACATCTTGTCCCAATGTATTGACAATATTGTATGCATAATAATAACTAGCAAGTTAAATTAAGACTTTACATTGCCACTTCGCTTAACTGTGATTCTGGCAGATAAACAGACGATTTCTGAAGAGTTGACAGCTCTAAAAACAGGAATGATGTTACAGACGTCTTTAGTAGAGATTTATCAGTTCGTGCCAGTTGCTGTGTGTCGGAGATAAGCTGTTACCTTCAACGAAATGTATGTCACCTGCTGCCCAAACCTCGATAACAAATTGACGCAAAAGAAACTATAATTTTATTTATTCTTTGTTTAGTTACTTGTTTACTTATTTATCTGATTGAGGTTCTGGCTGATATGTACCGGTACATAAATAATATCACGCAGTACATTTCACTTGACGATGTGTGTCAGAGGAAGAACAATTTTTGTTTGCATGCATCTGAAGTCTGACTACTGTAAGTTACTCCAACCACGAGAAAGTCTCAGGGAAATGAGACGCAGCGGTGTAATGCTGTGAATGAATGTTGATGTCATAAGATGTCATAAGGTCACACACGTGGGTACACGTATCTCTATTGGCTAACTCTCACAGCACAAACGGTAACACTGATACACACATACTTATACTAGCCTAATTACAAAATTAGATCACTGTTAATCTCCTGGTCTTTCAATCCCTCCATACAGGAAATAACATATGCAGGAGAGCGCAGGTTTTTTAAACTGACGTTATAACGGCAATATTATCTATCTACTTCGCGCCAATAGATGACGCAATAGTAAGCACATTCCTTTCACGGTTAATCTCCTGGTTGGAGAACAGTAGTGTAATATGTAGCTAGTCAGCGATGTGCGATGTATGCAATGGAGGGGGAAAGGATCTGACCACTCTACTCCATTAAATTCTGGCTTAGTTGCCTCATGAGTGGTGCCTTATTGATGTCTCTTATGAGGTTCAAACTTGTCTTCGGACAATTTACTAAAAAAATATACGTTTATGTACTGTATATAGGCCTATTTATCTATATTCATTTATTTAGTCACTCATTCATTTATATATTACAGATACACTTCTTTTCCTCGTGCAAGTCCGTACTATACTAATTATTATAAAAACATTAGCATTGTAATGGAACCAATAAAGACATTGTAGTTCATTTTATTGTGAGTGGAAGAGTGAAAAGAGAATACTGCATTGTGTTTGGATAGCAGTGAGTGGAAAAACTGTGATCGCCCATGGAGTGCAGGTGCGTGACCAATGTTTCTCAACACAGCTATAGTTTACGTCAGCATGCATGAAGTTCTCCTCCTTCTCCCTCCTGCTGAGAAACTGACTCATTCGGCATCACCCCTACTCAAATGTTCGCGCGTAACACCGGCCAAGCTATATGACCACAACAGTACATTGTGGTACCTCAACGGTATGAGGACACAAACTAAACACCCAAAACGTGCTCTTAAGCAGTAGATAGAATCCCATGTCCTCAGTATAATTCGAACGCAAGTATTGGCTTATGGAAAGCGTAATATTTAATCTGAAATTCTGTCCCTAGGAATTTCTTGGAGGTGGAATGGATTTGATAGTTTTTTTTTTTTTTTTTTTCACGATCGATTCTTCTCAAGGTGATACTAGGATGGGCGATAGTCGATAGTTTTTTGTAGGTTATTTTACGACGCTTCATCAACATCTTAGGTTATTTAGCGTCTGAATGAGATGAATGTGATAATGCCGGTGAAATGAGCCAGGGATCCAGCACCGATAGTTACCCAGCATTAGCTCATATTGGGTCGAGGGAAAACCCTGGAAAAAACCTCAACCAGGTAACTTGTCCCAACCGGGAATCGAACCCGGGCCATCTGGTTTCGCGGCCAGACGCGCTAACCGTTACTCCACAGGTGTGGACTTAGTCGATAGTACTACCGATAGTCAAATTGTTTCCAATATTATCGATAGTTCTGGTGACTATGGATAGTATCGAAAAATAGGAAGATCATTCAAAATATTATAAGGGTTTCAAACTGGAGTTACGCAACACGATCCCTTTTCAGCGATTCAATCAGACATTACGTATCTCTTGTAACGATTCATTCACGGTTTGTCAGAACTCATCCCAGTCTATGATTCCAAGTATTCTTTTGAATGGTAAACTAATGACACACGATTCTTTACTTTGCCATCATGAGTAGAATAAAAGCCTAGATCATATATGTAACAGATAGGTCGGCCTTATAGGCTTTGACGTTAACAACTTTTGTCAGATAAGAAACGTACAAAATATATATCACAGTTGTATGAACACTATTAAAATAAAGTAATTATTAAAATTAATAAAATTCAGACATGCTTCGGAGACTGCCTCTCCATCCTCAGTAACTTTACCACGACGGCTGGTTCAGGTGATCGACCGCGTTGTAGCGTGGCTTAAAGGAGAGGCAGTCTCCAAAACATGTCTGAATTTTATTAATTTTAATAATTATTTATTTTAATAGCGTTCATACAACTGTGATATATATTTTGTACGTTTCTTATCTAACCCATGAACACTGTTTAATTGACCCATATGTTTGATTTAAACTTTTGTCAGGTTTACTACGCTGCCATCTAGTTGTTACATAAGGAATCACGTGATAATTCCCATTTGAATCGCATTCATATACCCTTCCTCGTTGCTCATATTCAAGATCTACAGACTACACACTAGAATAAGCTACTTCATCATGCCAACCCTTTACTAAGAGACATAACATAAATTTAAACACATACTTCCGTCTTTGACGGTCTTATTAATCAATTTTCTTTAACGTAACCTATTTAAATTTCAATTTGTAAAATCATATTTTTGTAAAAAGCAAGGGTCCAAGAGATCTGGTACTTTTAATAAAAACATCTAAAAAAAATGAATTGCATTAGCGACTGTACTAGATGAAATTATTGCGGATCATCAGTGCGGTTTTAGGCGTAATAGATCGACTATTGATCAGATTTTTTGTATTCGACAGATAATGGAGAAAAAATGGGAGTATAAGGGTACAGTACATCAGCTATTCATAGATTTCAAAAAGGCATTTGACTCGGTTAAGAGGGAAGTATTATATGATATTCTTATTGAATTTGGTATTCCCAAGAAACTAGTTCGATTAATTAAAATGTGTCTCAGTGAAACATACAGCAGAGTCCGTATAGGTCAGTTTCTGATGCTTTTCCAATTCACTGCGGGCTAAAGCAGGGAGATGCACTATCACCTTTACTTTTTAACTTCGCTTTAGAATATGCTATTAGGAAAGTTGAAGATAACAGGCAGGGTTTGGAATTGAACGGGTTACATCAGCTTCTTGTCTATGCGGATGACGTGAATATGTTAGGAGAAAATCCACAAACGATTAGGGAAAACATGGGAATTTTACTGGAAGCAAGTAAAGCGATCGGTTTGGAAGTAAATCCCGAAAAGACAAAGTATATGATTATGTCTCGTGACCAGAATATTGTACGAAATGGAAATATAAAAATTGGAGATTTATCCTTCGAGGGGGTGGAAAAATTCAAATATCTTGGAGCAACAGTAACAAATATAAATGACACTCGGGAGGAAATTAAACGCAGAATAAATATGGGAAATGCGTGTTATTATTCGGTTGAGAAGCTTTTATCATCTAGTCTGCTGTCAAAAAATCTGAAAGTTAGAATTTATAAAACAGTTATATTACCGGTTGTTCTGTATGGTTGTGAAACTTGGACTCTCACTCTGAGAGAGGAACATAGGTTAAGGGTGTTTGAGAATAAGGTGCTTAGGAAAATATTTGGGGCTAAACGGGATGAAGTTACAGGAGAATGGAGAAAGTTACACAACGCAGAACTGCACGCATTGTATTCTTCACCTGACATAATTAGGAACATAAAATCCAGACGTTTGAGATGGGCAGGGCATGTAGCACGTATGGGCGAATCCAGAAATGCATATAGAGTGTTAGTTGGGAGACCGGAGGGAAAAAGACCTTTGGGGAGGCCGAGACGTAGATGGGAGGATAATACTACAATGGATTTGAGGGAGGTGGGATATGATGATAGAGACTGGATTAATCTTGCACGGGATAGGGACCGATGGCGGGCTTATGTGAGGGCGGCAATGAACCTTCGGGTTCCTTAAGAGCCATTTGTAAGTAAGTAGTATTAGCGACTGTACTGCCATCTCGTGTTCGTTTACGGTGGACGGGTGGCGATCCTGGCGGTTGTTCTCTTCAAAGTGCTGCCGATTTTAACATAGCGATGAGTTATCTGTTACAGTATATGGTCTAGGATAAAAGCGTTCTACACATCTCGCATAGATGGCACTGTAGACATAGTTTTCTACAAAATTATTCTCAATTATAATTTATGAATTCCACCTTACTATCAAGTACAGTTTTTATATTAAATTCCTATTTAACTACTACGCAAGTGTAAGGCACGCACTCATTTTTCATACACCATTCACCCACAACTAAGTGATTTCTATAGAAACTATCTATATTCACTGGGATCTTCAGTTCCCTCGGAAAGACTGTTATCCAAAACTGAAAACTTAATCAATGAAAGGCGAAAAGGTGTGCATCCCAACAAAGTGGAAATTCTGATTTTAATGAAAAACTTAGACTATCCTTGGAGCAATGGTCATGTGTTGAAGAAAAATTTATAATGATGGCTAATGTTGAGGCTTTAAGGACAGATTATAATATTGTGTTTTATTGGTATGTAATTCAGATTCAATTCAGTATAAATTATTAAATTAATATTTCAGTACGTGTTTAGACATAAATTCAGATACATATTCATTTTATAACAAATTAACAAAAAAAATTGTAATTACTATCAATAGTATCGATAGTTTTGATTGTAATTATCGATAGGACTATCGACAGTAGGAACATCAGTCGATAGTACTATCGATATTATCGTAAGGACTATCGATCCATCTATAGTTGATACTTGACGAAGTAATGGTGCCAACTTACATGGAACTCTTTCTCCGTGACTTTCCTGCGTCCGTGGTTCTCCCCCAGCTTGATGAGCAACTCGGTCAGGCACTCCGGGTCCTCCAGATTGTCCACCACGCTGGTCAGTGAGTACATCACATTGGCTGCATGAGCCGTCAGCTTCTTGCTACCTCTGAGCTCTGGCAGCGGTATACCCACGAAGCTAGGAAATCGGTTTTGGTAATCCGGATGGGCTTCAAAAAACCTACGACAATAATAATAATAATAATAATAATAATAATAATAATAATTCCTGCGAATATATTGAATAAGCAGTTGCGGATGTAGCACGTATGGGTGAATCCAGAAATATTTATTTATTTATTTATTTATTTATTTATTTATTTATTTATTTATTTATTTATTTATTTATTTATTCTTTTACTTATTTACTTATTTATTTATTTATTTTGCTAATAATTGTAACATAAAATATAATATATATAAAGAAAAACTTTAGCTCGCACCTGAAAGAGTAGAACTCGTGCTCAGGGGCGGATTCCTGAATTAAAATTAATAAGTATACAATACAATTTGTCTTATGTCTACTATGCAATTAGAATATATAAATTTAAATTTACAATTTTTCAACTTTTATAAAATCCATACATAACTTTTTAAATTTAATACTATAACCATTAGAATTGACAAGATTAGGATATTTAAATATAAATTTGTTATATATTCTTGGGCCTAAATTACTACTATGATTAAATACTGTAACAGTGATGCATTTTGGTTCAGACAATCTTAAAGAATTCGTACCTTTTGTTTCATAACTATGAGAATACAATTCAAAATTATTTAGATTTTTATGTATGAATTTTGTTAATACAATATAATAAATTTGTCTTACAGTATGTTAAGTACATTAAAGTCTAAAAACAATTTTTGAGATGGAAAAATCAATAGGTTTATGAAGACATAGCCTATTTTAATTATTTTCTTCTGTAATAAATAAAGTGGATTAAAATTGGATTTAAATGAGCTACCCCATCCTATAATTCCATTCATAATTACCGATTGAAATAAAGTTAAATATGTTGTGCGTAATACACTTATTGACAAGTAATTCCTCAATAAAACAAAATAATATACTATTTTATGTAATTTATTGCAAAGGTAATTAATGTGTTGGTTCCATTTTAAATGATTAACGAAAATTATGCCTAAATACTTAACTTCAGAGGACTCCTTAATATCGGACATTTAAACTGTAATAAGACAACAATCAGAATTATGTAATTTAATACTTAATATAGATGTAGGAGGCTTGTTACATTTTTCAGATAATGAGAATGGAATAATTATGTTTTTATTTTCGTTGATAGAAAGATAATAATTTATGTCAAACTATTTTTTTATTAATTTAGTTAGAGCGTTAGTTGGGAGGCCGGAGGGAAAAAGACTTTTGGGGAGGCCAAGACGTAGATGGAAAAATAATACTAAAAAGTTTGTAACGACTGTCAATAGTATCGATAGTTTTGATTATAACTATCGATAGGACTATCTGGGATTTTACATCTGTAGACACATTAGACCTTTCCCATTTAAAATCTTCTCTCAATTATGCTGAATCCGCTTATTATGCTAAACGACGTAATTATGAACATTTAACATCAAATTACATCTTCGTCGCTTTTGTAGTTGAGACCTTTGGTCCGGGGTGTAGAGACGCTGACTCAAATTTGGTACACGCATACTGTCCTTTACCGACGATCCTAGATGTAACAATTCCCTTCGCCAACGCCTTGCAATTGCGGTTAAGCAAGGGATTGCTACCTCCATCCTGGAATCATTTCCTGACTCCATTTCCATGGATGAGATCTTTCTCATTTAATTCCTTCCTCCTTATTTCATTCCATTTATTATATTTTAGAAATATATTAAAATGGGTTTGAGGGAGGTGGGATGTGATGATAGGGACTGGATTAATCTTGCTCAGGATAGGGACCGATGCGGACTTATGTGAGGGCGGCAATGAACCTCGGGGTTCTTTAACAGTCATTTGTAAGTAAATAATAATAATAATAATAATAATAATAATAACAATAATACTTACGGCTTTTAAGGGGAGGTTCATTGCCGCCCTCACATAAGTCCGCATCGGTCCCTATCCTGAGCAAGATTAATCCAGTCCCTATCATCACATCCCACCTCCTTCAAATCCATTTTAATATTATCCTCCCATCTACGTCTCGGCCTCCCCAAAGGTCTTATTACATCCGGCCTCCCAACTAACACTCTATATGAATTGCTGGATTCGCCCATACGTGCTACATGCCCTGCCCATCTCAAACGTCTGAATTTAATGCTCCTAATTGTGTCAGGTGAAGAATACAATGCGTGCAGTTCTGTGTTATGTAACTTTCTCCATTCTCCTGTAACTTCATCCCTCTTAGCCCCAAATACTTTCCTAAGAACCTTATTCTCAAACACCCTTAATCTCTGTTCCTCCCTCAAAGTGAGAGTCCAAGTTTCACATTCATACAGAACAACCGGTAATATAACTGTTTTATAAATTCTAACTTTCAGATTTTTTGACAGCAGACTGGATGACAAAAGCTTCTAAACCGAATAATAACAGGCATTTCTCATATTTATTCTGCGTTTAATTTCCTCCCGAGTGTCATTTATATTTGTTATTGTTGCTCCAAGATGTTTGAATTTTTCCACCTCTTCGAAGGATAAATCTCCAATTTTTATAGTTCCATTTCGTACAATATTCGGGTCACGAGACATAATCATATACTTTGTCTTTTCGGAATTTACTTCCAAACCTATCGCTTTACTTGCTTGAAGTAGAATTTCCGTGTTTTCCCTAATCGTTTGTGGATTTTCTCCTAACATATTTACGTCATCCGCATAGACAAGAAGCTGATGTAACCCGCTCAATTCCAAACCCTCTGTGTTATCCCAAACTTTCCTAATAGCATATTCTAGAGCAAAAAAAAAAAAAAGTAAAGGTGATAGTGCATCTCCTAAGTAAATAGTAATAATAATAATAATAATACTAATAATAATAATAATAATAATAATAACTTAATAATAATTGGATCATGCAGTAACATTTATAAACAGAAGTAAAATTATTGTGACACACTACAAAACGAAATGTAGGTTACATACCAAAAGCAACTTGTTTTGAAGTATAGGTCTACGTTTTCGAATAGAAGTAAACTCTCCTTTACATTGGGAAATTCATTTCAGTGAAAATACGATATACACACTACTGAAACGTGTGAAGTGTATTAATAATAATGATTCATTGTATACTATAAAAGAGCATGCTGCACTGTGGATTGACTAAAGTTCTGCCGCTGTTTAGGCAGGAATCACCTTATGTAATTTCGTAATATTGTGATGTTTTCCTCATCGTTTGCAGTGATAAAGCGCAGTAATTACATGAGTAAATCGTTGTTGGCGAGTGATTAAGTCAGAGAACAGATCGTGAACGTGTTATGGTTCTTGCGGCACAATATTTCCTCAGGAAGTGAGTGAATCATCCAAGTACTCTGCTAAATTGTACTTGACGTAACAATAGCATCAGTCTGTACTCCACAAAGTTGTTCTCTCTCAATCTTTGTTCACAACAAGTAGCTGGTCAGATGTGATTCAAGGCACTACTCAGAACCTACGGCTTCGACCTACTCTTTCATGAAAGATCAGTATGTATTAATAGTGATAAATCTAAAAGAATGGTAAATAGTGCACGGGATATTTCGTCCCAATCGCGTCAGTCGCCTATGTACACGGTGACTGACAGACACGCATTCCTCCATGCAATTGTAGAAAAGTAAGAAATGTCTATTTACATAAATTTCCAATTTTGCATATACTAATACTACTTTGTACCAGCAGTGTACAAATACTACTTTGTACCAGCAGTATACTAATACTATTCTGTACCAGCAGTATACTAATACTATCCTGTACTAGCAGTATACCAATACTATTCTGTACCAGCAGTATACCAATACTATTCTGTACCAGCAGTATACCAATACTATCCTGTACCAGCAGTATACTAATACTGTCCTGTACCAGCATTATACTAATATTATCCTGTACCAGCAGTGTATTAATACTATCCTGTATCAGCAGTATACCAATACTATCCTGTACCAGCAGTATACCAATACTATCCTGTACCAGCAGTATACCAATACTATCCTGTACCAGCAGTATACCAATACTATCCTGTACCAGCAGTATACCAATACTATCCTGTACCAGCAGTATACCAATACTATCCTGTACCAGCAGTATACCAATACTATCCTGTACCAGCAGTATACCAATACTATCCTGTACCAGCAGTATACCAATATTATCCTGTACCAGCAGTATACCAATATTATCCTGTACCAGCAGTATACTAATACTATCCTGTACCAGCAGTATACCAATACTATCCTGTACCAGCAGTATACCAATACTATCCTGTACCAGCAGCGTACTGATACTATCCTGTACCAGCAGTATGCTAATATTGTCCTGTACCAGCAGTGTACTATTACTGTCCTGTACCAGCATTATACTAATACTGTCCTGTAACAGCAGTATAGTAATACTGTCCTGTACCAGCAATATACTAATACTGTCCTGTACCAGCAGTATACCAATACTATCCTGTACCAGCAGTATACCAATACTATCCTGTACCAGCAGTATACTAATACTGTCCTGTACCAGCAGTATACCAATACTGTCCTGTACCAGCAGTATACCAATACTATCCTGTACCAGCAGTATACTAATATTATCCTGTACCAGTAGTGTATTAATACTATCCTGTATCAGCAGTATACTAATACCGTACTATCCTGTACCAGCAGTACATTAATACTATTCTGTACTAACTGTATACTAATAGTATCTTGTACCAACAGCGTTCTAATACTATCATAAACTAGCAGTATACTAATACAGCCTAATATTAGTGTGCTAATGCTATCTTGTACCAGCACTGTGCCAATTCTGTCCTGTACCAGCAGTATACTAATACTATCCTGTACCAGCAGTGTACTAATACTATCCTGTACCAGCAGCGTACTAATACTATCCTGTACCAGCAGTGTACTAATACTATCCTGTACCAGCAGCGTACTAATACTATCCTGTACCAGCAGTATACCAATACTATCCTGTACCAGCAGTATACCAATACTATCCTGTACCAGCAGTATGCTAATACTATCCCGTACCAGCAGTGTAATAATACTATCCTGTACCAGCAGTATACCAATACTATCCTGTACCAGCAGCGTACTGATACTATCCTGTACCAGCAGTATGCTAATATTGTCCTGTACCAGCAGTATACTAATACTATCCTGTACCAGCAGCGTACTAATACTATCCTGTACCAGCAGTGTACTAATACTATCCTGTACCAGCAGTGTACTAATACTATCCTCTACCAGCAGCGTACTAATACTATCCTGTACCAGCAGTATACCAATACTATCCTGTACCAGCAGTATACCAATACTATCCTGTACCAGCAGTATACCAATACTATCCTGTACCAGCAGTATGCTAATACTATCCCGTACCAGCAGTGTAATAATACTATCCTGTACCAGCAGTATACCAATACTATCCTGTACCAGCAGTATACCAATACTATCCTGTACCAGCAGCGTACTGATACTATCCTGTACCAGCAGTATGCTAATATTGTCCTGTACCAGCAGTGTACTATTACTGTCCTGTACCAGCAGTGTACTACTACTGTCCTGTACCAGCAGTATGCTAATACTGTCCTGTACCAGCAGTGTACTATTACTGTCCTGTACCAGCAGTGTACTATTACTGTCCTGTACCAGCAGTATACTAATACTATCCTGCACCAGCAGCGTACTAATACTATCCTCTACCAGCAGTATACCAATACTATCCTGTACCAGCAGTATACCAATACTATCCTGTACCAGAGTATGCTAATACTGTCCTGTACCAGCAGTATTCTAATAGTGTCCTGTACCAGCAGTATATTAATACTATGCTGTACCAGTAGTATACCAATACTATCCTGTACCAGCAGTATACCAATACTATCCTGTACCAGCAGGATGCTAATACTGCCCTGTACCAGCAGTGTACTAATACTATCCTGTACCAGCAGTGTATCAATACTATCCTGTACCAGCAGTATACCAATACTATCCTGTACCAGCAGGATGCTAATACTGCCCTGTACCAACAGTGTACTAATACTATCCTGTACCAGCAGTGTATCAATACTATCCTGTACCAGCAGTGTACTAATACTATCTTGTACCAGCAGCATACTAATACTATTCTGTACCAGCAGTGAACTAATATTATCCCGTACCAGCAGTGTACTAACAATATCTTGTACCAACACTGCACTAATATTGTCCTATACCAGAAATGTACTAATTCTATCTTGTACTAGCAGCATACTATTATGTACCAGCAGTGTACTAATATTATCCCGTACCAGTAGTGTACTAACACTATCTCGTACCAACACTGCACTAATATTGTCCTATACCAGAAATGTACTAATACTATCTTGTACTAGCAGCATACTAATACTATTATGTACCAGCAGTGTACTAATATTATCCCGTACCAGTAGTGTACTAACACTATCTTATACCAACACTGCACTAATATTGTCCTATGCCAGAAATGTACTAATACTATCTTGTACCATCAATGTACTAGTGCTGTGTTGTACCAGCAATGTACTAATTCTGTCTTGTATCATACATTATACTAATATCAATGCTGTACCGTACCAACACTAAACTATGCTATACTGTAGCTACACAATATGGATATTACAGACCGATTATTTAGTCCTGACAGCTCAGCGACGCGAAAGAGAGGAAGTAATAGGAGTAGTGGAGAGAGCTCCGGAGTAGAGATAAGAGCGAGCGGTCGGTAAAGGAATACAGTACAGCTTAATTGTACTAGAAACATACTGATCTACCGCACGCATGAGATCCGATCGCTCCGACGGCAAGCGAGTGACTAACCCAAACACCTCTTGGCGTAACTAAATGGACTCTCCTGACCCAGGCGCACATTTCCGGCGACTGTCAGGACTAAATAATCGTACTGTACACTGTACTAACTCTTACTATACTATACTCACAGTATATTTCATCTCCATATTAACCATTTATATTGTACCAACACCATACTGTCCTGTAATATAGAATACTATTGTATCTTATATTAGACCTATAGCCTATAACATTACATAATATTATTACTTACTTACAAATAGATTTTAAGGAACCCGAAGATTCATTGCCGCTCTCACATAAGCCCGCCATCGGTCCCTATCCTGTGCAAGATTAATCCACTCTCTATCATCATATCCCATCTCCCTCAAATCCATTTTAATGTTATCCTCCCATCTACGTCTCGGCCTCCCCAAAGGTCTTTTTCCCTCCGGCCGCCCAACTAACACCCTTATGCATTTTTGGATTCTTCCATACGTGCTACATGCCCTGCCCATCTCAAACGTCTGGATTTAATGTTCCTAATTATGTCAGATGAATACAATGCGTGAAGTTCTGCGTTGTGTAACTTTCTCCATTCTCCTGTAACTTCATCCCTCTTAGCCCCAAATATTTTCCTAAGAACCTTATTCTAGAACATCCTTAATCTCTGTTCCTCTCTCAAAGTAAGAGTCCAAGTTTCACAACCATACAGAACAACTGGTAATATAAAGGGTTTATAAATTCTACAGTAACTTTCAGATTTTTTTGACAGCAGACTAGATGACAAAAGCTTCTCAACCGAATAACAACGCGCATTTCCCATATTTATTCTGCGTTTAATTTCCTCCCGAGTGTCATTTATATTTGTTACTGTTCCTCAAAGATATTTGAATTTTTCCACCTCTTCGAAGGATAAATCTCCAATTTTTATATTTCCATTTCGTACCATATTCTGGTCACGAGACGTAATCATATACTTTGCCTTTTCGGGATTTACTTCCAACCCTATCGCTTTACTTGCTTCAAGTAGAATTTCCGTGTTTTCCCTAATCGTTTGTGGATTTTCTGCTAACATATTCACGTCATCCGCATACACAAGCAGCTGATGTAACCCGTTCAATTCCAAACCCTGCCTGTTATCCTGAACTTCCCTAAAGGCATATTCTAGAGTAAAGTTAAAAAGTAGAGGTGACAATGCATCTCCCTGCTTTAGCCCGCAGTGAATTGGAAAAGCATCAGATAGAAACTGGCCTATACGGACTCTGCTGTAAATTTCACTAAGACCATTTTAATTAATCGAACTAGTTTCTTGGGAATACCAAATTCAATAAGAATATCATATAAAACTTCTCTCTTAACCGAGTCGTACGCCATTTTGAAATCTATGAATAACTGATGTAATGTACCCTTATACTCCCATTTTTTCTCCAATATCTGTCGAATACAAAAAATCTGATCAATAGTCGATCTATTAAACCTAAAGCCACACTGAAAACCCCCAATAATTTCATCCACATATGGAGTTAATCTTCTCAAAAGGATATTCGACAAAATTTTATAGGACGTCAACAATAGTGATATTCCTCGAAAGTTACTACAGTTAGTTTTGTCCCCCTTCTTAAAATAGGTACGACTATGGACTTCTTCCATTGTTCTGGTACAATTTCCTTTTCCCAAATTGCAAGTACAAGTTTATAAATTTCGCTAGATAATACGCTTCCACCCTCGCCTATAACATTACATAATATTATTAATTGAAGTAATTTAAAAAATAGCACAAATTATTAATGAAAGCGTGGCTTAACAGTATAAAATAGCGAATGAATTCATGTAGATCATACAGGCTAACGATGAATGGTTCATAAATTTGTTAATGTTTGATTTTGTGTAGTAAGGAAAGAATTTGCAGGCAAAGTACAGGTAAGAGAGAATAATTATACGAGTTCTGTGTTCACTGTAGGTACAAACAGTATTCTAGACACCGTCATACTTTTAGGACATCATAAAATAAACAGATTATACTTACCCCATAAAGAGATCGACGCCATTTCCTTTCGCGTCTTGCTTTACTATCGCCCAAGTGTCGACCACAAGCTGCCTCTCACGGGGAGTCAACCCGGTAGCGGGGTCGGGAATGTCCAGTTTTGGATCATTATCCGGCTTACTTCCCCAGAAGTATCCCAGAACACCACCCATTTTCTATAGTTCTGTAAATAACATAATTATAAGTTATGACAAGATTAAAAATTCCCCAGTGCCTTATCGTAAGTTTCATATCACCGTTGCAGAAACTTTAATAAATACCGCAAGTTAAAAAATAAACAGGAAGAAAATATTGAAACAGATGTTTCCGCGTCTTCCCAGTGTTGAACATGCACAGAAATACTTTTTAGACTAACTGAACAGTGCTTCAGACGATCGGCGTTCATTGCATCATGTTGATTGTGAAGATGACTCTCTGGGCTCGTAAATATTGCAATCCTACGGTGCCGGTGGTGGGAGGCGAGACAACCATGGCCAGTGTACAGTCCAAAAGAGCAACAGCTTCCCTTTTGAGATCAGCAGTAATCGGTGAATAGTTTGCTCCTGCAGATATGTTTTATTCACTCTTAAGTTATTTCTTTCGTCTTCCTTCATGACATGATGAATAAAAACTGTACTAAATCTAGGTCACAGATAGTAACATTCAATAATTTTTATGCTCGACCATGCCGAAATGCAGTAATTATACACCTGGTAGCAGTCCTTTAATGCATGTCATTAAAGTACACCTATTCATTAAAGTTCAGGTTTTCGATTATTCTCGGATATGCAATCGAAAGACGAGGGAAACGTCACGGAGGCTGGAAATCCAATACTGTCGCAGAAGGTTATGTTCTGTTACTATAATAATTAGCGTTAATTGTAAATAATATTCAAATAAATTCAATTTGTCATCTCGTTTTTCAATTCTAAATCAATTTCCAGGTTATATCAAAATTAGTTCATGTTACATTACATCAAGGTCAATGACATTATTGTTCCTCGGAAAAAAATCAATACTTTCGCGTCTGCGCACATCTCACAATTTACGAGCTTGCACAAGGTCACTTCTGCTCTTCAGTGAGATGCAAATAAAATGAATACTTCTGAATAATTTCAAGTCCGAAATATGGTCGAGCATAAAAAGTCGTATGAAACTTGCCTATAATGGTAATTAAGAGGCTCGTATGAAAATTATGAAACTCGCTTTCGCTCGTTTCATAAACAAGCATACTTGCATCTTAATTACTATCATTATAGGCTCGTTGCATAATGTAGGGCCTACTATTAATGGATTCTCGTAACACCGATGACACAGTTATGGCATCTAATCCACTGTCACATTCAAAGTACCGTAATTTCATAGACTAGGTATGTACAACCGTTTGCACCCATTTTTCCGAAATCAACTTTCCGACTGACCACTTTTCCGAATGGTCATTTCTCCATATATATATATATATATATATATATATATAAGGAGCTCACAACCAGAGTGGACCAAGTCCATCAGTGGTCAGTTTGTGGATTAATACATTTCGGATGAAGAAAACTTAGATTTATTCATTGCCATAACAAACCAAATCCATAACTCATTTGTTACTCCACAGAGGGCAGCATTTCCTATGGAAGGTGAAGGTTGCTAAGCATAAGCCAGGAAATTTAAGACTCAATTTCTCAAAATTATCCCAGAAGGACTTGGTTCTGAACCCCTCATATACAGTATAATTTGAACTGGTAATGTAAATTACGGGAAAACAGCTGAACGGAATTTAATGAATGACCCGTCATTTTGAAGCTTGGATCCAAGGATTTTCAGAAAAATATTATCTTTCAGTGAAGCATTAGTTTTCCACATAATTTTCCTATTTTCCAAAATCCATCTTTCGTCAGTTTTGAGAACTAATTGCATTTCAGTATAAAACAAAACACACACTACAATAAACAATAGGCTATTACACGAAGGCCATGACCTGCAGGATTGCTGACATATTTAGAGCTCAAATTCTATTGGTTATTAAAAACTTCAAGACTTACTAAAAATAATTTACAGGTTTGATTATGCGGTGTGTAATTTTCTGAGTACAGCTACAAAACTTGAGGCGGTTTGATGCCATTATTACCATTAGAAATGAAATATTATTATAGTTAATGCCATGATGTGACTATTTTTCATTAATTATACATATTAATGCTATATTGATGATATGAAAGTGAAACGATTTGGGGTTACGTAAGTACATGTAGAGAATATCTTAAATTAGATCTTCATTTATATAATTTACTGAGGGTAGCTCCTATAGTATAACTACAAAATGTAGTAAGATAATAATTTTGTTATTAAAAATCAAATATTTTATAGTTACTAATAAAGTGGGGTTGGGTCTTTTTCATATTCTTAATGGCGATGCGTTGTAGATATTTAGGATATGCGTCATTCTTTTCAGTATTGACTCGAGAAAGAGCGCAAAAATTAGAGTTTCTAAGAAAAGACCAAAAGGTATTACTTACTGATAAAATAAGAGGCCTACACAACTATGTAGTCTCTCGATCATTTCAGCAAGATCTCTTAGCAGGATAAAATGATTTTACCCTCTACATTTCAAGCTCTACATGCAGCAGCTAAACCAAGATGCTATCCCTATTGTTCGAAAGCATAGCAAACCTGACTTTTTTAACTTTCCTGAAATAGTTATTGGTTTACTCCCACATGAAAAACCCACTGATCGTCCTGACATTGTTACTTGCGTTTTCGCGTTGAAACTCAAAAAGTGAAGGTGGATAGGTTCAAGAAAAAGTATTTGGCATAAAAAACCATTCAGAGGGAGTATGTTTCATTATTACGGAAGCAAATTACTTTAAAAAATATCTGGTAGGCCTATTCTCCATTAAAAATAAACGAGAAAAATTTTTATTTGAACGTCTAATGAACTTAGTTTGCAGCATTAGCTGCACACGGTGTATATATATATATATATATATATATATATATATATATATAATAATAATAATAATCCGTGGCGCTAGAGCCCGTGAAGGGCCTAGACCGACCAGTCGACTGCTGGCCTCACGCCCACATGCCGAAGCAGAGGTGGACGATCATCCAACCAGAATGAAGGTATCGTGTGGTTAGCACGATGATCCCCCCCAGCCGTTATAGCTGGCATTCGCAACCGGATTTCGCTACCTATCGTAGCTCCCCAAGTGGATCACGATGATGGGTGGGCACCGGTCCCATACACTGGCCGAAATTTCATGAGAAAATTTTTCCCCCATGAGGACTCGAACCAGCGCGCATTCCATAGCGCCAGCCCTAGTCAGGATGCCTTAGACCGCGACGCCACAAAGGTAAAAATGGTCCTGGTGGAAAGATATATTGGGAATGAGTAAGACTGTGACAGAAGGAGTGTTCAGCAAGAGCCACAACAGACAGAAATTGTGAAGAGATAATCATTCTTAAAGATGTTGATGTGTTGCGTCACTCTCATGCTCCGAATAAAGAAAGCACAAACAGAATTAATGAAAAGTAGCTTGAAACGAACGGCATAGAATCACCCAGAGCTTCATCCAGGGCAGATTTTAAGGAACGAATTACATCAAGTACCTTCAAGCGGTGAATAGCAGTACAAAACAGAATCAGGGCAATAACACTGGAATACGAAACATACTGTACAAGGAAGAAAACTACCGTCTTCAGTACTTAAGAAGAATTGGGTACAATTTTAGCTTCTGAAAAGACATGAAATACAGGCCACTATTTGTAATACATTCATTTGTAAGCATAAAATCACAATAAATTTAATGTGCTCTTAACTTTACTAATTATTTAATTTAATATTCATTTCTGAAACAGATTCTATGAAAAATTATCATTCGGGAAAAAAAGACATTCGGAAAAATGACCTGAAACCCTTTCCAACTGCTGGCTCTGTGACGTCACACGTTTCTGCTCTCGAACTCCTTGAGAGGGGAAGCATAGTTATAAGAGCAAAGTAGGAGGAGTCGCAGTGGAAGGGATGGAGATGTTTAAATAGCGGAGACACAGGAGCTCCTTCAGTGGAGCAGCGTAACCCGAAGTGAGACAAGTGGCCAACAGGCTTGGAGCACACATATTTAGTTTCTTTCGGCACCGAATCCTTTGCAAGGACGCGTTTTGCATACATTTTAAATTTCTCTTCCCACTTCTCCTCTTTCAATTCAATTCAACCTACTCCTTCACAAATTATTGAACCATTTAGAAAACACCTCCCAACATAATGATGAGATGTAGTAAATAAGGAAGACATCGTTATCGCTAATAGCATATTATTATTATTATTATTATTATTATTGTTATTATTATTATTGCGCTGAACTATAATTGGCCTCTGCCTGTTGTTCAGCACTCAAATGTTAATAATAAATAAATAATAATTGGTATTATTATTATTATTATTATTATTATTATTATTATTATTATTAGAATGAATATGGGAAATGCCTGTTATTATTCGGATTAGAAGCTTTTGTCTTGTGGGCTGCTGTCAAAAAACCTGAAAGTTAGAATTTATAAAACTGTTATATTACCGGTTGTTCTGTATGGTTGTGAAACTTGGACTCTCATTTTGAGAGAGGAACAGAGGTTAAGTGTGTTTGAGAATAAGGTTCTTAAGAAAATATTTGGGGCTAAGAGGGGTGAAGTTACAGGAGAATGGAGAGAGTTACACAACACGGAACTGCATGCATTGTATTCTTCACCTGCCATTATTTGAAACATTAAATCCAGACGTTTGAGATGGGCAGGGCATGTAGCACGTATGGGAGAATCAAGAAATGCATATAGTGTGTTAGTTGGGAGACCGGAAGGAAAAAAGATCTTTGGGAAGGCCGAGACGTAGATGGGAGGATAATATTAAAATGGAATTGAGGGAGGTGGGATATGATGATAGAGACTGGATTAATCTTGCACAGGATAGAGACCGATGGCGGATTTATGTGAGGACGGCAATGACCCTCCGGGTTCCTTAAAAGCCATTTGTAAGTATTATTATTATTATTATTATTATTATTATTATTATTATTATTATTGTACATGGTATTGTGATTTTACCCTCTTTGATGATATCTGGTATTAGTTGGTAACACTGAAGAAACGGCGAAATTAGCCTTTTAGGAACTGCTCTTACGTGATCCTCACTATATACAAGGAACATAAGAAAGCACCAACCCCAGTAGCCCCCCTGTTAACTATGCAGTACATTTAAGTTTACCCAAGAACACATACTTTAAATCGTGCTAGATAAAATGAAAATTATTGCTTTCCGATCAATTTTAGTAGTTCCTACGTATTAAAAACCCAAGTCGAGGAGTTCTGAATAATTTTTGTTGAGATAATGCACCATCAGCTAAAGTAAATTACTAGCCGTTTTGTATGCTGCCTTCTGAGTAGCTCTACTGTAATTCAGTAGAATCGGTGTACATTATGCCTATCTTTAAAGCTCGTTTATCTTACAAGGTTGGAAGCAAGAAAACAAATTTAAACAATGCAGATAAAACAAATAACACATACGTAAATGTAAGCGTGCATAAATAATGCATATTCTATTTAAGAATAATGAATTGTAAATAAGTACCTAGCTGATTGTATTGAATTGGGTACATAAAGCGATGTGCGGGCGCTGAGCTTACCTGTTACAGGCACTCGGCCTTGGAAGGTGTTCAGATGGAAGTGGACACTAATAAATGCGACGTCGCATTTATCTTATATTATCTGTGACTTCGCGAAGAGTTATCTGAAGCAATTGCTTACGTCTCATACGTAACGCACTAAAGAATGCGACCATTGGAACCGTAGTCCAGTGTTGCCAACTCTGCATTAAAATAGAGATACTCCACTCTATCGCATATCTCACATTTATTTCTCTTCCTTTTCCCCTCTTTCTCTCTCTCTCTCTCTCTTTTGTCTTGACTGTTCCTTACTTCCCCCTTTCTCTCTTATCCTCACCTATCCTGTCCATCATTGTCTTCTATCTTTTCCCTCATGTTCTCTCTCTCTCTCTCTCTCTCTCTCTCTCTCTCTTGCTTTGTATATCTTCGACACTTTCCCTTCCTGTCTCTCGGTCTCCACTTTTCCTTCTTTACATCCTCTCTATTTCTCTCTCTCATTCTTTTCTCCTCCACTTTCCTTTCTTTACTTTCTCCACACTTTCTTCCTCTTTTCGCATAGTATCAGTTTTGTGGTTAATGCACACAATAATTAAACATACAGTAGAGCCACAGTCTAGTATACTGTATAATGTAGTCCCGAAGCTCATAGTATGTAGGGTAGCGGGAGGAGACCTATAATAAGACTACACATATTTTCTATGGAGAGCATTTTAAATAAATCTAACCTAGTCTGGTGTGCTATACAATGACGTTTTATGTCCTCACTTACTTCCAGCTCTCTTAGGGCCGATTGTATAACCTCCCACATCTATATTAAGTATTAAATTACATAATTCTGATTGTTGTCTTATACAGTGTAAATATCCGATTATTAAAGAGTCCTCTGAAGTTAAGTATTTAGGCATAATTTTCGATAATAATCATTTAAAATGGAACCAACACATTAATTACCTTTGTAATAAATTACGTAAAATAGTATATTATTTTGTTTTATTGAGGAATTACTTGTCAATAAGTTTATTACGTACAATATATTTAACTTTATTTCAATCGGTAATTATGTATGGAATTATAGGATGAGGTAGCTCATTTAAATCCAATTTTAATCCACTTTATTTATTACAGAAGAAAATAATTAAAATATGTCTTCATAAACCTATTGATTTTCCATCTCAAAATTTGTTTATAGACTTTAATGTACTTAATGTAAGACAAATTTATTATATTGTATTAATAAAATTCATACATAAAAATCGAAATAATTTTGAATTGTATTCTCATAGTTATGAAACAAAAGATATGAATTCTTCAAGATTGTTTGAACCAAAATGCAACACTGTTACAGTATTCAATCATAGTAGTAATTTAGGCCCAAGAATATATAGCAAATTTATATTTAAATATCCTAATCTTGTCAATTCTAATAGTTCTAGTATTAAATTAAAAAAGTTATGTATGGATTTTATAAAATTTGAAAAATTGTAAATTTAAATATATATATATATATATATATATATATATATATATATATATATATATATATATATATACTATAATTGCAAATTGTATTGTATAATTATTAATTATAATTGTATTGTATAATTATTAATTTCAACTCAGGAATCCGCCCCTCAGCACGAGTTCTACTCTTTCAGGGGCGAGCTAAAGTTTCTCTGTATAATTTAAAATTTGTTACAATTATTAGCAAAATAATAAATAAATAAATAAATTAATTAATTAATTTAATCTTAGATCAGAGGATAAATTGATCCTTGTTTTAGCTGAACTTGGAATTTTGTGTTGTATAAAGTCTAATCTGAGATTCATTTGCCTCAAACTAAAGTCAACTTTGATTGAAGAAATTTCCCCGATTAAGTTAGATGATCCAAGTTCAGTTATTTCTTTTCTGTTTAAATATACGAGTGACAGATTGTGCAAATTAAATATCCATTATTATTATTAATATTAATAGATATGGTAGTTACATATATATATATATATATATATATATATTCAATTTCTTGCCTTAATACATAATTTTATATTTTATAAGGCTCTATCGTGTTCTGCAGTATCAAATAACATAATCTATAATTATATTATGTTTATAACAACCATTAATTATTAATGGATATGATAGGTACATTAATAAATTTTCAATTAACTGTATTACTAAACGGCGCGTCTGGCCGCGAAACCAGGTGGCCCGGGTTCAATTCCCGGTCGGGGCAAGTTGCCTGGTTGAGGTTTTTTCCGGAGTTTTCCCTCAACCTCAATATGAGGAAATGCTGGGTAACTTTCGGTGTTGGACCCCGGACTCATTTCACCGGCGTTATCACCTTCATCTTATTCAGACGCTAAATAACCTAGATGTTGATAAAGCGTCGTAAAATAACCTACTAAAATAAAAAAAAAAGTATTACTAAACGAAAATTGTCGTTTTATGAATCTTTATTATGTTTAGCAGTATCAAACATCATAACATGATAACAATTTGGAGAACAGTCAACCTTCTTATTGTCCGCCATTATTTACATTGCACAAAACAAACCAGTGTCTCCAACAGAGTGTACGGAAAGTCGCCAAAACGTAGTTGTAAAGTCGCTAGATTTCTCATTATCAACAAAGAAAGATTAAATTTTGTCACTATGGGGTGCTAAAAAGGTCGCTAAATCCCTATTTAAGCAATATAAAAGTTAAAAGAAATTGTTGAAAAAGAGTTAAAGTCGCTAGATTGGCAACACTGAACAAACCTGTACAACATGGTCCGCGCATCACATATTTCACCTGTTTGTGCGATGTTGCCAAATCCTTTTCACGTGAACTTAGATTGCATTTGAACCAAGATAATTTAATCGCAGAAAAGTTTTATACAATAGAAGAAGTGTCTGAACTCGGTTCACTTTCGATCTTCGATCAAAGTTGATCTTTAGTCAGGGAGTTTTATACAATTGGACCTTAATAACACATTACTCGACCTAGTAGACTTGTTTAAAGTTGTATTTCGAATCTCGAATGTTACTACAGATACAATTTGCTTTACGTTCACATTCATTTCTTCTATATATTTTCTTCATGCTTGAAATAACTCCTCTCTTGTTGTATTTCCTTTAAGTGCAATTACATCTAGCAAATATTTCTTATACAGAGAGAGATCCTTCGCAACTCCGCGAGTGAACAATTCTGCTGTATCAATATCTGTTTCCACGAGAGATTAGACCACTGTTCATGTATCTTTGATTTTATTTCTCGTTCAGCTAGTGTTTCATATCCCTTAACCTCCTTTGTATTGTTCGTGTGGACTATTTCGTTTATATGATGTCATTCCATTTTCGACCAATAAAGTGTAATGAAATTTTGAATTGCAACCAATCACAGTCACTTCGCGATAATTTTTGCAGCTAGATTTATCGCTATCAATTTATCGCATGTTTCCCAGTTAATTGATTATCATGAATACATTAAGATGCAACTACACGGTTAAACTTTTTTTTTTTTCAATTTTAAAGCAATGACTGCAAGATTGATACGGTATTTAATATTAATTAATATATTTACGCAGTGAAGACGACGTTCAAAACGGCGCACCATGTAGACACAAAATCTTCATGCATCTTAATTGAACGTACCTTTTAAACTTGATTCTTTCAATATTCTTCTCAGATTGCACGCATACGCGATTGGAATATTGAACTGTGTAGATGCAGCTTTAGTTCCGTTACTCATTACAGCGAGAATGCGTTTATCGAGCTATAAAAAATGCTTTCGTGTAGCACTGATTGAAACGGTCGAAATAAGGCACAGCTGACAATGGTCCTGCTCCCATAGGTAACTTAACCTATAATTGTAGAATATAAAATTTGTATTTTGCGAATTTAATTAAACAATTAATAGAAAGTCAGTTATTCAAATTTATGTAACATCATCACATATCAAACCCAAAGACCTTGCATACTAATAATAAGGTCATTGATCAAACCTTCCGTATGGCGTAATAAAATTCGTGTTTTAATTAGGCCTATATATACAGAGATGGCTTCACTGTGTAGCAACATGTTTCGCTGTGAATACATAAGCATTGGTATATAGCTGTCCCCACTGTTACTGTTAAATTAAGTTATGATTTCAGCAGATAATAAAAATGTATTTATGTTATAATGATAAGAGAAAAGTGCAGTACATGTAATTAACATTGTTAAATCTGTATTTCGCTTTTCGCAGTTGGCATTACTGAATAATAACATCGAATTTCTTTATTGCAGTAATCGATATTCATCTACGAGTATTTCAACTTCACAATGTCTGAATAGGTTAAGTATTCGTTAATATACAATTATTAACATTTCGTGATCGAATTTTAGGGATATATTATTTACATTTTTAATTTATTCACGAAATAGTCCTAATAAACGTCACGAGAGGTCTGAGATTTTCCGATAAATCCACGAGCGACCATTACTACAGATAATTTCGTACTGTTAAAAACATCAGATTATTCGGGGCAAATAATGTTAGCAACTTTATTCAGACATGTTTTAATGAATTGTCCTTCATTGTAGCACTTCAATGAGTTTTCGATTTCCAAAGCAATAACATAACTTGCATGGAGTTCCCTTTGACTCATAGCTTGTTCCATCATATTCTAGTACCAGAACTGTTATTTGAATTTAGTTTTTTTATGTTTTAATTGCTTCGCCCGTCCAGCGCTACGAAAAGAAAATTATGTTTATACTTATTTTCTACTGTATACATTTCCGTTTACAATTACATTGGATATGGTCATGCTTGCTTATGATTTAGTGATAATCATATGACGTGACGTAATGTTGCTAGATGTTTGATTTATAAATGCCTTATAATTTTAGAACACAAGAGGCATCTACATTGTCATCATATGCACAACAGATACTGTTCCTCCCATTATTCCTTAAACATACGTTTCCGAACAGACGTTGAAGGTTTGATGAAGAAGCAATCTAAATGTAATCAGTAGGGCCCGGATAGATATGCACCGAAAATACCTAAAATACGCACGCAAATATGCACTGAAAATGTTGAAAATATGCACTAAAAACAAAACAATATGCACTAACCAAATCTTTCAACTGTACTGTGGTTGGTTTTTTCCAACAGTTTGCATGAAAGTAAATGAGGTTTGCTGGGTTCTTTTGAACATAATTTACCCACTATGAAGTTCGCTATGTATCTGCCACACGAATCTGTTGATTCATCAACCAAAATCCATGCGCAGTTTCCTCCTATGTCAGACCGTTGGATTCATCCCGTGTCCTCTGATTAAGACAATATTTTTGGAGAAATGATCGTAGATGTGGATTATTTAATTTATGCAGCGGAATGTTCTGCATACAAAAGCTTTACAAAGGTCAGCGGAAAATGTACTAACTTCAGACCGTGATTTCGCCTGAGTTAAAAGTACCTGTTGCGTGTTCTTATCCTTTTGTTTTGACCAGAGATGTTCAGTTGTTTTCGAATGCTGTTCTAGTTAAAACTTTTTCTCGCATTTCACAGTCTTCTCACATATTTGACAATACACTACATCGCCGTCACTTGCCTGAAATCCACTGTTTAATTAAAAAGGATTTAAGGGACTTATCTTTAGGCATTTTTAGTTTAATCTGACAGAACACCGCATAAACTATTATAGTATAGAATTCTTTAGTTGGCAGAGAAATTTAGACAGAGAAAGATATATTTCTTACCTCTCACTCACTCAGTAGCTGACCGGAACTCTGCGGGGGGGACGGTGGTAAGAGACAGACACCCTCCATGAAACTGTTTGTATGTGCAGTGGCGGATTATTCTACTTCTACTTCCATGTTGTCGTCACCGTCATCGTCGTCACTATCAGAGTCCAAACTTATTACGAAACGATCCACCGCCTTGTCAATCATTCCATCCCTTTCCCAATAAAAATCCTCTTCCTTTTTAACATGTTAACACGCATTTTTTCAATTCTCTGGCGTAACCTTGGACAACGCATCTTCAAATAATTTTATAACTTCACTGGATTTGAAAGATACATTGTGTTTAGCGACATCATTTTTCACTTGACCCCAGATGAACTCAATGGCACTAAAATTGCAGTGGTATGGTGGCAGTCGTACTATGGTATGCCGGTGTGGTTCACTTTGAGCTAATGTATCCAGTTCGTACCTTACCATTTTCTCCTTTTTCAATTTTATTATGTCGTACAGTACGATTTTTGTCGCCTTTGGGTCGTACTCTATGTTGTTCTGACGTAACCAAGACTGCATGTCTGATTTAGAAGATGCAGAAGTGGGAGCTTTATTTAACAGAATGGTAAGAGGCGTTATCCATGACTATAATGCTGTTTTGTGGAATGTTCGGAAGGAGTTTGTTTTCGAACCAATGTTTGAAATTAACGGCGTTCATTTCCTCATGGGGATCGTTCGTAGATTTAGACTTAAAACTGTGATGGGCTCCTGGTATAAATCCAGAGAAAGATCCAGCATGCACAATAATAAATCGTCCTCCTTTTCCTAAGGGCACGTTCAGAGGAATGTCACCATCGTCACAAACCCAAATTTTGCTCTTCGTGTGATTGATGTTTATCCAAGTTTCGTCTAGGTAAACGATAGGGCGGCCGGTTATTCGTAAGTCGCGCATCCTCCTTAGGAAATGGAATCGCTTAGCAATTATGTCGGGTTTCTCTAGCAGAAGCTTCCGTCCGAAGTTATTCTTAGCGTAACGGAAATTAAGTTTTTTAAATAATTCTCGGACCGACCATTTACTGCCAGAAAATAAGCCAGACTTATCCAGAGCATCACGAATATCTTCCACACTCGGAATGAAATCAGCCTTATACAAGGAGTAAATCTGCCTCTTGATGGCGGCAGCAGTGAATGAGTCTATATTGGTTTTCGTGGGAGTTCTTTGCGGCCGCTTTTTGCCCGGAGTTGAAACTTTTCTTACTGATTCATCTGCTTCTCTCTTTTCATTTAGGATACGATAAACAGTGCGTTCAGATACTCCACACGCAACAGCAGTTCGCTTTGCTACTTCGACTACGCTTATTGTAGGATTTCCGACTTTCAAGGCATCGTACTTCTCTACGAAAAACTTATGTACATTGTACACTATTTCCCTGGCGTCAGACTGTAGTGGCTTTCCTCTTGTTCCTACACCAAGAATCACAAACACTAGGACAAGTAGGTCTAATATAAAGCACAATACTTCTAACATTTTAATTATAAAATGATTATAGGCACCTTCTCAAACTACACTGAAAAAATGTTGTTAACACACAGTTGTAATAACATCCACCACTGACAACGTCTCCAGACGGACTGGTTTGGTGAGGGAGAGGGAGGAAAGAAAGAGGAAATACTGTTATACAAGTGTCTGTGTCCCAGGATTAGTTCAACTCACCCTCCCTGACCCTTCCCAAGACATCAGGTAGCTCTGCCAACATAGACCTTCCCAAGTATAGTAGATGAAAGACAAGTCAACAGATGAACACCTGCTGTCCTGTCGACACAAACTTTGAGGGGATACTGCATTGAGATAGAAATGTAAGAAATTCCTTTTGTGAAAAAGGTCTGCAACGTCCATCTACCTGCATGTATTGTGAGACTGGAAGTATGGTCCCGTTAGGCCCAATTGTCTCTGACTAAAGGTCAACTTTGATCGAAGATCGGAAAGTGAACCGAGTTCAGACACTTCTTCTATTGTATAAAACTTTTCCGCGATCAAATTACTTTGGTTCAAATGCGACCTAACTTCACGTGAAAAGGATTTGGCAAAAGCGCATAAACAGGTGAAGTATGAGATGCGCTGGCCATGTTGTACAGGATTGTTCAGTGTCGCCAAATTTAGCGACTTTAACTCTTTTTCAACGACAATTTCTGTTAACTTTTATATTGCTTAAATAGAGATTTAGTGACCTTTTTAACACCCCATAGTGACAAAATTTAATCTTTCTTTGTTGATAATGAAAAATCTAGCGACTTTCCAACTACTTTTTGGCGACTTTCCGTACACTCTGTTGGAGACACTGGTTTGTTTTGTGCATTGTAAATAATGGCGAACAATATGAAGAAGATTGACCGTTTTCCAAATTGTTATGTTATGGTGCTTGATACTGCTAAATATAATAAAGCTTTGTAAAACGACAATTTTCGTTCAGTAATACAGTTAATTGAAAATTTATGAACGTACCTATCATATCCTGTAAAACGACAATTTTCGTTCAGTAATACAGTTAATTGAAAATTTATTGGTCGACCTGGTTGGCGAGTTGGTATAGCGCTGGCCTTCTATGCCCAAGGTTGCGGGTTCGATCCCGGGTCAGGTCGATGGCATTTAAGTGTGCTTAAATGCGACAGGCTCATGTCAGTAGATTTACTGGCATGTAAAAGAATTCCTGCGGGACAAAATTCCGGCACATCCGGCGACGTTGATATAACCTCTGCAGTTGCGAGCGTCGTTATATAAAACATAACATAAAAAAAAACATAACATTGAAAATTTATGAACGTACCTATCATATCCTGTAAAACGACAATTTTCGTTCAGTAATACAGTTAATTGAAAATTTATGAACGTACCTATCAAATCCATTAACAATTAATGGTTGTAAACATAATATAATTATAGGTTATGTTACTTGATACTGCTGAACACGATAAAGCCTTATAAAACATAAAAATGTTTGTGTATTAAGGCAAGAAATTGAAAACATATATATATATATATATATATATATATATACCATATGTATTAATATTAATAATAATGGTTATTCTTTTAGCTTCTATGAGGAATTGGAACATACTTTTGATCAGTTCCCTAGATATCATATGAAAATTTTATTGGGGGATTTCAATGCTAAAGTAGGACGGGAGGATATTTTTAGACCAACTATTGGAAAAGAGAGCCTACACGCAATTAGTAGTGACAATGGAGTTAGATTAGTCAACTTTGCCACATCGAAAAATTTAATTGTCAAAAGTACAACATTCCCCCATAAGGATATACATAAATATACTTGGACTTCTCCAGATGGATTGACACACAACCAAATAGATCACATCTTGATAGATAAACGGAGACATACTAGTATAGTAGATATTCGAACTTTCAGAGGTGCAGACTGTAATTCTGACCATTATTTGGTGATTGGAGAATTAAGAGAAAGATTATCAGTAGCCAAGCGAGTAGAGCAACAAGTTAATATTACTAAATTCAATATTTTGAAATTAAAGGACGAGGAAGCTAAGCAAAATTATCAGGTCGAAATTTCGAATAGGTTTGCCACTTTAGAAAGTTCCGACGAAGTTGAGAAAGAATTAGATGTTAATAGCGTGTGGGAAAATATCAGAGATAGTATCAAAATTGCAGCTGAGCAGAGCATAGGTTATTATGAAACTAAGAAAAAGAAACCGTGGTTTGATGAAGATTGTTGCATGGTAGTAGAAAGAAGGAAACAGGCAAAATTGAAATTCTTACAGGATCCAGGTGAGGAGAATAGAGATAATTATTTCAATGAAAGACGGGAAGCAAGTCGTACACTTAGGAATAAAAAGAGAGGTTACTTGAAGGAAAAACTGAATGAGGTAGAAACAAATAGTAAGAATAAAAACATTCGAGATTTATATAAGGGTATAAAGGAATTTAAGAACGGATATCAGTCAAGGGTAAACGTGATCAAGGATGAGAATGGTGACTTGCTTGCAGACTCTTCATCAATCCTAAACAGATGGAAAAACTATTTTGCGCAACTACTAAATGTACATAGGCCAAATAGAAATGATCGGGACGATATTGAAATACAAACTGCTGAGCCATTTATACCCGAACCCACGATTTCAGAAGTCGAAATTGCGATAGAAAATCTGAAAAAGTACAAGTCTCCAGGTATCGATCAAATTCCAGCAGAATTAATACAAGAGGGTGGAAGTGCATTATATAGCGAAATTTATAAACTTGTACTTGCTATTTGGGAAAAGGAAATTGTACCAGAACAATGGAAGGAGTCCATAATTGTACCTATTTTTAAAAAGGGGGACAAAACCAACTGTGGTAACTTTCGAGGAATATCACTTTTGTTGACGTCGTACAAAATTTTGTCCAATATTCTTTTGAGGAGATTAACTCCGTACGTAGATGAAATTATTGGGGATCATCAGTGCGGTTTTCGGCGTAATAGATCGACTATTGATCAGATTTTTTGTATTCGGCAGATAATGGAGAAAAAATGGGAGTATAAGGGTACAGTACATCAGTTATTCATAGATTTCAAAAAGGCATATGACTCGGTTAAGAGGGAAGTATTATATGATATTCTTATTGAATTTGGTATTCCCAAGAAACTAGTTCGATTAATTAAAATGTGTCTCAGTGAAACATACAGCAGAGTCCGTATAGGTCAGTTTCTATCTGATCCTTTTCCAATTCACTGCGGGCTAAAGCAGGGAGATGCACTATCACCTTTACTTTTTAACTTCGCTTTAGAATATGCCATTAGGAAAGTTCAGGATAACAGGCAGGGTTTGGAATTGAACGGGCTACATCAGCTTCTTGTCTATGCAGATGACGTGAATATGTTAGGAGAAAATACACAAACGGTTAGGGAAAACACGGAAATTTTACTTGAAGCAAGTAAAGCGATCGGTTTGGAAGTAAATCCCGAAAAGACAAAGTATATGATTATGTCTCGTGACGGGAATATTGTACGAAATGGAAATATAAATATTGGAGATTTATCCTTCGAAGAGGTGGAAAAATTCAAATATCTTGGAGCAACAGTAACAAATGTAAATGACACTCGGGAGGAAATTAAACGCAGAATAAATATGGGAAATGCGTGTTATTATTCGGTTGAGAAGCTCTTATCATCCAGTCTGCTGTCCAAAAATCTGAAAGTTAGAATTTATAAAACAGTTATATTACCGGTTCTTCTATATGGCTGTGAAACTTGGACTCTCACTCTGAGAGAGGAACATAGGTTAAGGGTGTTTGAGAATAAGGTGCTTAGGAAAATATTTGGGGCTAAGCGGGATGAAGTTACAGGAGAATGGAGAAAGTTACACAACACAGAACTGCACGCATTGTATTCTTCACCTGACATAATTAGGAACTTGAAATCCAGACGTTTGAGATGGGCAGGGCATGTAGCACGTATGGGCGAATCCAGAAATGCATATAGAGTGTTAGTTGGGAGACCGGAGGGGAAAAGACCTTTAGGGAGGCCGAGACGTAGATGGGAGGATAATATTAAAATGGATTTGAGGGAGGTGGGGTATGATGATAGAGACTGGCTTAATCTTGCACAGGATAGGGACCGATGGCGGGCTTATGTGAGGGCGGCAATGAACCTTCGGGTTCCTTAAAAGCCATTTGTAAGTAAGTATTCTTTTTGCACAGTCTGCCACTCGTATATTTCAAACAGAAAAGTTGACTTTAGTTTAAGACAAATTAATCTCTGATTAGACATTATACAACACAAAATTCCAAGTTCAGCTAGAACGAGGATCAATTTAACCTCTGATCT
The DNA here is from genome assembly GCF_040183065.1 of Periplaneta americana. Taxonomy (NCBI): domain Eukaryota; kingdom Metazoa; phylum Arthropoda; class Insecta; order Blattodea; family Blattidae; genus Periplaneta; species Periplaneta americana. The sequence continues at coordinate 132,021,705 of NC_091122.1, read as the reverse complement.
AAGATTAAATGGTTTATAAATTGGCCCTTAACATTTCACTTGAAATAGGAAGGTTATTGTGGTGCCAAGGGATGTTCAACATACAAATTCATTACTAGATTTACAGTTCGTTTAGAAATGTCAGATAATTGATCATACATAAACTAAATAAATGCCGAAACGTGCACTAACATTCAAAATATGCATTTGCGTATGCGCATATGCATTTTCGACAAATCCGGGCCCTAGTAATCAGGTAACCCGCCACTGATTGACGCCTGTGTACTGGAATTGTAGCGGAGTTGGATGGAAGGGAGAGGTTGAAGCAAAGATATTTACTGCGCTGCCTCTCTGCGACGTCACTATCACGATGACATTTCTGTCGATCCCTGTCCTACAAGGTGGGATGATTGAAAACATGGTTAATTAAAATTTCATAATTTATTTGTGAGAAATTGCTAAATACAGGATGTTTTGCAGCCATATTTGTGATATCGTTATACTTGTTTGTTTTCTAAGTCAGGCCTGCAGAACTCGTACGTAGGGGAAATATGACGTCAGCCTCACTCCACTTCTATTCGGAATGTTCGACTTCCGCGTAGAGTTGTTTACATTCTCTGCCCGTGCAAAGGTCCATCAATGGTGGCATGTAATTTTCAAAAAGGTTTCTAGTAAATTCATTGTATTTATAATGCGTTATCTCGTTTCAAGGTTTACAATTATGCTAGATTTCCTGTTGGTAGTTTCTTTGAGATTTCTTTGCATCTAACCTACTTTAGATTTTCGAAAACTTTCCTCCTATCATCACCTACGGAAACATAAATTTATAGCATTTGAGTAATGAACCTTGAAAGTCACTATTAATTTCAATTCAAAATGAACACAAAGAGTCACGTCCTTAATTTAACAGTATATAAATAAATAATCAATATACAGTTTGTAATAATGAACTTACCCGAAAGTTTGTGCATTCCATAATTCTTAATATTGGCTTTGTTAAAATATGGTTTAATATTGAAATGATGAGTAAAAATAAATTGGATGGGACACAGTAAACAAGCAATTCTTTCGTCTTCAACAACAAAATAATCATATTCCCATTTCCTTTGGAAGTAGTATTTCTTCACGGGTTTAGATTTTGCCATGTTCCAGTTCTGTTCCAGTTCTCTTTAAACTGCAGTACGCGTATTGTGTGTGTATATATATATGTATATATATATATATATATATATAGATATTTTTTTATTTATATATTTATTTATTTGGCTGGAGTGCGTTACAATGTTGAATGACAGCATTGGCATCCGGTCATATAGCTATCACTCACTTATCAACATACAATTTATTTATCGTCCTATTACTAGTAAAACCAGTTAAGACCAGTAATGCAAGTTTTGTAAAAACAGGAATTAAAACTTTATTAATGCACGAAAAATCGTAATAAATTCTTCAAATAAAGTAATTGGTTTGTTGCCTGCATGCAACATTTCGGACTTATTTAATTTTAGTAGAATACAGAGCACGGAAAGACAAGTCGGGGACTGTACTTAACTTATTTTACACAAAAAGTAGACTTAATCGGCTTTACTAGTAATAGGACGATGTATACATAGGTCGATCTTCTTGCATTATACCCACACATACATTTTAAAATTTATTTTACATGTCTTTTAACTTATTTATTTCCCCCATTCATTTTCTCTTACTTTCTAATGGTATGTTCCCAAGGATTTTACTATCTGTTCATTTGTAATTCTTGATAGCGTATTGTATACCTGCCGCCGCGAGAATAAATGTAGATGTTGCCGAGCGTAACTAGAACGCTATGACCTCACTGGTAGAAAAGGTGGGTGGGGTAAGAAGGGAAAGTAAGCCAGTCGCTCTGAGGAGCTACGGTTCTGCAGATCTATTCTAAATGAACGACGATCATCGCTATCAAGTTGAAGTCAAGTCAATCAACTCAGAGCGATGAACGCCAACGCAGCACGTCGTAAAGAAACCAGCTCCGTTTATTTACATGTAGAACTAAATCTAGCGGCGTTTTTCGCTCGGCGACGATCGCTATAGCGGAATCATAGCTTAAAATTATTACTTTAGATCAACTGTAAGTAATTGATCTGAAAAATATAAACATAGACTATTTAAATGTCTGTATAAAGTACTTATAATATGTAATATTTACGTGAGTCAAAATAAAAAAATACGTATATAGGACATCATTTTGGCGAAATAAATTTCACTCTAGGTCAATTTGTAGTGAAATTAACTCTGTACAATATTAATAGATATTTATAGAACTTGAGGCTAAAGCAAAGGTTTACTTCATTACTTACTGGATTTTAAGGAACCCGGAGGTTCATTGCCGCCCTCACATAAGCCCGCCATTAGTCCCTATCCTGAGCAAGATTAATCCAGTCTCTACCATCATATCCCACCTCTCTCAGATCAATTTTAATATTATCTTCCCACCTACGTCTCGGCCTCCCCAAAGGTTTTTTTCCCTCCGGCCTCCCAACTAACACTCTAACTTATATGCATTTCTGGATTCGCCCATACGTGCTACATGTCCTGCCCATCTCAAACGTCTGGATTTTATGTTCCTAATTATGTCAGGTGAAGAATACTATGCGTGCAGCTCTGCGTTGTGTAACTTTCTCCATTCTCCTGTAACTTCATCCCTCTTAGCCCCAAATATTTTCCTAATACCCTTATTCTCAAACACCCTTAATCTCTGTTCCTCTCTCAAAGTGAGGGTCCAAGTTTCACAACCATACAGAACAACCGGTAATATAACTGTTCTATAAATTCTAACTTTCAGATTTTTTGACAGAAGACTAGATGACAAAAGCTTCTCAACCGAATAATAACACGCATTTCCCATATTTCTTCTGCGTTCAATTTCCTCCCGAGTGCCATTTATATTTGTTACTGTTGCTCTAAGATATTTGAATTCTTCCACCTCTTCGAAAGATAAATCTCCAATTTTTATAGTTCCATTTCGTACAATATTCTCGTCACGAGACATAATCATATACTTGGTCTTTTCGGGATTTACTTCCAACCCTATCGCTTTACTTGCTTCAACTAGAATTTCCGCGTTTTCCCTAATCGTTTGCGGATTTTCTCCTAGCATATTCACGTCATCCGCATAGACAAGAAGCTGATGTAACCCATTCAACTCCAAACCCTCTGTGTTATCCCGAACTTTCCTAATGGCATATTCTAGAGCGAAGTTAAAAAGTAAAGGTGATTAGTGGTTCGTTTATGGGTATAGGAGCTGAAAGGCTGGTGTCATAAGAACCACGAACGATGTAAAGATATTTAGGCTCAAGTTGTATACCTGATTTTTCCACTACCTTTATAATTACATATTCGAACTTCGATATCTCGAAATGCTTTGGTAAATGCATAACGCTTTGAGTTAGCGAAAATACGAGATATAGAAAATAAACCATAAAAGCCTCAAATTTTATCAACCGCGCAAAAATACAGTAGCGTGTTATAACTAACTGGTGCTACGTTCTAGTAACACTATTACTACTACTGTACAACCAACTACGAATTATATTTAATACGTAAAAGTCAGTACTTATTTTCTGTCAGTTTCATATTAATAAATTTATTTTTTTTTTTTTTTCACATTTCCTTTTTTACTTTAAATGTTCGTCTCTCACTACCCGAAGGTTTTGAGAAAACAAAAAATAGATGAGAATCTAAGAAGTTATTTTGAGAGACATATTACACCCCATCACGTTATAGTTCTGAATCAGTTCGCTGAGAAGTTCTCTGTAATCTTCTGATCTGTGGTTCCTAGAAAGTAACAGTCTGTTGAAAGATCCTTAGGTTCCCAGCATATCATTTGAAGACGGATCCTTTTAGCCAACCTGTTAGGCTAATAGAATTACATGGAGCACAACAGATTTCAGGGGCCCAGTTCCTGTCCTCATCTATTTTGCAATGAAAAGGACACTCGTAAGCTCTTTTAACTAGTGTGGTAACATTCACCTGTGTGCCTTCAAAGTTAATTAACCATAAACTTAACAAAAATTGCTTGTAATTTACACACTGCCTTGAGGTATGTTTCACTATATAAGATACTTTTACTACACTTAAAATTAGGACAAAGAAATCACGGGTTATGAAACTTGCTTCATGATTGTAAGTTCTAACTCAACTGAGTTAATACTAACTCTCTCAGTCTTAAGAGGAATAAAATTCATTTTTATGAATTTTGACTTCACAAGCAACAATTTGTTAAAGCAATAAAATGAAATATTTCAAATATTTTCTTTCCATCAGTATGTTCAGGTTTGTGTATACGTAGCAACGAAAATAAATCAATTTTTCTAAAATTACAAAAAATGGTGAGTGGTAGAAAACTTCTGACTTCATTTTTTGAATTGTCAGATGACATTATGCAAGAAATAGCAGAAATTGTATATTTAACAAAATCATTGTTGACCAGTGTAATAATAATAATAATAATATTTAATAATAATAATAATAATAATAATAATAATAATGGTTTTTAACCTGACAGACTTAAGGCCGTACGGTCTTTTCTAACACTCATATAGAGCTAGTACCTGCAACGGTAGTTCTATGGGTATGGTAAATAAGTCATAGATATAACATTTTAGATTAGTCCAGGGGAGCGTTTTCACCAGGATTTTTCTGAAATGGAAAGGCGCTACCAGGAAAAATGGAGTCCAAATATTCTGCCAGACTACTGCTGGACACTCAAAAGAGATGTTTCTCAAGGGAAGTATAGCCTAAAATCTATTTCACACACATTTTAAGTAAATGTGATTTTACTGTAGGTAAAATGTTACAAGATATAAATAGAAAAGTCTGAAATACATTTTATATAATGACTCAAAAACTCTGGGTGATACAAACATTTTGAAAACAGATCTGAAATCAGCACGAAAAATGTTGTAAGAATCACCCATTCTTTATCTTTTAACAAAAAAATGTTTAATTTTGTTAACCAGTGTTATTTATTATTATTATTATTATTATTATTATTATTATTGTTGTTGTTGTTGTTACTTACTGGCTTTTAAGGAACCCGCAGGTTTATTATTATTATTATTATTATTATTATTATTATTATTATTATTATTATTATTATTGTAACCAACATTTCTCTTAAGGCACGAAATTGTACAATAAAGCTTACATAGGTAAAGGCAATGAACTTATGATCTGTTGTAGTTTGTTTTCCGAAAAGTGGAACTTCAAGATTGTGTATAGATCGCATCTCTGCTTTTCAGGCAGATGATTTTTTTTTCTTTTTATTAACACAGACGAGCTTCAACTCTAATTTCCAAAGCTAGTCGTTGTAAAAGATAAATGTTGAGGATATCTTAACGCCCTTCCCCAACGGTGGATTCCATTGTGTATGCTGTAGTTATTGTACTTCTATAGGCATCCAACAAGGAAAACTCGGTGCGCAGAAACCAGCGGGCGTGACCATCTCGCGCAGATGACGTATGCTCCCGTTTCCAGCATGCTCTCAAGCCTACTGCAGGGGAGTAAGAGGAGTATAGCATGCGCGCCGCGAGGAGTCCGAGCTGAGTTTTGTTTGTAGGATACCTCCTACCTCGAGAAAGTGAAAGCGATATATTTGAAACGGGTACTTGGCTTGTCCAGATTTGCACCATCCAGAATCGTCTATGAACTAACCAGAGAACCTATGTCACTAGAAGACCCACGGCTGCAATTCCTACTTCCATCAACACCAGCATACGAGAGCACTGTGCTCGAACACCATCGTAAGGCCTATATTACACTATCAAATTTCTTTGTCACAGAATATGACAAAAGTTTTGATCAAATATATATGATCAAATGTAAGATTTTGACTATATTACACTATGTCAAAGCTTTTATCATATTTTTCATCACAGTTCTAATAATGGATCCACAACAGTTCTATGCTTGTTGTAATTGTAAAATATGCACTAATGGTTATTGCATTAATACTAAAAAAGAAATCATATATCGAAAAAATATATTTCGTCGGCTTAGAGTGTAAACCTGCTAATCAACGAAAAGAAAATTTTACAGGGGAAACAAAAAACTGAGTATAAATTAACTCTCAAACTTCAGGACCAAATCTAAAGAACAGATGGAGAAGTTTCAGAGTTAATGTATAGCCTACTCAGTTCTTTTGTTTCCCCTGTAAAATTTCCTTTATGTTAGCAGGTTTACACTCCAAGCAGACGATTTAGGTTAGAAATTGGGGTAGGGAGAACAGATACAAAACAAATCCATCAAACTCTATTGAGAGAACTTCAGTGTGAAGATGTGAAATCCTAAGTATTTAATAATGGATGATGAAACAATTCATGCGACTCTTGGTCTGATATTAAAAGTTTTGTGATTTTCACAGTCCATGTGTACTTAATATCTCGCCATTTTCTTTCTTCTCAGTCACAGATTTTATCAAAGGTATGATGATGACCATAACTTTTATCACAGAACTATGTCACAGCTAGATGTGACCAAAGATGCTATATTACACTGTAAAAGATTTTATCATATACATTTTATCAAACTTCTGTGACACAGAAATTTGATAGTATAATATAGGCCTAAGAAAGCAGAAATATGGGAGGAGTTCTTCGTCACGGATGCCATGACCAGAGAGGACTGGAAGGAGGCCAACTACCTATAGAGACATCTGGTGACCAGATTTGCTACCCACGGCTTCCACTTCAAAATATGCCGCAACACCAGCTTTTACGACCCAAAAGAGGAGTGCATGTGTTTGTTTCCTGTGTGACGAACTATGTGGAAGATACCATGTGATGGAGTGTAAAAACCGATTAGTTTCACTGACCAAGTTCTGCAGCGGCGAAAGCTAAAATAGTATATCATCCTGCACATTGTGCGCACTTCCGTTATTATTATTGCACTCCTACCTAACTCTATTAAAAGAGAGAAGTGGGATTCCTGGAGGGGGGGGTAATCGGTTATGTCCCCAGCTTACTGTAGGAGGAATGATATTCTTCACTGTTTGAGGACGTTTGTATTCAAAGGAAAGCAGTAGGTCTTACTTATAACGGTTGCTAAAGTAACGGCACTTCATCCCTTTCGTTTTATTATACAGTAAAACCCCGATAAGACGCTGTTCAAGGGACCGCGAGTAAACCGCGTATTAACCGGGACCGCGTATTAGGCGGGTATACTAATTTTGACTTATATACAGTATCTATTAGCATTTTTCTTTGTTGAAATACATGATTCATGAAAGGTAATACAGTATTACTCCATTATGTAATTACTGTACTGTACGTCAAAGATATTTACGATACTGTAGGTATGTACTGTCTTAATTCTTTCGAAAAGACTCCTTTATACAGAGCGTTCGCCTACGGGTGGGGCCAGGAAAGCGGCCTGCCTGCGGGGTCGCTTGCGTGAATCGCCTATCCGTAAGCTTCCGCTTTCTATACTATACTCTGTAGGGTTTTAATTTTAAAAGTTTAGCAGCAGTAAAGACTGATGTTTTTGAAACACTAACTTCCTGTGAAACCTTTCTTAGAGATTTATTAGGAGAGCGTGTAAATGATGCACTGGTTTCATCAATTTTTTTCTTCCGTCAATACTCTTTGTTTTCGCTTAGGAATTATAGCATTTATCGACCCTGTTGTCCTAAATTTAGACGTCTAACAGTTTCTCTACCCTGAATTGGAGCACCCGAATATTTCACTTCAAATTGCCTACGCACCTCTCTACATGACTCTGTTTTCATATATGCATCATACATAAAAACTCTCTGTTCAAGCGTGAATTTTGCGTTTTGCATTGTTAACAAATTTTACACACACGCTGAATATTTAAGCAACTGTGTCAAGACATTGCACTGTACGTGTTAAATACTGCAACATCTGGCTCACAACTGATAACTTGTCGACCTTGATGTCCTTGATTGTCGAGCGTGTCTAAACAACTGCGCGCACAAAGCGGCGTATCAGTACATGCCGCTTTCCTGGCCCCACCCGTAGGCGAACACTATGCCGTGTGCGTACTCTCCAAGTCCTCATGTTTACCACACTTCCCTCTCATGCGCTTACACCCTCCCGACGTCGCAGCTGCAGTGATTGAGTCGCGATTTTTTATTATCATTATTAATGTTGATGATGGGATTCCTAATGAATCAGACAGTTGTTTCTGATTAAGAGTACTGTTTTCATCGTACTTTCGTAAGATTTCGAATTTTTCAGACACAAAAAGCGCTTTTCGTTTAACACTCATTGCAATCACACGACAGTTCAATACACTAAAAGATAACAAACTGACCAGTAAAAATTTCCAGAATTTTATTACGGTCGAGTGAGGAATGTTGCTTGAGAAAGAGAGGATTAGCAAGAGGGTGGATCATTGTAACTGTAAGCTGCGCAGGTAAAGGGTCGAATAAGAGAGCTTAACAAGAGAGTGGGGTATTGTGTAGTATGGAGGTTTAAATGCACTGGTAAAGGGTCGAATACAATACTGTTCAGGTTAATGGCACCGGTAAGTTCAATGGCCAAAATGATTCATTGCTATTACAGTACATTGCTGAAAATTACATCCAAAATATTCCACAAAAATAGCGTATTATGCGGGACTTGAGCCCAACAAACGGGGTATTTTATAAAGGCGTTATATATGAAATGTGCAGGAACCGGACAAAAAAAAGCGTATTACACGGGATAGCGTAATAAGCTGGCGCATCTTATCGGGGTTTTACTGCTTTGTTAAACATTTTCACTGGAACTTCGCGTTAAAGATATATGTTTTACAGTTGGAGAATAAAATATCCTTCGAGATATCGAAAAATTCGAGCAACAGAACTTCGAGTTGTGGAATAAATTTTACACACAAATTATATACGGTGCTGCACGGAAATTAAAATTATCTCGAGATACAGAAGTTCCACTTATGCAAGTTCTACTGCAGCAGTGGCGAAAATGTGATCGTGCGCAGAGCCACTGTGTAACCTGCAACATGCATAGCACCTATGGAGGGAGGCGGACACCCGAAGGGAAGCAACTGTCTGACATATTAACGGATTTTCATTTTTCTTACGTCAAGCACTTAAATATAATATTATACAGTATAAGGTTACAAACTAATGTTTAGTACGTGTACTGAAGAAAGACATGAATAAAAAAAACATAGAACACATTATCACAACCTAAAATTAACTGTCTTCAGAATGTCACTGCGACAGAGTTTCAAAATCAGGAATTATGTCACTTACTGCCAGTCGTAGTTCATCACGAAGGTGTTTGTCAGTCGCGATATAAATTTGGTTTTTACTATTTTCATTGTTGAAAATAATTTTTCACAAACGTAAGTTGAAGCGAAAGAACGAAGCTTCGGATATTTATTTTTTGGCAAAGATTTGAAAAGTTCAATATTTGTCAAGTCCTTACATCTAGCTTTCATTTAACAGGACATTGTAAATCTGTGAGTTTAAATTGAAGATCTAATCGCATTATTCGTACATCTGCTGAAAAAGGATCGACGTACAGAGATAATAAAAAAATAAATAATAATAATAATAATAATAATATAATAATAATAAATAACACTTAACCTTTTAATCTTTCATGAGTGACATGTAATATAATGCCGTTTTATGTTATACAACCATTTTCCTCGTAATACTTGTGAACAAATCATACATTTAATATTCGCATCATATTGGCAGCAAAAAAAAAAAATGCATCCTCCCATCCTACTTGAAACTTTCGTTTTTGTAGAGGTATAGTGAGGATCACATAAGAATAGTTCCTAAGCAGCAAATATTGCCATCTTGTCAGAGTTGCCAACTGTTACCAGATATCACACGATCCTACGCAGTAAATGACTTATTTACTTTCTGTACTTTATGCTGGAAAGTTATTCTAAATAATTCAATAATTTGTAACATATTTTCGAAGGCAAATTATACGGGAAAAGGATCAACATGTCAAGTATTTTGTCTAGCAATACGAAATTCATTGGTTTGACTAAACAATTGACTCACGAGACCTAACCTAAAAATGTATTTTGTTTGACCACATGAAATTATTAATACTACCTCCGAAAACTTTCCTGACTATAGTCTTGAATTATAACCACAACACAACACATAAAATAACTAGGCCTATTGTGTATTAATATTAATACTGTTATTAATTAATTATTAGTATGTTCAAATTTCACTAGCTTCCAGTAACCGGCTCAGAAATCTAGTACAATTTTAATTTCATGGAACTCCAGTACTGACAAATATTGTCGATATTTGTCTCAGCTCCCAACATACCAGTTACAAAATCACTACCGTTTGTAGTATTTGCCAGTATCGAAATTCGAAATGAAGTTGGCAAAAGAAAATTCAACCTGCAAACTAGAAAATCACCACAATCCACTAGCATATGTAGTAATAGGGGAAAAATGATTAGGTTTCTCCCTTAGGGTATGAAGTAAGCTGACCCGGACTATAGATGGTTTCGAGAGAGACATTGCGACGATACGCCACTCGCAGGTCAGAGACAAATACAAATGGAACGGAGTTTGACTCCAGTGAGTGAGTGGATGGGGGTTGGGGGAGGTAGGAAGCAAGAGAAATGCATAGCAATCATTGCGAGCCACAGTGTGCTCTCGAGTCGCATTTTCACCACGGCTGTTATACTGTATACATATATTATATTAATTTTATGTAATTAAGACATTGATGGCATTGGCTGACCGGGAAATAGCATTTTTCTGTTTCTGTAGCTGCTGAGTGTGGATTCTTTTTTAATTAAATTATGGTTTATTGAACGACGCTCGTACCTGCAGCGTCGCCCGTGTGCCGGAATTTTGTCCCGCAGGAGTTCTTTTACATCCCAGTAAATCCACTGACATGAGCCTATCGCTTTTAAACACACTTAAATGCCATCGACCTGCGCCGGGATCGAACCCGCAACCTTGAGCACAGAAGACCAGCGCTATACCGACTACGCTACCGAGGCTGACGATTCTTTGTTTTTCTCAGGGAAATAACGGAGACATTTTGATTAGAACTAGTACAATAAATATAATTAATATTAATTAGATTTAGATTAAGGAGAAGTAGGCCTAATTGTTTTTAATTCTGTTTTATTTGTTAACACTGTAGTTAAATATGAGAGACTACTACTACTAGGAACTCTTCAAGGAAAGACCACTCATATAAATTGAGGGAAAGAAGACAGAGGACGGACACTGGAAAGTTTTCTTTTCTCAATCGTACTATCAGGGACTGGAATGCTTTACCTGCAGACTTACTAAAGGCTTTACCAACAACCAAAAATGCATTTAAAAATAGGCTTAAGGGCTTTACTAATAGACGGTAATTATACACAGGATTTAAAGGGTGTAAAATATATTTTGTTATTGAAGTGTTGTATCAGTGAAGAATTATGTTGTGTCAGTGAAGTGTGTTGTGTAAGTGAAACGTGTTCCTGTCAGTGAAGCATTATAGTATATAGTGGCAGTGCAAAGTATTTGAACAGTGAACAGTGTTAGTGAAATCAGGATAGAATCAGTGAAATGTGTCGTAGTTCCAGTGCAGTAAGTGAGTTGACAGCGAAAGGTTCTTGTGCAGATATGAACATATCATACTCGCGGGTTTTAGTTCGAACTTAGGTTTAAGATACAAAATAGATTTATTTTAAATGTTATTTTAAGTGTTCGTGCTTCATTTAATTTAGGATTTAGGATATTCCCTGTTATTATTGTTGTTATTATTATTATTATTATTATTATTATTCTTAGTATTAATTATTAATTAATTATTAGTATTATTATTAATTGTATTTTTAATTAATAAGTTTATTAGTGTCATTATTGAGTGTAATTAGTTACCACTGCCACCGGGTATATACCCATTGCAGTGTAAATAAATAAATAAATAAATACATACATACATACATACTACTACTACTACTACTACTACTACTACTACTACTACTACTACTACTACTACTACTGCATTATTTAATGACTCTGTATCAACTACTAGGTTATTTAACGTCGAGGGATTGGTGGTAGCGAGGTGGGGTCGAAAAAAATTATGGTTTATTTAACGACGCTCGCAACTGCCGGGGTTATATCAGCGTTGCCGGTGTGCCGGAATTTTGTCCCGCAGGAGTTCTTTTACATGCCACTAAACCTAATGACATGAGCCTGTCGCATTTAAGCACACTTAAATGCCATCGACCTGAACCGGGATCGAACCCGCAACCTCGGGCACAGAAGGCCAGCGCTATACCAACTGGGACATTCAGGGCGACAAGGGAGAGGAAGATGGGGTCGAGGATTTTCCATACATTACCTTACATTCGCCATACTGTTGAGGAAAATCTCGGAGAAAAAACACACCAGATAATCAGCCCAAGCGAGAATCGAACCCAAGTCTGAGAGCAACTCTGTATCAGCAGGCAAACACGCTACCGCCTAAGCTACGCCCGTAGTCATGGAGGTAGAACCCCATGCTTTCCATGATCTCGGCACTAGAATGAGGTGGTGTGGTCGGCACCACGCTCTGACCGCCTTTTACCCCCGGGAAAGACCCGGTACTCAATTTTATAGTAGGCTGAGTGAACTTCGGGGCCGTTCTGAAAGTTTGGCAACGAGAAAAATCCCGTCACCACTCGGGATCGAATCCCGGACCTTCCAGTCCGTAGCCAGCTTCTCTACAACTGAGCTATCCGGCCGCCAATAATAATAATAATAATAATAATAATAATAATAATAATAATAATAATAATAATAATAATGTTTATTATTTCGGAACTGGATATCTCATAATGGCTACCATATTTCTGTTAGAATTAGAATTTTATAATTATTTATCAGGGTGAAGTTAAGACAATCAGGCTTTCATTTCGCCATAAATCAATCTGAGATACAACATAATAAATTATTAGCTAATGATACATGCTACATATACTACAGCTATGAAATAATTTTATTAGACTAGGTACTCAGTAAACAATTGAATAACTCAGTCAAAGAAAATAGCTTTCGTTTGTCTCTAAAAGTAGTTGAGTAATCGCCTGTTTTATACGAAGTTAATGGAAAAAATAACTTCTTTCATCCCAGAATATGATTTTCACGTTTCATTATGTAAATACTTTACTCCCAACCAACATAACAGCAAAGTTTGAAATACATTAATTAACTAAATAATGTGGATTTTTAACCTAAAGTTAGATATATGTTAAATGCACGGTACTTACTTGATTACCTCAAATCGATACGTGTTAGCTATCGATGTAGTGCTGATCGGCGGGAATGCAAGAGCACAACAGGAAATCTCCGATCGCTGTGAGGTTAGAAGGTGCCACGCCAGTCAACGCTGCGCGTCCATATGGACATCGCTTTAAATGAAGACTGTTCGTCGCCGCGCTGCCAAGCTCTCCTCATGAGCATGGCCTTCTGCGAGCATTAACACTCGTCTCCTTGGTGAGAGAGGCTGTGGTTCCCACATACATGACCGCTTCAAATTTTAGCCACTCTACATTTATGTCAGGAAGTAATTTTCTTCCTTCATGTTGCTTGTTATCGATTCTAGATTTTGTGAATTCAGTTTAAGATAATAAAAATAAATGTGAAATACGATATTCGGCACTTATCTATCCATTCTTCTGCCTATCAGAAGTTTAAGAAAATTTTATTACTGCTCAAATTGGAACCGAAATTACCGGAATGACTTGGTTACACTGATTCATTCATTCAGTGTTCTTTCACTGCAAACCCAGCTTTCTCTAATCTTTCCTATTTTCTGCCTTCCTCTTTGTCTCCTCATATGAGGAACATAGTATCAAGTTAAACAACTCCATTTTTTGCGATTTCGAGATATCGATTTTTTCTCATAGAATTTTGTGTGCTGAATGCGATTCTGGAACTGTTTAGGTTGAAAAAATGACAGAACAGAGCGAAAATATCACTTAATTGTGCGCTTTAGATTCAAAATGTAGACAACTCCACTGTGGCTTGGTTTCAAATTAGAACAATTCCTTCAGTAGCCAATGAGAAGCCCACATTCGTATCACCTTTTCCCATCACGCATCGCGAATCCAACATGGCTGATTGTTTATATAATCGGTTTGTGGATGAATAAGTACTGTTTTACGTAAATTTGCTTTGAAACCGAGTTAGAAGAGACTTAGATTCAAAAGTAGACAATTTCACTTTAAATATGGCTTCAAAAACAGACAACTCCACGACTTAGTTTCAGAGATGGACAACTCCACTTTTTAAACTTAAATTTCGACTTGAATATTAATTTTAATCACATTTTGAGACTGAAAAAATATTTATATGACGCAAGAGAATGTTTAAAAAATATATACGTATAACGGTGACATTGGTTTCCAAGGATCTAGTTTCTCGTTTCTCCTGTAAAAAAAAAAAAAAAAAAAAAAGCTAAAGTGGAGTTGTCCAACTTTGATACCAAGCTCCTCAAATGATCCATACATCTTAACGTCGCCTGTCATCTGATTTCTTCTGCCCCGAATTCTTTTCCCGTTCACCATTTCTTTCAGTGCATCCTCCAGTAGGCAGTTTCTTCTCAGCCAGTGATCCAACCAATTTCTTTTGATCTTCCTGATCAGTTTCAGCATTATTCTTTCTTCACCCTCTCTTTCCAGCATAGCTTCATTTCTTATTCTGTCTGTCCACTTTACACATTCCATTCCTCTCCATATCCACATTTCAAATGCTTCTATTCACTTCACTTCTCTTCACTTCGTCGTAATGTCCATGTTTCTACCCCATACAATGCCACACTCCAAAAAAAGCACTTCACTAGTCACTTCCTTAGTTCTTTTTCTAGACGTCCGCAAAAGATGCTCCTTTTTCAATTAAAAGCTCCCTTGGCCATTGCTATCCTCCTTTTGACTTCCTGGCAGCATCATATTACCGCTTATTATACCCCAAGTATTTGAAGCTGTCCATTTGCTCTATTGCCTCACTTAGAATGCGCGCATTTTAAAGATTCTTTCCGCTTCATAATGAAACAAATGACTGTATTTAG
The DNA here is from genome assembly GCF_040183065.1 of Periplaneta americana. Taxonomy (NCBI): domain Eukaryota; kingdom Metazoa; phylum Arthropoda; class Insecta; order Blattodea; family Blattidae; genus Periplaneta; species Periplaneta americana. The sequence goes on along the minus strand of NC_091122.1, from coordinate 132,006,686 downwards.
TTAATTCAAGTGCCCTGAATCCGAATCTGTATTTACTTTTTCTGTATCACGTCAGGTTTTTATGCAATTTATAATTCAAAATTGAAGTTCATAATTTTTTTAAATATTTTAACGCGATAATCTAACTTATGTGACAGTTTTTAGCAAATTAAAGTGTTTTGAACCCGATTCTGTATACATAGTTTCTGTTTGATGTCATCTATTTACGAAATGTTTAATATAAAAACTAAGAAACGTCAAAATTGACGAATTTCATAATTTTATTCATTTCATATATTTTAATTTATATAATCTAATTTATAACATAGTTTTTAGTTAATTCAAGTGTTTTGAATCCGATTCTTTAAACAGATTTTCTGTTTTCCGTCAGATTTTTATGAAATTATTAATATAAAAACGAAAAAACGTCAAAATTGGCGAAGTTTATAATTTTTTTTAACACTTCAACGTGATAAATCTAACTTATATAACTGTTTTTAGTTAATTCAAGTGTTCTGAAACTGATTCTGTATTCAGATTTTTGTATCACGTCTAGTTTTTCTGTAGTTATTAGAATAAAAAAGAAAAACCTCCAAATATAAACGAACATTTTTAAAAAGTCAAACGGAGTTAATTTTTTTTTCTGCATTCAGAAACGTTTGAACATTGACTGAAAATGACAAAACAGGAAGACACAACTACAAATGCACTATGCGGGTTACCAATAAATCTCTGCGGTGCCCCGCTGATTTATTATCTGCTTGTTTCATGTTCCTAGCAATATTTTGCATCAAAGAAAGGAATTTAGGAATATTCTATTGCGTTTGTAATTTTGTTAATTGTATATTGTTTTACAACATTTTTATGATTCAGCTATGTATAAATTACCACCTTTAAGATAATAATTACTTAATTACGTAATCCTTTCTTCCTTTGAAAAGTTATATTACCGGTTCTTCTGTATGGTTGAAACTTGGACTCTCAATTTGAGAAAGGACAGAGTTAAGGGTGTTTGAGAATAAGGTACTCAGGAAAATATTTCAGGCTAATACGGTTGAAGTTACAAGAAAATGGAGAAAGTAACACAACGTACTAGTACACTTATTTAGTCCTGACAGTCGCCAGAGATGTGCGCATGGGTTAGGCGAGTCCATTTAGTTACGCCAAGGGGTGTTTGGGTTAGTCACTCGCTTGCCTTCTGAGTGATCGGATGTCATGCGTGCGATGAAGTGGTATGTTTCTAGTACGATTAAACTGTACTGCATTCCTTTACCGACCGCTCGCCCTTATCTCTACTCCGGAGCTCTCGTCACTACTCCTATTACTTCCCCTCTTTCGCATCGCTGAGCTGCCAGAACTAAATAATCGGTCTGTAGAACTGCATGCATTTTATTCTTCACTTGACATTATTAGGAAGATTAAATCCAGACGTTTCAGATAGACAGGGCATATAGCACGTATGGCCGATTTCAGAAATGCATATAGAGTGTTAGTTGGGAGGCCAAAGGGAAAAAGACCTTTGGGAATGCCGAGACGTAGATGGGAGGATAATATTAAAATTGATTTGAAGGATGTGGGATATGATGGCAGGGTCTAGATTAATCTTGCTCAGGACAGGGACCGATGGCGGGCTTATGTGAGGACGGCAATGAACCTCCGGGTTCCTTAAAAGTCAAAAGAAGCCATAAGTATGGTAATAGGCTATAAAGACATAGTAAATGATATCAATAAATAAGTATTTTCTGGAATTTCGAAAACTTTATATCCTTTCTTCCTTTGAAAAGTTATATTGAAATCTTAAACAACCATTTATACAGTATGAACCGAAGACCAAATTATCTAGTCCTATCATCATAATTTTTCTCATAATACTGTATCATGTATTAGCAAATTGAACCTTTGTTACAGTTACAAGTACTGTATCAAGAAATTTAAATTTGTATAGTACAGTAGAACTCCGATTATCCGTCACCCTATTAACCGACTGGTGAATTATCCGTCTGTCTTTCTTTCACTCTTTTATTTTGCTGCAGAAATATATGAAGTACTGTACATTGTATTAACATGTTATTTTTTCTAGAGAGTGTTATTACAAGCTTTTTCCCTTGCACAGTATAGTCTACTGTTAGAGTTGTAGGGCCTACTGTATAACTTGTACATGAAGTGTCTACGGGTGTCAAAAGAAATCTTGTCATGCTAAGTATCGAAAAAAAAAAGTGTAAATAACCGAGTGATTTAGTAAACAGAAACTTTGGCTCATCTCCCTTTAGAATACGAGTTTGAAGTGTATAAAGTATGTAAATCTACAACACGAGATCTCCAATATTCCTATTTTTCCACAGACAGCCATTACTGTACAAGAAGTTTCCTTTCCCCTTAAAAACCCGTTGTTGACAACCAGACTTAAATTAGTGAACTTCTGATCCACCACCTAGCATGTTAAATACAAGATCATGGAGGAAATTACGAAAGTGTAAGTATTAATCACTAAATTTACGAAAATCTTTTATGGTACGGATTATCCGATTTTTTCGAGTAACCGTTTAGCCCATCCTCTTCATCACCACGGATAATAGAGGTTATACTGTATTTTTTGTCATTTAGGAAGTCTGCTATGGCAGAAATAATGTTCAAATCAAAAGTGGACTTGATGAAAGGGAAATAAATGTGAATTTGTGACGGGATATAGTGGGGATAATATTAAAACAGTTTCTCCGAAGCAAAATGGTTACATACCAGTGTTGTTATTATTATTATTATTATTATTATTATTATTGCTATTGCTATTGTTATTATTATTGTTATTATTGATATTATTATTATTGTTATTATTGTTATTTTATTCTTATTGATTTTATTATTATTATTATTATTATTATTATTATTATTATTATTATTGTTATTAAATGGGACTCATTAGATAAAACGTCATATTTAATAAATAACTGCAACAATATTAATTGTATATTAGACAGTGGCGAAGCTCTTAAGAGGCTTATGTGGCCTAGCCTACCCAAAAAATTTGAGCTAGTATATTTACTAACAGTATAAGTTCGTAATAACGACGTATCGTAACACTTGGTTTCACTCCGATCTCTCCTCTCCACATATCAAATTCATTCACAGCGAGAGGCTTGTGGCAGAAGCCTCATAGCGATGCGCGACGTTCTCGGTCACAGGCAGCGACACTCTCAAGTTTTAGAGGAGGCCGGGTATCGGTCCGCTACGACTCAGTAGCACAGGGATGTCAACGAGAGCGCAAACGTGCTGACAGTCCGTATGCGCTGATCAGAGAACGTAAAGCACGCAGGCACAAGTCACTATTGAACACAAGGGTTGTACACTGGCTCGCAAAATTTTTGTTCTATGAAATAATGAGGAAGTGAACTTTGTGAGATATTATGTCGGCATTATGTCTACATACCCCACTCCACATGTCGTCCTGGGAAGGGAGGTATTTGAACTCTGAGTTGCAGATGTATAGCTAATCGAACCAAAGACAACCTTTTAGAGGAATAACAGTATATGTAACCGACAGAAATAAAACATTGAGTCTATTTTGCACCGAAATGTTTAAAACCTGTTTCGTTTTTTATTTGTTTATTTAACGACGCTATATCAACTACTAGGTTATTTAGCGTCGATGAGATTGGCGATAGCGAGATGAGGCCGTGGATTCGCCATAGATTACCTGACATTCACATTACGGTTAGGGGAAACCTCGGAAAAAACCCAACCAGGTAATCAGCCCAAGCGGGGATCGAACTCGCGCCCGAACGCAACTTCAGACCGGCAAGCAAGCGCCTTAACCGACTGAGCCACGCCGGTAGCTTTAAAACATATGGTTTATTTCTCTTGAGTATTATATGATATTCCAGGAAAGTTTGTCATCTTCCCTGCACGTATAAATACCATGTTGGATCATAAACGTAGAATAGATCACATCGCGTTTTGACAAGAATATTATGAATATCCATGGAAAAATGCAATATTTTCAGATTAAAAGATTTTCTCAAACACCAGTCATAGGCCTATTCAGGTATTTCGTTCTATTGGATCCACAAGGTTCCAGCCAGAATTATGTAACATCAACACAACGCAGTGGACGTATTTCTGGGGATGGATTTCCAGGCTATGAGGAGGAACTCTGTGTGAAATTGAAGAGAATTTGACTTCCCAGCAATATATCCACATACTGGAAAATGCTGTATGCTACCTAGCATGCACATGTTGCAACCTGATAGAATTATATTTTTTCAACAGGACAATTCCTCCATCTACACATCTTTGTTTTATCGGATATGGTTCCAATATCATGTTTGGTGTTGAAAGCACAGACATTTGCTATTTCTATATGCTTTGCTTATTTTTTAGTTCGTTATCCACATTTTCGTTCCATTACTATATGAGAGTAAGATGCAAACGTTTTTTATGTGTACAAAATACAAATTAAACTGCTGTATCCTATTGGATATAATTGACAATCAAGTTTTAAATTAAACACATAGGCCTACCCATAAAAAACTTGTCTTAATAAAATGATTTACTCGATTTTTTAGAATATTAATCTGGTGATTGTTAGTGCCACTTTTAATCAATGTAATTTTATTAGCGTAGTGTTATTACCATGACAACAGCCAAAGAAAAATAAGCTGTAGGCCCATTATAATGCAAAGAACCGTGACGTGAGGAGGAGCTACAAAATGCCGTGTTTATTAAATTTATCTAGATCACTAGACCACTACGTAAACATATTCTCTTTAAGTTTACTAAGTAGAGGAGACGCAAGAAGAGCTTGCCACGGAAAGCTGCGCGAACTTTCGGAAACGTTGGGGCGCACTCAAAGAGTTTGTAATATATAAGTACAGGGACATCATTTTATTTTTACTAACATTTTTAATATTAACCTGGCTATACCTTTCTATTAACGATTGAAACAGGAAACACCGTTTGCTACCCTTTCCACGACGGAGTTCGATGATACTGGCGTAAAATACAAATCACTTTACTAGGTATAGGAGGGAAGAAAAGTGGTTCATCCATTTATGTAAACTAGGAAATATCGCAATTTTGAGTTTCCTCATTTTCATTAGGTTTTTGTTTAATCAAAATACAGTACTGTATTAACACTTAGTGTTTTACACACGAATTGAGCTATCCATTCGGAAGTATTAATTATGCAGTGTATATTGTACTGTTACAGCACATTAGCGTACTATATAGAGAATGAAGTTAAATTGAAAAATAATCATAATATGGATATTTAAACACATTTTAGAAAATGGTGGCTGTTCATTTCGATACAGGCTTCAGTTCTTTTGTGCATATTATCGCACTATAGACTATTGTACCTAATTCCAATTACCAGTTTCGTCCTTCGTACGAGTAACTCATGTTGAAATAATTCTGTACCTACTCTATAAAAAGTACCTTACGTACTGTAAATTCAATCTTCACTTCTGCCCGATCCGAAAAGATAAAATCACTCAGAAATGCTATCTACTGTCCGTTCAAGTGGTTTTGTCGCAAGGTTGTAGAAAGGGGGGGAAAATCACGTGACAATTAATTACTTAAGGAGGCCCTTTTATTTAAGTTATTTTAAACACTTGAATAATATTACATAGACGTCCAATTCCTAACAGAAATTAATGTTTTCAGAAAAGAGCTAAGATAGCCCAGCTACTAGACTTTACAAATGGGCGAACAGAAGCAGGTGGGGGAAACCGGGATGCGACATAGGGGATACGGACGACAGTACCCGTACGAAAATATGATTCAATATTGAAAGCTCTTTCGTCACTGGAAAACGCGAACATATTTCTGAAACGTACTATACTCAGTAACTCAGTACTGCTTACGCGCCCTCGGCTCTGTGTCGTGAACGGTTGGAAGTTTACTAGTAGAAGGGGTGGGAGTGAAGTACATTCCAAAACTCAGGTACAATAAAAATTGAAGTAAAAATAAAATGATGTCCCTGTATAAGTATTACAAACTCTCTGGGTGCACTCGACCTCGCTTCGATTCGATTGGCAAACTGTCGACAGTAGAGATGGCCGATATTTCACAAACCGATATTTTGTCACAGGTATTTTTTTGTCACAGATAAATCTGTGACTGATGACGCGAAATATCTGTGACAAAATATCGCTATCGAAATCTGCTCCGTATTCAGTACTCTGTGACTGTTGCAACGTCTGCGACTGATATTTTCTCCTCTACGTCGTGGGTTTGCGCATGATATAATAACAGCAATCAGGCGGTGGTATTTGATTATTTTTTCGTGATATTTTGTTCAATATTATTTTTTTCAAAGTGATGATGTGTTGCAAAGTTATTAGCGGCATTATAATAATATAATCATGAATCTGACATTTTGTTTTCATATTAAGTCTGAATATATGTTTTATAAATAATATATTCCCCCGAGATCTTCACATTTTCGTATTACTGTGAATATATATTAATGTATAAGTATTTTCCACTCAATTTTTACGCAGTAACAATATTTTTTTTAGTTATACTATTAATTACAAACAGAATAGTTACAGGAGCCTACACTATTTTAATAACTTTACATGTACTTCTCTCATTTATGTATGATCCAGTTTTAATGTATAGCTCTAACACGAACAGTGCAGGGTAGTATTAATTAAAATAATTAAACTTAAAATAAAATTATTTGTAATAAGTTCATTACCGGTATGTTGTTTATGGTTATTAACTCTTAGGAAATCGCACAGTGCTTTCTAACATTGGTACTCATGTGGGGTGTTATTTCACCCAATTAATAGGCCTAATCAATGTTCTAAACTTGATATTTAGTGATATTTATCTAGATATTGTTAAAATCATCAACTTGCAAGTCATTTTCAACTTTTAAATATAATAATATGGGGTAGTTAGCAAAAATTGTCAATTTTATAAATTCCGAAAAGATCTGACATCTAGCAGACACTGCTCCAACAAATCGTTCTCATTGTCCTTGCACACTTTTAAAATAGACCTACACTTACACATAAATGGTATAATTAATTACATTTGAAAATAAGGGGTATCAAACGTAAATCATGTTAGTTCACTTCGTGTCACTGAACGTTATGCTCTTCCGAACTTTCGAAGCATTTCTCACAAGCCGACAACAGCACCTATAGAATTAAAACCGAACGAGATAAAACTTATTTGGCTAAACTAACCTTGAGATAGTTTCCTTCGTATTCCCCTTATACACCTTGCATATACGAATCTGTGACAGGTTAGGTTTGGTTAGTTTAGGCTTTGTTATGCCTTGGATATACGATCAACTGCATCTCCACAAACAATCAAATTCAACGATTTTCACTTCCGAAATCACCGAAACTACCTCAGCGCTAGTTTAACCTGAGGAACTGTCTCTCCACGAAAAAATTCTTTATAAATGCAATAATTTTCACATCTGAAATTCCCGAAACTACTTCAGCGCTAGTTTCACCATCTTATTATAAATGATATAGTGATTACACGATTTAAATAATAATAATAATAATAATAATAATAATAATAATAATAATAATAATAATAATACCATTGGTTACCAATACTTTATCTTGTGTAAAATCCTGTCTGAACAACTGTCTTGTTCTGTAATTATTTTCTATTGTTTTTCCGAATACTTATGTTTCGTTAATTTTTATTGACTCAGTATTATAATGTTAATGCACGACTTACAATAATTTATCGATTATATTATATACAATAAAAAGGATCCATTTTTAAAACGATTAGGATAATCACATAACCTCAATTTCTCCGTACCCAACTACTGTACATTAAAAATTATCAACTGATTCCATATCTACAATCAACTACGATATAACCTCTTGGTATATAAGGTTAACTTTTTACATGTTACTGTTCAGTTAGATTAGTATTTATTTGTTAATGGTACATGTACATAATTTATTTGTTGGATTTTCCCATATAAACCACTGAAGTGTGGCGTGTATAGAGAAATCGTATTCACATTGCACTGCTCTTCAATATTTCCTGTTAATTTTTATCGGTGTGACAAAACATCGGTATAATTCATGCATATTGTGCTTACTTAGCGATATAAAATATCGGTGTGACAAAATCACAGATAAAAGTCACAGATATTTAATTGTCACAGTCACAGTTGTCACAGATACTTGAAAATATCGTTTAAGCTCAAATCTAGTCGACAGTTCTCAGTCGTCTGCTGGCTTGATGTTTCGAGTGAGATTATCACAGCGCACGTAACATAACCTAAACCTTATTGCAGAGTAACTAATCACATAACATTGTTGAAAATCCAGAAGCACTACTTTTTTACATATAAAATCAATTAATGAAATGACAAAGATGTTATAAGAAATATGTAATTGTTGAACATACAGAAGCACGATTTTTTTACATATAAAATCACTGAATGAAATGATAAAGATGTTATAAGAAATATGTAATCGTGTAATAATTGATATTTGACGTTGTAATAAAACACTAATACTGTGTGAATTTATTAAAATGTTCCGATAACTAGGGTACTATGGTCGGTTTATTTTAATCTGTATATACTCCGTATGTTACGAGCGGAGCCTGTTTCGTTTTTCATAAGTTTATGAACGTTACAAACAATTCCCTAGTTTGACTGTGTAACGTTTTATTAGCACTTACTAATTTAGAGCGAAACGGGGGGGCATTGTTAAGTACATAAAATGTTATACAGAACTCTGTTATTTAACAAACACATTTTGAGCTACATAAAACTCCTGATATCAGGGATAAAACGCAGAATATGTATAGGTCGCGCCAGGGATTTTGGCAGATGGATTTTCTTATTGTGAACTGGAGAGCGAGTCCTCACCGCTGCAAGATCGGCTGTTACCTCTGTCGCAGTGGAATGGGTAGGACATAAGAGTAAACATGCACGCCCGAGTATTCTATTGAACTGTGCACAGTCACCTCCAAAAACTAAACAAATATTACAGTAGACTATATGTGTCTTTGGTATTCCCAAGAGACTTGTTCGATTAATTAAAATGTGTCTCAATGAAACTTACAGCAGAGTCCGTATAGGCCAGTTTCTATCTGATGCTTTTCCAATTCACTGCGGGCTAAAGCAAGGAGATGCACTATCACCTTTACTTTTTAACTTCGCTCTAGAATATGCCATTAAGAAAGTTCAGGATAACAGAGTGGGTTTGGAATTGAACGGGTTACATCATCTTCTTGTCTATGCGGATGACGTGAATATGTTAAGAAAAACTCCACAAATGATTAGGGAAAACACGGAAATTTTACTTGAAGCAAATAAAGCGATAGGTTTGGTAGTAAATCCCGAAAAGACAAAGTATATGATTATGTCTCGTGACCAGAATATTGTACAAAAAGGGAACATAATCTGTTATATATATGGAAATATATATGTATATGGAAATATGTTAATCCTTAGTCAATAGATAAGGTTGAGTTTTACGAAATACGAATATTAAGGGATGGAAAATGGGAGGCAGTAATGATCAAAATAATTATACCGATTTATTTTTTTTTAACCATCAGAAGTGCAGCCTTTAAATTTAAAACAAAGATTCATTCATAAAATTGGGTTTGACTATTCATCTCATCTCTCAGAATTGTTTCTAAAATGTATAAGGAAAGTAAAAAAATTCAATTTCATGTAGGCTACTCCCTTGAAATAACTTGTTTTTTTTTACTTCCGAGCAGAAAGGAGAGAGAAAGAAGTAGACGATTTAAAAAATTCACTAAACTATATTTAACTAGAGACGTAAAATTTAAAATGAAGGTTACTCTGTACAATATTGGTTAAACATTCTTAGGGCCGATTGTATAAACCATTTAATCTTAGATCAGAGGTTAAATTGATCCTCGTTCTAGCTGAACTTGGAATTTTGTGTTGCATAAAGTCTAATCAGAGATTAATTTGTCTTAAACTAAAGTCAACTTTGACTGAAGAAATTTCTCCGATTAATTTAGATGATCCAAGTTCAGTTATTTCTTTTCTGTTTGAAATATACGAGTGACAGATTGTTGAAATAAAATATCCATTATTATTAATATTAATAGATATGTTAGGTACATTTATATATATTTCTTTCAATTTCTTGCCTTAATACACAAACATTCTTATATTTTATAAGGCTCTATCGTGTTCAGAAGTATCAAATAACATAACCTATAATTATATTATGTTTATAACAACCAATGGATATGATAGATACATTCATAAATGTTCAATTAACTGTATTACTAAACGAAAATTGTCTTTTTATAAAGCTTTATTATGTTTAGCAGTATCAAACACCATAACATGATAACAACTTGGAGAACAGTCAACCTTCTTCTTATTGTCCGCCATTATTTACACTGCACAAAAAAACCAGTGTCTCCAACAGAGTGTAATACGGAAAGTCGCCAAAAAGTAGTTGTAAAGTCGCTAGATTTCTCATTATCAACAAAGAAAGATTAAATTTTGTCACTATGGGGTGCTAAAAAGGTCACTAAATCCCTATTTAAGCAATATAAAAGTTAAAAGAAATTGTTGTTGAAAAAGAGTTAAAGTCGCTAGATTGGCAACACTGAACAAACCTGTATAACATGGTCCGCGCATCACTTATTTCACCTGTTTATGCGATGTTGCCAAATCCTTTTCACGTGAACTTAGATTGCGTTTGAACCAAGGTAATTTGATCGCAGAAAAGTTTTATACAATAGAAGAAGTGTCTGAACTCGGTTCACTTTTCGATCTTCGATCAAAGTTGATCTTTAGTCAGAGAGTTTTATACAATTGGGCCTTAGATTTTTTAAATACCATATCCTAAGGTACTGATGAAAAGGCAGAAGGGAGTGAGAAATCTCATGTCATCCGATCTCGTTGAAAGTCGATATCTGGGGATCTTTGCGATCACAGAATACGAATAAGGTATTATTTAGTCCGACTTTGTCCCTAAAGTGGTGGAGTGGGACAAAAATGGGTGAAAAATTAAATTAGATATCTTAGGAGTTTTCGAGACGAAAATTACGTGCGAATTCAATATGGCAGTTTCAGTACTATGAATTATATTTTTAAAAATTAAACATCGGATATCGCACAGGTAAAACATGTACAGTATTTAAGGGGGTATGTAACATCTTTTGATAGTAGGCCTATACATTTAGTAAAATCCAAAGTGTAATTTCTACATATTCTGAATGAATGTTGTGCTGGAATTTAGTATAGTCATCAGCCAATACCTCTAGATTAATAAACAACTTTTTAGAATCCATAAAATACAGTATTTATTGTGAATGGTAATTATATTTTTCAACTGGTGCAATTTGTGGAGGGAAAATTGGTTTCTCCGATATTTTGTACGATTTCGAATATTTTAAAATGCTTTCTTCTCTGTTTTATTCACAATGTGCATGTGAAGAAATTATTGCCCTTGTAATATCCATTACAATCCTATTTATTATACTCTTATATAAATCTAACTTCCGCAGCATGCAATTTTACTCAATTAACCAAATTATATTTTGATTATTAAGGAGAATCGTAATTTTATTAACTTGAATTGTCGCACCACCAGTAGACGATCCCTAGATTATTACTGGACAAATCTTGTATATTGATATGGTAAGGGTAGGATTATATATATATATATATATATATATATATATATATATATATATGCGCAATGCAATGCTTTTTCCTTTTATTTAAGAATTAATTTAATTTAGAAAATGTAGGAGACGTATTGTAAAATCATTGCGAACGGAAGTCATTTACATTTATTAAAGGTATTCTTTGAGTAGGACTGTACCGTGGTGTGTTTCATAATAAGGATAATTGATATGAGCTGCTGTTATGAAAATATGAACGACTCAGAATGTTATCGCATCTCATTCTCGCAGCTTACACAAACAATATTGGCTCGCCCACTGGAAATGTCATCGAGGTCATCTGCCAAAATCGGTGCCTCCGACTATAACGCAAACCGCTCTGCACAGCTCTAGACCGCGCTTTCGAATGCGCCCTGTAATCAGCATTAGGTGATTCATAGCAGCCCTGTAACGAGCATGGCGGCACGAGGACCGAATATCGTTCTCTGCGCATCAGTCAAATGGGCAAGCTTTCTTTGCTCTTCCTTCTACCTTGGTTCAACCTTTCTGTTGTGAGGAGGGGTGGTTTGTTACCTGCGGGGAGACTACCTGCCGCCTACGCTACTATCCTAGAGTGAGTACAAATACCAACTTAAGAACGACAACAAATTTACATTATATCGGACAAAAGTTTTGCGAGCCAGTGTACGTTACACATTGACGAAGAAGTCCTTCAGTAAGTTTCAGGCTGACTAGACTCTTGAATTCTTACGTAAGTGAAAGCTGAGGTGTTACTGAGGTGTTGGTTTGTGCAAATTATTTAGTTACAAAGACAAGCAGTGTAGAACGCCTGAAATTATTAGTTCATATACAGATTGATATAATATTCAAATTAGCTTGTTTTTACTGACATGAAGATGTATTGTAGAGTTGCTCCCTCACAGCATTGTATTTATGTTTATAGAATAAAGTACAAACAAAAGTGTGTGCTGCTAATGGTGTAGACTCGTTACACGTCAGTTACGAGTTGTATCTATAAATTGTCAAGATTTTCGTACATAAATTCTCAGTTTGACGATGTTTCTTGCCATTACGATATCCTTTGGTTAAGCCAAGAAGAAGTTCTGTCCAGGTATTTTGAATTGCGTGAATATTTATCAGAATTCTTAATAGAAAAATACAGACAGTCCACAACTAGTTGACTCTACGTGGATTGAGGAACTTAACTTTCTCAAGCATATATTCGAGCATCTGAACGTTTTGAATTGGAGATCGCAAGGAAAGAATTAATTTATGTCGACAGATATTGTTAAAAGCTTTCAGATGAAGATTTCATTGTGGATGTCACATATCTCACAGCACAATTTTTTATAATTCCAACGCCTTCGGTCATTGAACTCCTGTTCAACAGTGTAAAATGCTGCAATGCTTTAAAATCTCTGGGAAGAGTTCCATAGACGATTTAAAGATATTGACCTGCTTCAGCCCAAGTTGGATTTGTTTCGTTATCCTTAGGCTACTCATAAAAAGTATACCAATACAATTACAATTGAATACCTAAATTGACAAACATCCCAAGTCCAAAATTTAGCGAATTCGACTTTTTACCTACTGTACTCCAACCACGAGAAAGTCTCTGGGGAGTGAGACGAAGCTGGGTAATGCTGTGAATGAATGTTGATGTCATAAGGTCACACACGTGGGTACTCGTATCTGTATTGGCTAGCTCTTATAGCACAAACAATAACATTGATACACACATATTGATACTACCCTAGTTACAAAATTAGATCACTGTTAATCTCCTGGTCTTTTAATCTCTCCATACAGGAAATGACATATGCAGGAAAGCGCATGTTTTTAAACTGACGTTATAACGGTAATATTATCTATCTACTTCGCTCCAATAGATGACGCAATAGTAAGCACATTCCTTTCACGGTTGATCTCCTGGCTGGATAACAGTAACAAGTTGTGTTTTATATAGGCTATCATTCTTTAAAAAAATATCCTAAGTTCGACTGTTTTTTTGAATCATACAAATATTTACTTCAATACTCATAATGCAAGCCTATGGACTTGGAATGTTAGCCAATTCAGGTCTTCCATTAGATATTATTTTACTGCAAGAAACATTTCACCGGACATAAGTAGGCTGGGGGTCGGAAAAAATCACAAAAAGCACTTCTGAATTATTACGCGAAAAGTCAGGAATTTAAATTTGTTTCTAGAAGTGTGATGATGCTCATATAATAACAATAATGAGGCTAATTTATAGGCCCAATTATGTAAACCTGCTTAAGTTAAAGAAAAGCTATGTTTATTACTTATTGTATCCTACTGTTGTATAATTAATTCATTTATTACAGAGGTACATGCTGCAAAACATGCTTTTATTTCTTGTATAAGCGTAACACATTATCTATTACTGAAGAGCAGTTTAATTCATCTTGCAGTGGTAGGCCAATAAAGTTCATTTTGCTCACCTCTTCATTTTCACCGCTACTGATAGATTCATTGGAACCTGTGAGCGCTTAGTAGCACGTAGAGTCTTTCACGTCTTCTGACTTTGACATCCCTGCAGTAGCAGGATGCAGGGCTAGCCTTAACCGCGATATAATAAACCGAACTATGTCAGTTTCCTCCGATTGCACTCCGTCGTTGCGTGTTAGTTTAATCAAAAGTGCATGCGTATCAGTTACATAGGCCCTACTAATTTTGTGTAAAATGGCCCATACTGGGAGAACACTGAGGTCATAATGTACAGAATTAAAAGAGAAACCTTTTCAAGTTGGGCGTATGAAACAAAATGAGCTTGCAAATATAATAGAAGGAAAGTTGAGTTCACTTGGTTCTTTGCTCTAACCAGTGGCCTTCAACATTTTGGATATTATTCCCTCATTCTTTGGAGAAGTATGTTAGATCTCGAGTAGAATATGTCCGAGACACTATGATATTCCGCCTTTCAGCAAGGCCTCTCTTAAATTGATTTTTATAGAGTTCGTGAGCCTAATCTTAAAAATACGTACAATTTGTTAGGTTATAACGAGATTTATCATACTCTACATGCCTATCGTCTGGCAATATAAAAGGTAACAAAATTTACCAGTTACTTATGCCAAAAATAGGTAAAAAGATGGAGACATATAAATATATAACTTTCTTTATTTCAACATAAATACACGTTGAACTCGGATTCAATTTCATAAAATCACTGCCGAATGATTATCTGTTCTCTGGTGCCTTTAGATAACTGCGGACTTCGATGAATCTTAACAGAAAGCTGTAAGGAAAGAAAGAATATTAGAATGCTAAATTACCAAACATTTGCTCTAACAATTTTTTCTTCGTTACACAAGAAATAATCGTCTCCCTGCTATCTGATGACTACACTTTTTAAATTAAGAACTAATGAGAACGTTAGAAATGTAGCTAGTATTAACTCCTTACAAGAATGAATGTCAATAATTTTGTTTTATGTTCTGAAATTTTTAAAATAAGAACTAATGCAAACTTTACAAATGGAGTATTATCTTCTTATGTAAATGAATAGGTATCAATAATGTTAAATTTTTAAACTTAGAACTAATGCGAACGTTAAAAATGGAGTATTATCTACTTACGTGAGATAAAATCAGTATATTTTATATATACTGTACAATATAACGGGAATTTCAAATTAGGCTCCAAACTTTTTTCATAGTTGACTCACTGCCAAATGATTGTTCTCTGGTGTCTTAAGATAACTGCTGACTTCGATGAATCTTAACAGAAAGCTGTAAGAAAAGAAAGTATATTAGAATGCCAAATTACCAAACATTTGCTCTAACAAGTTTTTCTTCGTTATGCATGAAATAATCGTCTCCCTGCTATCTGATGACTACAGTTTTTAAATTAGGAACTAATGAGAACGTTAGAAATGTTGTTGTTGTTTTCTAATGCCAGGCGTTTGATAATAAAGTCATTTGACCTCTTGCACTCCAATATTTTTCAAAGATATTATCATAACCAGCCACTGAAGCACACATTTTGAGGTGTTCCGAATCCATTTCTTGGTTTGAGTTGCACAATGGGCAGTTAGGGGAGCTAGTATTATCCTCTTACAAGAATTAATATCAATAATTTTGTTATATGCACTGAATTTTTTAAAATAAGAACTAATGCAAACTTTACAAATGGAGTATTATCTTCTTATGTAAATGAATAGGTATCAATAATGTTAAATTTTTAAACTTAGAACTAATGCGAACGTTAAAAATGGAGTATTATCTACTTACGTGAGAGAAAGTCAGTATATTTTATATATACTGTACAATATAACGGGAATTTCAAATTAGGTTCCAAACTTTTTTCATAGTTGACTCACTGCCAAATGATTGTTCTGTGGTGTCTTAAGATAACTGCTGACTTCGATGAATCTTAACAGAAAGCTGTAAGAAAAGAAAGTATATTAGAATGCCAAATTACCAAACATTTGCTCTAACAAGTTTTTCTTCGTTATACATGAAATAATCGTCTCCCTGCTATCTGATGACTACAGTTTTTAAATTAGGAACTAATGAGAACGTTAGAAATGTTGTTGTTGTTTTCTAATGCCAGGCGTTTGATAATAAAGTCATTTGACCTCTTGCACTCCAATATTTTTCAAAGATATTATCATAACCAGCCACTGAAGCACACATTTTGAGGTGTTCCGAATCCATTTCTTGGTTTGAGTTGCACAATGGGCAGTTAGGGGAGCTAGTATTATCCTCTTACAAGAATGAATATCAATAATTTTGTTATATGCACTGAAATTTTTAAAATAAGAACTAATGCAAACTTTACAAATGGAGTATTATCTTCTTATGTAAATGAATAGGTATCAATAATGTTAAATTTTTAAACTTAGAACTAATGCGAACGTTAAAAATGGAGTATTATCTACTTACGTGAGATAAAATCAGTATATTTTATATATACTGTACAATATAACGGGAATTTCAAATTAGGCTCCAAACTTTTTTCATAGTTGACTCACTGCCAAATGATTGTTCTGTGGTGTCTTAAGATAACTGCTGACTTCGATGAATCTTAACAGAAAGCTGTAAGAAAAGAAAATATAGTAGAATGCCAAATTACCAAACATTTGCTCTAACAAGTTTTTCTTCGTTATACATGAAATAATCGTCTCCCTGCTATCTGATGACTACAGTTTTTAAATTAGGAACTAATGAGAACGTTAGAAATGTTGTTGTTGTTTTCTAATGCCAGGCGTTTGATAATAAAGTCATTTGACCTCTTGCACTCCAATATTTTTCAAAGATATTATCATAACCAGCCACTGAAGCACACATTTTGAGGTGTTCCGAATCCATTTCTTGGTTTGAGTTGCACAATGGGCAGTTAGGGGAGCTAGTATTATCCTCTTACAAGAATGAATATCAATAATTTTGTTATATGCACTGAAATTTTTAAAATAAGAACTAATGCAAACTTTACAAATGGAGTATTATCTTCTTATGTAAATGAATAGGTATCAATAATGTTAAATTTTTAAGCTTAGAACTAATGCGAACGTTAAAAATGGAGTATTATCTACTTACGTGAGAGAAAATCAGTATATTTTATATATACTGTACAATATAACGGGAATTTCAAATTAGGCTCCAAACTTTTTTCATAGTTGACTCACTGCCAAATGATTGGTCTCTGGTGTCTTAAGATAACTGCTGACTTCGATGAATCTTAACAGAATGCTGTAAGAAAAGAAAGTATATTAGAATGCCAAATTACCAAACATTTGCTCTAACAAGTTTTTCTTCGTTATACATGAAATAATCGTCTCCCTGCTATCTGATGACTACAGTTTTTAAATTAGGAACTAATGAGAACGTTAGAAATGTTGTTGTTGTTTTCTAATGCCAGGCGTTTGATAATAAAGTCATTTGACCTCTTGCACTCCAATATTTTTCAAATATATTATCATAACCAGCCACTGAAGCACAGATTTTGAAGTGTTCCGAATCCATTTCTTGGTTTGAGTTGCACAATGGGCAGTTAGGGGAGCTAGTATTATCCTCTTACAAGAATGAATATCAATAATTTTGTTATATGCACTGAAATTTTTAAAATAAGAACTAATGCAAACTTTACAAATGGAGTATTATCTTCTTATGTAAATGAATAGGTATCAATAATGTTAAATTTTTAAACTTAGAACTAATGCGAACGTTAAAAATGGAGTATTATCTACTTACGTGAGAGAAAATCAGTATATTTTATATATACTGTACAATATAACGGGAATTTCAAATTAGGTTCCAAACTTTTTTCATAGTTGACTCACTGCCAAATGATTGTTCTCTGGTGTCATAAGATAACTGCTGACTTCGATGAATCTTAACAGAAAGCTGTAAGAAAAGAAAGTATATTAGAATGCCAAATTACCAAACATTTGCTCTAACAAGTTTTTCTTCGTCATACATGAAATAATCGTCTCCCTGCTATCTGATGACTACAGTTTTTAAACTAGGAACTAATGAGAACGTTAGAAATGTTGTTGTTGTTTTCTAATGCCAGGCGTTTGATAATAAAGTCATTTGACCTCTTGCACTCCAATATTTTTCAAAGATATTATCATAACCAGCCACTGAAGCACAGATTTTGAGGTGTTCCGAATCCGTTTCTTGGTTTGAGTTGCAGAATGGGCAGTTAGGGGAGCTAGTATTATCCTCTTACAAGAATGAATATCAATAATTTTGTTATATGCACTGAATTTTTTAAAATAAGAACTAATGCAAACTTTACAAATGGAGTATTATCTTCTTATGTAAATGAATAGGTATCAATAATGTTAAATTTTTAAACTTAGAACTAATGCGAACGTTAAAAATGGAGTATTATCTACTTACGTGAGAGAAAGTCAGTATATTTTATATATACTGTACAATATAACGGGAATTTCAAATTAGGTTCCAAACTTTTTTCATAGTTGACTCACTGCCAAATGATTGTTCTGTGGTGTCTTAAGATAACTGCTGACTTCGATGAATCTTAACAGAAAGCTGTAAGAAAAGAAAGTATATTAGAATGCCAAATTACCAAACATTTGCTCTAACAAGTTTTTCTTCGTTATACATGAAATAATCGTCTCCCTGCTATCTGATGACTATAGTTTTTAAATTAGGAACTAATGACAACGTTAGAAATGTTGTTGTTGTTTTCTAATGCCAGGCGTTTGATAATAAAGTCATTTGACCTCTTGCACTCCAATATTTTTCAAAGATATTATCATAACCAGCCACTGAAGCACACATTTTGAGGTGTTCCGAATCCATTTCTTGGTTTGAGTTGCACAATGGGCAGTTAGGGGAGCTAGTATTATCCTCTTACAAGAATTAATATCAATAATTTTGTTATATGCACTGAAATTTTTAAAATAAGAACTAATGCAAACTTTACAAATGGAGTATTATCTTCTTATGTAAATGAATAGGTATCAATAATGTTAAATTTTTAAACTTAGAACTAATGCGAACGTTAAAAATGGAGGATTATCTACTTACGTGAGATAAAATCAGTATATTTTATATATACTGTACAATATAACGGGAATTTCAAATTAGGCTCCAAACTTTTTTCATAGTTGACTCACTGCCAAATGATTGTTCTCTGGTGTCTTAAGATAACTGCTGACTTCGATGAATCTTAACAGAAAGCTGTAAGAAAAGAAAGTATATTAGAATGCCAAATTACCAAACATTTGCTCTAACAAGTTTTTCTTCGTTATACATGAAATAATCGTCTCCCTGCTATCTGATGACTACAGTTTTTAAATTAGGAATTAATGAGAACGTTAGAAATGTTGTTGTTGTTGTTTTCTAATGCCAGGCGTTTGATAATAAAGTCATTTGACCTCTTGCACTCCAATATTTTTCAAAGATATTATCATAACCAGCCACTGAAGCACACATTTTGAGGTGTTCCGAATCCATTTCTTGGTTTGAGTTGCACAATGGGCAGTTAGGGGAGCTAGTATTATCCTCTTACAAGAATTAATATCAATAATTTTGTTATATGCACTGAATTTTTTAAAATAAGAACTAATGCAAACTTTACAAATGGAGTATTATCTTCTTATGTAAATGAATAGGTATCAATAATGTTAAATTTTTAAACTTAGAACTAATGCGAACGTTAAAAATGGAGTATTATCTACTTACGTGAGAGAAAGTCAGTATATTTTATATATACTGTACAATATAACGGGAATTTCAAATTAGGTTCCAAACTTTTTTCATAGTTGACTCACTGCCAAATGATTGTTCTGTGGTGTCTTAAGATAACTGCTGACTTCGATGAATCTTAACAGAAAGCTGTAAGAAAAGAAAGTATATTAGAATGCCAAATTACCAAACATTTGCTCTAACAAGTTTTTCTTCGTTATACATGAAATAATCGTCTCCCTGCTATCTGATGACTATAGTTTTTAAATTAGGAACTAATGAGAACGTTAGAAATGTTGTTGTTGTTTTCTAATGCCAGGCGTTTGATAATAAAGTCATTTGACCTCTTGCACTCCAATATTTTTCAAAGATATTATCATAACCAGCCACTGAAGCACACATTTTGAGGTGTTCCGAATCCATTTCTTGGTTTGAGTTGCACAATGGGCAGTTAGGGGAGCTAGTATTATCCTCTTACAAGAATGAATATCAATAATTTTGTTATATGCACTGAAATTTTTAAAATAAGAACTAATGCAAACTTTACAAATGGAGTATTATCTTCTTATGTAAATGAATAGGTATCAATAATGTTAAATTTTTAAACTTAGAACTAATGCGAACGTTAAAAATGGAGTATTATCTACTTACGTGAGATAAAATCAGTATATTTTATATATACTGTACAATATAACGGGAATTTCAAATTAGGCTCCAAACTTTTTTCATAGTTGACTCACTGCCAAATGATTGTTCTCTGGTGTCTTAAGATAACTGCTGACTTCGATGAATCTTAACAGAAAGCTGTAAGAAAAGAAAGTATATTAGAATGCCAAATTACCAAACATTTGCTCTAACAAGTTTTTCTTCGTTATGCATGAAATAATCGTCTCCCTGCTATCTGATGACTACAGTTTTTAAATTAGGAACTAATGAGAACGTTAGAAATGTTGTTGTTGTTTTCTAATGCCAGGCGTTTGATAATAAAGTCATTTGACCTCTTGCACTCCAATATTTTTCAAAGATATTATCATAACCAGCCACTGAAGCACACATTTTGAGGTGTTCCGAATCCATTTCTTGGTTTGAGTTGCACAATGGGCAGTTAGGGGAGCTAGTATTATCCTCTTACAAGAATGAATATCAATAATTTTGTTATATGCACTGAAATTTTTAAAATAAGAACTAATGCAAACTTTACAAATGGAGTATTATCTTCTTATGTAAATGAATAGGTATCAATAATGTTAAATTTTTAAACTTAGAACTAATGCGAACGTTAAAAATGGAGTATTATCTACTTACGTGAGAGAAAATCAGTATATTTTATATATACTGTACAATATAACGGGAATTTCAAATTAGGCTCCAAACTTTTTTCATAGTTGACTCACTGCCAAATGATTGTTCTCTGGTGTCTTAAGATAACTGCTGACTTCGATGAATCTTAACAGAAAGCTGTAAGAAAAGAAAATATAGTAGAATGCCAAATTACCAAACATTTGCTGTAACAAGTTTTTCTTCGTTATACATGAAATAATCGTCTCCCTGCTATCTGATGACTACACTTTTTAAATTAAGAACTAATGAGAACGTTAGAAATGTAGCTAGTATTATCTCCTTACAAGAATGAATATCAATAATTTTGTTATATGCACTGAAATTTTTTAAATAAGAACTAATGCAAACTTTACAAATGGAGTATTATCTTCTTATGTGATTGAATAGGTATCAATAATGTTCTTACATATATACTAAATTTTTAAACCTAGAACTAATGCGAATGTTGTAAATGGAGTATTAGCTACTTACGTGAGTGAAAATCAGTATATTTTATATATACTGTACAATATAACGGGAATTTTAAATTAGGCTCCAAACGTTTTTCTCAAATGACTGCCGAATGGTTATCTGTCCTCTGGTGCCTTAAGATAACTGGGGATTTCGATGAATTTTAATATAAATCTGTAAACAAAGAAAGAATATTAGAATTCTAAATTACCAAACATTTGCTCTAACAACTTTTTCTTCGATACACAAGAAATAACCGTTGCCCAGCTATCTGATGACTACAACTTGAGCTATTCGAAGGCGAATTTCGCATTTCAGATCCCACTGAGGGGAAATATGTGTTGAAGAGAGTGAACAACATAGTGATGACGACAGTAATTGTAATGTTCGTACTTCTGCTGTTGGAAGAGGTCATTCATTAGAGAGACAAGCTGCACATATTAAAAAAAATGTATACCTATTTTTCAGTGAAGGAGAGGGCAAATGTGATTCATCAATTGCGAAAACTGTTCGTGCTACGGTTGTTTCAAGATCATTAGTGAAAAAAATAATAATTTCTATCAATATAACCGAGTACAACACCCCCTAAAAAGAAAACTCAGGCTGCATTAAAAACAGTTACGAAATTCAAGAAACTTGATGATTTCGGAAGCGACGTGTGTGTATGAAATTATGGTATATATTTACATGATAGGAAATAATTTAGGAGGGAAGCGTAATAGCACTTCCAAAAAAACTAATTACTCGCGTCTCTCCTGTTAGATTGGATACATTTACTCAGGAAGTTTTGAAACTGACAGTACTGGCTTTATATAAAAAAGTCTACCCATTTTAGACGATATTTTGCCGGAAGCTCGCAAAATACGAAACATTACAACTTAAAATGTCACGTCCCTTATTACGGAATGTACTATAAACTATTGGTTTCCAGTAGGGCAGAAACGAGGACAGTAAGAAATACTTAATGGAAATTGGCGAGAAATATTTTTTTGTGCTTTATTTACAGTCGTTTATCTACATTGGTCTACATTACTATAGATGTGCAGGGCCGCCGAGAAGGAGGGGCAAAGGAGGCGAGTGCATATGGGCCCGTGAGCAATAAGGGCCCGTCAGATTAAGTGAGTCTGATTACTTTTTATTATTATGAATAATTATTCGTAAATACATATGGGTACTCTAAAATTTTGTAAGAATACTTGTTACATAAATTTCACATATTAACTCAACAATAGTAGAAGTAATAAAATTATCACTTCATATGTAAATATTTGACTTTTATATAATATAATATCAGTTTCCCGCATTAACGTTCACCGACACGATACTTGAGGGCCCCGGCATTTGCCTGAACTATGTTCCCGTCACTTGTAGCCTACCGAACACGTTCAATTATTTATTGGCTTATCCTTTTTAACTAACAACCCCCCCCTGGTCCACCGTAATATGCTAGTGGACTCTTCCAAACCGAAGTTATAGGATCACGTTTCCTTTTCAGTTCATTGTATGTTTCGTGTCTAAACTTTCGTCTTTTCGTTGTCTGTCTAGTAAATTCTGTTCATTAGTGTTACCAGTTATAGTTTAACTGCACAATGGACAAGTACATGCATAAGTCGGGAGCTGAGAAGCACAAGGAGAGACAGACAAAATTGAAAGATATTAATATGGGTGCTAGAATGCATGAAACATATTATGAAAACATTAACAAAGAGATCAGTGATGAGCCGAACTATTTAAAATAAATTCATGCCTCTAAGTTAGGGTCAACCCCACTGAAACCTATGAATCTCCTAAATAGTCTGAGGGAATTAAAACTGGACAGTTTATTTCCAAATATTTGTATAGCCATTAGAATATCCTATACAATTCTTGTGACAGTTGCTGATGCTGAAAGATCCTTCAGCAAAATGAAGCAAATAAAAAATGTATTCTGATCAACAATGTGTCAAGAACGACTGAGTAACCTTGGCCTCCTTAGTCTGGAGAGCGATCTTGCTAGGTCTTTAAATTTTGATGTTATAATTGATGATTTTGCATCAATGAAGTCAAGGAGAGTTGTTTGTTGATGTTGGACTGCAAGCTAGAAATTACAGGTGTTTAGGAATAATGTTTTATGAATATAATATATTGTGCTAATGTGAAGTTTTGCTAAAAGTTTTCAATGTAATAAAGTGTATATTTTTAGGTTCGTATCTGTGTATGGGGTTATCTTTTATTTATTTTGCAAATAATTATTATGGTTAGAATAACTGGTAACATGTTAATTGTTACTTTTTCAATGGGGTCGTAGTATAGTATTGCATAGGGGCCCATAAATTCTGTCGGCGGCCCTGTAGATGTGATATCATTTTGTCTGAAATTCGGCGTTCTCTGTAACCCAGAGACATCTGACTCTCTGACCCTGAGGTGCTGTCTCACCCTCGCAACATCCACAGCGTCGGGCTGGACACTTAAACCGCGACTGGGTCACCGAGGAGTTCTCTCACCAACGTGACATCTGCCGCGAAGCACCATCCATCTCTAGACCGGACATTTAAACTCACTTGACTGGCGCTATCTAGTGTACACTGTTGCAACTATTACGATGGCGGATTACTGAAATATAATATTGTCGGGGTCAGGGAGGTTATGGCAGTGGCGGCTCTTCGAGGGAGGGAAAGGAGGAACGTCCTCCTTACATTTTTCTTCTTTTGAAAGTAAATACCAAATAAAATATGTGCCTTGAAATTCGAGGAAGATTCGATAATTTTTAAGTTCACAGACATAAGAAAACCTCGGTTGATCGAGTTTTAAACGACGCGCGCTCATGCGCTGCTAGAAAACTGTGAGAAAGATGCGAGATTATTTGTGTGGAGGAAAGTCAATCCTTTCCTCCTTTACTGCAGTTAACACACATAGATAACAGCGCACTAGCGGCCAGAGAAAGAAGCAGAGTTTTAAAGCAAGTGAATGAACGGAGAGGGAAGAGACCCTCCTCTGATTCAGCGCATGGGCGAGAAAATGTGTAGCAGACAGAAACCGACTGGTCGTGCATCAAGCTAGCTTGTTATCAGACTGTAACACATCTAGGAGGTGGCACAATAAAAACAGTTTTAACGCAAAGCTATGAAAGACATCATATACACTTTTTTTTTTTAATTCTAAATCAAAATGTATTCTTCATTACACTTTGTATAGGCTACTATTCATGGTTTGAAATTTTCGAGGATATCTGAAAGCTGAAGTTTGGGTTTATATAAAACAAAGAGGAAGTAGTTCTACATTAGTATCGCAGATCTCTTTGGCCCCTGAAAATCACTTCCATGACTGTATATGCGGTCTTGGATCTGTGTGGAGGACGATTGAACTTCATTAATAGAAGGGGTGTGAGTGAAGTACATTAAAAAAATCAGATACAATAAAAATTGGAGTAAAAATAAAATGATATCCTTGTATAATTACGTAAGTATGCGTCTGCCTTTTGGTTGTATCCTTCCTTGACAGGAAGGCTGTCGGTCATTTGCTTGTTTGTTTGTTTGTTGTTTTTTTTTTTTGTTTAAATCACACTTTTGTTCGTAAGTCAGTCTTGATAATGGAATTGTCCTAAAAAATTAAGGTAAATTGGTGTCGGGAACTGTTATTTCAGCCACAATGCACACTAACACTTTAAATGAACACAACTCACGGTAAGGGATAACACGGAAACTAAATTATTTTCAATGTCAAAGCTAGCTTCTTGCGAGCCTTGCGACCAGGGTAGTTTAGTTTGAAAGGTATGGAAAATCTGCGGGGTGGGTTACACAGAAGAATGCGTGAAAGACACGGGTCTGTTTGTAGCGCAGTGGAGGAGATTCGAATCGGTGTGTGCAGGCTTCTCGTTTACTGCTGCATCACAAGTCATCCTGAGCTGCCGCATCACAATATTTAACGCGTAAATATAAATTCTATTAAAATTAATAAATGATTTTGTTCATAAACTACAGGTTTATTATGAAATTATTATTAACTGGAGAAGCTGAGCTTTTTAGCTTACATTGACGCTACGCCACTGTAACCAAAAACAGATAGACCATGACACCCTCCCAACCAGCTAGACTTCACGGGAGGGAATCGGAGTATTTAATTCCAGAAGCTCCTTTTTGGTAAGGAGGGAATCGGTATATTTACAGTTATTGCTTCGGAAAGCAAAATATTTTGTATTCGACAGACAATTGAGAAAAAAATGGGAGTATAAGGGTACAGTGCATCAGTTATTCATAGATTTCAAAAAGGCATATGACTCAGTTAAGAGAGAAGTTTTAATTTGGTATTCCCAAGAAACTAGTTCGATTAATTAAAATGTGTCTCAGTGAAACGCACAGCAGAGTTCGTATAGGTCAGTTTCTGTCAGATGCGTTTCCAATTCACTGTCGGCTAAAACAAGGAGATGCATTATCACCTTTACTTTTTAACTTTGCTCTAGAATATGTCATTAGGAAAGTCCAAGATAACAGAGAGGGTTTGGAATTGAACGGGTTACATCAGCTGCTTGTCTATGCGGATGACGTGAATATGTTAGGAGAAAATCCACAAACGATTAGGGAAAACACGGGAATTTTACTGGAAGCAAGTAAAGAGATAGGTTTGGAAGTAAATCCCGAAAAGACAAAGTATATGATTATGTCTCGTGACCAGAATATTGTACGAAATGGAAATATAAAAATTGGAAATTTATCTTTTGAAGAGGTGGAGAAGTTCAAATATCTTGGAGCAACAATAACAAATATAAATGATACTCGGGAGGAAATTAAATACAGAATAAATATGGGAAATGCGTGTTATTATTCGGTTGAGAAGCTTTTATCACCCAGTCTGCTGTCAAAAAATCTGAAAGTTAGAATTTATAAAACAGTTATATTACCGGTTGTTCTTTATGGTTGTGAAACTAGGTTAAGGGTGTTTGAGAATAAAGTGCTTAGGAAAATATTTGGGGCTAAGAGGGATGAAGTTACAGGAGAATGGATAAAGTTACACAACACAGAACTTCACGCATTATATTCTTCACCTGACATAATTAGGAACATTAAATCCAGATATTTGAGATGGACAGGGCATGCAGCACGTATGGGCGATTCCAGAAATGCATATAGAGTGTTAGTTGGGAGGCCGGAGGGAAAAAGATCTTTAGGAGGCAGAGACGTAGATGGGAAGATAATATTGAAATGGATTTGATGGAGGTAGGATATGATGATAGAGAATGGATTAATCTTGCTC
The DNA here is from genome assembly GCF_040183065.1 of Periplaneta americana. NCBI lineage: Eukaryota > Metazoa > Arthropoda > Insecta > Blattodea > Blattidae > Periplaneta > Periplaneta americana. Next base: position 131,979,885 of record NC_091122.1, on the reverse strand, counting down.
AGGATAGGGACCAATGATGGGCTTATGTGAGGGCGGCAATGAACCTCCGGGTTCCTTAAAAGCCAGTAAGTAAGTGAGCAAAATTAATCGTGGGAGAGAGTCGATAGCAACCCTGCCAGACAAGCACTCAACGATTGCGACATCGAATTGAGCAGTATCAACTAATGGCACGGTTACTACTCAATTTTTTGCTTTTTATTTTATTCAAGCTGTCATTACACAACCTTACAATTTGCATTGGCAGACAATATTTTTGTATTTGCCTGCCTGCTGTAGGCATACAATAATGTGAGGGACATGAGGAAAATTTTCGAAATACACTCATCAGGAGTTCTCTTGTAAGTCAGAAAATAAAGCTTGTAGATATTCTGTATATTTAAAAAATCACATAATTTTATCCGATATTTAGAAGTCACTTAAATATAAAATCTAAGATAGGCAATTCGACTATAAAAAATTACATTGTTACACGTCATAATTTTCAACAACAATTCCTAGTCAGTGTAAAACCAATGTACAGAATATTAAAAAAAATTTAAACTTCTTAACAAGCTAGTCAACCAGAAGAATTCTGTGATAAGTTGGTAACACGTAAGAAACAATGGATGCGAGGTGGGTCATATTTTGCTATACCCATTAACTTATTTCTTAGTATTTGAAATTTGCGTGGTGGCGTATCGCACCACTAGAATAATACTGTCGTAACTCTCAAAAATTGAATTTTGAGCTGCAGGCAATTTTCTAATCTTTATTTATTTTAATCCTCTATCAAACAGCAGAAGTGCCGTATCTCTAGGTTCAAATGCAAAGTCTGCGGGACTTACATTGATACTTGGTAATCCTGATTTTTCATATGACATTGAAATGTTTATCTTGCATTTATTCAAAACTGACATTTGATAGTTACGCTAATATTATTCCAAGGATGTGATATAATTATGCCACTAAATTTAATATAAGAAGGAATTGGACACATTTATGTCAGAATACTTACATCCAAATATAGTTTATTCCAAATGGATTGACGGATTGATGCAGCCCATGCAGTATGTCCGAGATGTTCTCCTCCTTCACGTTCGGTTAGTTGTCTGTCTAATCCATGAATCATAGGCTATCCGTTTACTGTTGTCATAATCGGTTGCCATCCTCCGTTTGCTGTTCATTTATAATATATATCTCATCCAATATCTATTGTCGAATCCGTGAATCTCTTTTAGGAATATACAAAGACAAATTCGAGTACTGTTGTCATAATCGGTATCTCATCCAGTGTGTATTGTCGAATCCGTGAGTCACTTTTAGGAATATACAAAGACAAATTCGAGTACTGTTGTCATAATCGGTTTCTCATCCAGTGTGTATTGTCGAATATGTGAATCACTTTTAGGAATATACAAAGACAAATTCGAGTAGCGCTACTGTTGTCATAATCGGTTTCTCATCCAGTGTGTATTGTCGAATCCGTGAATCACTTTTAGGAATATAAAAAGACAAATTCCAGTACTGTCGTCATAATCGGTTTCTCATCCAGTGTGTATTGTCGAATCCGTGAATCACTTTTAGGAATATACAAAGACAAATTCCAGTACTGTTATCATAATCGGTTTCTCATCCAGTGTGTGTTGTCGAATCCGTGAGTCAGTTTCAGGAACATACAAAGACAAATTCCAGTACTGTCGTCATAATCGGTTTCTCATCCAGTGTGTATTGTCGAATCCGTGAATCACTTTTACGAATATACAAAGACAAATTCGAGTAGGCCTACTATTGTCATAATCGGTTTCTCATCCAGTGTGTATTGTCGAATCCGTGAGTCAGTTTCAGGAATATACAAAGACAAATTCGAGTAGGGCTACTGTTGTCATAATCGGTTTCTCATCCAGTGTGTATTGTCGAATCCGTGAGTCATAATCAGGAATATACAAAGACAAATTCGAGTAGGGCTACTATTGTCATGATCGGTTTCTCATCCAGTGTGTATTGTCGAATCCGTGAATCACTTTTAGGAATATACAAAGACAAATTCCAGTACTGTTGTCATAATCGGTTTCTCATCCAGTGTGTATTGTCGAATCCGTGAATCACTTTTAGGAATATACAAAGACAAATTCCAGTACTGTTATAATCGGTTTCTCATCCAGTGTCTATTGTCGAATCCGTGAATCACTTTTAGGAATATACAAAGACAAATTCCAGTACTGTTGTCATAATCGGTTTCTCATCCATTGTGTATTGTCGAATCCGTGAATCACTTTTAGGAATATACAAAGACAAATTCCAGTACTGTTGTCATAATCGGTTTCTCATCCAGTGTGTATTGTCGAATCCGTGAATAACTTTTAGGAATATACAAAGACAAATTCCAGTACTGTCGTCATAATCGGTTTCTCATCCAGTGTGTATTGTCGAATCCGTGAGTCAGTTTCAGGAATATACAAAGACAAATTCGAGTAGGGCTACTGTTGTCATAATCGGTTTCTCATCCAGTGTGTATTGTCGAATCCGTGAATCACTTTTAGGAATATACAAAGACAAATTCGAGTACTGTCGTCATAATCGGTTTCTCATTCAGTGTGTATTGTCGAATCCGTGAATCACTTTTAGGAATATACAAAGACAAATTCCAGTACTGTCGTCATAATCGGTTTCTCATCCAGCGTGTATTGTCGAATCCGAGAATCACTTTTAGGAATATACAAAGACAAATTCCAGTACTGTTGTCATAATCGGTTTCTCATCCAGTGTGTATTGTCGAATCCGTGAATCACTTTTAGGAATATACAAAGACAAATTCCAGTACTGTCGTCATAATCGGTTTTTCATCCAGTGTGTATTGTCGAATCCGTGAGTCAGTTTCAGGAATATACAAAGACAAATTCGAGTAGGGCTACTGTTGGCATAATCGGTTTCTCATCCAGTGTGTATTGTCGAATCCGTGAATCACTTTTAGGAATATACAAAGACAAATTCCAGTACTGTCGTCATAATCGGTTTCTCATCCAGTGTGTATTGTCGAATCCGTGAGTCAGTTTCAGGAATATACAAAGACAAATTCGAGTAGGGCTACTGTTGTCATAATCCGTTTCTCATCCAGTCTGTATTGTCGAATCCGTGAGTCAGTTTCAGGAATATACAAAGACAAATTCGAGTAGGGCTACTGTTGTCATGATCGGTTTCTCATCCAGTGTGTATTGTCGAATCCGTGAATCACTTTTAGGAATATACAAAGACAAATTCCAGTACTGTTGTCATAATCGGTTTCTCATCCAGTGTGTATTGTCGAATCCGTGAATCACTTTTAGGAATATACAAAGACAAATTCCAGTACTGTTGTCATAATCGGTTTCACATCCAGTGTGTATTGTCGAATCCGTGAATCACTTTTAGGAATATACAAAGACAAATTCCAGTACTGTTGTCATAATCGGTTTCTCATCCAGTGTGTATTGTCGAATCCGTGAATCACTTCTAGGAATATACAAAGACAAATTCCAGTACTGTCGTCATAATCGGTTTCTCATCCAGTGTGTATTGTCGAATCCGTGAGTCAGTTTCAGGAATATACAAAGACAAATTCGAGTAGGGCTACTGTTATCATAATCGGTTTCTCATCCAGTGTGTATTGTCGAATCCGTGAATCACTTTTAGGAATATACAAAGACAAATTCCAGTACTGTCGTCATAATCGGTTTCTCATCCAGTGTGTATTGTCGAATCCGTGAAACACTTTTAGGAATATACAAAGACAAATTCGACTACTGTCGTCATAATCGGTTTCTCATCCAGTGTGTATTGTCGAATCCGTGAATCACTTTTAGGAATATACAAAGACAGATTCGAGTAGGGCTACTGTTGTCATAATCGGTTTCTCATCCAGTGTATGTTTTCGAATCCGTGAGTCAGTTTCAGGAATATGCTAAGTAAAATTCGTGTATTGTTATCATAATCGGTTGTCCAATCCGTGAGTCATTTTCAGGAAAATTCGAAGTCAAATTCGTATACTTTTGTCATTATCGGTTATCTATACATCTCATCACATGTGTATTATAATCCAATCAGGAATATGAGAAGTCAAATTCAGTACTAATCAATGTCGGTTTTTTTCCCATTGAAATCTTATAATTCATATGTTAAATTCGTGAATGCATGGGCTGCTTTGATGGAATTAATTTATATCTGAAAAAGAGGAAAAGAAACATCAATGAAAATATTCTATTTTTTTTTATCCTGTTATTGTAATGAATGGGATATAGGAATGAAGAACTGAAAAACAGGTTTCCATGAAATGTCGGTTAGCTTCTTCGACGTAGACACACGTACAGATTATTCACATCTAAAAAATACTGTAGGTATTAGATAATATCATAAAATATGCATTTTAGCCCCTTCGTCTCTTTCCGTTCGTTACCGTGTGAGTGATTCCATTCTGGTGTACTATTGCACTTCAACTCGTCTACTTCAATCTCGAAGTTACAGTACATAGGCTATTCCTTCACTGACACATACAGGGTTTAAGGCAGGGATGCAGAACTGGGCGCCGGAGACAAGCCGGAGACGCCATTCATCCCTTTAACCCCATGCGTCATGATAGAGTAGAGGGGATTTGTAGTCACTGCCTAGTAGTGGAATTCAGCGCAATCGTTCGCAAAATAACAGTTCAAAGAGCAATGGGAAAATGAATAACGTACTTCTATATTCAAAACAATTACAAAGCGCGTATATGTTCTGTGTTTGGTTCTACATACGTACGGAGCAAACATTCCCGAAAATGAACTTCTTTAAGAACGACGATTGCTCTGAATTGACAGATGCACATCTGCTTTTCCTCCTCAGACTATAGATCTGTACATCTTCTGTATAGCCCAATACAAGCGAAACTGATGAATATAAAAAGAATGCAGAGATCTGGCGCATGTTGTTGAAACTAAGTTAATTACAGGAATGATTTTTCTTTATAGGCCTATTATATGAGAAATTAGATTTGTTTTAATTTTTTATTAGATCAAAGTAGTCAATATTAATTAAAATAGAATATTATATACTTTTATAGGAGGATTTAATTTTTACATACCATCTTATATACAGGCCTAAATATCAATACAGGGATAAGGTATATTTAATATAATTTTTTTAGTAGGCCTAATATGTTTTGAAAGGACATACGTAAGTAATTTTATTCATGACTGACGTTTTCCTAATCTGTTAAGACAACAAGAATATGTTCTGTTTCGAGATTTAGTGCTATTAATCGGCCTCGGAAGCGTAATCGGTATCTATGCTCGAGGATGCAATTTCGATCCCAGCCTAGGTCGATGGCATTTAAGTGTGTTTAAATGCGACAGGCTCATGTCAGTAGATTTACTGGCATGTAAAAGAACTCCTGCGGGCAAAATTCCGATACACTGGCGACACTGATATAACCTCTGCAGTTGCGAACCTCGTTAAATCATAATTTTTAAATTATTATTATCAGTTTATTTAACTAATTGGATTTAAAAGAGAAATTGTGCATTTAAGTATTTCCAAATGTCTCTTTTTTTACATATAAACGTATTACAGTACAGAATAATCCAAATTATTTGATTTAATAACACACAAAATGTAAGAACAGAAATGATTCGCTTCACGAGTGTCATAGTTTTGTATGAATAACAATTTATAGGTACGTGTCGGTATGGCATAGTTGCGCCCCGCGGTCAATTGTGAGCCCTAGGCATGGCATAATTGCGCCCCGAAGGAATCAGGTAGCAGAAGGGACATGGCATAGTTGCGCCCCGATGGGCATAGTACACACGAAAGTGATTGTCATGATATAAACAAATTACTTACAAATATTACAGTGATGGCTGCATTGAAATCAGGTAGGACTAGCATATGATCAATTTTACTATTTAAAATAACACTTTTTTTATTTATCATACACAATAAATGAACTGCATTTTTTGTTTGTACATCGATATCTTAACCCTACGGTACCGGGTTTCGAAAATTGAAATTTAGAACCATTGTGAATTATTAACTCTTTACCCTTTTCATTAAACTTAACATTCATTTTAAATTAACTTCACTATACGCCACAGACGGTGTGAAAATCATTAATAAAATGTAAAAGACTGCTAAGCCCCCATATTCCAACGGCTCACTCATTTGAATATATCAGTTAATAAAGTACTGCCAACTTCATGGTGTTCATTTTAATGGTAGGCTATTGATAATCACTCCATAAACAGTAGAAAAACAGTTAATAAAGCACTGCCAACTACATGGTGTTCATTTTAACGGTACACTATTGATAATCACTGCATAAACAGTAGAAAAACAGTTAATAAAATACTGCCAACTTCATGGTGTTCATTTTAACTGTATCGATAATGAACATTAAATCGAATAAGAAATCAATAAGGTAGTTTGATTACGAGGCTCGAGTTTCCGTAGTGTCTTTTTCTTTACCTATTTCATCGGGGCGTAATTATGCCATCCCCTTTTCTCTACCTGATGGGAACGGGACGCAACTATTTATCTGCTGCATTTTATCTGACCGTGGGGCGCAACTATGCCCTGCCCGTACGTGTACCACACAGTGAGCCAAAGAAATGGGAAAATTTTTAAATAGTGAAATGAAACTTTAAATATTGTGTTACATTAGTTTTATTATATGAAAATATAGAATATAGTACGCAATTTGCATGTAACTACAACTGCTTGAAAATTACATCCCTCAAAAAATGTCCTCCACCAAAGTGTATACATTCTTGTAAATTGTTCTTTGAAGTTTCTCGTTATACTTGCAACTTTCGACTGTGATGTTTGAAATTTCTTCAGTTGTTCGATGTTTCGCGGTTTGTTTGCCTATTACGTTTGTTTTAAATACCACCATAAACACAATAACACGCACTTACGTCGGGAGGGATCGTGCAGGCCAGGGAATGTCTCTATTTCTCGATATGACATAATTTCCAAAGGAATTCCGCATTTCCGTCACAGAGTGGCTGCTTGTATCGTCTTGTTGAAACCAAGTTGATTTGTTAATACGAAAATTTCTTCTTCTCAATTGACCACTTAAAATGTTTAAATAATTATCACCAGGCTTCGAGACTTCGGACCCGATAGAGTAGTTCAGTGGGAAATCCGCATAACGGCGTACTGAGTATAGTGGTAAAGCGTACAGTGGGTGGGGGTACTGTAGAATGAATGCCAACAAATACGCAAAGGAAAACGCTCCGGATTTGAAGGTTCTGACGAATAATTATTTGGTTTTCATACAAACCTATTTTCAAATTGTGTCTGAAACTATTACACGGTTAGAAAAGTCAGAGCAAGAGATGCCGGAAGCCCTCAAATTAGTTGAGGAAATGACACAGAATTAATGAGACACCAAGTACACCGGTTACTGAACGTGTAAAACAGAAGTGGAAATCAATTTTATGTAAAAATAACGGATATGGAGCATTATGTAATACAAACATCAAATTAGTGGACACAGAGTCAACTGAGAATTAAGGACTGTCTCTTAGAGACTGCAATGATGTTAGGTTTTTTCGTTTTGCTCCTATCACGTCATGCGATGTAGAGCGCAGCTTTTCACAATACAAACTGTATTTGGCAGATAACCGAAAAAGATTTATGTTTGAGACACTGAAAATATATCTTGTAGTACATTGCAATTCAGTACTGTAAGTGCACTTCCTAAATACGATCAATAGGATAAATGAAGAAATTAAAACTGCTACATGTTTTTTACCACCATTAACACTGTCTACAATTAAACACAAATGCTTATAAAGCAAAGGAGAATAAATGCTTTTCACATTCTTTTGACATTGTCATTGCGTAATGTATATTTACTTTCAGAATGTTGTGTTTCCCCATACTACCGTACTCTACTCTAAACAGCAACGTTTTTACCTCAACACATCTCTACCTTTCACTACTTGCAGCGAGTCAACAACCTATAGTACAAGTACAAAGTATCTGGTCCAAAGTCTCGAAGTCTGATTATCGCATAACGAGCTGCATTAATAGTTCGCTGTCCAGAGCTGTAGAGTAACGGTTCGCATGTCTATGAAACTACCGAGCCCGAGTACAAATCATGGTTGGGACAAGTTATCTGGTTTCGATTTTTCCGGGGTTTCCCTCAACTCAGCAAATGCTGGGGAACTTTCGGCGTTGGGTCTTGGATTCATCTCGCTAGCATTATTACCTTCATCTCACTCAGAAGCTAGATAACCGTAGTAGTTGATAAAGCGTCGTAAAATAATCAATTAAAAACAGTTTGCACACAGCCATTGGCATCCTGAAGGAAATATGGCCCATTAATTGCTTTGGAAGAGACTTTAGTGCTGAGTATGTTTCTTCTAAATTGCGAACTCAGATTCTAATCGCACAGGATCATGACGGAGTTGAATGTGGCGGGGAAACTCTCAACGAGCATTTGGATAATAAGATTTTACAAGAAATCCTCGTTGCTCACCAGTTCAATACTCTACGTTCAATAAATTGTAACAGTCTGGCTAAAGAATGACAAATAATAAAATAATCCATGTACTACCAACGACAAAATCTCCCGTTTCTTTGGGTTACCTAGTACAGGGACATTATTTTATTTTTACTTCAATTTTTATTGTACCTGAGTTTTTTAATGTACTTCACTCTCACCCCTTCTACTAATGAAGTTCGACCGTCCTCCACACAGATCTAAGACCGCATATACAGTCATAGTAGCCTTACGGTCATAGTAAACAGTACGTTCCAAAATATGTTCGTGTTTTCCAGTGACTATAGAGCTTTCAATATTCCATCATTTTCCACTTGCCTACGTCGCATCCCGGTTTCCCCCACCTGCTTCTATTCGCCTCTCTGTAAATGCTAGTGGCTGGGCTGTCTTAGCTCTTTTCTGAGAACATCAATTTCTGTTAGGGATTGGACGTCTACGTAATATTATACCCATACAATTGTTTAAAATAACTTAATAAAAGGGCCTCGTTAAGTAATCAACTGTCACGTGATTTCCTCCCTTTCTACGACGCTGCGACGTAACCACTTGGACGGACAGTAAATAGCATGTCTGAGTAACTTTATCTTTTCGGATCGGGCAGAAGTGAAGATTGAATTTACAGTACGTAAGGTCTCTTTTATAGAATAGGTACACAATTATTTCAACATGGGTTACTGATACGAAGTACGAACCTGGTAATTGGAATTACGTACAATAGTCTATAGTGCCATAATATGCACATTAGAACTGAAGCCTGTATCGAAATGAACGGCCACAATTTTCAAAAATGTGTTTAAATATCCATATTATGATTATTTTTCAATTTAACTTCATTCTCTATAGTGTACGCTAATGTGCTGTAGACAGTATAATATACACTGCATAATGAATACGTCCGCATGGATAACTCAGTTCGTGAGTAAAAACACTTATTCTTAATACTGTACTGTATTTTGATTAAACAAAATCCTAATGAAAATTATCAAACTCAAAATCGCGATATTTCCTAGTTTACGTAAATGGATGAACTACTTTTCTTCCCTCCTATACCTAGTAAAGTGATTTGTTTGTATATTACGCCAGTATCATCGAACTCCAGTCGTGGAAGGGGGTAGCAAACGGTGTTTCCGGTTCTTAATCCTTGATCCAAAAGTATAGCCAGGTTAATATTAGAAATGTTAGTAAAAAGAAAATGATATCCCTGTATAAAAAAATAAGTATGGCGCAGTCGTATCTTAAAACATAAGTTGACTTTCCCCCACCATATGCAGAGTTTGCATGTCTCATCGCCAATCGGAGACACTGGAATCCGAGCTGTCATTTGTACTGTAGGCGGATCCGAGTTCAGTAACACGTGATTTTTAAGGAGATACCGGCCAGTCCTGCTGATGGGAGACCTAGCGCATGCGCAGATCATAATTATTTGCGTGTGACTCACGTATAGTAGAGTGGGTGAAGAAAGAATAAAAATGCTGAAACTGATCAGGGAGAGAAAAATAAATTCACTGATGCTGAATTGCAAGAAAGCATTATTTATAAGTTCGTTAAACACTATTGGTCCTATAACTGTTCATTTAGCGTCAGTAAGAGTTGCAAGAACGACCTTTAAAGCTATTGGTTCGTTAAAGCACTCTGTAAACTATAGATCGAAAATCGGAGCTGTAAACTCTTAACAAATCGTTAGCTGCCATACTGTGTGTATATATATATTTCTCGTTTTTGTATCTGACAGTGTTAAGTAATTTTGTGGATATGTTATCATCAGGGTTCGGTCCTGGGGCCTGTTTCACATTGTTTACAATCTTTGTAAATTGTAAACTTTGCTTGTAAATTGTAAACTTCTTTCACAATCTTTGTTTGTAATGTTGAACTTTACAAAGGAAATCAAATCTTTAAAAATTAAATTTTGCTCACTTTACAAATATTCTGTTTCACAATGAAGAGTAATTTTACAAACGGGTAAATTTTACTTGTAAAATTAGCACATTTTCTACAATACCTCTGAGATGTGTAAAGTTTGATATTGCAACAAATTATGACTAAATGCAATAAAAAAATACTTATTAAATTAATTTTTGAGTAACTGGATAATATTAAGAATTAAACTAAAGCAGTTTTGATGTTATTAAGGAGTTCTAATGATTCAGACGAAGATATTGAATTTAGGCCTAATCAAACGAAGAGGTAGGCCTATACGTAAGATTCTTCGGGTAAGAATTAATAACACGTTCGTATCATTGTATAAATTTAATGAAAGGTTTCGAATGAGTCCCGCGCTATACTTCAGAATACCGCGTAAGTATTTATATACGAAGACTGTGTTTAATAAATACTCGCACTTAATAAATAAGTTTCCTGCACCAAAAATAAATAATTCAATAATGCAATAACGACACTACTTACGCAGTATTCTGAAGTCGTTTCGAGTCCCGTTTCGCTGGAATCACTCCTACAAGATATGGGACATCATATCCAACATCCAAAAGAGAAAAGTGATGCCCTAACCTCAAAGCGAGAACTGTATTGTTTTGCATTGGATGCAGTCAGTTCCGTGGGTTAGCAGATAAGCACGGAATTTCTAATATATCAGTGTGCAAAAGTGCCCACAGGGTAGTTGATGTTGTTAAAAGAGTTAAATTCGGGGCAGGCTTTTGATCACCAAAATGTTATTTACTATAGCACAGAATTTTTATGCTGCTGATGGAATCACTAATGTTTGTGAGGTTAGGAATGCAACATTAATAAATACTGATGGATCAACACAAAAAATTAACCTGATTTTGTGTTTAGACATCGTAATTATTTTATCAATTGCATATTTGTACGTGAACGAAATCTGTTATTTACTTATTTGACTGAATTTTGTGCTAACTTTGGTCATTTAAGTAATAGACGTATTGGTAATACTCGACCAATCACATCACATGAAACTCCATTGTCGCCAATATATAAAACTCTAAATACTTTTAATTTTTTTTAACAATACTTTATATTTTCTGTTGGTGAAATATGAATCAGAAAGCTTAGAATAATCCATTTTAGTACAAAATATAAATATATGTATCGATAGTAGTAAAAATACAGCGACTTTAGCTCTGCTCCTTAGCAATTTTTGTAAACTATCGTTGGCGATATTGTGTAACCAATAATGCGTATTTGTAAATTTCTTTAGCTGATTTTGTAAAGTTCGTTAACTTTACAATCTAATAAAAAAGCATTGTGAAACACAATTTACAAGCATTTGTAATCTTTTACTTGTTATTTGTAAATTGTTAATTTGTAATTTGTCATTGCAGTAGATAGAAGGAAACAGGCAAAATTGAAATTCTTACAGGATCCAATTGAAGACAATAGAGATAATTATTTCAATGAAAGAAGCAAGTCGTACACTTACAGTAGGAATAAAAAGAGAGATTACTTGAAGGAAAAACTTAATGAGGTAGAAACAAATAGTAAGAATAAAAACATTCGAGATTTATATAAGGGTATAAAGGAATTTAAAAATGGATATCAGGGAAGGGTAAACGTGATCAAGGATGGGAATGGTGACTTGCTTGCAGATTCTCATTCAATCCTTAACAGATGGAAAAACTATTTTGGGCAACTACTAAATATATATATATAGGCCAAATAGAAATGATCGGGACGAAATTAAATACAAACTGCTGAGCCATTTATACCGGAACCCACACTTTCTGAAGTCGAAATTGCGATAGAAAATCTGAAAAAGTACAAGTCTCCAGGTATTGATCAAATTCCAGCAGAATTAATACAAGAGGGTGGAAGCATATTAGCTAGAGAAATTTATAAACTTGAATTTGGGAAAAGCAAATTGTACCAGAACAATGGAAGGAGTCCATAATCGTACCTATTTTTAAGAAAGGGGACAAGACTAACTGTAGTAACTTTCGAGGAATTTACTTTTGTTGACGTCGTACAAAATTTTATCGAATATCCTTTTGAGAAGATTAACTCCATATGTAGATGAAATTATTGGGGATCATCAGTGTGGTTTCAGGCGTAATAGATCGACTATTGATCAGATTTTTTGTATTCGACAGATATAGGAGAAAAAATGGGAATATAAGGGTACAGTACATCAGTTATTCATAGATTTCAAAAAGGCGTATGACTCGGTTAAGAGAGAAGTTTTATATGATATTCTTATTGAATTTGGTATTCCCAAGAAACTAGTTCGAATAATTAGAATGTGTCTTAGTGAAACTTACAGCAGAGTCCGTATAGGCCAGTTTCTGTCAGATGCTTTTCCAATTCACTGCGGGCTAAAGCAGGGAGATGCACTCTCACCTTTACTTTTTAACTTTGCTCTAGAGTATGTCATTAGGAAAGTACAGGATAACACAGAGGGTTTGGAATTGAACGGGTTACATCAGCTTCTTATCTATGCGGATGACGTGAATATGTTAGGAGAAAATCTACAAACGATTAGGGAAAACGCGGAAATTCTACTTGAAGCAAGTAAAGAGATAGGGTTGGAAGTAAATCCCGAAAAGACTAAGTATATGATTATGTCTCGTGATCAGAATATTGTACGAAATGGAACTATAAAAGTTGGAGATTTATACTTCGAAGAGGTGGAAAAATTCAAATATCTTGGAGCAACAGTAACAAATATAAATGACACTCGGGAGGAAATTAAACGGAGAATAAATATGGGAAATGCCTGTTATTATTCGGTTGAGAAGCTTTTGTCATCTAGTCTGCTGTCAAAAAATGTGAAAGTTAGAATTTATAAAACAGTTATATTACCGGTTGTTCTGTATGGCTGTGAAACTTGGACTCTCACTTTGAGAGAGGAACAGAGATTGAGGGTTTTTGAGAATAAGGTTCTTAGGAAAATATTTGGGGCTAAAAGGGATAAAGTTACAGGAGAATGGAGAAAGTTACACAACACAGAACTGCACGCATTGTATTCTTCACCTGACATAATTAGGAACATTAAATCCAGACGTTTGAGATGGGCAGGGCATGTAGCACGTATGGGCGAATCCAGAAATGCATATAGGGTGTTGTTAGTTGAGAGGCCAGAGGGGAAAAGACCTTTGGGGAGGCCGAGACGTAGATAGGAAGATAATATTAAAATGGATTTGAGGGAGGTGGGATATGATGATAGAGACTGGATTAATCTTGCTCAGGATAGGGACCAATGGCGGGCTTATGTGAGGGCGGCAATGAACCTCCGGGTTCCTTAAAAGCCAGTAAGTAAGTAAGTAAGGATTGTGAAACGCGCCCCTGGGCACAGACACGCACGAAGTTCAGAACGCACGGACGATAGTGTTCTGTTGGTCGAGTGGAGTGGGAGATGGAGAGCACCGTTACTTTGTGTTTCAACATGTAAACAATCCGTCACAGTATGGCACAAATTATATTTCACCGTGTACAGATGCAGTATATACAGTACATTCTTAGTGAAGACAATAAATGTCTACCATTAAAGTATTAACGCGAGTTGTAACCTTCAATCAGGTGTCCCTACGCCGAAGCCTGTTACACGTACCGCTGCCAAGCAGCAATAGGCCTGCACACAACGACATTACGGAGCCACCTGTGCTGTTGCAGTCGGGTGACTGCACACGGGTCATGACGTCATTTATACTCCGCTATTTTAAACCTCATACTGGTTACTCTGTGTTCCTAGGCCGAAGCCTAGCTATCATCAGAAACAGGTAAGTAAAATGTAATATACATATCACAATGAACTCGAGATTAATGTGTATAGGAAAAGTTTTGTGAATAAAGCAATTAGATACTTTAAAGTAGAAGGGTGCAAAGTGCCAAAATGAAACACTGTAGATAAGATAAAAAAAATGTAGCTATAAGAATAATTGTACACATATTTGTGTCATGTTTTTTTACTGATAGAAAACAGCAATAGTACAATGTTTAATCATTAATAATAGTGGTATGTAAAGACATTATTTCTCCATATCTAATTATATAACACAGATTGTGAAAAGGGTTAAGTAATGGATACAGTTGCAGTAGAATGGTGCAAAGTCCAGTACCTATTTTTTCCTATTCTGGAGCAATTTTTTCTCACAGATCTGCCTGTACAACTGCCCATGCTCCTCATTTGGAAGATAGGGAGTCATTGCTAGTAGATCCCCCTTCTTTTCTTCAGTAATTTCCCTATTTTATGCTTTAACATGAAACAATGCTGACTGTACATCTTTCATGTTTCTTTTTTTCCTTTTTAAGCACTTTATTGGTATGCACTGCTTCATTATCATGGGACTATTTCACAGAAACACTACCTGCTTTATTAACATCATACTGAATGCAACATGCCTTAGAAATATTCAAGTTCTTGATGGAAATTAGTTGATCAGCAACATCTTGCATATTAAAGGAGCAGTCCGCGATAAAATTCGAAATTTTGATTATATTATAGGATGTTTACCTAAGTAATCCTTAGATTAACGGCGTTTGTCTCATCTCTCTACGCCTTTTAGTTTGTGAAATATTAAACGTCTTACTGCAAACTCTGACGTCATAACCACCGATCGCTTCATAAGACTACATTGTAGTTCCGTTTGACATACAGTGGTGTAGAACGAGTAAATACATATTCATATGTTACAGTCAGTTATTATTAACACACTTAGGACCTATCACATGCATATACTGTAATAATAATAATAATAATAATAATAATAATAATAATAATAATAATAATAATAGTAATAACTTACCCAAACTCTACCCCACTTTAAATCCCGTGTGCAATGCATTCTGTTCCATTCTGTGATTAGAACGACTTGGGTCTGATAAGGGTTCAAACTGAAAAGGTTTAATATTTTGATCATATATAACCTAAGTCAACGTCTTCACTGAATGAGTGAACGTATGTGAGACGTGAAATATTCGTTATATAGGGACTACAGATACGTGTTTATCTCACGTCAGCAATAAATTAGTACATGGTTTATATTATTCTATTTCACCATAGTTGTTGAGTCACACGGTTTAGGCACCGGGGCTATGTTTGAGAGAACCTCTAAAACATGTGGATAATCGAATTGCAGTAGTTGATAATCACGAGCTACTTCCAACACATTTCTCTGTGTAACTTCTCTCCACGCGTTTTCCTTCCTGCTGTATGTTTTCTTTTCGACCCATCGTTTAGTGGCTTGAGAGTACTGGAGTCTGGAACCAGTTATATCTATTTTCACGTTGTAATTATCATCCATTATCGCAATCATAGTTCTTGTTACTATTCCATCATATGGAAAGTGTTTTCTCTTAGGAGTGTAAACCAATCTCTCGTTATGATATGGTTCAAGTTTGCTGGTGTGACAAAACTGATTAGTCTGCTTTAAGTCTTTTAAAGGGCAGGGTAGCATACAACATTTTTCAGAGCATTGTTGGTTCGGATCCAGGTTCGGTCCATTCCCTCTCGCTATTGTATGGGTGAATGTGTGCACATTTTTTATATGTCTCTGTTCGTGTATATTACAAATATGATTTAATACAGAAATGAATCTGTCTTCTAAGTCGTCAGAATCACCTTCACATGTAGCACATAACCACCACGAGTGATTTATGATGCTGTCTTTCCACATTTGTATTTTCTCATATGTTTTTGCGGCGGCTTTAAGGTTTTTAGATAAGCTTTTTGCAATGTGCCAAATGTCAAATGATGGTCCACCATCCGTATTTGGTCCTCATGAATTTCCTAATTCCTCTATTGCGGTCCGACAGAGAGAGAGTAATGTTCATTTTTTTCTTTCAGGCGAGCTAGAACTTTTTCGCATGCTGCTTTTTCAAGATTGCCTACAATTAGATCCTTCTGCAGAACTACGAAGTCTATAAGATTATCTGAATCGAGGTCCATTACACTGTAAGTCACATATTTTGCACTGTAATCAGGTGAGTCAAATTGGTCATCACCGCGATTCGCACGTTTTTATCTTTTACGGAATTGATAAGTTGTTCATGAATCTGAAAATAACTACACCTACTGTTGGTTCTACGAATTTTGAAATTATTTTATAAAATGTTGTCTTGCCGATGAAATATAGTTGTAAAGTTTTTGAAAAATTTTCAAACAATTTGTTCCTTATACCTGATGAATTAGAATTTGAAGTTTCTTCTTCTACCTATTTGAAAAGGTCTAAGTCAGTTTATGGCTCACTCACATCTGATTCACCACACACATTTCTTAGCGTCTCGCACCCTATCTCACACTGCATAGCTTTGTTTATATCAGGTTTCTGTGAATTTTCAGCCTCATCAAGAACTACACATACGTCAATATTTTCAGCTATAGGTGCATCACTGCAACTTGCTATTGCTTCTTCGACGACCTTTTTTCATTTATAAGCAGAGGAGCGCGTAGTATCAGAACTGTCTTGGGGAGATTCTCCTTTCAAAAATAAGGGACAGTAGTTTTCTTAATTTTCATAAGAGTTCTATTGTCTTTCATTAAACGTCTTTTTAATAGAGATGATTCTTCAAAATTAATTTCATGGAAATGATTGGAACGCAGAACAGCAGTTTTCGATGGTGTAAAACCTTTTCTGTTGATTTTCTTTACCCATGTTTTAAATATTTGCGGTGACTTTTCTCTGCTCGGCAATACATGAAATGATACCCCTTCTCCATGTTCTGCTTTTGTTCTTCCCTCTGAACACGAAAAATCACAAACCACGGCATTTTAAACTGTATTACGATACAATTTTTTTCTGTTTAGTCTACTGTAGTTCAAAATCGTTCATATAAAATAAAATAGCCCTACACAAAATCACAACGTTGGTATGTGCTATTTTATGATTAAATGAAAAGCAAAATATGATTTCACTCAATCACAACTAAGTCCGATATTCTGTTCACGTGTACTACGGCGCGAGAAGAATATTTAATACAGAGCACTGCACTCGGGATGTTCTCGGCCTACTAAGCAATCACAACAGTTCAGTGGCAATGACGTCATAAGTATTTGTGCGGAGTCAGTAACTCAACAACCATGCCTCGCATTGACATGCGGTAAATTATATTCTACTTAGATTGAAAAACGTGTTTGATTAAAGCCAACTTAATTTTATCGCGGACTGCTCCTTTAAGGAAATATGACTCTTGAAATGGTTTTACAACTTTTAAGCAGGTCACTAGGAATGAAGGCTTTTGTCACTTTCTGTTGTTTTTCTATCAAAGCGAAATCAGAATCGCATTGCAAGAGACTGTGGCCGCTTGTTCTATGTACTATGTGGCAACTAAAAAGAGACACATGAAAACCATTACACGATTTTTGTTTTCAGCTGCACAGTTATCAGATTCTTCTTGTTTGTTATGTCCATATTCATCAGTTTTAGTACACACGAGGCAATCTCATTGGCACCTCTACTCACGATGCTTTCATCCCACATACACATGTAATACTGCATTGTATTCCATACACAAACTCCAAGTTATAACGTGAAAGCTGACGTCTGTAAAACATTTCGCTGTGTGTAAGTTTGGGCACAAACATGACCTGTTGAAGATCCATTACATTCTATGAGGCAGCTCAATAGGGCGCTTACCGTCTGAAACTGCATGGTGCTGGCAACGTAACATCTAAATATCTCGCTTAAGGAACACAAGTGGATGTAGCCTCTTTCATACATCATCCTCCTAGGCACATTGCACTTTTCTGCATAATTTCGTTTTCTATGCTTTTGGCACTTTGCACCTTTCTACTTTAAAGTATCCAATTTTATTAGGTACTATTATAGAATCGTCTGACGTATAGGTTATGTTGCATCGGGTACAACATCTACCAAGACCAAGAATACTGAGAGACAAGTCGAATTTTCTAGAACAACACGATAATATTGATTTTAAGGTTAGATTTATATTATCGAAAGAAACAGTCATGGCTCTCTTGCATGAAATAGGGCATCATATTGGAAAAAAAATCGCACGCAGTAAGACAGTATCAGCAAGTAACAGCTGTTGATTGTCTTGCGCTATTACGCAATAGGAGCGTTTCAGAATGTGATAGTGGATCAGATCCATGTTCATAAAGGTTAGTGGGGTTTAAAAAGGGCGCGTCAGTTACTATGGCTATTTGCGCCCTTATCTAAAATCATTCACTAAACACGAACATAATAGCCTACAATAACCAGAATGCTTAAAAGAACTAAAAAACGTTGTCACGGTTAAACCGAGGCAAACAAATGATGTTCATAAATCTACAGTTTGTAGAATAATAAGATGTGTGATTGTATTGCAAGAATGAGAGAACAATATATTACTATACCTCGAGGAAATTCTGTACAGATAGTAAAACAGGATTTCTTCTCAATTTGCAATTTTCCCAACGTTATTGGTGCATAGACTGTATGTAGCCACATGAAATTCAAAGTCCTAGTGGACACTTGAATGAGATGTACCGAAACAGAAAGGGTTATTTCTCTATCAATCTGTACCAAGAATCGTTGCATGTTGACCTGAGTCAGTATTTGATGCCTGTCTTCTAAGTGCAAAGTTTGAAAACAACATAGAAATGTACGTTAAATGCCCAGACATAAACAGCAAATCTGTATAATATACTGAGAGAAACGACATACTAGCGGTTTATTACTTCATGTTACGGTATGTGATTATTACCCGGATTCGAATCGTTGGTTTGTGGCCAGAGAAAATTAAGACACTTTCTTCAAACATCACTATGAAGTTTGTAGAGTTCGAAAATACTAGCCTCTATATGAGCCGTTCAGAGCAGAAGTGGTGTAGGTCAATTTTGACATACACCACTTTTGCTCTGAACGGCTCAAATAAATAATATACAAAATACAATTCCTACTTTCTCTTTGTTTCTTTTTCTCTCTCTCTCAATCTCTCTGTTCTCCGTATAATTGTACATTTACAGGCAAAATATATATTCATGTCATTTAAATTTGTATAGTAACGACCGAATCATTAGCCTAGTTTATATGAGCGGTTCAGAGCAAAAGTGGTGTAAATCAAAATTGACTTAAACCACTTCTGCTCAGAACGGCTCATATCTATACACACATACACAACTTTATGGTGTTTCTACTTACGTTTCAAAGATTGTGTTGGACAACCGGTGCAGTATATTTTTTGAAGGCCGGTGAACTGTTGAATTTTGTAATAAAATCCACAAAATGTACACTTTGAATTGGACGCCAATCTATTGATTTCATCTGCTCTGATGCCACATAATTTTACATTTTCATCAAAATATTTTTGATTTAGAGTTTTCTCCCCACCAATTTCCATACGGACTACTTGATTTCTTGCTATTCACTGATATCTGAAACATGATTTGCATATAGTAGATTAGAAATTACACTTTGATTTGAAGTGTTATTAAAATTGTCTTATTTTATGTTGTAAAACTTTGTCTAATATTACGTAAACATTCAGATACGGTGACATGATGATTGAGAAACATTGCATAGGCTATTTCCATTCACATGCACTCAAAAAGTCATGATGTTTCTACTTACGTTGCAAAGATTCTGTTGGACAACTGGTGCAGTATATTTTTTGAAGGCCGGTGAACTGTTGAATTTTGTAATAAAATCCACAAAATGTACACTTTGAATTGGACGCCACTCTATTGATTTCATCTGCTCTGATGCCACATAATTTTACATTTTCATCAAAATATTTTAGATTTGGAGTTTTCTCCCCACCAATTTCCATACGGACTACTTGATTTCTTGCTATTCACTGGTATCTGAAACATGATTTGCATATAGTAGATTAGAAATTACACTTTGGTTTGAAGTGTTATTAAAAATTGTCTTCTTTATGTTGTAAAACTTTGTCTAATACTACGTAAACATTCAGATACGGTGACATGATGATTGAGAAACATTGCATAGGCTATTTCCATTCACATGCACTCAAAAAGTCATGATGTTTCTACTTACGTTGCAAAGATTCTGTTGGACAACCGGTGCAGTACATTTTTTGAAGGCCGGTGAACTGTTGAATTTTGTAATAAAATCCACAAAATGTACACTTTGAACTGGACGCCACTCTATTGATTTCATCTGCTCTGATGCCACATAATTATACATTTTTTTATTAAAATATTTTAGATTTGGAGTTTTTTCCCCCACCAATTTCCATACGGACTACTTGATTTCTTGCTATTCACTGGTATCTGAAACATGATTTGCATATAGTAGATTAGAAATTACACTTTGGTTTGAAGTGTTATTAAAATTGTCTTATTTTATGTTGTAAAACTTTGTCTAATATTACGTAAACATTCAGATACGGTGACATGATGATTGAGAAACATTGCATAGGCTATTTCCATTCACATGCACTCAAAAAGTCATGATGTTTCTACTTACGTTGCAAAGATTCTGTTGGATAACCGGTGCAATACATTTTTTGAAGGCCGGTGAACTGTTGAATTTTGTAATAAAATCCACAAAATGTACACTTTGAACTGGATGCCACTCTATTGATTTCATCTGCTCTGATGCCACATAATTATACATTTTTTTATTAAAATATTTTAGATTTGGAGTTTTTTCCCCCACCAATTTCCATACGGACTACTTGATTTCTTGCTATTCACTGGTATCTGAAACATGATTTGCATATAGTAGATTAGAAATTACACTTTGGTTTGAAGTGTTATTAAAATTGTCTTATTTTATGTTGTAAAACTTTGTCTAATACTACGTAAACATTCAGATACGGTGACATGATGATTGAGAAACATTGCATAGGCTATTTCCATTCACATGCACTCAAAAGTCATGGTGTTTCTACTTACGTTGCAAAGATTCTGTTGGACAACCGGTGCAGCATATTTTTTGAAGGCCGGTGAACTGTTGAATTTTGTAATAAAATCCACAAAATGTACACTTTGAACTGGACGCCACTCTATTGATTTCATCTGCTCTGATGCCACATAATTATACATTTTTTTATTAAAATATTTTAGATTTGGAGTTTTTTCCCCCACCAATTTCCATACGGACTACTTGATTTCTTGCTATTCACTGGTATCTGAAACATGATTTGCATATAGTAGATTAGAAATTACACTTTGGTTTGAAGTGTTATTAAAATTGTCTTATTTTATGTTGTAAAACTTTGTCTAATATTACGTAAACATTCAGATACGGTGACATGATGATTGAGAAACATTGCATAGGCTATTTCCATTCACATGCACTCAAAAAGTCATGATGTTTCTACTTACGTTGCAAAGATTCTGTTGGATAACCGGTGCAATACATTTTTTGAAGGCCGGTGAACTGTTGAATTTTGTAATAAAATCCAGAAAATGTACCCACAACTGGACGCTATTGATTGGATATGCTCTGTTGTCACATAATTTTACATTTTTATCAAAATATTTTAGATTTGGACTTTTTCCCCTCCCACCAATTTCCATACGTAATACTTGATTTCTTGCTATTCACTGTAATCTGAAACATGATTTGCATATAGTAGATTAGAAATCACACTTTGGTTTGAAGTGTTATTAAAAATTAAGTCTTATTTGATGCTGTCTAATACTACGTAAACATTCAGATACGGTGACATGATGATTGAGAAACACTGCATAGGCTATTTCGATTCACATGCACTCAAAAAGTCAAACTGTATCCTCATTAAAAGTTTCAACTTTTTACTTACCAGATTTCAACAACAAATTCGGCGATTAAAAGCAAAAACACAGGAAACTCATTCTTACAGTTTTGGTTTACATAATCTGACAATTGTATGAGGAAGACTACTTGTGTCAAGATTGAAAACTTTTCAGTAATAAATAATCACATGAATGCCCGCTGGTATTTCTACTTACGTTGGTATTAGTATATTGGACAACCGGTTCTAAATACTGAAGACCTAGAGAAGTTTTTGGTTTACAGCAGGGATGCGGAACATGTAGGTATGGCTCGCGCAAGAAACGATTACCGAAAACCAATGGTGGCGTTGCTGTCTGTTTTGACGTGTGTAAGTAGGCACGCCGATGCAGGAGAGGTGCGAGTCGATGGAAGTACTGTCTCTACCAAGAACATGAACAATTGAGGACATCGCTGTGAAAATGAAGATCGTAGCAGGAGAAAAATTCGAAGCTAATCAATCGCGCAACATGTTTACCAATGAAATAATAATACCGTGCGATACAAGACACGTATTCACATGCAACGGAACAAACTAAAGTCGTAATGTAACTATCACAACCCAAGACTGATTCTATCGATGTCATTTCTCTTCCGACTGTACTCTCGAATATCATTCAAGTTATCTTCGTGACCTTTCCTCTCGCCCGCTCTTCCTTATCGCAGTGTTTGATTCGCATTCCTTCCGTCGGTAATCCGTACTTGCGAGACCTTTTTTTTTTTTTTTTAATGAATAGGAAGAAAATTATTTTTTCTCCCTTCAAGATGGAGAAGCGAAATGTTTACTTAGGATCAAATATAAGAAACTTCCGTCAAATTCAATGCTAAGTACACGTCACTGCAATGTTGACGTTGAGCCAATGTTCCTCGGCGCTACTTCATAAACAAACGGTGCTAAACCTTGGAAAGGGTTGAAATGGACTTTTTACCCATGATGCTCAGTTCCCCATCGCGTTTTACAGTACACAACCACGTCTCAAGTCTTACATTTGCAAGGTATTGAAGCCTATTTTACCTTTCCTTTATTCCAGCCATGAAGCATGTCTACGCATTCATTCTTGGCAAAGATTTTCTATCACAGTTGAAATAATGGATTGAAGCCAGAGCCTTCTTCAGTTACAAGCCGGAGCATGGGTAAGTTTGGCAACGCTGATTGGACGCGGGAGATTCTAATGTGATATTGATGTAATTGTGCTTGCTCATTGCTTTCCTTGTACGTAAGGTATATCTTTTTAATATTACTTTATGCACAAAGGTAAGATCAAGATTCAGAGTGGTGACGTAAATTATTACTGATTCGAAAATAGTGTGTTATTGCAATCTATTAGCTATACTTCAGAATACGGCGTAAGTAGGCTACTTACATACAAAAACTGCCACTTAAAATAATTACAAAACATGCAAATCTGGCTTTCAGGTAGGTTCTTGGGGTAGCTCAGTCGGTAGAGCGTTCGCGCGCTAAGCGAAGGGTCCCGGGATCGATACCCGGCCCCGGAACAATTTTTCCTTGAAATTATTCAATTACAAAACATGTTTTTTATTCATAGTACAAAGGTAAATAAATAAATAAATAAATAAATAGTAAATGAAAAAGATATTCCTTGTACCGAAAATAATAAAATCAATAATGCAATAAAGACGTAAGTTCATAAGCAGTATTCTTAAGTTTCATTGAATTAACAAATTTGTGACTAGCAAATTTTCAATGTTTTGCGACTTTATGGTGTGAAAAGTCTAGGATATCATATACATTTTAATTTCATGTGATTATATGTCATGCTTTTCTATGAATATTTCAGATGCCCAGGAAGCCAGTTTTAGCTTGAACCTGGCCATGCACCATAACCATACTGTTATCCTAAATTATTTGCTTAAACGTTTTAAAATATAATTTTAAATAAATATAACTACAGAAAACAAGCTAAGAATGTAAATTATGCAAATAGGCCTAAAATAAAATGTAAACAGAAGAAACTATTGACATACCTATTACAATAAAAGTATGAGGATGTAAATACAGTTAAGCCAAGTAAAAAATCTATGAAAAAATGAAAAAACATACCTTCAACATAATACGGAAGAAAACGCAACATTATCATTAAATACATTTATATGTCAATTAGCGTAAGCTCAATGAACTTTAAATCCTCTAAAAAATACGAAGTGAAAAGAAACATGTTTATACCTAATTTATTACAAAATAAATAATATTAATAAACAAACCTTGAAAACCAACAAAGTGATTATATGCATCTACAAATTATAGATAGTTCTGACGTATAGCAGGCATTCCGAATCTTCAACAAAACTGCAACATTTATGGGATCACAAAACAGCTGTTTACCCTACAATGAATTTGAAAACCAACTGCGTAACGTTATTGATATAGGAGGCGAGACCCAACAATTTGACTAGAATTCTGATACACACAAACCACAAATAAGACTATAAAAATGTAGTTACACAATATTTAATATTTAGTAGAATAGTCAATTACTTTGTCATCAATAACCGTAAAAATTCCCAAAGACTGCAACCATTTTATTTTCATTTATTGTTTTGTTTTTTTTTTATCACCAACGCGCATTTAGTTTATAATACATCAACAATTAACGTTAGGTACGACCGCAAACATAATTCCATCGACACACACTTATATTGTAACATTAATTTACATTGAAAATCGTCATTAACACAAACACGTGTCGTGTATGGTCGGACTCCGGGTGACAGTTAATTCAGTGTTGCCGACCTATGGCTCCGGCTTGTAACTAAAGAAGGCTCTGTATAAACCCAACTTCGCAGATTCAAGTCTCCTCGCATCCCGAAAGGTAAATTATTACGAAATAAAAAAAATACAAAACATGGAAAGCTGGTGTCATGCAAATGATGAAGGACCGACACATGCAGGAGGAGGATTGGCGGGATCGAGAAGGATGGCGGAAGGGAATTCAGGGCAACCGCTGAAGAGTGGAGAAGGCCACCAAAGAAGAAGAAGAAAAAAATACATATTAGATATGGATGCAATGCACAAATTACGACGTAATAGATAGAGAAAAGAAAAGGAAATTGAGTATACGTATGTATATTTAAGAAATGGTAATAAAGAAGTAGAGGTAGTGACATCTAGTAACTAATATATTAACTTCTTGAGTAATAGTTCAATGGAAAAGTATACATATACCCTGGAAAATAAGTCGTAGACTTACTGAACCCAAGGAATATACTAATTTCCCAATTTCAAGCAGTACCGGCCTTTTATATTCTGATGATGAAAAAGCAGGTGTTATAGCAGATGAACTTGAGAATGTCTTCAAGCCTCATCAGTCTTACCATGAAGCAGGAATTAGGAGAGGGAGAGACCGATTTATTAGCGAAGTGATATCTCCATATTTTTATTACATGTATTCGCGGGGATGTTCTGGCGACTTCGTTAGAATTAGCTTCCCACACAGGTGTTTCGTCACTTGTCAGTATCGGACAGATTTAGGGCCACCTTGTGCGTGATTGTATATAGACACTCGGCGATGCGTAAAAGCCGAAGTTGGACTGGACCCGTGGGAAAGATACTGCCAAGCTTGGGTTTTCCAAAGAACGGGTATTCTTGTGAGATTTACAAACTAATTAGATGTTGTGGGAAGTCCAAAATCTAAATTTAGAGATGACATATTTCGCGCTCAATAAGAAGAGATCTTGGTTCAGCTTATGAGGTCACTTTGGACCAATAGAGAATAGATTTTAGGCCGGTTGAGTGACGTAGTTTTTAACCAATAGGATAGTTAGTTTTAGCATAGGATAGGTTTTTATAAATGAGGGTAACGGGGAGCGGAGAGGAGGACAACATCTCATCGTGTCGGCGGCCCTACATACAGGGCACAATCACTACTCCTTTTCGTGTCGACGGCCCTACATACAGGGCAGAATAACTACTTCGTTTCGTGTCGACAGGATAACTACTTTTCTTCGTGTAGACGGCGCGACATCTTTTTTTCGCGTCGGCGGCCCAACTTAATAGTCTTTCTTCCGGCGAAGACTCGATAGATAGAACTTTGTCATTGGCGAGACCACTCGTCAACGTTTAGGAGCTTCGATCATAGTGTACTGGGCAGAGTATTGAATTTATAGTATCGGATAGAGCTTATTCAGAGTTGCCATAGGGTCGATACAGAGGTGCGACCAACGATTGAATTATAAGTCAGCCGGAAATACATACTCTAGGGTTTACCAAGTGAATACGACAATAAACTTATAGTTTTGGAGTTTACACTGCCTTTTATATAAGTAGCCGGCTTGGTATTATTCCCGACATCATCCTATACCACAACAGTGCCTCGGCTACCCTGAGTGAATCTCACGCAACACCGAGACACCCCACCCTCAAATGGCGTCCAACGTGGGGCCCCAATAACCACACACCCTCAACCATCAATATAAAGTATACCATCGCTCAATACAAAGATTAGTAAATGAATTCAAAAACACACAGCATGTAATACAGATACAGCCTGCCTCTGTTTCAGAAGTTCGTAGATATATTAAGAAATCCAATTCTAATAAGGCTCCTGGCCCAGATGGTATCACGAATCATATGTTACAGAGTCTTTCCGGAAATATAATTGCACATTTAACCATCCTTATAAATATTGCTCTACAATTTCTCTATTTCCCACAAATATGGAAGGAAACAACTATTATTACTTTTCCTAAGCCTGGAAAATCACCACGACTTGTTACCAATCATCGACCGATTAGCCTACTAAATACCATGGGGAAAATATATGAAAGAATTATACTTAAGAGACTATCTGAATACATCTTATCTCGACACATTATCCCTGATGAACAATTTGGATTTATGCCGAACAGGTCTACAGTACACCAACTGACACGAATAACAGAATATATCACCCGAACCCCTACCACGCCGTAGCGGAGAACTGAGAAATATGTTCCCAAATTGAAGCAGCAGAAAGCCGCCATTTGTAGATAGAAAACGCGCGGGATTTCGAAACCGCTATTTGAATACATGTCGTATTGCGTATCCGAAAGCTAAATGTTTTTGTTTAAAGGAACAATACTTTTTTTGCGATACCTTTAATACCGTGTCTCTACTGTCAGCAGAGTTGCTAGGTTTTCTGCGAGGGAAGTCGGGATATCAGAAGCTAACCTAAGACATTAGACTTGTCAACAGTTTAGCCTATCAGAAGATTTATAGCAGTTTTCTGCAGTGTTTGCGTGCTTTTTAATGTAATAGGCCTATTCGTCTCCGTGAGAAACACTAAAATACGAAGGACACACAGTACAGTGAACACTACAAAAAGTTTTTCTTTTACTAACCGCGAATAGCCTACGTTTTAACAATTAGCTAATAAATTAATTTTGGAACCGGTACTGCAACAGTTTCACTATCTGACGATGAATCCATGTTTAAACATAGTTCACTAAACTATAAAACGCAGAAATTGTATGTTTCTGTTATTAATGTTAAGTACGCTATCAAAATCATATCTTTCTTGCCAGTCAACGCACTTGAGATACACAATGTTTACTAATTGCGAGAACAGCGACTAGGGACCGGAACGGAATAATCAACAATGCGGTAGAACTAGAAGAAGTATTATTATTTTGCGAATTTAGTTGCCTTACGGCAATCAGCTGGGCTACCTCATAGACTTACTAAATTTCCGCGGTTATCTCTATGTTTACAATGTTACCATTTGAGTCAATATATAAATAAAAATATCGGATAATAGAAAATACAGATTAATTTGTTTAAGTATGTTCAAGGCTAATATCTGTAAAATCGGGATTTTTGTCAATCCCGACTCCCTTTAATCGGGACTCAACCAGGAAATTGGGAGAATCCGGCCTAAATTGGGATACCCGACAACCCTGGCTGTCAGACATAGGTATTGTGTTCAGACTTGCATCATTTTCATGGGAACTCTGAATGTGAACATTCATAACCACGGTTAATAAAAGAATTAATATGTCAACTTTTTAATTCAATCTGTAGGTTAAACTGATGTATGAAGTCAAAAAAGTAGTAGCAGCAGTAGCAGGAATAGTAGTAGTAATAACTTAATAGCAGTAGCAGCAGCAATAGCATAAGAAAATGTTTCATTAATCCGTAACTAAGACAGGAATTACTTTCAATCAGTTATATATATATATATATATATATATATATATATATATATATATATATATATATATATATATTATAATTTTATATATTATAATATATTATATTATATTATAATATATTATAATATATTATAATTTATGCAGTTTCTGTATGTTTAAGTTCGGTAAATAGTTTTATTATTCATGTATGCACTGAAACAACAGCTGTTTGAAGAAAATGAATGATATAGAGTAAGGACAATAACAGTGTATAATAACGTAGATTGAAAGGTAATTACTATCTTAGAAATGAGTTGAACACACTGAATGATTCAGTGTAGGGTAGGAATTCTCTCTGCGGATTGCACGTATCCACTTTCGGTTAAGGGAATCTTTACTCAGAGGAAACTTCAAGCATAAAGAGTCACATGGCAAGTACAATAGTTTGTCTTCTGTAACATAATATGGAGAAAAAATCGTCGTAGAAATTAAGGATTAACTAACCAGCGAAATATAACATTCCTTCCTTCTTTACCGTTACATCCTTGTGCATTGCTGCAATAAAAAGCAGCACACGAAAGAACCATACTTATTCAGCTCTACCAAGCAAATGGCCGCTCGTAGACTGTTCAATTTGGGAACATAACACTAGCGCCAGTGAGCGGTCTAGCGGTTATTTAGTAAGTCTATGATATCACCAGAGGTTTTCACTATCGATAATACTACTACTACTATCACAGTCTAATAGATACAGTCACGCAACTCATACGTATAAAATATGCCAACATTTGACAGCTGTCGCGACAGTAGCCCTCTAGCGGCAGGCAAGTTAAAAGTGTGCACACGACATATGATAACACATCAGAAAACGGGTTTTGCGTAATTTATTTTATATTTGTATGCTATAAAATAAGTGTACATGGTTCTTATTAATTCTACTTTAGAATCCTGGAAGAATTTCACACGCAGTTAATCTACAAGTTTCAGAAGCTGGGAATAAACGTAATTCTTTCTGCTCCTTACAACTAAATCATGGCCCTGATCACGTATCATGGTTTGAAATAATATAATTGTTCGTTGCGTGGTCGGTTAATTCAATTCATTCCTAAATATATTTATGAATCATTGGAACTTTGTATTTCCTGTGAGAAGAGTAAAAATTACTAGCTTCAAAATTGTAGGGAATATCTCGTAGGGTACATCGCGTGGTGAACTCCTCTCCCTATTTCCTGAGAAATTAACTATTTTGCATACCGCAAATTTGGGTAAACTCGGCCGCTGTGATAAACTTGAAAATAAAGAAAAGGAGAGGATTTAAACATTAATATGAAGTTCATTATTTTTCCATTTCTTAAGAACCGGTATTTCCTTTATTATTTTGAGTCACAAATAGTGCTGATGTTATGGTTTAAATTTTTATGGGAAGTTTACCGCATTTTACATTAGGCTACATTTCCAGTTTTCACACATACTGCATGATTTTAACATATCCTACCTATATAATACGTAATTTACATGCACTTACTGTTAATATGACATAGGTGAGAACAAATAAATGAACACACAATTTTGTTGAAAAAATTGTAACTTCAATTAACTCAGAAAATGTAGGCCTAATTTTATTTTCAGAGCAGAAGTGATGTAAGTAAAAAATGGGTAATGAGGGGTTAAAGTAAACATTCTGCAAAGTACAGCGTAAAGCGGCAGTTAATATAGAATGTATTTAAACTATTAATAGTCAGTGAATAGCACGAAGGATATATTAATTGCTACTTTGCGCTGTATTTTACAGAATTTTTATTTTAAACCTCATTACCTGATTTTGACTTACACCACTTCTGCACTGAATGGCTCAAATAATCACTGGGAATGTAAAATCAGCACCAATAACAGTCATGCAAATTATTACAGAAAAGATTGCTTTTTATATTAAATTTAAGAAGGCTCTCTTATTTCTTGACAACTTAATACGTCTGCCACATGAATCTACACCAACACATCAGAAATTTTTCGACACAGTCTGGATTTATTCAAGAAGTGACTATTTTGCAAAAGGATTATACTCCATGAATTCTTGCAAAATTAACACCATAATACCTACTTGAATGCTATATAACATTCAACTTTTGAAAAATATAAAGAAAAAAACACGAATACAAAAATTATGGAATTACTTGCATTAAAAACTGTAGATACATTATCCAAAATCGGAATGGTTACACATTTACACACATGATCTCTGCAAAAAAAAAATAATATACTATAACAGGTATTTACTTTTTTTTTATTTAAACTGTCCTTCCTGACATACAAATAGGTAACTGATAAGCAATAAAATAATGTTTTATAGAACACAATACGTAGGCTACCTACAACGTGGATTATTGGTTATGACTGAGTTATGGTTTTCTCTTGGTCTTTAGGGAATCTGAAGAACGACAAATTCGGAGATTTAAACTTGTTGTTACTGCGATTTTCGTCATTGCACACATTGCCTTTATTCCGACACATGATTAAAACGTTATTATAACATCTCGCATCCCATTACAGCACGTGCTGGCTGAACGAGACTATGACCAGTGCCTTGCCTGCCGCTTGGGCGCTAGTGTCGCGAATGTTGGCAAAAAAAAGTGTTGAAGTTGCGCGACTGTATATATTAGACTGTGCTACTACTACTACTACTACTACTACTACTACTACTACTAATAATAATAATAATAATAATAATAATAATAATAATAATAATAGACTACTAAAAATAATAATGTACATTAATTTTAATGCCTAGTGTTTAACAAGTTGGTTAAAAATGTATACGTTCATGTCAGCCGTTCATTACTGCACTCTATCGGCAGCGAGCTCGCTACACGAATGATGGGCAGCATGATAACACTGCTCCCCCTTCTCTGTAAGCATAGACTTACTAGTCTGTAAGCTGTCAAGTCGGAAGTAGTTTTGGTCAAGGTATAGTTCCACTTTCAAGCAGTAGAGGTTAATGTAATCGAGCACACTCCAAGATCCTCGATAATAAATTGAATATAAGAGTTTAGAGACAGTGTCCAAACATCGCCTACTTAATAAATTGCATTATAAAATTATGTATCAAATTCTTTTAATATTTGTATACACATATTTTAAATATTGTTGGGGTCAACGTCTCAACTCTCATTATAAAGGAACTCTAGAGTCTAGACATAGTGGCCAGGTTCGCATCGATAAAAGAGGACACAAAGCTTCAAAAAGGAGGACATTGTTCGAAAATAGAGGACAGAAAATGTGTACTTAGATTTAGGCTTAGGCCTATATTATGCTTTAAATTACGTCAATATCTATATTTTATTGCAAAATATTTACAGTACAGCGGCCAGTCAGATGATAATCCTGTCAGGAATAATATATAATTTTCGAAGTTCACTTATTAATAGATCCATGTCAACAGAGTCATGGGATTTACTCATAAACCAATAAAATTAATATTGTTGCCAGTCGTTTATCCATCACCTCATGTAAATCTTCAGTTATATTCAGTAAAGCAGTACAAATGCTGCAACTAGGATCCTATTTTAATAATAGGGATATTCGTGAAATTTCTTGTAATACTCGTGTTCATGCGTTCAGGGAAACAGAGAATGTTTGGAATTGAACGGATTACAGCAGCTGCTTGTTCATGCGGTTGATGTGAATATGTTACGAAAAAACCACAACTATTATTCGTGAAATTTCTTGTAATACTCGTGTTCATGCGTTCAGGGAAACAGAGAATGTTTGGAATTGAACGGGTTACAGCAGCTGCTTGTTCATGCGGTTGATGTGAATATGTTACGAAAAAACCACAACTATTAGAGAAAACACAGTAACTTTACTTAAAACAAGTAATAATAGGCCTATTGGTTTGGAAGTAAATCCCGAAAAGAACAAAGTATATTACGTCTCGTGACTAGAACATAGTATGAAATGGAAATATAAAAATTAGAAATTTGTCCTTTGAAAAGGTGGAAAAATTCAAATATCTTGGAGCAACAGTAACAAAATATAAATGACACTCGAGAGGAAATTAAACGTAAAATAAATATGGGGAATACCTGTTATTATTCGATTGAGAAGCTTTTGTCATCGAAGTCTGCTTTCAAAAAAACTGAAAGTTTGAATTTATAAAACAATTATATTACCGGTTGTTTTGTATGGTTATGAAAATTGGACTCTCACTTTGAGAGAGGAACAGAGGTTAAGGGTGTTTGAGAATAAAGTGCTTAGAAAACTATTTGGGGCTAAGAGGGATGAAGTTGCAGGAGAATGAAGAAAGTTACACAACACAGAAGTGCACGCATTATACTGTATTCTTCACTGACATAATTAGGAACATTAAATCTAGACGTTTCAGATAGCCATGGCATGTAGCACATATGAGTGAATCCAGAAATGCATATAGAGTGTTAGTTGGAAGATCTGAGGGAAAAAGACCTTTGGGGAGGCCCAGACGTAGATGGGAGGTTAATATTAAAATAAATTTGTTGGCGGTGGGATATGATGCTAGGGACTGGATTAATCTTTCTCAGGATAAGGACCGATGGAGGCCTTATGTGAGGGTGGCAATGAACGTCCTGGTTCCCTAAAAGCCATTTGTAAGTAAATTCTATATTTATCTGTGCAGTCTAAATTTAGTGCGATTTTAATTCCGTAACATTTTTTAGCCTACTAACTTATCATTTACAACACAAAAATTAAAACTTCACTCAATACATTGATAGGCCTATTATAATAGTCTTAACACAAACAGAAAAAAATAATTTACAGATAATGCACAAAAGCAATTCGATCATAAGCTTACGATCAGTGGAAAAAGATTACGCATGTTCAGGCACTTGTGTAATCTTAAACATGCAGCATATACTGTACATCAATGATATGCTAACTTATTTTTACATAGTTACCATCTGCATTAAATTTCATCTATTGAACATAACTTTTTAATCAAAAGAATTTTCGAGTTCAATGGATATATAATTTTGAAGTGATAATAGCTGTTACACAAAACAGGGAAAGTACTTCACAATCAATAAAAAAAAGTCTCGAATTGAAAACCATTCAGTCATGCAATATCCTAATGTCATCAGACTGTGGCATCTTATCTCAGAATCCTTTCCTCCAATTTTTCAATTTTTTTGTTTATTCCAATAAGCTCCTGACTTCAAGTGACCCCACCCAGCGAGTTGAGGTCGATTGAGAAAACAGATATTTATACATTAACTTACTTTAAAGATTGATCCAAAGGTTGAATTCACAACGGTTGTTTTCACTTTGTACTAAGTACTTGATTTTGTATAAATTCTGTCACATAGTAATACAACATTGGCGCCAAATACTCTTGGCTGTAGTATTTCAGCACATATATTCCTAATTCTTTCAACTTCATTTTCGAATGAATAGAGTAACTCTTCAATTCACTTATATCGCTTGCAAGAATTTGATGCTATTAATAAATAAGGCGTTCAGCTTGCAGTGAAAGCTATACAGCTGATGTAATTTTGCTGTTTCACGAACTTGCACTAACTTTATGTACGTTTTCAGTTTGCATACAACTTAAACATGTGCGTTTTCAGTTTGCGTACCCGTTGTAGTCATCGAAAGCAGAGTGAAACCATGGAAACAACGTTATTCTTAGTCTGAAATACACTTAATTGTCACTATTATTTAGGCTACTAAATAATGAAACGAGTTAAAGCGCTCACTATTCCATATTTTGAAATTATTTTTCTCTCTTTTTCTTTCTTTATCTCCCGACTAGTTGTATAGCCATTCTTTCAACATGATAACATTCAGGAAGAGTGATAGTCTAACACACAAATTCCACAATTTGGGACATCTGGCCGAAATCTACGGCTGACCATTAGGATCCAGAATACAAAGCAGAGGTTAAACTAAAAATACAAATGCTTGCGGAGAGAATACGGAACAATGATAAATTTAAAAATAAAGTACAATTTGATTTCGGAGAAGCATGAGATTAAAATACATTGAAGAGTAATGAAATGAAGTAAAAAAAATTACATAGTATTATACAAGTGATTGTGTAAAATGGATAATGAATCTCACAAATACAATAATAGAAATAAACAGAAAAAAAAATACACTATAATGTACAAATTAAAGCTACACAAGAAATAAAGAGTGAGAAAAAAACACTATAAACAAAGTAAAGCCACACAATAATATACTGGTTGCAGTCACACAAACTTTAAATGAGTGATTAAGTATCATAATTAATTCCATCCTAACTAATTAACTAACATAAACAAGAAACTTGCAATTTTAATCTAGGTTAAAAAAGAAAGAGAAAAAAAAAACACAAATCAATACTTCTAGCAATACCTAAAAAACATTAACTAAGACAAAATTTTCCAATTTAATTTTGAATTGTGATAGTCCGGCAGTCCCTGACATCATTAGGTAACGAATTCCAGAGGCGAGGTATTTCTACAGTATAGGAAGATGAGTATAAAGACGTTCTATGATGAGGGATAGAAAGAAGTGCTTGATGTCGGTTTCGAAGAGTCCTCATTAGAAAATTTAAGAGAAAGGAGAATGGTTTTGGTTAACTTAAATGAAGTTCCCCTAGCGCCAAAAAGAAGTCCTTTCACTTCCCATGTATTAATATTCATTTTGTATCTCTCAATATTCACACCGTTGGGTATTCTGACTATTAGGCCCTATTCATTAGTATAAGTTACATGGCTGGTAATAAACAAACGTAAATTGCTCACAAATAAATTGAAGATATCATTAATGAACTAAGTTATTAATAAAGCATGTCACACTACAAAATTTCACTTTCAGAATCTTGATAAGTACGCAATTCTTGATTTATATAATTGAATATGTGGTAACTAAGTAAACAAAAAACTAGTCCTGATAAGAACTATTATTCCTGTTGTAAATTCAGATAAAGATGTTAAATTCCCTTATACCAACACTAAAGTCTGGTTCACAGTAAACGGGGAACGGAAACGACAACGACAACGAGAACGGAAATAATGTTAAAATAAATGTTTTTAACAATATTTCCGTTCTTGTTCTCGTTGTAGTTTCCGTTCCCGGTTTATAGTCAACCAGCCTTAAGACAGGTAGATAAGCGTTGGTTCTAACTCTTGAAGCCATTATAGAAATATATTAGTTCCAAGATTGTTAATTATATTACAAAATTATATGCTTATAAACGTATTCCATCAAACTAACGTCAAGGCCTCCTCTTTTCGTAAGTTCATTCGTATAATTAATTACATGGAGTCAGATGTGGAATGATTTAGTAGTTGTAGTATAGGCATAGGAGGAGACATAATGATGAATTAATGGACATCTATGGTGAACTTGATATAGTATCTAGATTAGACTTAGCAGATTGAGATGGATAGGATATGTTGGTAGAATGACGAGCGAAAGGAAGGTATATCAGATATTCCACAGTCAACCAGAAGGGAGAAGGAGGAGAGGAAGACCGAAGAATAGATGGTGGGATTCAGTTCAGGAAGACATGAGGAGGTGCGGAATTACTGGATGGCTACAGTTGGTGAAGGATAGAGCAGCATGGAAGAGGACATTACAGGAGGCGAAGGCCCACTTTGGGCTGTAGAGCCATGGATGATGGTGATGATGATGATGATGATGATGATGATGATGATGATGATGATGATGATGATGATGATGATGAGTATAGGTATTACAAAAGGCATATGACTCGGATAAGAGAGAAATTTTATATAATATCCTTATATAAGTTGGTATTCCGAAGAAACTAGTTCCATTAATTAAAATATGTATGAGTGAAACGTACAGCAGAGTCCGTATAGGCCAGTTTCTGTCGGATGCTTTTCCAATTCACTGCGTGCTAAAGCAAGGATATGCATTATCATCTTTACTTTTTAACTTTGCTCTAGTCTAGAATATGTCATTAGAAAAGTCCAGGGTAAAAGAGAAGGTTTGGAATTGAACGGGTTACATCAGGTGCTTGTCTATGCGGATGACGTGACTACGTTAGGAGAAAATCCACTAACTATTAGGGAAAACATGAGAATTTTACTTGAAGGAAGTAAAGCGATAGGTTTGGAAGTAAATCCCGAAAAGAAAAAGTATATGATTATGTCTCGAGACCAGAATATTGTACGAAATGGAAATATAAAAATTGAAAATTCATCCTTTGAAGAGGTGAAAAAATTCAAATATCTTGGAGCAACAGTAACATATATAAATGATACTCGGGATGAAATTAAACACAGAATAAATATGGGAAATGTGTCTTATTACTCGGTTGAGAAGCTTTTATCATCCAGTCTGCTGTCAAAAAATCTGAAAGTTAGAATTTATAAAACAGTTATATTACCGGTTTTCTGTATGGTTGTGTAACTTGGACTCTCACTTTGAGAGAGGAACAGAGATTAAGGGTGTTTGCGAACAAGTTTATTGGGAAAATATTTGGGGCTAAGAGGGATGAAGTTACAGGAAAATGCAGAAAGTTACACAACACAGAACTGCACGCATTGTATTCTTCACCTGTCATAATTAGAAACATTAAATCCAGACTTTTGAGGTGGGCAGGGCATGTAGCACGTATGGGCGAATCCAGAAATATATATAGAGTGTTAGTTGGGAGGCCGGAGGGAAAAAGACCTTTGGGGAGGCCGAGACGTAGATGGGAGGATAATATTAAAATGGATTTGAGAGAGGTGGGATATGATAGTAGAGACTAGATTAATCTTGCTCAGGATAAGAACGATGGCGGGCTTATGTGAGATCGGAAATGAACCTCCGACCGGATTCCTTAAAAGCCATAAGTATAGATATTAGAGTAAATGTATTAGTAGTTAAATAGCAGTGCTGTAACGTCTTGGTGGTAGTGGGCGTCGTGCTGATGGTAATAGCAATAGTAGTGTGTATTAATACTAGCTGTAGTAATAGTAATAACCAGACATCGGATTCTAGGGCAAATGCCTATTTTGTTTCTTTAGGAGAAAAGTAAAAATAATTATTAACATTTGTGTTTCATGGAAATTGAAAGGTATTCAAAGAGTTTTTTAGTGCCCTAAAATGGCCTAAAACTGTTATTAGAGCCTAATTTGTTAATATTCGCCTAAAAATGCCTAACTCACTGTAAAGTTTCGCATTTTACTCTTACTTTTTATAATTTGTACATGCATGCACTGCGAAAATTAAGCCATTTAAAAAGTGGAAAGTTTGCTTCACACCGGCCATGAAACCATTGATAAAGGAAACAAAATGTTTTGAATCTCACGACACTCGCAATAGATTTCACCGAATTTAACATGTTTGGAGGCATAAATGCCGACAAAGAACCAACCTTAGTTTTGAAGCAGGCAACAATCACAACATATGCTGCTACCGATTCAGAGATATACTATACTATAAAAATGACTGTTTTCGGTCTGAAACCGATTAGCTGTACTGCCCTTCAGAGTGTCATAAAATCACAATTTTTGGAGAAAGAGTGTTTTTGAAATATTTATGAAAAGTCGTAAAACTGCGAATTAGTAGGGTAAACCGTTACAAAATATTTAAAAGAATGGCCCTCCTAGTGTTAACACTACCAGGAAATGCAACAATAAGTGGAACTTTGTATTTTTGTCCAATTGAATCTCAATAACAACGGTTCATTTGAATGCTCGTTAACAGTTGCTCTTTCCCTCACCTTATTTGTGTTGAGAAGTTTTGAGCGGTAGGACGTTTTCCTGTGAAGTTTAACGCGATAATGCCGAAAAATATAAGTGCAAAATCTACATTGATCCGGCAATGGCTAGCAGAATATTCAGAATTCACTTATGATGGAAAAATAATATTCTGCAAGATTTGTAGCAAACAGGTATGTAACAATAGTTGAAATATATAAATTCTATTAATTTTAATGAGTAGGCCTATAATATTTATGCATTGACTGAGCTATCCTGAGGTATAATTCTTTTTAAGACCACTACACTTTAACCTTTTAAATTCCGATAGTTAAAGTATTTGCAGGTCATTAAA
Source organism: Periplaneta americana (assembly GCF_040183065.1). Taxonomy (NCBI): domain Eukaryota; kingdom Metazoa; phylum Arthropoda; class Insecta; order Blattodea; family Blattidae; genus Periplaneta; species Periplaneta americana. The sequence goes on along the minus strand of NC_091122.1, from coordinate 131,941,605 downwards.
ATTTTGATTGTTCGAACCCACTAACTTTGTGATAGAAATACGGCAATACAACAATTAGGATTTTATTTTAATTCAGTTTACTTTACATTTTTAGATTTCGCAAGAAAAGAAGTGCCACCTAAAGCAGCATGTGCAAGGAGCGGCTCATAAGGCTAAAGCTCGGCAGAAAAATCAACTGCAACAAACTTTACTAACACAGCCTACTTCATCCAATCTCAGCAGCAATTTCTATGCTGATTTAACCAGAGCGTTTGTTGCTGCTAACATTCCCTGGAATGCAATTGAAAATCCGGTTTTAAGACAGTTTTTACAAAAATACTGCAAACAAAATATCCCATCTGAGTCGACCCTAAGAAAAAATTACTTAGACAGAATATGCAATGAAACTTTAGCTTCCATTCGGGAGGATATAGGTGATTCTTACATATGGGTCTCTGTGGATGAAACCTCAGATCCTATGAATAGGTATATAGCAAATATGGTAGTAGGAAAACTTAGTCCTGATGGACCTTCGATTCCACACCTCGTATGTGTTAAGGAACTTTCGAAAGTGAATAGCCAAGCCATTGCTTATTTTGTAAATAAAGGCCTACAGTCTTTATACTCAGGTAATATAGACGATTCTAAAGTTCTGTTGTTTTGTACTGATGCTGCCTCATACATGGTTGCTGCAGCTCCACTTCTGAAAACATTTTATCCTAACCTCACGCATGTAACCTGTCTAGCACATGGCCTTCACAGGGTTTCTGAAACAATCCGGAATGAATTTCCTCTTGTCAATTCATTTATTTCTAACACAAAAAAATGTTTTTGTAAAGCCCCATCCAGGATTTCAATATTCAGAGAGAACTTTCCAGATATCCCACTCCCACCTCAGCCGGTTGTTACACGATGGGGAACCTGGATTCAGTCAGTGGTGTATTATTCTAAGTATTTTAAAGAAGTGGTCACAGTTATTGATAAATTACCTGAAACTGATAGTGCAGCATGTGTGAAAGCAGTGAAAGATTGTCTGAATGACTCACGAGTGAAAAACGATATTGCCTACATAACATCAAACTTTTCCTTCATACCTGCAAGCATTGAACAATTAGAACGTGAAAAACAATCTCTTTGTAGCCAAATAGCAATAGTAAAGGAAGCTCAAGTGAACATACATTCTGCTTTGGGCGAAACTGGGAAAAAAGTTAAAAATAAGTGGGACAACGTATTAAATAAGAATGTAGGATTTTCATTGTTGGAAAAAGTATCAAGAGTGATTTCGGGGGAAAGTGTAAATGTTCCAGTAAGTATTGATGTTTCTATTGTACCCAATTTAAAATTTGCGCCTCTCACATCAGTTTCGGTTGAAAGAAGTTTTTCTGCTTTCAAAATGATTCTCAGTGACAAAAGGCAAAGGTTAACTGTGGAGAATTTAGAAAAAATTCTGGTGGTGTACTGTGCAGATAATTATAATAAAGTCTGAGCATGGAACTGAATTTCAATAACTTAAAATGAGTAATCTTGATACCAATAATCATTATTTCATTAGTTTCAATATATTAAATTTGTGCAGCTCTGTTTATAAATATAATATAGTATTCTTTTTTAATGTTTAAACATACTTTTTTGTGCGTATTTTAGTGTATAACTAAAAATTTCAGTGAAAGAAATAAGTATGATACCTTGATGTGCCTAAAATTCCTATTTTCATTAAAATAGAGCCTAATTTTACAAATTTTGAGCTTATTTTAGGCGCCTAAAACTGCAATTTTAGTGCCTAAAAATCCGATGTCTAGTAATAACAGTAGTAGTACAGTGGCAGTAGCAGCAGTAGTAATATCAGCACTAGCTGTAGTAGTACCAGTGGTAGAAGTACTAGTACTAGCTGTGGTAGTAGTAGACCTATTAGTACTAGCTGTAGTAATAGTAATAACAGTAGTAGTACAGTGGCAGTAGCAGCAGTAGTAATATCAGCACTAGCTGTAGTAGTACCAGTGGTAGAAGTACTAGTACTAGCTGTGGTAGTAGTAGTAGACCTATTAGTACTAGCTGTAGTAATAGTAATAACAGTAGTAGTACAGTGGCAGTAGCAGCAGTAGTAATATCAGCACTAGCTGTAGTAGTACCAGTGGTAGAAGTACTAGTACTGGCTGTGGTAGTAGTAGACCTATTAGTACTAGCTGTAGTAATAGTAATAACAGTAGTAGTACAGTAGCAGTAGCAGCAGTAGTAATATCAGCACTAGCTGTAGTAGTACCAGTGGTAGAAGTACTAGTGCTGGCTGTGGTAGTAGTAGACCTATTAGTACTAGCTGTAGTAGTAATAACAGTAGTAATACAGTGGCAGTAGCAGCAGTAGTAATATCAGCACTGGCTGTAGTAGTACCAGTGGTAGAAGTACTAGTGCTGGCTGTGGTAGTAGTAGACCTATTAGTACTAGCTGTAGTAGTAATAACAGTAGTAATACAGTGGCAGTAGCAGCATAGTAATATCAGCACTAGCTGTAGTAGTACCAGTGGTAGAAGTACTAGTACTGGCTGTGGTAGTAGTAGACCTATTAGTACTAGCTGTAGTAATAGTAATAACAGTAGTAGTACAGTGGCAGTAGCAGCAGTAGTAATATCAGCACTAGCTGTAGTAGTACCAGTGGTAGAAGTACTAGTACTGGCTGTGGTAGTAGTAGACCTATTAGTACTAGCTGTAGTAATAGTAATAACAGTAGTAGTACAGTAGCAGTAGCAGCAGTAGTAATATCAGCACTGGCTGTAGTAGTACCAGTGGTAGAAGTACTAGTGCTGGCTGTGGTAGTAGTAGACCTATTAGTACTAGCTGTAGTAGTAATAACAGTAGTAATACAGTGGCAGTAGCAGCATAGTAATATCAGCACTAGCTGTAGTAGTACCAGTGGTAGAAGTACTAGTACTAGCTGTGGTAGTAGTAGACCTATTAGTACTAGCTGTAGTAATAGTAATAACAGTAGTAGTACAGTGGCAGTAGCAGCAGTAGTAATATCAGCACTGGCTGTAGTAGTACCAGTGGCAGAAGTACTAGTACTGGCTGTGGTAGTAGTAGACCTATTAGTACTAGCTGTAGTAGTAATAACAGTAGTAATACAGTGGCAGTAGCAGCAGTAGTAATATCAGCACTAGCTGTAGTAGTACCAGTGGTAGAAGTACTAGTACTAGCTGTGGTAGTAGTAGACCTATTAGTACTAGCTGTAGTAATAGTAATAACAGTAGCAGTACAGTGGCAGTAGCAGCAGTAGTAATATCAGCACTAGCTGTAGTAGTACCAGTGGTAGAAGTACTAGTACTAGCTGTGGTAGAAGTACTAGTACTGGCTGTGGTAGTAGTAGACCTATTAGTACTAGCTGTAGTAGTAGTAATAGCAGCAGCAGTACCAGTTGTAGTAGCATCAGCAATAGCTGTAATAGTAGTATGATCTTTCTGGTTTCGAACACGAGAACTTACGTTTAATGGATCTCAAATACTTAAAAATTCATACTGATAGAAAGAGAAACTCAGAAAGTTTTGTTTTAGTACATCGCATGCGGTAAGACTGAACTACGCCGGTGGCCCGGTCGATATAGCAAGTCATATTTCAAATAAGTATTTTCCGTAAGAATTAGTTTCCCAGTAAAATTTTGAAAGAGGCATATTCGCACCACTAGAGCCAAGACTCTTATTTATTTATTTATTTATTTATTTATTTATTTATTTATTTATTTATTTATTTATTTATGTAAAATATGTACGAATTATCGATTCTTTCATATTTTACATAAACCTATAATGTATTTCACTTGCTATAACACATGAATAAAATATCTGCTTTGGTTTATTTAATTTTTAATCGATAAAAACTTTAAGTGGGGCAACTCTCCCGGAATTACCTTATATATTAAAATGAAAATGGCACAACAAAACACATTATATACTGTAATATATCCTAACCTAAAACAGACATAAAAGTGTATAATTGGGTAGATACCATTATCCCTTCGTCAGTTCGTATCACAAACTTCCACAGCTGCACTTCTAATCTGTCTCGCCTTCAAGAGAAACAATCCAGTTTTTTATTCGTATTCTCTATTTATTTATTGCCATTAAAGTGCTCAAATTAGCTTCTCTTGCAAGAAAAACATAAAATAAACACTACTTTGTTTTGGTTGCACCACTTCGCACCATTTTTAAATGTCAGCACCTTTTTGCACTTCCCCCCCCCCACTTCCTTTGAATCCTTTGCCGCCTTTCATTCCTATAAAAATTAAACAAGGAAAATCGAACGTGTGCGGCTTGACAAGTGCCTCTACCTACTGTTAAATATGTCATCCAGTCACGTTAATCTACTGATCTACTGTTGTTTTTTAATAATGGAGAAATGTACTGCTTTCGGCCCTATTCATAGACATCACACTAGCCCATGCTACAAGCGTTCTAAACTAGCTCCGGTTATAGCCAGGTTACTTTTACGGGATTCAGAGACACCGATTAATCAGTGGCTACGTTAGTAGGCGTATTACCTTCGGAAAGTGTTACACGATGCTGAAAATGCTACTGCGCATGTGCAGACTGGCATTTGTCATGCTCAGACGCAAGTGATTCTGGGTCGTTTCTGTTTATTTGTGAGGTTATTGGCAATATTAAACTACAATAAACTATTTGTTTTTTCTTCTTTGGTAATAAAAGCAAGAAATATACATGGAAGCGTGCGGATAATTCGACTACACAAGAAAAATGTCCAAAATGTAAGTACAAATGTTATAATATTATACGTAATATTTTTAGGTTAGGCCTAGACATAAATATTATGAAATATTGGATTTCAAAGAATGAATTATTCTAATTCAGTATATATTTATTTATTTTTAGTTGAAGAAATAACTAAAAACAACTGGTGGAGGATGCCCTGCTCCGGAAATTGATGACGTAGGCCTATGGAACGACATGGAATGTTAACATACGTGGTATGTGTTTTTGGTTCTTATGGCATATTTTTATAAGTAAGATATTACTTCATGGTATATGTTTAATGTGGCTCTGGCATGATTATGTCACCCAAGGCTACACTGAACACTTTGTAATTATAATATAACGTAAATAATATATCGTGTAGGAATACAGCTGATAATGCCAGTAGTAAAAAAATGTAAACCAGGCCTTCACTCAGCTACCATAAATGCAGTTTGGATGAATAGTTAATATGTATTTGTAAATACCCATAGGGAAACAGGCCACACAAACATCTGATGTCAACCCACACAATTATCAATCTTACCTTAACACAATATCTCGTGCACAAGAATTATCAAAAGTGAGACCTTATTTTAAAGGGCAGTAGGAACGTCTACAAGTTTCTGAGATATTCTGTTCTCTACTTCGTTAGAAGAAATAGCATTATTTGAGGTTAGAATTGTCTACATAAGCATAAGAAATTTGTAGGATTCAAATTGATGGTCAGCTATAAAATTTCATTAACTTGTGTGTTTACAGAACGCCAGTAAGTGATTTAGAAAATATATATCAAACTCATATTTATTACAGCACTGAAAAGACTTAAGTAAAACCTCATACGCCGGGATTCATTTACTTGTTGTCAGATCTTGAAAAAATATTTCCGGAGGTCGTAATGAAAAAAATCCGGAGATTTGTCCACAATTTCCGGAGGCACTTTTGAAAATCACATAAAATGTTATTATAACCTTCTAACTATTACAATACATGAACCTATAATAAAAAGATTTCTACTTTAATTTTTCTACTCACCAATTTGATTTAGTAGTCACCAACTTCCTCTCATAGATGTTCCTCCAGACCAAATATGTTCGTTTTTATGCGTTACATATTTTATATTTAGGAAAGCATTAGTAGTCAAGTTATAAAATATTAACAAAACTTTTAACTATATAATGTTCATCTACCAGTTTTAATGTATGCCAGAGATTGGTTTTTCTAAAAAAATACATAATTTCCTACATTAAAAAATCCGGAGATTACAACTTTATTTCCTATTTTTCCGGGAAGTTAAAACATTCCGAAGATTTCCGGAAATTTCCGGAGACCTGGCAACACTTACTATAGGATATCGCTTAATTTTCGTCAAGTTGGACAAACTATGACGTCACAATATGGCGCCAATGACGTCACAACGCAATGACGTCACATCATGGCCGACGTAAACCAAAACAATAAATAAATAAAACTACCTAAAAAAATTTAAAAAACACATTGACGATATCCCATTCTACAATATAACCCAACCGCTCTTATCCAAAATACGATATCACCAAAACATTCACGATATCCCATACTGGAACAGAGCCCATCCGCTCTTATCCAAAATAGGATATCAGCAAAACAATATCCCATTCTGAAATATAACCCATCCGCTGTTATCCAAAATACGATATCACCAATACAATTCACGATATCCCATTACGGAATATAACCCATCCACTCTTATCCAAGATACGATATCACCAAAACAATTCACGATATCCCATACTGGAACACAGCCCATCCGCTCTTATCCAAAATAGGATATCAGCAAACCAATATCACAACATCCCATTCTGAAATATAACCCATCCGCTCTTATCCAAAATACGATATCACCAAATCAATTACCAACATCCCATCCTCGAATATAACGCACCCCCTCTTATCCAGAATAGAATATCAGCAAAACAATTTCAAAACATATATTCATCTCATGTCACTAAAATATCACCTCAACGATCATCATCGGGGCTTGCAGCCCCGATACCCCGCTTTTTGCATCATGTGCTACACGTCGAATCATCATCGGGGCTGCCCCGATACCCTGCTTCTATTGGTGATATCGTATTTTAGATAAGAGCGCAATTTTGAACCCCAAATAAAAACATTAAAAAGAAACAACGAACAGATCCACACACACACACACACCCATATATACAAAACCAACAAAAATAAAAACATATATCTACAATAAATAAATTAAACATTATCCTCGATACATAATTACTACCCTAGCAAACGAAAACCCATCCTTATATAAAAACAAATAAAACGCTCACCATCCAAACCTTCTTTTTATCCTCTCAGATCCAAACACATCCTTAACCGGTATGCCATTCAAACCTCATGAATACCAACAACCACAAACAAAATTTACAAATCTACCAACCTAACCACTTCCATCCAAAAAGTGACGTCATCAAGTGACGTTCTACAATCTAGCCAACATAAATTCTCATAAAAACAATAACTATATCCTATAATCAAGTAAACCCAAAATATTGACAGGAGTGCATGAACGATTTTTACACAATTTAGAAATTTTGACCTTAGGCTTTCTTTGAGTAGCCTACATGATGTTTCATGTCAGAAATCAAAACATCCATAATATAATATAATAATATGATTTATTAAATACACTGTGTACATAATATAATACAAGACACAAATTAGATTTCCATTTAACCTCTCTTAGTCTCAACTATTATAAAAAGTTCACTATTTATGTATCACATCTTCGATGCATTGCCTAATTATTTTAAAGCTTTGATTGATCAAGAGGAAAAGTTTAGAACAGAATTAACAACATTTCTTTCTCTTCATTTCTACAAAATGATATACAGTTTATGTTTTAAATACTTATTGTGTATTAATGAACATATTTTGGCTACCGGTATCTGTTTAATTTACTTGTTCCACATCTCAAAGCTGCAATCTGTTCATTTAATATTGATACATCCTTATTTCAGGATGTCAATATTGCACCATCATCATCAATCCCACGTATGTCTGCAATAAATCCTGTCTCCACACTCCCAGGTGAATGGGCGTTAACAGTCTCTACAGTAATCAACAACAAGTAAGTTTAAGATCTCATTCATACCTAAGAATATTGCTAGGCCTATTTATGATTACAATATTATTAATCATTCAATCTTCTTAATGTATCCAGCAGAGCTGTGTCTTCTGCAACTGATACTGATGATTTTAATTTACTTTTTTTGTGGTTTATAATAATCATACAATGTACTGCATATTATTTCAGGCAGTCCATTGGGTCAGAATGGGACTTTACAATTGTGTACATGATGAAAAATTATGGCTATTTTTCTTTAATGAAGGACAGTTTAGTTAGTATTAAGACATAAATATTAAATGGAACAATAATATTACAATGTATCACTAATATGAAATGGTTAAACAAGGGAACATTAATTTGAATACTAGAAATTGAGTGATACACTGTATGACAGTTATTCCAACCCAACCGACAATTAATGTATAGGTGCTTCATAACAATTAAAATTTATGATCTGGAATATGAAGTGGGATGCATTTGAATCATAGTACATTTTGCAGCCAGTCCACATAACGTAACTTAGAAAATTAAATTTTCTTGCATGTTTGGATCAAATGGATAATTTCAATGTGATAAATTTTCAAAATTAGACAATTAAAAAAATTCACAGTTTTGATAAGAAGTAGTGTCTTTTGTGTACAGTAGTATATGCAAATGATTAATATTTTTTTCCGTCTTTCCATAGGACTCTGCTGCAAGATCATCGAGAAAGACAGAGTATGAAGAAAAAGTGTTCCTCCTAAGCACGAAGCCCAAAAATTAAACGTGATGAGAAGTTCTATCAATTGCAGAAAACAAAATTGTTATTGGAGATAGAATGTTATTAAAGGCAAAGTTAAAAATTATTTGGGACAAATGAATGAACTAGAAATGTAACTTAGTAGTACTGGTAATGGTGGTGGTGATGGTAATAGTAGCACTAGTTGTGAAATTTCTTGAGTTCTTGTCTACTTCATTTCCTTGCGAGCTTCCCAGCAGTATATAGGAACTTGAAATTCTTCTGTCCCAATCATTTTCTGGAGTTTGGTGTAGAGTAGTAAGTATTCCTTGTTCATTATTATATTTGTGTTGTTGCATGCTACACAGTGTTATGAGTGTAACAAGTTTATTGATGGAGATATGCTGCTGGACAGTTGTGGCCAGTTTCAAGCTGAATGGGGCAACTGCATCAGATTGAGGACTATTAGTATTACTGTATATTGGGATCTATAGTGTTTTTAACTTTTTATTTTCACATTGTTGTTTAGTGAATTCTATACATATGTGTGTGTTCCTTTTTCTTATTTTAATGTCGGTTAAGAGTTTTGTTGATTTATAAGACAGGTTATTTATTTATTTATTTATTTATTTATTTATTTATTTGTTTTTGCTGGATTCATCATTCATCGAACCTGTAGTTCCCGAGTTGGAACATATTCCCTGATGGAGGTTTAAGTACCTACCTAAAGCAATTTAGTTACACTTATGTCTATAACTATGCAATTAAGGTATTATTAGTAGAGAAATTTAATTCAGAGTCTTTAATTTAGGCTTGGAAGTCTTTAATGAATTGATCCATGAATTGAAAAAAGCAAAATTATTATTACAAATGGAAATATTAAGAAAACACAATTAGAAAGAAAAGAATAGGGGGAGGGCCTAATGAAAAGCTGGAAATGTTGTTGTTGTTTTCTAATGCCAGGCATTTGACAATAAAGTCATTTGACCTCTTGCACTCCAATATTTTTCAAAGATATTATCATGGTCGGCCACTGAGGCACAGATTTGACGTGTTCCGAATCCATTTCTTGGTTTGAGTTGCACAATGGACAAAAAACTGGAAATGTAGTACTTTCGTGTAATGTTCTCTCTTTTATTACATTGCTGAAACCCATGTTTACAATATCATGCTCTTTCAACTACATTCCTTAATAAATAATATTTTGTTTTATTTTGTGTTAGAAGAAAATATTTATATATGACCACTTCTTTAAATGAATTTATTTTCTATCAGACAGTCTATCAAAGGTAGAGATGCGATTTTGCATCATATTGCAGGTATGACATGCATAAATACACAACAAATTTCATCACAAAATGTTGGATAGTTTTTTAGTTATGAGGGAAATGCGTCATCACTGCACAGTGAACTGTCAACATTTTGAATTTAGAAAAAAAATATATATAAATATTTTTTCCAATCGTAAAAATATTTTTTTCATATAGTAGAAGGACACACTGTTTTACACGTACTAATTTTCATAATTGTACAAGATACAGTAACGGTGGAAAAAATGTTGAATATTTGCAAAATTTTACTGCTGTAAGCTGTACCTAACCCCTTCAGGTAAATTGAATAAATGTAGCTTGTATGTTAGAGTAAATATCTGGTCGCAGCATTCTTTCCAATGCAGGGCTAAATCTGCAATGCTTCACTCATTTCTTGTGATCATTTTACTGGTGACTCGTCTGTATTTTTGCATGAAACTCATTCAGAAGTTACTAATTTGCATCACTTACAACCTGAAATGAATATGGAACTTAGGAATGAGGAGAAAAATAAAGGTCTATATTTATTTTCTTAATACTCTCACTCTATGCTAAACGATTTTGTTTTTCTTTTTCTTTTTTTTTTTTTGTTTGTTTGTTTTTTTTTTTTTTTTTGTAATGGAGTTTGCTTATTCTTGTGTTATGTTGATATGCTTTGTTTGGCTTTTCCCTCTTTGTCCTTAGAATGTACAATAGTTTGTAACTTAGAAGTAAGTGAATATGCAAAATATGAATAAAATTATTGTATGAAGCAAAGTTTAAACCTACATACGAGTTTTAATTTAATTTACAGTACCCCTGAGTTTCCATTATACTACACCTTTCTTTGATATTATAGATTTATTAATTTGTCCTGCAGAATAATATCTGTAATATTAACAATAAGTCTATAATATTCTCATAGCTAGCAGTGCATATGTCTGTACAGATTACTGTGCACTTAACTGCGGATTCCCGGCCAATAAGTCACTCAGCTGAGTGCGCTCCTAGAATAATGGCAGTTGACATTGGACATATACGTCAACACATATGCCTAACTTGGAGTCAGGCCAAAAAGGGAAACATTGAAGGAGGAGGGTTCCATCTAGTGCTGTGGATTGAATTCGGCGTAGCTCAGTAGTCAGAGTGCTTGGTATGTAGAACCAAGGACCCAGGTTCGATCCCTGACGCCGGAGCGAATTTTTCTCCTCAAATATTAACTTTTCATTGATGTATATTTGTGAAAGTTCTCCAAGACTTAAGAATGTGCTATCTATGGTGCCAGTACCTAAAATCAAATATTTTTATATTGAACTTATTGTACGTCATGGAAAAGTATATTATCTGTAGTAATGTCACGAGAGGTCTGAGATCTGCCAATAAATCCACGAGCGAAGCGAGTGGATTTATCTGGGAAATCTCAGACCTCGAGTGACATTTATTAGGACTATTTCATGAATAAAATAAAAATTTAAATAATATATCCCTAAAATTCGATCACAAAATGTTTTGTATATTAACGAATACTTAACCTATTCAGACATTGTGAAGTTGAAATACTCGTAGATGAATATCGATTATTGCAATAAAGAAATTCGATGTTATTATTCAGTAATGCCAATTGCGAAAAGCGAAATACAGGTTTAACATTGTTAATTACATGTACTGCACTTTTCTCTATCTGCTGAAATCATAATTTAATTTAACAGTAACAGTGGGGACAGCTATATACCAATGCTTATGTATTCACAGCGAGACATGTTGCTACACAGTGAAGCCATCTCTGTATAGATAGGCCTAATTAAAACACGAATTTTATTACGCCATATGAAAGGCAGTTTGATCGAAGACATTATTACTGTGCAAGGTATTTGAGATTGATATGCGATGATGTTACATAAATTTGAACGTCTATTAATTGTTTAATTTCAATACAAATGTTACAGGCTACAATTTTATAGGTTACGTTAGGCCTACCTGTGGAAGCAGGACCAATGTCAGCTGTGCCTTGTTTCGACCGTTACTTACAATGAGTGCTACACGAAAGCATTTTTTATAGCTCGACAAACGCATTCTCTAGTGTGTAACGGAACTAAAGCAGCATCTACACAGTTCAATATTCCAATCGCGTATGCGTGCAATCTGGGAAGAATAGAATCAAGTTTAAAAGGTACGTTCAATTAAGATGCGTAAAGATTTTGTGTCTACATGGTGCGCCGTTTTGAACGTGGTCTTCACTGCGTAAATATATTAATTAATATTAAATATCAATCTTGCATTCATTGCTTTAAAGTTGAAAGAAAAGTTTAACCGTGTAGTTGCATCTTAGTGTATTCATGATCATCAATTTACGGGAAAACAGTTGGCGACAACGACTAAACAAAAGAACGACCATGCGATAAATTCATAGCGATAAATCTAGCTGCAGAAATTATCGCAAAGTCTGACTGTGATTGGTTGGAATTCAAAATTTCATTACACTTCATTGGTCGAAAATGGAATGACGTCATATAAACGAAATAGTCATAAAATCCTATTAAAATAATCGCATTCTGCCATCTGTTTCAGTGACGTGTGGGCATTAGCACTGGATGCACTATTTCTACTTGGAGTAATTTATGTGAGAGTTTTTTTTATTAGACAGTAACGCTATAATTAAATCAGTCATTTCTAAAAGGACTTTATCCAATCTTTTTGCTAAAATCAATTTATAATGCTATCATATTCTCACTTGAATACGCCTTTCTGATGATGGGCATTATTCCATGTATTTTATTCAGATCTATGCAGGCTTCACAATATTCACAGCACTTCTCAGAGGGCCCTAATCCTGCAGTAAGGCGATTTTTATGGAGATGAGATTTTGAAATAAAGCCCTTTCAGAAATTACTGATTCCAATATATGGTAAGTTTATTAGTAACATTCCACGTTATACATACTTCAACTTTTTGTTTTACTTCCAATTGACGAAGATGTTAATATATGGACTATAATGGTTTTCAGTGACTTCTATAAATAAGGAAGCATAGAAAGTAATTTGTCACACAGTACAGTATGTACATTAACCTTCTGTGTACCAACCTCAAAATGTAGGCCTACACCAATCTGGTTACATGTATACCCCAGAATATGATTGCAAATGAGTACAGGTTTACAAAATGCCCTATGAAAAATTGGTACTATTTCTCTTTTATCGAGGAAACTTTTATATTATAAAGAAATTATAATTAACAGTTCTCTTTTTTCTTTCTAAATAATTTCTTTACAATTTATGCACACCTTTACTGTGTAGTGACTGAATGGTCATTGCACTCACATGGCATTCTGTACTACACTTCCCATCCCTATTTCTCGGTCATATCTTGCATCTCCCAACTTGTGCAGATGGCTAAGGCTGAAGAGAACTCTCTTTGTAAATTGTAATTCTCTGGAGTCCATTTTTTTAACATTTGAAAAATAACTGCACAAACTAAGCTGGGGATACTCGCTCAGTGATACAAACAGGTACTGGACTGCTGCAATAATAATAATAATAATAATAATAATAATAATAATAATAATAATAATAATAATAATAATAATAATAAAATTTGTTACTCATAGGAAACAGTTACAATAATGCAGCACTAATTAGAATATTAAAAATTGAGGTGTATATTGCAGGTATAGCAACCCAAGAAACGAATGTATAAGTGATTCATAAGAAATAAAATTGACATGAAATACAAAGTGCACACCAGTGATTTGTGCAGTCAGTTCATATAACTTAGATTATCTTATATTTTCTTAGATGTTAGAATGAAATAATTTCCAACAAAATGATAATCTTTCAAACTTAAAAAAAAAAAAAAAAAGATACATATAATATAAGAAAGTAATAGTGTGATTGGTGTACACAGTTACATTACGTGGTATACAAAAGTTTAACATTCTCCCTTACTTTTCATTGGATTCTGTCCATGATCATTTAGAATAATAATACAGTATTTCATTTTTTTAAATTTAATTTATTGTGTTCCATAGAAGCTTTAAGATGTGGAACAAGTCAAGAGTTACACAAATTCTTGGCAAGATGAGGTGAGGCCGAGGATTCGCCACATATTACGTAACATTTGCCTTAATGTTGGGGAAAACCTCTGAAAAATCCATTCAGGTAATCAGTCCAAGCAGGAATCTAACCCAAGCCCGAGAGCAGCTGCAAACAAGTATAAAAACAATTAAAATGGTATAAAAAAGTATAAAAAGATAGCAAGCAGATCAATTAAATTTTCATGCATAAACAATTAGTTGAACTACACAATAATTTAGATATATAGCAAGCAGATTAATTCAATTTAAAAGTTTAGACATTTTATCAAACAAATTTAATGAATTATAGCATATAGAATTCATCAGTTAAGCTTATACAAAAATACATAATACATTGCAAGTAGAGTAATTCACTTTACAAGCATTAAATATTTGTGTACACCATAACCACTATCCCCAACAAAATGAAGCGTCCAAATTCATGCTGTTCAAATCGCTTCTTAATTCTAATCTCATTGAAAATGCGAGAGTCATGGGCACTATATCCAGAATTTGGAAACTTGCATCACTTATGACATGAAATGAATAAGGTAATATATGTGTTAACTAGCAATTTCATAAAGGACATTTCTGTAAAAAATTAAAACTGGTAAAAAAAACTGCCATATGGGTACACAAATGAAAGTTACGAATGTGATTTGGCACTCATATAAGTGAAATGTATCCCTTTTTTGTGCAATTTGGTAAAAAATTTGAAGTTTTTTAACTAAGCAATAGCTTTCATTCGTTGAGTTTTTTTCATTCTGATATTTAGAGCTGCTAACAGCCTACAGCATTTGTGTAAGCATGCCACTCTGAAGTTAAGACATCACAATATAAATTGCAACACTTTTATATAATGTATGTCTCACCCGTAACACAAAAATTAACATTCCAGTAATTAATTTAAATTCTAGGCATATACTTTGGATTTTCTTTATGCTTTGCAAAAGTAACCTGAAAACATGTAGCTAGTTAACCTATAAACTTGAAACATATTTCTATGAATCCATTCATTATGATCCCATAATATTTTTCATAGTTTCATCTTCAGCATCACTAAACCGAGAAAGGGTGAGGAAATTTCGAGAGAAATTAAAAGCAGATCCTGAGTCTTATCCTGCATATGTTACCTAAAAGAGAGAATGTGATAAGCAAAGAAAAAATGTTACATTCAAGTATGCAAGCAGTACCATATAGTGTTAAAAAAGAAGAGACTGTCTAAAATGGAGTGTAAAAGGAAATACAACAACAAAATGAAACAACAAATTCTTAAAACACCTGAAAGAAATGAAAACATACCATCTCTAGAGAAATGAAACTTATAGTTGAAATAAGTCATTTGGCAAGGCTGTAAGTAAAAACCACTGACTCCATCACAAAGAAGAGCTGTGATAAGAACAGTAACATAAAATGAATTATCAGGTTTCACAAAATATTTGTCTTTTCATAAGTAAGGCCTTCAGTAACATATGAAGCGATAGAAAAGGTGCTGTTTTTTTTTTTTTTATCAAAGAGATGATATTAGTTAAATTTACAGGCATAGCATTCGTTCTAGACGAATGGAAATTTGTAATGGAAACTTAGATGCGAGTTACTCACCAGATGTGGACGGGCGGTGGACAGCATACTTCATAACCGCTGCAGTGTCAGGCAGTTAGCAGGGTAAGACGTCATCGATAACACAAACACTATTTTATTTTCTGGAAGTACAGTCGCTACTTGACGAAATATAATGCTGCCATTCTGTTAATTTTTTTAAATCCCACATTTTCAGCTACCGGTATTAAATGTTATATAAAAACAATTGCACTCCGTGTTTACAGTATGTTGATGCACGGACAAAGTATACTGATTACCAAATATAATAGTGACATTCTGTTAATGTTTTAAATGTCACACAATAACACACATTTTACGAAATCGACAACTAATCATCCTCCATATCTTCCACACCTGACATGTCTTCGTCTTCATTTTCCATTGGGTTATTTTCACATTCGTTGTCTTCGTCTCTGCTTTCCATCCCATTGTCTTCAATCACAATCCTCTCAATTCTTTCTTCCACGATGCCATCTTTCTCACAATACTCTAGTTCAATTTCTTCCACTTTACGACATACGTTTTCCCATTCCGTTTGGCCGATTTCTTCAAATCTTTGCCGACACAACATTTCGACTCTTTTATTTTAAAAGTGGTATTTCTACTATCAACCCATTGCTTAACGTCTCCCCAAATTAATTGAATGGGACTCAGGTCGGGATGGTAAGGTGGAAGTCTTAAGGCTGTATGTTGTTTTCAGCTAATATTTGGTCAATTAAGTAGGTATTCTGTGTTGGTTTATTGGCTAAGATTAAATCGTACAACTTTGTTTTGGTACTTTTTCATCAACCAGGCTTGTATATCTTTTCTTAAGGAATTTGAGGTTGGGGGTTTATCCAGTTGTGTATTATGATATGAAGCATTGTCAATAACTAGAACAGAGTTGGGGGTAAATTTGGAATTAACATTATACGAGGCCATTTGGTGTAGTTATCAGTGTTCATTTCTCTGTGAAAATCTCCATTTTTCAGTTGCGACCTGTAAATGAGAGCATTTGGTATAAACCCTATTCTTCCACCCGTATGGACGATTATAAGTTCCTCCCCTTTGGCTACGGGAGACATCAAACCGGAGCCGCTATCGTTAGACCAACTCTTCGGAACGGTGTGACTGCTATGTATGTACGTCTCCTCTTCATACACTATTGGCCGTCCCTCAGTTCTGTATTTGCGAAGAGAAGTCAGATATATCTCACGAAGAGAACGAATAATGTGTCTTTCAACTAGAACACTTCGATTGGTTCTTGTTTTTATCCACCGAAAGCCTAAGTTCTTGAATGTTGTTCTAAGACTTGTGGGTTTACCTTGGAAATTGATAGTGTCTCTTAATTTCTGCAGCGGTCTTCTTATTGTTGGTGCACACTTTTCTTCTATATAGAAGTTGTGTATGGTGCGACGGATTACGCATTTATCGAAATCATCGATGTCAGTGATTCTTTTTGGGACGTTGTGTTTTTTTCCAGGAGTATCGAAAGATGTCCCTTTCTCTTCATGCTTTTTTCTGTCGCGTAAAATTCTGTAGACGGAACTGTGCGACACCCCAGTGGCTGCAGCAACTCTTTCTTGGACTTTCGTCACTTCTTTAAAATACTCAGGTGAAAATCGGTCTTTTTCTTTCGTCTCCTCCTTCATGTAATCGTAAACGTTAGCAACAATCTCTCGGCTTTGACTGTGCAGTGTCTTCCCTTTCAATTTGGAAACTATAGGAGGCATAATGAAACTAATTAATTACCACAACTACAAACTAGTAACACTCGTAACTACGTCACATAAGAATATACCGGGGACTGTATGCTGGCGTGGTCTGAGCAGATGAACGGAGTTTGTTTTGGTTACGGTCACGTGTGTGAGGGGATTTACTAGTAAGCGAGACTGGCTAGGCTCGCCGCTTGGATATGACGACCAAGGCCATTCTTCAGAATCCTTTGCGAGGCCTGTATCTTAGGTTTGCTCATCTATGTATTATGTTGATGTATTGCTTGACCTTCTCGTAATTCTCCAGAAAAGCTACATTGAAGGAGGAACAATAGATCTTTGCTTCACTGACTTCCGTGACATGTATAGTAGGCCAAATAAACATGTGGTTTTAGTCAGCAGCCACAAATACTTTCAACATAAAAATCGTTTAATAGTTACTTGGGTACTGTTACTTATATACTGTAATGCACTGTTGTAGCTCCCGCACTCCCACTTATTACCAGTATAACACCATTTCTCTAATAATTCTCCCTGGACTTCTCGCATGTTATATTAGTAATTAGTTAAAAGGAGGGGGGGCAACAACATTGAGGCGATTTTTTATTGTATCTTCTTCAGTGTAGCTTTTCTGGAGAATTACAAATTACAAATCTTTTTCTTGTACCATTTAACTGAAATAATGTAATATAATGCATTACTATATAAAATGTAAATAAAGTTATTAAAAGCTAAACTGAGGTGGTTCTCTTCGTACTCTGCTTATACACCTTGCATATACGAATCTGTGATAGATTAGATTATATTATTTTTGGCTTTTATAATGCCTTGCATATGAGTAATTCCACGTCAAATCGCACAGCAATAAAACACGACCTTCTCGGAAATGGTCGAATTTTTTTTCATGAATTCCAGACATCAAATAAGGAGACCCGTATTTTTTTATTTTCACAATTATTAATTATTTGTGTAGTTATGAATATTTGAAATTACGCAAATTATGCGCGCACTGTTACATAAACTCGCTTGGAACTTTGTGTCTACATATAATTGAGATTTGCGGTTTGGCGCATTTGAAAGACGAAATACAACTTTACTTTAGGCCTATCACAAATAAATTTAAAATTTGGCCTATTTTTTTAATAATTTCTTTTTCAAAGCAAAATTACTATATTAAATAGCCAAGTTAAAAATCTGAAAAAAAAAAAAAATATATATATATATATATATATAGACTTGTTCGCTGATGTATTATCTGTAAACTACTGCATTTATAAATATGGGATCGGCACCCATACATTTGTAACAATTTATTTTCCGGAGGCATGCACGCGCTCGCGATGCCCAGCTAATGAACTGCTTGCAACCATAGGCTAGAAGGCTGCCCGTGGAAATTTCCCGTTGCATCTGATGTCACCATACTAATCATCAAATGATTAATACCTTAAGGAACAGTAAATATCTTATCTAAAATTATTTTATTTTTGTCAGCTCAGGGGGAAGCCCTTCACAGTTTATACTGTAATATAGCCAAGTGTTTGATGATAGCAAGACTGGGTAAGGCAGTAAACTTTATGGCAGTAAACAGATGGCATGAGAGAAAAATAATCAGTTTGGGTTTGAATTTCGCGCAGTGACGTGACTTCTATACAACATGAGTGATGGTAAAGATCGCGTAATATATAACAAGTGTTTAAATCCATTTACCTTCCTAATCACGCTTTTAAAAAGAAAAGTACACTAAGACGCGTAAGTCGCGACTTATTGATAAAGCTCAATTTAAAGGAGTCTTTGAGTGTGCAAATATGTGATTTGTTCCGTAAAAATCAATTAATTTCCGCATAGGTCAGGTGAAATTATATGTGGAGCCGGTAGTTCTTGTGATAATAAACATGAATCAAATGAAAGTGCGGACAGAGAAAGTGATTATCCCAGTACTTCTTCTAGCAGTTCTATGAATACAGTGCTAGAAATCAGTAATATTGAGGAATTAAACAAGAGTTTGATGTCAATAGAATCCCCTATCAAGAAAAGAAAGATACAACAAAACGATACCCCCGTGAAAAGTTTCAAAAGTAAAAGGCTCTCTAGCATAAGTTTTTCATGTAGAAGATGCGTCATCATCCATTCAAAAGTCAGCCATATTTTATTTTTGACGGAATGCAAAGAAAGTACAACCTGAAAATTACATAGTTATTGCAGACTTTTCTGAAAATTATTCATTTGTAATACAATATTCAATACAAGGTGTGCATTGGAACATATGCCAAGCCACACTACAGTACAATTTTAATTTTACTTCCTACTTTATTTTATTTTATATTCTCTTATAGGCCTATTAATATTATATCTGAACTGTGACCGAACACGAGCGCTGCTCATTCGGTCTCAAATTTTGTTAATACTACTGCATCTCCTTTTTTTATATTGATTGTATTATTTTATTTCTATTTCTCTTATTTGTAATTATATTCTTTATTCTGTATATTTAAATAAATAAATAAATAAATAAATAAATCCTTTCGTAGTATATTTCAAAGGAGATACAGAAATTCGTTACAAAAGTAATGTCATCTCAGAAACCATGAAACATGACACCGATCCCTTTCACTTTTTTCAATCCGAAGCAATCAGTTTCTTAAAGCAAGAATTCAACGATATGAAAAAATCATCTACTTTTCCAATGGATCAAGTTCACAATAAAAAAAAAAAAAAGAATTTTAAAAATAATTGCTTGCATGAAGACGATTATGGAATTAGTGCTGAATGACACTTCTTTGCAATGTCGCATGGTAAAGGTCCATGTGTTGGCATTGGAGATACTGTTAAAAGACTTGCCACGAGAGTTAGCCTATATGATGATATTGATTAGTCACAAAAAACATTTCTAACGTGTCATTTATATTTTGTCCATTCAATAAGCACAAAAACCACACTGAAAATTTGCAGGCCAGATAACATAATCTAAAACCAATAACTGGTACATTAAAATTATATTCTTTCATTCCGTTGTCAAAAACTAAAGATTTAGTAAAACAATTTTCTTTCAAGAAAGAAGGTAGGCGAATGAAAATTTAAAATGTGAATGAAAAGAAACATTTGAAAAGCATAATGTACAATTATTTGAAGATATCATAATAAGTAAATTAGTAATGTTTCCTCGAGTAACTTGATCCGTACTGGGTGTAATGTTGCAACGTTCAGTCAATTATCCAGCGCCGATAAACCTCTTAGCGCGCTTTAACGCTTCCCGTCCACTGCTGCTGCGCCGACCGCTACACATTCTGTCATAAGTAATTAAATTTCCATTAAACTATTGGAGATCACATTCTGATTTTTTCTGGAATTATTAAGAATACTTCAGTGCACCTAGTAGGCATTTTTTCAGATTTTTAATAGGGCTATTTCACATTGATGTATATGTTTTAAAAATTGAATTATAAAAAAATATTTGAAATAATTATATTGAAATAAGTTAGTAAATATTTAATAAAAGACAGTACTTTAAGCTTTTAAATGCATTTTTTTTTTCAAAAAAATTTTAACATCAGTATCGTCAGAAATATGACGCTTTAAATGTTGCATTGTGCGACATTTTTAACGAATTTTAACATGTAATATTTTAAAAACATGTGGACTTAGGAGGAAATAAAAATACACTTGTTGGTTTATGAGACCCATAGAGTTGGTAAAAAAAAATATAAACGCAATCAGAAATATGAAGGTCAAAATTTGTGTAATTTTGTGCGATTTGACGTGGAATGACTCATATATGACCAACTGCATCGCTACAAAAATATTTCACAAATTCAACGATTTTCAGTATCGAAATCATCGGAACTACCTCAGCGCTAGTTTCACCAAAATTTCAGCCTAGGTCTACATAACCTCTTACGGGTTGTAATTTCATTTACATAACGTACCTGAATGTTTAATAGAGAATACCATCCCTTTCGGTTGATATATATTTGTAACAGTTCTCCTCCTACATTTGTTATGGGTATGTGCGTGCCATCTATGGCGCCAATAACCTAAAAATGATTAAATATCACAATAGGCCTACAGTCTACTATATACCGTCGCGAAGCTTTAGGTGTTTTTTTTGCAAATCTCGTGATAAAGCGCTCCAAGCGGTTAGCAACTAGAAACAATAGACTGTCCATGGTAGACTTTGGACTGTGTCGTATTTCTATCGAGTGCTAGCTCGTTGCGTATTTCACTTTGATGCTTGTGAAATGTTCGTTATTGGTTATAATGAAAATGTTAATGGCTAAATTATAATAATTGGAATAATAATATGGGACAAGGAGGAGACGTTTGTAGTGCTATAAATTGTAGCAACAGTAATAAAAGAGGCCAGAGTTATCCTTTTTCCGATTTCCGAAAGATTCAGAAAGGTTCCTGGGTTTCCACAAGAATGCTGTGCAGAAACAAAACTGTTAATTTGAAGTTCTTTGTGACTGTTAGAATACATTATATCCTTAAATTTCACAATGAAATGTTTCAGTCTAACCGAAAGGACATTAGATACCGGTTAAAGTTCTGTCACTTAGGCTGCTAAGTTTCCAGAGAAATAAAGGTTAGGTCTACTTTTTTTTTCAGAGGATATATTTTTAATTGTAGCTATTAATTTTGTTATTATTTTTATGTGTTATTTTACTAAAGACGTAGAAAAATTAAGTTTGTTTTAATGAAATTTATTGATCACGTTTTATTTTCAATTCTGGTGGGATTATTATTGCTTAGGCCTACTTTTTTCTTCAAAGGATATGTTTTTAATTACAGCTGTTAATTTTGTTGTTATTTTTATTTGTTGCTTTACTAGAGACGTAGAAAAAGTCTGTTACAATAAAATTTATTGATCACGTATTATTTCCAATTCTGGTGTGATTATTGTTGCTTAACCTCATCCCACTTTGTTAACTACGTAAGCCTACACTACAAGTACTGATACACGTAAGTTACTCCATTAATTCATATTTCCATTATTATTGTTGTAAAGAGAAATGCAAATTAATATGTATTGGTTTCATAGTTAATTATCGCTATAATCTTGAATGAGTGAAGCTATTATAGTAAATTTCAGTTCGTTTTGCACAAACAAAAATTATATTAACTTATTTCTTGCAGGTATCTTCGAGTTTATGGTGGAATTTAATATACTTCATTAAAATAATAAATTAACTTTATGTATTTAATATTTCAATAATGGAAGGAAGGTGTTAATTTTTCCAAAAGAACACGACAACGAAAGTGTAACATATTTTGTTGGCTGCTAGGAGAGAAATCTGCGATGATGAGGCGATAGTAGCGATCCTAGTGGTGGGCACCTACCCATGTTTGCATTTTTACTACATATTGAGCTTCGCGACTGTATATAGTAGACTGTGATAGGCCTACTGTACCAATATGGTACCGGTACAGTACAAATTTCTCTATGGAAAGCATTCACATACAATATTCAAATCATGAAATATAATTACCTGAGGAAATCTTGCGATGTCGTCAAACTTTCTCGCAGAGTTATTCGTTTTTCTTCCCTAGGAAAACGTACGTAACGATGCGCAAGTCCAGCGATTGCTACTGACACATTCGTTATTATACGGCTTACAGAAGCCTGACTATTGTTGTGTACTTCACATTTTCTAAATATGTCCAATCTCGGTAGGTACGTCTTCCTCCTACGTCTCACATCACGAATTCGACGTACATAACCCACATTCACTGCATCATAATCGCCATCTTGCTAAGCTAGTCGGCCTCTAAACTACCCTACCGGCGGGGGCTAAAATTTAGCCAGCTAAACCCCTCTTAGTACACGTATTATCGCTAACACTGGTTTATGAATACGAAAAACGTTAGTTCGCTGATCATCCACCGGAAGTAGCTATTTAACCCGCTCTAAGAATGTCTATGAAAAGGGCCCTAGAGTTTCTCAGTTTTATTAATATGTCCCAATCTACATACCCCACTCCACATGTCCTGGGAAGGGAGGTATTTGAATTCTGAGTTGCAGATGTATAACTAATCGAACCAAAGACAACCTTTAGAGCAATAACGGTATATGTAACCGACAGAAATAAAACATTGAGTCTATTTTGCACCGAAATGTTTAAAACATTTCGTTTTTTATTTGTTTATTTAACGACGCTGTATCAACTACTAGGTTATTTAGCGTCGATGAGATTGGCGATAGCGAGATGAGGCCGTGGATTCGCCATAGATTACCTGACATTCACATTACGGTTAGGGGAAACCTCGGAAAACCCCAACCAGGTAATCAGCCCAAGCGGGGATCGAACCCGCGCCCGAACGCAACTTCAGACCGGCAGGCAAGCGCCTTAACCGATTGAGCCACGCCGGTGGCTTTAAAACATATTGTTTATTTCTCTTGAGTATTATATGATATTCCAGGAAAGTTTTTCATCTTCCCTGCACTTATAAATACCATGTTCGATCATAAACGTAGAACAGATCACATCGCGTTTTGACAAGAATATTATGAATATCCATGGAAAAATGCAATATTTTCAGATTAAAAGATTTTCTCAAACACCAGTCATAGGCCTATTCAGGTATTTCGTTCTATTGGGTCCACAAGGTTCCAACCAGAATTATGTAACATCAACACAACGCAGTGGACGTATTTCTGGGGTTGGATTTCCAGGCTATGAGAAGGAACTCTGTGTAAAATTGAAGAGAATTTGACTTCCCAGCAATATATCCACATACATGTTTTACACTCATGAACAATTCCAAGCCTTGGTGTAAAAGCTGACGCAACAGCAGGTTGATTAAACCAAGTCAGATTTCTAATTAATCGACCTGGTGTTCTATATGGTCAATGTTCTGAAATTTGTGGAGCAAATCATAGATTTATACCTATCGTAATCGATACTGGAAAATACTGTATGCTACCTAGCATGCACATGTTGCAACCTGATATAATTATATTTTTTTAACAGGACAATTCCTCCATCTACACATCTTTGTTGTATCGGATATGGTTCCAATATCATGTTTGGTGTTGAAAGCACAGACATTTGCTATTTCTATATGCTTTGCTTATTTTTTAGTTCGTTATCCACATTTTCGTTCCATTACTATATGAGAGTAAGATGGAAACCTTTTTTATGTGTACAAAATACAATTAAACTGCTGTGTCCTACGGGATATAATTGACAATCAAGTTTTAAATTAAACACATAGGCCTACCCATAAAAATTTGTCTTAATAAAATTATTTACTCGATTTTTTAGAATATTAATCTGGTGATTGTTAGTGCCACTTTTAATCAATGTAATTTTATTAGCGTAGTGTTATTACTATGACAACAGCCAAAGAAAAATAAGCTGTAGGCCCATTATAATGCAAAGAACCGTGGCGTGAGGAGGAGCTACAAAATGCCGTGTTTATTAAATTTATCTATACCACTAGACCACTACGTAAACATATTCTCTTTAAGTTTACTAAGTAGAGGAGACGCAAGAAGAGCTTGCCACGGAAAGCTGCGTGAACTTTCGGAAACGTTCGGTTGCACTCAAAGAGTTTGCAATATACAGGGACATCATTTTATTTTTACTTCAATTTTTATTGTACCTGAGTTTTTTAATGTACTTCACTCCCACCCCTTCTACTAATGAAGTTCCAACTCCACACAGAGCCAAGACAGCAGATAGTAAGTAGTACTGAGTTACTGAGTATAGTACGTTCCAGAAATATGTTCGCGTTTTCCAGTGACGAAAGAGCTTTCAATATTGAATCATATTTTCGCACAGGTACTGTCCGTTTGCCTATGTCGTATCCCGATTTCCCCCACCTGCTTCTGCTCGCCCCTCTGTAAAAGCTGGGCTGTCTTAGCTCTTTTCTGAAAACATTAATTTCTCTTAGGAATTGGAAGTTTACATAATATTATACAGCTGTTTAATTTAACTTAAATAAAAGGGCCCCGTTAAGTAATTAACTGTCACGCGATTTCCTCCCTTTCTACAATCCTGCGGCATAACCACTTGGACGGACAGTAGATAGCATGTCTGACTAATTTTATATTTTCGGGTCGGGCAGAAGTGAAGATTGAATTAACAGTACGTAGAGTAGGTATAGAATTATTTCAACATGAGTTACTAGTGCGAAGGACGAAACTGGCAATTGGAATTAGATGCAGTAGTCTATAGTGCGATAATATGCACAAAAGAACTGAAGCCTGTATCGAAATGAACGGCCACCATTTTCAAAATTGTGTTTAAATATTAATATTATGATTATTTTTCAATTTAACTTCTTTCTCTATATTGTACGCTAATGTGCTGTAGACAGTATAATATACACCGCATAATGAATACGTTCGCATGGATAACTCACTTCGTGAGTAAAAACACATTCTTAATACAGTACTGTACTTTCATTAAAGAAGAACCTAATGAAAATTATCAAACTCAAAATCGCGATATTTCCTAGTTTACGTAAATGGATGAACTACTTTTCTTCCTTCCTATACCTAGTAGAGTGATTTGTGTTTTACGCCAGTATCATCTTGGAGGGGGGAGCAAGCGGTGTTTCCGGTTATCTAAAGGTATAGACAGGTTAATATTAAAAATGCTAGTAAAATAAAATGATGTCCCTGTATAAGTATTACAAACTCAAACTCTTTGGGTGCACTCGACCTCGCTTCGATTCGATTGGCAAACTGTCGACAGTTCTCAGTCGTCTGCTGGCTTGATGTTTGGAGTGAGATTTATCACAGCGCATGTAACGTAAACTAAACCTTATTGCTGAGTAACTAATAACATAACATTGTTGAAAATCCAAAAGCACTATTTTTTTACATATAAAATCAATTAATGAAATGACAAAGATGTTATAAGAAATATGTCATTGTTGAACATACAGAAGCACGATTTTTTTTACATATAAAATCACTGAATGAAATGATAAATATTTTATAAGAAATATGTAATCGTGTAATAATTGATATTTGACGTTGTAATAAAACACTAATACTGTGTGTTTTTATTAAAATGTTCCGATAACTAGGGTACTATGGTCGGTTTATTTTAATCTGTATATACTCCGTATGTTACCAGCGGAGCCTGTTTCGTTATTCATAAATTTATGAACGTTATAAATAATTCCCTAGTTTGACTGTGTAACGTTTTATTAGCATTTCCTAATTTAGAGCGACAAGGGGGGGGAGCATCGTTAAGTACATAGAATGTTATACAGAACTCTTTATTTAACAAACACACTTTGAACTACATAAAACTCCTGATATCAGGGATAAAACGCAGAATATGTAACGCAAACCGCTCTGCACAGCTCTAGACCGCGCTTTCGAATGTGCCCTGTAATCAGCATTAGGTGATTCATAGCAGCCCTGTAACGAGCATGGCGGCACGAGGACCGAATTTCGTTCTCTGCGCATCAGTCAAATGGGCAAGCTTTCTTTGCTCTTCCTTCTACCTTGGTTCAACCCAACGAGTTAGATACTATAGAGAGGCTGAAGACCTCTGATAAGCGCTCCCTGCGGAGGCCAACAATACTATGGATCGTTCCCTAAAAAACATGGCGGTCTATAGCACCGCCAGCCTCCGCAATGAGTGCTTATCAAAGGTAAACTGCAACGAGTTTGTACATGTATTATATTCTTCAGATACATGAATATTTAACTTAAACATTTCGCTATAGGTTTCGTAAAAAGCTGATTTATAAATGAAAAAGTAATAATTAAGACTTTAAAATTTCCAAAAATGTCTCATTCCCTCGGATTTAAATGAAATGTACCGTAAATCATAATATTCGTTGCTGGATAATTAAACCCTCTCAATACAGGTACCATTGCCGCAGAGAATTATAAGATAAGACGGGCTGAGCATAAGCGAAATATCTGTATTAATAAGTTTGACCATCAAGAGTTTAATATTTATTGTGTTTATAGGGCCTACTCCAATTTTCTTTTTATTAATGCGTAGGGCTCTTTTTGTTAACAAAGAGGAAAGTTAGCACTTGCATCACACACAATTTGTCATTATTGTTCAAAATAATGACAAATTGTGTGTGATGCAAAAGCCTCTGCCTAGTTGCGAGACACGTGTGAGAACAATGTTTGTTTCAAATTGTATTAGACTACACAATGTCTCCATCACGCGACAATATTTGTTTCAAATTATATTAGACTACATGATGTCTCCATCACGCGAAAAGAAGTGTAGCTAGCTGTGGCTCCTGTTGTTTCTGATAACAATGTTAATCGTAAGTATCTTATCGTTTCAATAAATGTGGTGAGTTATGATCACGAGTAACTTTCTATTAGGGTCATTCTTTAATTATTATGTTGCATGCTAAATTTCATATTAGGTTAGAAGAGCTGTAAGGTAATTAAATGGTGACAAAGTCAAAAAAATTATTTATTTTTCTTCTGCCGATTAAATTCATCCGTCTTTAGGTGCTTTGCTTTGGTTGTATCGAGTATAGCTTGTCATTTAATATCTGGGCTATATTTAGTGAAACTAATAAAACATAGGTCTACAGCTATTATAAAACGTAAAGTTTTGTGTGTATTTTACTTTTTACTTATTAACATAGTCTTAATATGTAGCTCAGTTCACAATAATACTAACTTCATCACAGTCATTTCCTATAACATCCGAGCCACGCCCCTTTGTTTTGACTAACCGAAACATGGCGGACCAATGTTTAATTGTCTTCAACTTTCTGAGGTCTTTGTCCTCTCTATAGTATCTAGCTCGTTGGTTCAACCTTTCTGTTGTGAGGAGGGGTGGTTTGTTACTTGCGGGGAGACTACCTGCCGCCTACATTACTATCCTAGAGTGAGTACAAGTACCAACTTTAGAACGAGAAAAAATGTATAGTATATCGGACAAAAGTTTTGCGAGCCAATGTACATTACACCACAGTCTACTATATACAGTCGCGAAGCTTGAGGTGTTTTTTTGCAAATCTCGTGATAAAGCGCTCCAAGCGGTTAGCAACTAGAAACAATAGACTGTCCATGGTCGACTTTGGACTGTGTCGTATTTCTATCGAGTGCTAGCTCGTTGCGTATTTCACTTTGATGCTTGTGAAATGTTCGTTATTGGTTATAATGAAAATGTTAATGGCTAAAATATAATAATTAGAATAATAATATGGGACAAGGAGGAGACGTTTGTAGTGCTATAAACTGTAGCCACAGTAAGAAAAAGAGGCCAGAGTTATCATTTTTCCGATTTCCGAAAGATTCAGAAAGTTTTCTGGGTTTCCACAAGAATGCTGTGCAGAAACAAAACTGTTAATTTGAAGTTCTTTGTGACTGTTAGAATACATTATAGCCTTAAATTTCACAATGAAATGTTTCAGTCTAACCGAAAGGACATTAGATACCGGTTAAAGTTCTGTCACTTAGGCTGCTAAATTTCCAGAGAAATAAAGGTTAGGTCTACTTTTTTTTTTTTTTTTTTTCAGAGGATATATTTTTAATTGTAGCTATTAATTTTGTTATTATTTTATGTGTTATTTTACTAAAGACGTAGAAAAATTAAGTTTGTTTTAATGAAATTTATTGATCACGTTTTATTTTCAATTCTGGTGGGATTATTATTGCTTAGGCCTACTTTTTTCTTAAAAGGATATGTTTTTAATTATAGCTGTTATTTTTATTTGTTGCTTTACTAGAGACGTAGAAAAAGTCTGTTACAATAAAATTTATTGATCACGTTTTATTTCCAATTCTGGTGTGATTATTGTTGCTTAACCTCATCCCACTTTGTTAACTACGTAAGCCTACACTACAAGTACCTGTACGCGTAAGTTACTCCATTAATTCATATTTCCATTATTATTGTCGTAAAGAGAAATGCAAATTAATATTTATTGGTTTCATAGTTAATTATCGCTATAATCTTGAATGAGTGAAGCTATTATAGTAAATTTCAGTTCGTTTTGCACAAACAAAAATTATATTAACTTATTTCTTGCAGGTATCTTCGAGTTTATGGTGGAATTTAATATACTTCATTAAAATAATAAATTAACTTTATGCATTTAATATTTCAATAATGGAAGGAAGGTGTTAATTTTTCCAAAAGAACACAACGAAAGTGTAACATATTTTGTAGGCTGCTAGGAGAGAGATCTGCGATGATGAGGCAATAGTAGCGATCCTAGTGGTGGGCAACTACCCATGTTTGCATTTTTACTACATATTGAGCTTCGCGATTGTATATAGTAGACTGTGATTACACATTGACGAAGAAGTCGTTCAGTAAGTTTCAGACTGACTAGACTCTTTGACTTCTTATGTAAGTGAAAGCTGAGGTGTTAATCTTTGTTGGTTTGTGGAAATTATTTAGTTACAAAGAAAAGCAGTTCGAACTCCTGAAATTATTAGTTCATATACAGATTGATATAATATTCAAATTAGCTTGTTTTTATTGACATGAAGATGTATTGTAGAGCTTCTTGCTCCCAGCGTTGTATTTATGTTTACAGAATAAAGTAGAAACAAAAGTGTGTGCTGCTAATGGTGTAGACTCGTTACATGTCAGTTACGAGTTGTATCTATAAATTGCCCAGATTTTCGTACATAAATTCTCAGTTTGACGATATTTCTTCCAAGAAGGAGTTCTGTCCAGGTATTTTGAATTGCGTGAATATTTATCAGAATTCATAATAGAAAAATAGAGACAGTCCAGAAATACTGTCGGTGACTCAGGAGAAGACGAGAGCGGACTGAGAAGGAAGGGATGTGAACAGATAACGTACGACAACACGTGCAATATTTGTACTGCAGTAAGCGGAAACATTAGGTCTCCTTCTGTTCAACTTAGCTTTAATTTCCATACGCATTGTTACTCATGTTTCCTGCACGAGTAATAACCTGGCTACTGGGATGCTTATCTGAGCGATGTTTATAATAATCAGCAGCGATAGTCAAGAAGGTCACATTCTTTCCGCTCGTCTTCCCCTGAGTAACGGACAATAGTTGATTCTACATGGATCGAGGAAATTAACTTTCTCAAGGATATATTCGAGCATCTGAACGTTTTGAATTGGAGATCGCAAGGAAAGAATTAGTTAATTTATGTCGACGGATATTGTTAAAAGCTTTCAGATGAAGATTTCATTGTGGATGTCACAGATCTCACGGCACAATTTTTTATAATTCCAACGCCTTCGGTCATTGAACTCCTGTTCAACAGTGTAAAATGCTGCAATGCTTTAAAATCCCTGGGAAGAGTTCCATAGACGATTTAAAGATATTGACCTGCTTCAGCCCAAGTTGGATTTGTTTCGTTATCCTTAGGCTACTCATAAAAAGTATACCAATACAATTACAATTGAATACCTAAATTGACAAACATCCCAAGTCCAAAATTGAGCGAATTCGACTTTTTACCTACTGTACTCCAACCACGAGAAAGTCTCTGGAGAGTGAGACGAAGCGGGGTAATGCTGTGAATGAATGTTGATGTCATAAGGTCACACACGTGGGTACTCGTATCTGTATTGACTAGCTCTCACAGCACAAACAATAACATTGATACACACATATTGATACTACCCTAGTTACAAAATTAGATCACTGTTAATCTCCTGGTCTTTTAATCTCTCCATAAAGGAAATAACATATGCAGGAAAGCGCATGTTTTTAAACTGACGTTATAACGGTAATATTATCTATCTACTTCGCTCCAATAGATGACGCAATAGTAAGCACATTCCTTTCACGGTTGATCTCCTGGCTGGATAACAGTAACAAGTTGTGTTTTATATAGGCTATCATTCTTTATAAAAATATCCTAAGTTCGACTGTTTTTTTTAATCTTACAAATATTTACTTCAATACTCATCATGCAAGCCTATGGACTTGGAATGTTAGCCAATTCAGGTCTTCCATTAGATATTATTTTACTGCAAGAAACATTTCACCGGACATAAGTAGGCTGGGGGTCGGAAAAAATCACAAAAAGCACTTCTGAATTATTACGCGAAAAGTCAGGAATTTAAATTTGTTTCTAGAAGTGTGATGATGCTCATATAACAACAATAATGAGGCTAATTTATTACCCAATTATGTAAAACTGCTTAAGTTAAAGAAAAGCTATGTTTATTACTGTATTTGTTGTATCCTACTGTTTTATAATTAATTGCATTTATTACAGAGATACATGCTGCAAAACATGCTTTTATTTCTTGTTTTATTGTATGAGCGTAACACATTATCTACATATTGAAGAGCAGTTTAATTCATCTTGCAGTGGTAGGCCAATAAAGTTCATTTTGCTCACCTCTTCTTTTTCACCGCTACTGATAGATTCATTGGAACCTGTGAGCGCTTAGTAGCACGTAGAGTCTTTCACGTCTTCTGACTTTGACATCCCTGCAGTAGCAGGATGCAGGGCTAGCCTTAACCGCGGTATAATAAACCGAACTATGTCAGTTTTCTGCGATTGCACTCCGTCGTTGCGTGTTAGTTTAATCAAAAGTGCATGCGTATGTGTTACATAGGCCCTACTAATTTTGTGTAAAATGGCCCATACTGGGAGAACACTGAGGTCATTATTTACAGAATTAAAAGAGGAAACTTTTCAAGTTGGGCGTATGAAACATAATAAGTTTACAAATATAATAGCAGGAAAATTGAGTTCACTTGGTTCTTTGCTCTAACCAGTGGCCTTCAACATTTTGGATATTATTCCCTCATTCTTTGGAGAAGGATGTTAGATCTCGAGTAGAATATGTCCGAGACACTATGATATTCCGCCTTTCAGTAAGGCCTCTCTTAAATGGATTTTTATAGAGTTCGTGAGCCCAATCTTAAAAAACGTACAATTTGTTAGGTTATAACGAGTTTTATCACACTATGCATGCCTATCGTCTGGCAATATAAAAGGTAACACAATTTACCAGTAGGTAAAAAGACGGAGACATATAAAAATATAACTTTCTTTATTTAAACATAAATACACGTTGAACTCGGATTCAACTTCATAAAATGACTGCCGAATGATTATCTGTCCTCTGGTGCTTAAGATAACTGCGGACTTCGATGAATCTTAACAGAAAGCTGTAAGGAAAGAAAGAATATTAGAATGCCAAATTACCAAACATTTGCCCTAACAATTTTGTCTTCGTTACACAAGAAATATTCGTCTCCCTGCTATCTGATGACTGCAGTTTTTAAATTAGGAACTAATGAGAACGTTAGAAATGTTGTTGTTGTTGTTTTCTAATGCCAGGCGTTTGATAATAAAGTCATTTGACCTCTTGCACTCCAATATTTTTCAAAGATATTATCGTAACCAGCCACTGAAGCACAGATTTTGAGGTGTTCCGAATCCATTTCTTGGTTTGAGTTGCACAATGGGCAGTTAGGGGAGCTAGTATTATCCTCTTACAAGAATGAATATCAATAATTTTGTTATATGCACTGAAATTTTTAAAATAAGAACTAATGCAAACTTTACAAATGGAGTATTATCTTCTTATGTAAATGAATAGGTATCAATAATGTTAAATTTTTAAACTTAGAACTAATGCGAACGTTAAAAATGGAGTATTATCTACTTACGTGAGAGAAAATCAGTATATTTTATGTATACTGTACAATATAACGGGAATTTCAAATTAGGCTCCAAACTTTTTTCATAGTTGACTCACTGCCAAATGATTGGTCTCTGGTGTCTTAAGATAACTGCTGACTTCGATGAATCTTAACAGAATGCTGTAAGAAAAGAAAGTATATTAGAATGCCAAATTACCAAACATTTGCTCTAACAAGTTTTTCTTCGTTATACATGAAATAATCGTCTCCCTGCTATCTGATGACTACAGTTTTTAAATTAGGAACTAATGAGAACGTTAGAAATGTTGTTGTTGTTTTCTAATGCCAGGCGTTTGATAATAAAGTCATTTGACCTCTTGCACTCCAATATTTTTCAAAGATATTATTATAACCAGCCACTGAAGCACAGATTTTGAGGTGTTCCGAATCCATTTCTTGGTTTGAGTTGCACAATGGGCAGTTAGGGGAGCTAGTATTATCCTCTTACAAGAATGAATATCAATAATTTTGTTATATGCACTGAAATTTTTAAAATAAGAACTAATGCAAACTTTACAAATGGAGTATTATCTTCTTATGTAAATGAATAGGTATCAATAATGTTAAATTTTTAAACTTAGAACTAATGCGAACGTTAAAAATGGAGTATTATCTACTTACGTGAGAGAAAATCAGTATATTTTATATATACTGTACAATATAACGGGAATTTCAAATTAGGCTCCAAACTTTTTTCATAGTTGACTCACTGCCAAATGATTGTTCTCTGGTGTCTTAAGATAACTGCTGACTTCGATGAATCTTAACAGAAAGCTGTAAGAAAAGAAAGTATATTAGAATGCCAAATTACCAAACATTTGCTCTAACAATTTTTTCTTCGTTACACAAGAAATAATCATCTCCCTGCTATCTGATGACTACAGTTTTTAAATTAAGAACTAATGAGAATGTTAGAAATGTAGCTAGTATTATCTCCTTACAAGAATGAATATCAATAATTTTGTTATATGTACTGAAATTTTTAAAATAAGAACTAATGCAAACTTTACAAATGGAGTATTATCTTCTTATGTGATTGAATAGGTATCAATAATGTTAAATTTTTAAACTTAGAACTAATGCGAACGTTAAAAATGTAGTATTATCTACTTACGTGAGAGAAAATCAGTATATTTTATATATACTGTACAATATAACGGGAATTTCAAATTAGGCTCCAAATTTTTTTCATAGTTGACTCACTGCCAAATGATTGTTCTCTGGTGTCTTAAGATAACTGCTGACTTCGATGAATCTTAACACAATGCTGTAAGAAAAAAAGTATATTAGAATGCCAAATTACCAAACATTTGCTCTAACAAGTTTTTCTTCGTTATACATGAAATAATCGTCTCCCTGCTATCTGATGACTACAGTTTTTAAATTAGGAACTAATGAGAACGTTAGAAATGTTGTTGTTTTCTAATGCCAGGCGTTTGATAATAAAGTCATTTGACCTCTTGCACTCCAATATTTTTCAAAGATATTATCATAACCAGCCACTGAAGCACAGATTTTGAGGTGTTCCGAATCCATTTCTTGGTTTGAGTTGCACAATGGGCAGTTAGGGGAGCTAGTATTATCCTCTTACAAGAATGAATATCAATAATTTTGTTATATGCACTGAAATTTTTAAAATAAGAACTAATGCAAACTTTACAAATGGAGTATTATCTTCTTATGTAAATGAATAGGTATCAATAATGTTAAATTTTTAAACTTAGAACTAATGCGAACGTTAAAAATGGAGTATTATCTACTTACGTGAGAGAAAATCAGTATATTTTATATATACTGTACAATATAACGGGAATTTCAAATTAGGCTCCAAACTTTTTTCATAGTTGACTCACTGCCAAATGATTGTTCTCTGGTGTCTTAAGATAACTGCTGACTTCGATGAATCTTAACAGAAAGCTGTAAGAAAAGAAAGTATATTAGAATGCCAAATTACCAAACATTTGCTCTAACAATTTTTTCTTCGTTACACAAGAAATAATCATCTCCCTGCTATCTGATGACTACAGTTTTTAAATTAAGAACTAATGAGAATGTTAGAAATGTAGCTAGTATTATCTCCTTACAAGAATGAATATCAATAATTTTGTTATATGTACTGAAATTTTTAAAATAAGAACTAATGCAAACTTTACAAATGGAGTATTATCTTCTTATGTGATTGAATAGGTATCAATAATGTTAAATTTTTAAACTTAGAACTAATGCGAACGTTAAAAATGTAGTATTATCTACTTACGTGAGAGAAAATCAGTATATTTTATATATACTGTACAATATAACGGGAATTTCAAATTAGGCTCCAAACTTTTTTCATAGTTGACTCACTGCCAAATGATTGGTCTCTGGTGTCTTAAGATAACTGCTGACTTCGATGAATCTTAACAGAATGCTGTAAGAAAAGAAAGTATATTAGAATGCCAAATTACCAAACATTTGCTCTAACAAGTTTTTCTTCGTTATACATGAAATAATCGTCTCCCTGCTATCTGATGACTACAGTTTTTAAATTAGGAACTAATGAGAACGTTAGAAATGTTGTTGTTTTCTAATGCCAGGCGTTTGATAATAAAGTCATTTGACCTCTTGCACTCCAATATTTTTCAAAGATATTATCATAACCAGCCACTGAAGCACAGATTTTGAGGTGTTCCGAATCCATTTCTTGGTTTGAGTTGCACAATGAGCAGTTAGGGGAGCTAGTATTATCCTCTTACAAGAATGAATATCAATAATTTTGTTATATGCACTGAAATTTTTAAAATAAGAACTAATGCAAACTTTACAAATGTAGTATTATCTTCTTATGTAAATGAATAGGTATCAATAATGTTAAATTTTTAAACTTAGAACTAATGCGAACGTTAAAAATGGAGTATTATCTACTTACGTGAGAGAAAATCAGTATATTTTATATATACTGTACAATATAACGGGAATTTCAAATTAGGCTCCAAACTTTTTTCATAGTTGACTCACTGCCAAATGATTGGTCTCTGGTGTCTTAAGATAACTGCTGACTTCGATGAATCTTAACAGAATGCTGTAAGAAAAGAAAGTATATTAGAATGCCAAATTACCAAACATTTGCTCTAACAAGTTTTTCTTCGTTATACATGAAATAATCGTCTCCCTGCTATCTGATGACTACAGTTTTTAAATTAGGAACTAATGAGAACGTTAGAAATGTTGTTGTTGTTTTCTAATGCCAGGCGTTTGATAATAAAGTCATTTGACCTCTTGCACTCCAATATTTTTCAAAGATATTATCATAACCAGCCACTGAAGCACACATTTTGAGGTGTTCCGAATCCATTTCTTGGTTTGAGTTGCACAATGGGCAGTTAGGGGAGCTAGTATTATCCTCTTACAAGAATGAATATCAATAATTTTGTTATATGCACTGAAATTTTTAAAATAAGAACTAATGCAAACTTTACAAATGGAGTATTATCTTCTTATGTAAATGAATAGGTATCAATAATGTTAAATTTTTAAACTTAGAACTAATGCGAACGTTAAAAATGGAGTATTATCTACTTACGTGAGAGAAAATCAGTATATTTTATATATACTGTACAATATAACGGGAATTTCAAATTAGGCTCCAAACTTTTTTCATAGTTGACTCACTGCCAAATGATTGGTCTCTGGTGTCTTAAGATAACTGCTGACTTCGATGAATCTTAACAGAATGCTGTAAGAAAAGAAAGTATATTAGAATGCCAAATTACCAAACATTTGCTCTAACAAGTTTTTCTTCGTTATACATGAAATAATCGTCTCCCTGCTATCTGATGACTACAGTTTTTAAATTAGGAACTAATGAGAACGTTAGAAATGTTGTTGTTGTTTTCTAATGCCAGGCGTTTGATAATAAAGTCATTTGACCTCTTGCACTCCAATATTTTTCAAAGATATTATCATAACCAGCCACTGAAGCACAGATTTTGAGGTGTTCCGAATCCATTTCTTGGTTTGAGTTGCACAATGGGCAGTTAGGGGAGCTAGTATTATCCTCTTACAAGAATGAATATCAATAATTTTGTTATATGCACTGAAAATTTTAAAATAAGAACTAATGCAAACTTTACAAATGGAGTATTATCTTCTTATGTAAATGAATAGGTATCAATAATGTTAAATTTTTAAACTTAGAACTAATGCGAACGTTAAAAATGGAGTATTATCTACTTACGTGAGAGAAAATCAGTATATTTTATATATACTGTACAATATAACGGGAATTTCAAATTAGGCTCCAAACTTTTTTCATAGTTGACTCACTGCCAAATGATTGGTCTCTGGTGTCTTAAGATAACTGCTGACTTCGATGAATCTTAACAGAATGCTGTAAGAAAAGAAAGTATATTAGAATGCCAAATTACCAAACATTTGCTCTAACAAGTTTTTCTTCGTTATACATGAAATAATCGTCTCCCTGCTATCTGATGACTACAGTTTTTAAATTAGGAACTAATGAGAACGTTAGAAATGTTGTTGTTGTTTTCTAATGCCAGGCGTTTGATAATAAAGTCATTTGACCTCTTGCACTCCAATATTTTTCAAAGATATTATCATAACCAGCCACTGAAGCACAGATTTTGAGGTGTTCCGAATCCATTTCTTGGTTTGAGTTGCACAATGGGCAGTTAGGGGAGCTAGTATTATCCTCTTACAAGAATGAATATCAATAATTTTGTTATATGCACTGAAATTTTTAAAATAAGAACTAATGCAAACTTTACAAATGGAGTATTATCTTCTTATGTAAATGAATAGGTATCAATAATGTTAAATTTTTAAACTTAGAACTAATGCGAACGTTAAAAATGGAGTATTATCTACTTACGTGAGAGAAAATCAGTATATTTTATATATACTGTACAATATAACGGGAATTTCAAATTAGGCTCCAAACTTTTTTCATAGTTGACTCACTGCCAAATGATTGGTCTCTGGTGTCTTAAGATAACTGCTGACTTCGATGAATCTTAACAGAATGCTGTAAGAAAAGAAAGTATATTAGAATGCCAAATTACCAAACATTTGCTCTAACAAGTTTTTCTTCGTTATACATGAAATAATCGTCTCCCTGCTATCTGATGACTACAGTTTTTAAATTAGGAACTAATGAGAACGTTAGAAATGTTGTTGTTGTTTTCTAATGCCAGGCGTTTGATAATAAAGTCATTTGACCTCTTGCACTCCAATATTTTTCAAAGATATTATCATAACCAGCCACTGAAGCACAGATTTTGAGGTGTTCCGAATCCATTTCTTGGTTTGAGTTGCACAATGGGCAGTTAGGGGAGCTAGTATTATCCTCTTACAAGAATGAATATCAATAATTTTGTTATATGCACTGAAAATTTTAAAATAAGAACTAATGCAAACTTTACAAATGGAGTATTATCTTCTTATGTAAATGAATAGGTATCAATAATGTTAAATTTTTAAACTTAGAACTAATGCGAACGTTAAAAATGGAGTATTATCTACTTACGTGAGAGAAAATCAGTATATTTTATATATACTGTACAATATAACGGGAATTTCAAATTAGGCTCCAAACTTTTTTCATAGTTGACTCACTGCCAAATGATTGGTCTCTGGTGTCTTAAGATAACTGCTGACTTCGATGAATCTTAACAGAATGCTGTAAGAAAAGAAAGTATATTAGAATGCCAAATTACCAAACATTTGCTCTAACAAGTTTTTCTTCGTTATACATGAAATAATCGTCTCCCTGCTATCTGATGACTACACTTTTTAAATTAAGAACTAATGAGAACGTTAGAAATGTAGCTAGTATTATCTCCTTACAAGAATGAATATCAATAATTTTGTTATATGTACTGAAATTGTTAAAATAAGAACTAATGCAAACTTTACAAATGGAGTATTATCTTCTTATGTGATTGAATAGGTATCAATAATGTTCTTACATATATACTAAATTTTTAAACCTAGAACTAATGCGAATGTTGTAAATGGAGTATTAGCTACTTACGTGAGTGAAAATCAGTATATTTTATATATACTGTACAATATAACGGGAATTTTAAATTAGGCTCCAAACGTTTTTCTCAAATGACTGCCGAATGATTATCTGTCCTCTGGTGCCTTAAGATAACTGGGGATTTCGATGAATTTTAATATAAATCTGTAAACAAAGAAAGAATATTAGAATTGTAAATTACCAAACATTTGCTCTAAACAATTTTTTCTTCGTTACACAAGAAATAACCGTCGCCCAGCTATGTGATGACTACAACTTGAGCTATTCGAAGGCGAATTTCGCATTTCAGATCCCACTGAGGGGTTTCTGAATCTTAAGTATCGATAAAACTACTCGCCTTGTTAAAAGGAAACTTTGGAAATTCCACTGTTACGGACAGTTTACATCTCCAACCTTTCGGAGCTACATGGAATTCATCATCATGGTAAAATATCTAGATCTCGTGGGTCAACTAGTCTGTTGGGCCCGTTATGTGAAACTACTGCAAAAATGCTTGGCTCTAGTTAATAATGATTTACTCACAGCTGCTACCCAAGTACATTTCCGTTAGTTATTAGACTAGAATTTGCAAACAATTGTCCAGATTTCTTCTCATTTGCCAACATATAAATTTCTGCAAAACATATTCACAGGTGAAACCTTAGGAGCTGCAGCGACTCAGTACTTTTATCCCACATTCTCAATCTCTTCTGCCTCAATCCCTACCTCTCCCTTCTAATCTCACATGCTAGCTTGTACTGTGTTCTTATACAGGGACATCATTTTATTTTTACTTCAATTTTTATTGTACCTGAGTTTTTGAATGTACTTCACTCCCACCCCTTCTACTAATGAAGTTCCAACTCCACACAGAGTCAAGACAGCAGATAGTAAGTAGTATTGAGTTACTGAGTATAGTACGTTCCAGAAATATGTTCGCGTTTTCCAGTGACGAAAGAGCTTTCAATATTGAATCATATTTTCGCACAAGTACTGTCCGTTTGCCTACGTCGCATCCCGATTTCTCCCTGCTTCTGTTCACCCCTCTGTAAAAGCTGGGCTGTCTTAGCTCTTTTCTGAAAACATTAATTTCTGTTAGGAATTGGACATTTACGTAATAATATACAACGGTTTAATGTAACTTAGGCGGCCGGGTAGCTCAGTTCGTAGAGTAGCTGGCTACGGACTGGAACGTCCGGGGTTCGATGCCAGGTGGCGACAGGATTTTTTCTCGTTGCCAAACTTTCAGAACGGCCTCGAGGTTCACTCAGCCTCCTATAAAATTGAGTACCGGGTCCTTCCCGGGGGTAAAAGGCGGTCAGAGCGTGGTGCCGACCACACCACCTCATTCTAGTGCCGAGGTCATGGAAAGCACGGTGCTCTACCTCCATGCCCCCCAAGTGCCTTCATGGCATGTTAGGGGATACCTTTACCTTTACCTTAATGTAACTTAAATAAAAGAGCCTCGTTAATTAACTGTCAGGTGATTTCCCCCCTTTATACGATCCTGCGGCATAACCACTTGGACGGACAGTAGTTAGTATGTCTGAGTAATTTCATCTGTGGGGGTCGGGCAGAAGTGAAGATTGAATTTACAGTACGTAAGGTACTCT
The DNA here is from genome assembly GCF_040183065.1 of Periplaneta americana. Taxonomy (NCBI): domain Eukaryota; kingdom Metazoa; phylum Arthropoda; class Insecta; order Blattodea; family Blattidae; genus Periplaneta; species Periplaneta americana. The sequence continues at coordinate 131,901,162 of NC_091122.1, read as the reverse complement.
TTTATAGAGTAGGTACAGAATTATTTCAACATGAGTTACTAGTACGAAGGACGAAACTGGCAATTGGAATTAGATGCAATAGTCTATAGTGCGATAATATGCACAAAAGAACTGAAGCCTGTATTGAAATGAACGGACACCATTTTCAAAAATGTGTTTAAATATTAATATTATGATTATTTTTCAATTTAACTTCTTTCTCTATATTGTATGCTAATGTGCTGTAGACAGTATAATATACACTGCATAATGAATACGTTCGCATGGATAACTCAGTTCGTGAGTAAAAATACTTATTCTTAATACAGTACTGTATTTTGACTAAACAAAAACCTAATGAAAATTATCGAACTCAAAAGCAATATTTCCTAGTTTACGTAAATGGATTAACTAATTTTTCTTCCCTCCTATACCTAGTAGACTGATTTGTTTGTGTTTTACGCCAGTATCATCGAACTACAGTCGTGGAAGGGGGTAGCAAACTGTGTTTCCGATTCTCTAAAGATACAGCCAGGTTAATATTAAACATGTTAGTAAAAATAAATGATACTATATGCGCCCTTCATTCTGTGTGGAGGACAGTTGGAACTTCATTAGGAGAAGGGGTGGGAGTGAAGTACATTCAAAAACTCAGGTACAATAAAAAGTGGAAAAAAAATAAATAAATAAAATGATGTCCCTGTACTATAAACTATTGGATTCCAGTAGGGCAGAAACGAGCACAGTAAGAAATATTTAATGGAAATTGGCGAGAAATATTTTTTTGTGCTTTATATAGAGTCGTTTATCTACATTGGTCATATCGCGACATTTACTATAGATGTAATATCATTTTGTCTGAAATTCGGCGTCCTCTGTAACCCAGAGACATCTGACTGTCTGACCCTGAGGTGCTGTCTCACCCTCGCAACATCCACAGCGTCGAGCTGGACACTTAAACCGCGACTGGGTCACCGAGGAGTTCTCTCACCAACGTGACATCTGCCGCGAAGCACCATCCATCTCTAGACCGGACATTTAAACTCACTTGACTGGCGCTATCTAGTGTACACTGTTCCAACTATTACGATGGCGGATTGCTGAAATATATTTATTGTCGGGGCCGGGGGGGGGTTATGGCAGTGGCGGTTCCTCGAGGGAGGGAAGGGAGGAACGTCCTCCTTACATTTTTTCTTGTTTTGAAAGTAAATACCAAATAAAATATGTGCCTTGAAATTCGAGGAAGATTCGATAATTTTTAAGTTCACAGCTATAAGAAAACCTCGGTTGATCGAGTTTTAAAAGACGCGCGCTCAGGTGCTCCTAGAAAACTGTGAGAAAGATGTGAGATTGTTTGTGCGGAGGAAAGTCAATCCATTCCTCCTTTACTACAGTTAACACACATAGACAACAGCGCACTAGCGGCCAGAGAAAGAAGCAGAGTTTTAAAGCAAGTGAATGAACGGAGAGGGAAGAGATCCTCCTCTGATTCAGCGCATGGGCGAGAAATAGTGTAGCAGATAGAAACCGATTGGTCGTGCATAAAGCTAGCTTTTTACCCCTGCCATCTAACGATGTTGCATTCAGTCAGACTGTAACACATCTAGGAAGAGGCACAATAAAAACAGTTTTAACGCAAAGCTATGAAAGACATCATATAAACTTTTTTTAAATTATAAATCAAAATATATTCTTCATTGCACTTTGTATAGGCTACTATTCATGGTTTGAAAATTTCGAGGATATCTGAAAGTTGAAGTTGGGTTTATATAAAACAAAGAGGAAGTAGTTGTACATTAGTATCGCAGATCTTTTTGGCCCCTGAAAATCACTTCCATTCATTGTCTACTAGACAGGGCAACAGCCAAGTTGTCAGTTTTGTACAAATGTATTTGAAATTGAAAGTACTCCAAACTACATTATTTGCAATATAAAAAAATTAATCGGCCACCGGCAGCTTTGAACAATAATGGTAGTATGACTTTACAAGAACTGACATTCTCCAAAAGCATGTGAGACTGAACTTGTAAAATATACATTTGACAATGTACATGTAGCAACACAGGCCACGTGTGTGGGTGCAGTGTTCTCACCTTCGTAACAGATTATTTCCCATTCCCATTTCCGTAAAACGGTTCCGGTTACGTGTTAGCTAGTCTCTTCCAATACGTGTGATGCTGCAGTGTTCGCGAAAAATGCTGCGAGGTTGTGAATTTCCTTGTAATTGTTAATTTGTGCAATTATTCAATAATGAATGGAAGTGAAAACATATTATATTTTGGACAATTTAGGAAACTCAGTTTACAAGAACAGATTACTGCTATACAAAAGAGAAGGCCAACCCCAACACTGCCTGGTTTTACATATAGTACATGCATGTAGACCAATTTGTAGCATGTTTCATTCAAGAAGGTGTCATTTTATGCTGTTAACTTCTTTCCTCCTCTTAAGAAATATGCAGGAGCCGCTACTGGGTTATGGATCTGGTTTTCGTGGAAATTGGAAACCAACTCAGCATTTGCCTTTATTACAGAAAATATATAGTACGGGGTATAATTGATTGAGGGAACCACGAAAAAAACCTCAATCATGTTGGCCGGCCCCGGGACCTTCCGAATACGATTATGTACGTGTCCCAAACGCAAGCATCTGAGCTAACAAATGTTTAGGAACAATGAGAAAAATGAGGAAATTAAGAAGACCTATAATATTTTCATATGAAATTATTTTTGGTGTAGTTCTGTATTTTACGTTCATATATTCCTTTAATTGAATTTGTTGTAAACTTAGTTCTGAAAGCCCTATACAGCAGCCCCACCTTAAAATGGAGACGGTCGGGCGGTTTGAAATTTCAGCTGGAAACAGTCCACAATTAAAAACAGAGTATAGTGAGTATTTTCCTAAGTTTTGCTATATTTAACTGCTGTGAGCATTCACTTCATAAGCAGGACTAAATCACCAAACTCATAGTTCGAACCCCAGTACGAGAGCAAATTTTTCTCCATTATTAATAAATAATAACCATAACAGAGAATTCTGTACGATCAAATATTTAATAATATCATATAGACATTAAATATAAACCAAACCAAATCTCTAAAGGCTTTTTTGTAGGATATATATATATATAATTTGAAATGGTAATGGAAATTACGGGAAAATGGCTGAACGGATTTTAATAAATGACCCCTCATTTAGAAGCTTGGAACCCAAAGTTTTTCATAAAAATAGTAGTTATCTGTGAAATGTCAATTTTCCTACATAATTTCGCTATTTTCCAAAATCCATCTGTCGTCAGCTTTGAGAAATAATGGCTTTTCAAAATAAAACAAAACACAAACACTACAGTAAACATTATTACACGAAGGCCATGATCTGCAGGATTGCTGACATATTTAGTGTTCAAATTCAATTGGTTATTAAAAACTTCAAGGCTTACTAAAAATAATTTAAAGGTCTGATTCTGTGGTGTGTAATTTTCTGAGTACAGCTGTGTATTGGATATTAAAATCTACAAAACTTGAGGTGGTTTTATGACATTATTATCATTAGAAATGAAATATTGTTATAGTTAATGCCATAATGTGACTGTCATTCATTAATTATACATATTAATAATATACCGATGATATGAAAGTGAAACGTTTTGGGGTTATATAAGTAGATGTAGAGAATACATGAAATTAGATCTTCATTTCTATAATTTACTGAGTGATGGCTATGTAGTATATATAACTACAAAACTTACGTAAGATAGTATTGTTATTAAAAATGAAATATTTTTATAGTTATTAATCAAGTGGGGTTGGGTATTTTTCATATATTTAATGGCGGTGTGGTGTAGATATTTATATGCGTCATTCTCTTCAGCATTGGCTCGAGAGAGCGCAAAAATTACAGTTCCTAAAGAAAGAAGCTATTGCTTTACTGCCACATGAAAAACCCACTGATCATCCTGACATTGTTACTTGCGTTTTCGCGTTGAAACTCAAAAACTGAAGGTGGATAAGTTCAAGGGAGTATGTTTCATTATAATGGAAGCAAATAACATTCAAAATGTCTGATAACCTTGAAATTGATTTAGACATTGAAAAACGATATGGCAAATTGAATTTATTTGAATATTATTTATAATTAACGCTAATTATTATAGTAACAGAACATAACCTCCTGCGACAGTATTGGATTTCCAGCCTCCGTGACGTTTCGCTAGTTGTCTTTCGATTTCATATCCCAGAATAATCGATACTTGCGCTTTCATATTGCTACAATGGTGTTTTCTGATTGGTGGAACACCTGAACTTCAATGAATAGGTGTACTTTAATGAGGTCCATTAAAGAGCTGCTACCAGGTGTATAATTACTACATTTCGGCATAGTCGAGCATAAAAAATTTTTAAAGTTTAACGACTTACTAACTTTATTGTAAGATTACAAAAATTTAATTAGAATATTGAATTAAGAAACTACACCGCATGCTTGTAAACACCAGGTGTGATCTTTTCGCCACACAGTGGGGTATTTGGCTGATTTAGGCGGCCAAAAATCGATTTTTTAAAATCCACTCTAGGTAGGAAAAAAATATCATAGGGTAAAGCTGTATATCAGCGAACAATAAACTACCCTATAGCGGTTTCTGAATAAGAAGACATATGGCCTAAGCCAATTGAGTGCTAGCAACAGTACGACGTTGTCACACGGTGCACGGCGCATGAGACGTGGAAAAAAGAGACAACAGATAAAGACAGAAACTATCAGTTGCAGCGAGCGGGCGGGTGGAGACCTGTGCCTTCATTGTGTGTAATATTTAAATATTATTACTCTTACTGCAGTAATTTTCATCCCAATTTTTATTACTTCTTCGCTTTACAGATCAGTAGACCTTGGAGTCACTAACTTGCGAAATAAAGTGACAGATACTGTATGTAGTAGAAATTTACTTTGCTAATGTCTGAAAAAGAATTTCTTAATTCTGTCTCAGACTTCCTTGTACAGCCAAGCTGAATTTATTATTGTTTATTTCTCCAGAGGAAAGATGAGATACAGTTTGCAGGGGCAGCCTACGAAACTAGCGATAATAAAACGTAAACATATCTGTAGATACGGTATGTAATTTAGTATTGATATTGAAGTTGAAAAGTATTTTAATTTTCCTCTGAAGCCTTTATAATTTAATTTAATTCTCTAGCTTATACATACCTAGGGGTCAAGGGTTCTATATTCTAGTTACGAATCTGGCTATAATGCAACGTAATCATAATGTGTGTTCATATATAATTCAGTACTCATACTGAAACTGTAGATTATTTTATTTTTCTCTATTAAACTAAGTCTATCTAATTTCATTTTATTATATAATTTTTACATATCTAGTTCCATATTCTGGCTAAGAATCCGGCTATAAGAATATAAGCATATCTGTTCATAGTATTCAGTATTCATTTATTTAATCTGGTAGAGATAAGGCCATCAGGCCTTCTCTGCCCCTCTACCAGGGGATTACAACTATAACATGAACAATAAGATTACAATTAATATTAAATTTACAATTACAATAAAAATTAAAGTACGACAAGATTACATGATTAATGAAAGCTAGACATTTTATCATAGAAGTTAAGAACAAAGGATATTTTTGTATTTACTGAATTACAAAAGTGATGAAATTACCATATATTGAGATTCTGTGATAGATTAAGAGAACTATTTACAAGAAACCATGTCTGAACGAGTCTCAATTACTGACCAAGTGCCTAGTAAATTTGCGTTTGAATTCAATTTTATTTCGACAGTCCCTGATGCTAGCAGGTAACGAATTCCAGAGTCTTTCCAGGGCTATTGTGAAAGAAGATGAGTAGCCCTAATTCTATACTCATATTGAATTTGAAGATTACTTTCTTTTACTTTGTTAAATCGAGCAGTACAGTCCTATTCCCTCCCAATTTTTTGTTTGAATTTAGTGTAGTCCGATTCCCTCCAAGCCTTAACCAGACACACAATTTCCGTCACACTTTACACCAGTGGCGGCTGATTGACTGAGGCAAGTGAGGCCGGGCCTCAGTCACTTGGCTTAACTGAAATCAAATTTTGTTTTCGTATAATGTGTTAGTTATTTGAAAGAAAGCATATATCGCTGTAGAAGCATTTGAAAGCTTTGATGTCTATAGAACTGTTTTTCAGTAAAATTTGTTCCTGAGGCCGGGATCGTTCGTGCCGGGTCTCGCTTGTGATGTATATAGACCTGTTTTGAAGTAAAATTTGTTCCTGAGGCCAGAATCGTTCGTGCCGGGTCTCGCTTAATGCATGTCATGTCCTTTCGCGGGCTTTGTTTGCGCTTAAAACGTTGTAGTTGAGGCACAATTCGTCTGGCCTGGTCAGATTTCACTCGTCCCAGCCATGGGCCGGCCTCAAGGGTAGAGTGGGGTGGGAATAGCAGTGGTGACTTGTCTTCCTGACTAGGCCATAAATAACAAAATTCCAGCTCTTTGGCAGGCAGAGACCCACTCGATTCTGTCCCCTTATGTCTCAGTTTATGACATATAAGCGAGGGTGTAGTACAGTAGTGAATGTGGGCCAATGTTGTTATATAATTCGGGAAAATATAAATATAAACAGAAACAAATGAGAGAAGTAATGCTGGCGCAGTTAATTCATTGTTAGAGTGTCCTTTTTTGAGAAGAAATAATACTGAAAGAAAGGAAGTTTTAAATAAAGAGAGAGCCTACCGAGATACCTACGACATCGCTGATAATTTTTCTCACACATAATCTTAAAACGCGAGTTTCTATTACATCCTGGTATGGGCAACATAAATGGTTATGTGTTAATGTGATGCAAAATAAACTTCTCTTGGCCTTGTTTGTTGCTGTCAAAGAAAAAAAAATAAAAAGAAAAGAAAGAAAAGGGGGATTTTAACACATATGGGTTGCTTCATCACACTGAAACAATCACTGAAACTCAGAGCATAACAGCTTATTTGGCGAGTGAAATTATTTTTTTCATTGATAATAATAAGAATAGACTAATAATAATAATAATAATAATAATAATAATAATAATAATAATAATAATAATAATAATAATAATACAGTAATAATGATATTAATAATATAATAACAATAATAATTAATATCATAAACAAACATTTCCTATCGGAGGCAATTAAACTAGTTGCATCTGGCCTCACCGAGGATTTCGATCACCGGCCGCTACTGCTTTACACAGACTTCGGACTGTCAAGGACATGACTGAAATAACCAATCCATACCCTTGGTGTGTTCATCGTTTGAATCAATTTTTATAAAGCACTTACAAATTTTCAACACTCACGTTCACCTCCTAACACCATCCTTCAATGTTTTTCGGAAGTTAAATTTGTAGTTCCCTCAACACAATTAATTCCTTCTTCCTTTCTATTATGATTATTTCCACGTCTGCCATTGTCTACACACCAGTGCACCGGTATGAGGAATGAACATCCCCGTTAACTCATTCAGTATTACCAACACAAAACTAAGGACAAATGAAGGCCTGGTAAACGACCAAATCGGTTGGTGTCTTTATTATAAACTTATATTTATATTTATATTCATGTGTATTTATGTGTATAAAAATAGTGCAAATATTGTTGAAAGTAGTCCAGAATACTGTTATGGACCAATATTTTCTATATTTTTCTTAGTTAATTCTGATTGAAAACATTACGATGTTTTTAAATCCACTAACAGATGGACTGCTTACATCAGGTATGCTCAAAATTGTAAAAGAGCCGATTACACGGATGATGCTGCACTGCATAACACACACAGTGTACGGACTGGGCTCCGCAACTACATTGCAGCACCGCCCGTGGCATAGTTCTTACACTCTTACAAATACGATATTAAACAGAATTTGAAAAAGGAAAGAGTATACACTATAATATTCAGTTATTACAATATTTATTATATCTAATATAGTTATGATATTATTATATCATCATAGGTAATGTTATTTTCATATTGCACCACACATTGCGGTCTATTCAACATGTGCATTCTTTTCTGCAAATAATCGGAAATGTATTTCCAACGAATTTACTAAAATGCGTAGCTGACTCAAAAGATGCTCATCTGTTAATCGGGATCTATGTTTGGATTTAGCAATCTTCATTCTCGAAAATAATTTTTCGCACACGTATGTCGAGGCGAAGGTAGCTAACATAGTGGTAGCGAAAAAGCTCATTTTGAGATATTTCGTTTTGTTTATTTTTTAAATAATTCTATGCTTGTCGAGTCACATTCTCTTCATTTAGTTCTGAATTCTACGTCACTTTGTACATCAATTAACTCGTCCTGGAACTGCACTTTCACGGATTGTACTAAATTTACTATGAAAGAATTAACAAAAGATTAATATCACTCTCCATGCGTCTAAAATCACTAAATCTATGTTCTGTGAATTCACATTTGAGTTGTTCCAGTACAGAGACATAATTAACTATATTTTGTTGAGGCACCATACATCTCTTTACAAGTTCACCATCCATGAAGGGTTTTAGTGCCTTAGCTAATTCCCAACATACTTAATAACTTGCTCCTAAACATAGACTCTGAATTGTTCGATTCTCTTCAGTGTTTGGGCTTTCATGAAGTGCTTTCAATTCTTGAAGCTGTAGTGCACGTTGCGCTCCTGAGAAATTATTTTATCAAAATATCTATTTCTGCTGGAATAAAATCACCACAATAATAATAATAATAATAATAATAATAATAATAATAACGTTGGCATATGAATATATATTACAGAAAACAGCTTCCCTGTCACTTCGGCATCTTCTGGATAGCACAGCCTATAATAAAGTTTTATGTTGCTCAGTAGTATTCCTGACAGTAGCTTACAACATAGTAAAGACTTTACGTTTTCACCGAATGCGGAGAAAAAATAGTCTTCCTCCCACAATATACGGAATGATCGATTGCTTACAGAAGGTTTTGTCTGTGTCATTGTCCCGCACTGTTCGTGCGTTTACTAAGTACTTGAACTGCCTTCCGCAGTCATCCGTCGAGCTTCGAACGAGGAACAGCATGCTCTACACTGGAAGGTTGTGATTACAGAACGTAATCGGGAGTCAGAGAATGAGCATACCTGGCTTACATGGACACTAGCGTACTTAGAGCATTCATGACCGCAACGATATGTAACGTGGCGTAGCAAGAAATTTTAAGCTAACTCAAGTATGAGAAAACGTATTACAAAAATATACTCTTAAAATAATTAGTAGTCAATGTCAAGTCAGCAGTACGAAGATTGGTTAAAACTTCGTAACACCAATAAATTATAACCTCAAATGGTATGCAATAAAACCTGATTTCACGGTTTACAATATATCTAACAAATAGACACGTATAGGTCGTATAACATTAGCTCACTCCCTGTCATACTTAGAGAAATAGCAATATTAATGGTCAATAAATACAGTATCAGCACAGCCTAGCATATACAGTCACGAAGCTTGAGTTGTGAGGGTGCTAGTAACAATAGACTGTGCCGGTACTATTTCGCATTGTCTGTAATGAGGCGATACTAGCGATCCTAGTGTTAGCAACTATCTATGGATGCATATTTACTACGTACTGAGCTTCGTGACTTTATATACTAGACTGTGGTATTATTATTATTACGTAAGTATGCGTCTGCCTTTTGTTTGTATCCTTCATTGACAGCAAGTCGGTCATTTGTTTTTTTTTTTAATTACACTTTTATTCGTAAGTCAGTCTTGATAATGGAATTGTCCTAAAAATTAAAGTAAATTGGTGTCGGGAACTGTTATTTCACTCATTATTTATTATATCAGCCACAATGCACACTAACACTTTAAATGAACACAACTCACGGTAAGGGATAACTCGGAAACTAAATTATTTTCGATGTCAAAGCTAGCTTCTTGCGACCAGGGTAATTTAGTTAGATAGGGATGGAAAATCTGCGGGCTGGGTTACACAGAAGAATGCGTGAAAGAAACGGGTCTGTTTGTAGCGCAGTGGAGGAGATTCGAATCTGGTGTGTGCACGCTTCTCATAAGTCATCCTGAGCTGCCGCATCACAATATTTAACGCGTAAATATAAATTCTATTAAAATTAATGAATGAGTTTGTTCATAAACTGCAGGTTTATTATGAAATTATTATTAACTGGGGAAGCTAAGCTTTTTAGCTTACATTGACGCTACGCCATTGTATTTAACCAAAAACAGATAGACCATGACACCCTCCCAGTCAGCTAGACTTTACGGGAGGGAATCGGACTACTTAATTCTAGAAGCTCCTTTTTGGTAAGGAGGGAATCGGTATCTTTACAATTATTGCTTCTTCGGAAAGCAAAATTAATCCTGGGAGAGAGTCGATAGCAACCCTGCCAGACAAGGTTGACCACTCAACGATTGCGACATCGAAATTGAGCAGTATCAACTAATGGCAGGGTAACTACTCAATCTTTTGCTTTTTATTTTATTCAAGCTGTCATTACACAACCTTACAATTTGCATTGGCAGACAATATTTTTGTATTTGCCTGTCTGCTGTAGGCATACAATAATGTGAGCGACATGAGGAAAATTTTCGAAATAAGCTCATCAGGAGTTCTGTTGTAGATATTCTGTATATATAGAAAGTTGCATAATTTTATCCCATATTTGGAAGTTACTTAAATATAAAATCTCAGATAGGCAATTCGACTATAAAAAATTACATTGTTACATGTCATAATTTTAAATAACAATTCCTAGTCAGTGTAAAATCAATGTAACAGAATATTAAAAAAATCTAAACTTTTTAACAAGTTAGTCAACCAGAAGAATTCTGTGATTAGCAGATAACACGTAAGAAACAATGGATGCGAAGTGGGTCATATTTTGCGATACCCATTAACTTATTTCTTAGTATTTGTAATTTGCGTGGTGGCGTATCGCACCACTAGAATAATACTGTCGTAACTCTCAAAAATTGAATTTTGAGTTGCAGGCAGTTTTCTAATCTTTATTTTTTTTTAATCCTCTATCAAACAGCAGAAGTGCCGTATCTCTAGGTTCAAATGCAAAGTCTGCGGGACTTACACTGATACTTGGTAATCATGATTTTTCATATGACTTTGAAATGTTTATCTTGCATTTATTCAAAACTGACTTTTGATAGTTACGCTAATATTATTCCAAGGATGCGATATAATTATGCCACTAAATTTAATATAAGAAGGAATTGGACAGATTTATGTCGGAATACTTACATCCAAATATAGTTTATTCCAAATGGATTGACGGATTGATGCAGCCCATGCAGTATGTCCGAGATGTTCTTCTCCTCCACGTTCGGTTAGTTGTCTGTCTAATCCATGGATCATAGGCTATCCGTGTACTGTTGTCATAATCGGTTGCCATCCTCCGTTTGCTGTTCATTTATAATATATATCTCATCCGGTGTGTATTGTCGAATCTGTGAATCCCTTTTAGGATTATACAAAGACAAATTCGAGTACTGTTGTCATAATCGGTTTCTCATCCAGTGTGTATTGTTGAATCCGTGAATCACTTTTAGGAATATACAAAGACAAATTCCAGTACTGTTGTCATAATCGGTTTCTCATCCAGTGTGTATTGTCGAATCCGTGGATCACTTTTAGGAATATACAAAGACAAATTCGAGTAGCGCTACTGTTGTCATAATCGGTTTCTCATCCAGTGTGTATTGTCGAATCCGTGAATCACTTTTAGGAATATAGAAAGACAAATTCCAGTACTGTTGTCATAATCGGTTTCTCATCCAGTGTTTACTATCGAATCCGTGAATCACTTTTAGGAATATACAAAGACAAATTCCAGTACTGTTGTTATAATCGGTTTCTCATCCAGTGTTTACTGTCGAATCCGTGAATCACTTTTAGGAATACACAAAGACAAATTCCAGTACTGTTGTCATAATCGGTTTCTCATCCAGTGTGTATTGTCGAATCCGTGAATCACTTTTAGGAATATACTAAGACAAATTCCAGTACTGTCGTCATAATAGGTTTCTCATTCAGTGTGTGTTGTCGAATCCGTGAATCACTTTTAGGAATATACAAAGACAAATTCGAGTAGGGCTACTGTTCTCATAATCGGTTTCTCATCCAGTGTGTATTGTCGAATCCGTGAGTCAGTTTTAGGAATATACAAAGACAAATTCGAGTAGGGCCATTGTTGTCATAATCGGTTTCTCATCCAGTGTGTATTGTCGAATCCGTGAATCACATTTAGGAATATACAAAGACAAATTCCAGTACTGTCGTCATAATCGGTTTCTCATCCAGTGTGTGTTGTCGAATCCCTGAATCACTTTTAGGAATATACAAAGACAAATTCGAGTAGGGCTACTGTTGTCATAATCGGTTTCTCATCGAGTGTGTATTGTCGAATCCGTGAGTCAGTTTCAGGAATATACAAAGACAAATTCGAGTAGGGCTACTGTTGTCATAATCGGTTTCTCATCCAGTGTGTATTGTCGAATCCGTGAATCACTTTTAGGAATATACAAAGATAAATTCCAGTACTGTTGTCATAATCGGTTTCTCATCCAGTGTTTATTGTCGAATCCGTGAATCACTTTTAGGAATATACAAAGACAAATTCCAGTACTGTTGTCATAATCGGTTTCTCATCCAGTGTGTATTGTCGAATCCGTGAATCACTTTTAGGAATATACTAAGACAAATTCCAGTACTGTCGTCATAATCGGTTTCTCATTCAGTGTGTGTTGTCGAATCCGTGAATCACTTTTAGGAATATACAAAGACAAATTCGAGTAGGGCTATGTTGTCATAATCGGTTTCTCATCCAGTGTGTATTGTCGAATCCGTGAGTCAGTTTCAGGAATATATAAAGACAAATTCGAGTAGGGCTACTGTTGTCATAATCGGTTTCTCATCCAGTGTGTATTGTCGAATCCGTGAATCACTTTTAGGAATATACAAAGACAAATTCCAGTACTGTCGTCATAATCGGTTTCTCATCCAGTGTGTGTTGTCGAATCCCTGAATCACTTTTAGGAATATACAAAGACAAATTCCAGTACTGTTGTCAGAATCGGTTTCTCATCCAGTGTGTATTGTCGAATCCCTGAATCACTTAGGAATATACAAAGGCAAATTCCAGTACTGTCGTCATAATCGGTATCTTATCCAGCGTGTATTGTCGAATCCGTGAATCACTTTTAGGAATATACAAAAACAAATTCCAGTACTGTTGTCATAATCGGTTTCTCATCCAGTGTGTATTGTCGAATCCGTGAATCACTTTTAGGAATATACAAAGATAAATTCCAGTACTGTTGTCATAATCGGTTTCTCATCCAGTGTGTATTGTCGAATCCGTGAATCACTTTTAGGAATATACAAAGACAAATTCCAGTACTGTTGTCATAATTGGTTTCTCATCCAGTGTGTATTGTCGAATCCGTGAATCACTTTTAGGAATATACAAAGACGAATTCCAGTACTGTTGTCATAATCGGTTTCTCATCCAGTGTGTATTGTCGAATCCGTGAATCACTTTTAGGAATATACAAAGACAAATTCCAGTAATGTCGTCATAATCGGTTTCTCATCCAGTGTGTATTGTCGAATCCGTGAATCACTTTTAGGAATATACAAAGACAAATTCCAGTACTGTCGTCATAATCGGTTTCTCATCCAGTGTGTATTGTCGAATCCGTGAGTCAGTTTCAGGAATATACAAAGACAAATTCGAGTAGAGCTACTGTTTTCATAATCGGTTTCTCATCCAGTGTGTATTGTCGAATCCGTGAGTCAGTTTCAGGAATATACAAAGACAAATTCGAGTAGAGCTACTGTTTTCATAATCGGTTTCTCATCCAGTGTGTATTGTCGAATCCGTGAGTCAGTTTCAGGAATATACAAAGACAAATTCGAGTACTGTCGTCATAATCGGTTTCTCATCCAGTGTGTATTGTCGAATCCGTGAATCACTTTTAGGAATATACAAAGACAAATTCGAGTAGGGCTACTGTTGTCATAATCGGTTTCTCATCCAGTGTGTATTGTCGAATCCGTGAATCACTTTTAGGAATATAGAAAGACAAATTCCAGTACTGTTGTCATAATCGGTTTCTCATGCAGTGTTTACTATCGAATCCGTGAATCACTTTTAGGAATATACAAAGACAAATTCCAGTACTGTTGTTATAATCGGTTTCTCATCCAGTGTTTACTGTCGAATCCGTGAATCACTTTTAGGAATATACAAAGACAAATTCCAGTACTGTTGTCATAATCGGTTTCTCATCCAGTGTGTATTGTCGAATCCGTGAATCACTTTTAGGAATATACAAAGACAAATTCGAGTAGGGCTACTGTTGTCATAATCGGTTTCTCATCCAGTGTATATTTTCGAATCCGTGAGTCAGTTTGAGGAATATGCTAAGTAAAATTCGTGTATTGTTATCATAATCGGTTGTCTAATCCGTGAGTCATTTTCAGGAATATTCGAAGTCAAATTCGTGTACTTTGTCATTATCGGTTATCTATACATCTCATCACATGTGTATTATAATCCAATCAGGAATATGAGAAGTCAAATTCAGTAGTAATCAATGTCGGTTTTTTTTCCCATTGAAATCTTATAATACATATGTTAAATTCGTAAAAGCATGGGCTGCTTTGATGGAATTAATTTATATTATCTGAAAAAGAGGAACAGAAACATCAATGAAAATATATATATTTTTTTTCCTGTTATTGTAATGAATGGGATATAGGAATGAAGAACTGAAAAACAGGTTTCCATGAAATGTCGGTTAGCTTCTTCGACGTAGACACACGTACAGATTATTCACATCTAAAAATACTGTAGGTATTAGATAATATCATAAAATATGCATTTTAGCCCCTTCGTCTCTTTCCGTTCGTTACCGTGTGAGTGATTCCATTCTGATGTACTATTGCACTTCAACTCGTCTACTTCAATCTCGAAGTTACAGTACATAGGCAATTCCTTCACTGACACATACAGGGTTTAAGGCAGGGATGCAGAACTGGGCGCCGGAGACAAGCCGGAGACGCCATTCATCCCTTTAACCCCATGCGTCATGATAGAGTAGAGGGGATTTGTAGTCACTGCCTAGTAGTGGAATTCAGCGCAATGTCGTTCGCAAAATAACAGTTCAAAGAGCAACGGGAAAATGAATAACGTACTTCTACATTCAAAACAATTACAAAGCGCGTATATGTTCTGTGTTTGGTTCTACATACGCACGGAGCAAACATTCCCGAAAATGAACTTCTTTAAGAACGACGATTGCTCTGAATTGATAGAAGCACATCTGCTTTTCCTCCTCAGACTATAGATCTGTACATCTTCTGTATAGCCCAATACAAGCGAAACTGATGAATATAAAAAGAATGCAGAGATCTGGCGCATGTTGTTGAAACTAAGTTAATTACAGGAATGATTTTTCTTTATAGACCTATTATATGAGAAATTAGATTTGTTTTAATTTTTTATTAGATCAAAGTAGTCAATATTAATTAAAATAGAATATTATATACTTTTATAGGAGGATTTAATTTTTACATACCATCTTATATACAGGCCTAAATATCAATACAGGGATAAAATATATTTAATATAATTTTTTTAGTAGGCCTAATATGTTTTGAAAGGACATACGTAAGTAATTTTATTCATGACTGACGTTTTCCTAATCTGTTAAGACAACAAGAATATGTTTTGTTTAGAGATTTAGTGCTATTAATCGGCCTCGGAAGCGTAATCGGTATCTATGCTCGAGGTTGCAATTTCGATCCCAGCCTAGGTCGATGGCATTTAAGTGTGTTTAAATGCGACAGGCTCATGTCAGTAGATTTACTGGCATGTAAAAGAAGTCCTGCGGGCAAAATTCCGATACACTGGCGACACTGATATAACCTCTGCAGTTGCGAACCTCGTTAAATCATAATTTTTTAATTATTATTATTATCAGTTTATTTAACTAATTGGATTTAAAAGAGAAATTGTGCATTTAAGTATTTCCAAATGTCTCTTTTTTTTTACATATAAACGTATTACAGTACAGAATGGTCCAAATTATTTGATTTAATAACACACAAAATGTAAGAACAGAAATGATTCGCTTCACAAGTGTCATAGTTTTGTATGAATAACAATTTATAGGTACGTGTCGGTATGGCATAGTTGCGCCCCGCGGTCAATTGTGAGGCCTAGGCATAGCATAATTGCGCCCCGAAGAAATCAGGTAGCAGAAGGGACATGGCATAGTTGCGCCCCGAAGAAATCAGGTAGCAGAATGGACATGGCATAGTTGCGCCCCGATGGGCATAGTACACACGAAAGTGATTGTCATGATATAAACAAATAACTTACAAATATTACAGTGATGGCTGCATTGAAATCAGGTAGGAATGGCATATGATCAATTTTACTATTTAAAATAACGCTTTTTTTATTTATCACACACAATAAATGAACTGCATTTTTTGTTTGTACATCGATATCTTTACCCTACGGTACAGGGTTTCGAAAATTGAAATTTAGAACCATTGTGAATTATTAACTCTTTACCCATTTCAGTAAACTTAACATTCATTTTAAATTAACTTCACTATACGCCACAGACGGTGTGAAAATCATTAATAAAATGTAAAAGACTGCTAAGCCCCCATATTCCAACGGCTCACTCATTTGAATATGTCAGTTAATAAAGTACTGCCAACTTCATGGTGTTCATTTTAACTGTATCGATAATGAACATTAAATCGAATAAGAAATCAATAAGGTTGGTTGATTACGAGGCTCGAGTTTCCGTAGTGTCTTTTTCTTTACCTTTTCATCGGGGCGCAACTATGCCATCCCCTTTTCTCTACCTGATGGGAACGGGGCGCAACTATGCCCACAAAACAGGGACCCTTTTTTATCTGCTGCATTTTATCTGACCGTGGGGCGCAACTATGCCCTGCCCGTACGTGTACCACACAGTGAGCCAAAGAAATGGGACAATTTTTAAATAGTGAAATGAAACTTTAAATATTGTATTACATTAGTTTTATTATATGAAAATATAGAATATAGTACGCAATTTGCATGTAACTACAACTGCTTGAAAATTACATCCCTCAAAAAATGTCCTCCACTAAAGTGTATACATTCTTGTAAATTGTTCTTTGAAGTTTCTCGTTATACTTGCAACTTTCGACTGTGATGTTTGAAATTTCTTCAGTTGTTCGATGTTTGCCTATTACGTTTGTTTTAAATACCACCATAAACACTATAACACGCACTTAAGTCGGGAGGGATCGTGCAGGCCAGGGAATGTCTCTATTTCTCGATATGACATAATTTCCAAAGAAATTCCGCTTTTCCGTCACAGAGTGGCTGCTTGTATCGTCTTGTTGAAACCAAGTTGATTTGTTGATACGAAAATTTCTTCATCTCAATTGACCACTTAAAATGTTTAAATAATTATCACCAGGCTTCGAGACTTCGGACCCGATAGAGTAGTTCAGTGGGAAATCCGCATAACGGCGTACTGAGTATAGTGGTAAAGCGTACAGTGGGTGGGGGTACTGTAGAATGAATGCCAACAAATACGCAAAGGAAAACGCTCCGGATTTGAAGGTTCTGACGAATAATTATTTGGTTTTCATACAAACCTATTTTCAAATTGTGTCTGAAACTATTACACGGTTAGAAAAGTCAGAGCAAGAGATGCCGGAAGCCCTCAAATTAGTTGAGGAAAGGACACAGAATTAATGAGACACCAAGTACACCGGTTACTGAACGTGTAAAACAGAAGTGGAAATCAATTTTATGTAAAAATAACGGATATGGAGCATTGTGTAATATAAACAGTGGACATAGAGCCAACCGAGATTAAAGGACTGTCTCTTAGAGACTGCAATGATGTTAGGTTTTTTCGTTTTGCTCCTATCACGTCATGCGATGTAGAGTGCAGCTTTTCACAATACAAACTGTATTTGGCAGATAACCGAAAAAGATTTATGTTTGAGACACTGAAAATATATTTTGTAGTACATTGCAATTCAGTACTGTTACTGCACTTCCTAAACACGATCAATAGGATAAATGAAGAAATTAAAACTGCTACATGTTTTTTACCACCATTAACACTGTCTACAGTTAAACACAAATGCTTATAAAACAAAGGAGAATAAATGCTTTTCACATTCTTTTGACATTGTCATTGTGTAATGTATATTTACTTTCAGAATGTTGTGTTTCCCCATACTACCGTACTCTACTCTAAACAGCAACGTTTTTACCTCAGCACATCTCTACCTTTCACTACCTGCAGCGAGTCAACAACCTATAGTACAAGTACAAAGTATCGGGTCCAAAGTCTCGAAGCCTGATTATCACATAACGAGCTGCATTAACAGTTTGCTGTCCAGAGCTGTAGAGTAACGGTTCGCATGTCTGACTATGAAACTACCGAGCCCGAGTACAAATCATGGTTGGGACAAGTTATCTGGTTTCGATTTTTTCCGGGGTTTCCCTCAACTCAGCAAATGCTGGGGAACTTTCGGCGTTGGGTCTTGGACTCATCTCGCTAGCATTATTACCTTCATCTCACTCAGAAGCTAGATAACCGTAGTAGTTGATAAAGCGTCGTAAAATAATCAATTAAAAACAGTTTGCACACAGCCATTGGCATCCTGAAAGAAATATGGCCCATTAATTGCTTTGGAAGAGACTTTAGTGCTGAGTATGTTTCTTCTAAATTGCGAACTCAGATTCTAATCGCACAGGATCATGACGGAGTTGAATGTGGCGGGGAAACTCTCCACGAGCATTTGGATAATAAGATTTTACAAGAAATCCTCGTTGCTCACCAGTTCAATACTCTACGTTCAATAAATTGTAACAGTCTGGCTAAAGAATGACAAATAATAAAATAATCCATGTACTACCAACGACAAAATCTCCCGTTTCTTTGGGTTACCTAGTACAGGGACATTATTTTATTTTTACTTCAATTTTTATTGTACCTGAGTTTTTTAATGTACTTCACTCTCACCCCTTCTACTAATGAAGTTCGACCGTCCTCCACACAGATCTAAGACCGCATATACAGTCATAGTAGCCTTACGGTCATAGTAAACAGTACGTTCCAAAATATGTTCGTGTTTTCCAGTGACTATAGAGCTTTCAATATTCCATCATTTTCCACTTGCCTACGTCGCATCCCGGTTTCCCCCACCTGCTTCTATTCGCCTCTCTGTAAATGCTAGTGGCTGGGTTGTCTTAGCTCTTTTCTGAGAACATTAATTTCTGTTAGGGATTGGACGTCTACGTAATATTATACCCATACAATTGTTTAAAATAACTTAATAAAAGGGCCTCGTTAAGTAATCAACTGTCACGTGATTTCCTCCCTTTCTACGACGCTGCGACGTAACCACTTGGACGGACAGTAGATAGCATGTCTGAGTAATTTTATCTTTTCGGATCGGGCAGAAGTGAAGATTGAATTTACAGTACGTAAGGTCTCTTTTATAGAATAGGTACACAATTATTTCAACATGAGTTACTGATACGAAGTACGAACCTGGTAATTGGAATTACGTACAATAGTCTATAGTGCGATAATATGCACATTAGAACTGAAGCCTGTATCGAAATGAACGGCCACCATTTTCAAAAATGTGTTTAAATATCCATATTATGATTATTTTTCAATTTAACTTCATTCTCTATAGTGTACGCTAATGTGCTGTAGACAGTATAATATACACTGCATAATGAATACGTCCGCATGGAAAGCTTAGTTCGTGAGTAAAAACACTTATTCTTAATACTGTACTGTATTTTGATTAAACAAAATCCTAATGAAAATTATCAAACTCAAAATCGCGATAATTCTTAGTTTACGTAAATGGATGAACTACTTTTCTCCCTCCTATACCTAGTAAAGTGATTTGTTTGTATATTACGCCAGTATCATCGAACTCCAGTCGTGGAAGGGGGTAGCAAACGGTGTTTCCGGTTCTTAATCCTTGATCCAAAAGTATAGTCAGGTTAATATTAGAAATGTTAGTAAAAAGAAAATGATATCCCTGTATAAAAAATAAGTATGGCGCAGTCGTATCTTAAAACATAAGTTGACTTTCCCCCACCATATGCAGAGTTTGCATGTCTCATCGTCAATCGGAGACACTGGAATCCGAGCTGTCATTTGTAGTGTAGGCGGATCCGAGTTCAGTAACACGTGATTTTTAAGGCGATACCGGCCAGTCCACAGTATAGAGAACATACAGTAAAGACACCTAAGCCATTTCGTGGGAACAAATTCTGAGTGCGCATGTCACGAAACCGGGTGTATTATCTGGAACCTCCACCAGATGGTTCTCCATCTACGACAGGCTGGCATAATTTAATATTAACTGAGAAGATTTATTACTCACCTTTTAACAATTTGAAAGATATGAGGCAAAGGAATGGCAACATAATTATAATAATAATTACTTCCGTATGTAAACATCATGGAAATATTCACGAATTGACGCTTATTTTAAAGTCACTGGTAGATGCTTAAGTTGGTAACGTAATATTGAACCATTAGCTACATAGATCATGACATTCGTTTCGATGAAGTTACGTCAACAATGGATATAATAAAATTTTGTCGACTAGCTAATAACATTATATTAGTGATGGATATTATTTCATACCAATAACGTTATACTTAGGCCTACATGATTATTCCTATTATTGACAGTAATATTTTGTACATTGATATTGATGTTGGTTTCCAAATTGGAATTAACATAGGCTACATATTAAAATTTCTAACTGTATCGGTTGAGTAGAATGTCTCTAAATAAGTGAAAGAAAACATAACCTCAGCTACATAATAATTACCCGATTACATTGGTGTACAGCTAGCTCTTGGATCTAGCTATGAAAGAGCGATTGAAAAGGTACAAAAATTCATATGCGCAATGACCCTTGCCCGTGTAGTAACATGCCGTAGTTTGAACTCCGTGAATGCATTATTTCTTGATTCGAGGCTTGTATAGAGATAAGTAATTAGTATGCGCAAGAAGGAATTAAATAATGTCAAAATTTACATACATAATGATTTTTGCACATAGTAATAAGTCTACTTTGCAAGAGAATTATTTTCTGAGTTCGACTATTACAAAATTTCAAGACGTAATTAGGGTTTGGTGTAGGCTCTTGTATCTAGCAATGGAGTTAAGAATTTATATTACTCACTACAAAAAATCCTTTACGAGAATGAAAGAAGGTAAGAATTTGTTAATTCAAATGCGTTGTTACTGCAATATATCTTGCACGAAAATGGAAGAAGGTAAGAATATTGTAATTCAAACGTAGCCTAATACAGTAAAGGAAAAGTGAAAGAAGTTACCGGGATTTAACTGTTGCCAGTTAAGCATTGTCCACCAAGTGCAGCAATCCATAATGATTTTAGGATTACGTACGTAGTTATTTGATAAAAGTTGCAGTAGAAAACACCGTTCTGCATTTCAAAACTTATTTTCTGTTGTTTTCAATCTGATAGGCGATTCTAAACGGATTTTTTTATGCTGAATTCGAAAATAATCTCCATTTACCCCATCACGTCAGGTTTTCAGACAATTCATGAATAACTAGAAATGAAATTACAGCTTTGCGAAACGCCATAAAATTATTTTCAACAAGAATTTTGTGAGAAAAACTGGACCACAATTTGCTATTTGCCATTAATTAATCATTAATTAATATTAATTAATAATTATAAGCACTTTCATAACCTTATCTCAATATTGCACTTCAAATTTTCTCCTCTTTGACCTCCTCGCATGTTATTCAGAACAGTCATCCAGCAACAGTCCGCAATGTTTCCACTATGAAGCAAAACACCTTTAAGACTTTTCTGAGAAGAATCTATGAAGAACCTTCACTCTTTTGAATTATAGTTTATGTTATGAAATTTTAAAACTGCAAGGATGTCCTGGCAATACACTAAATTTTCTTCTTCAGCAACAAAAGGCATAAGTTCCTTCTCACGATGCCTGTACCATGAGAAATATGTACCTTCAGCCAATACTTTCTTTTCCTTTAACCTAGAACCTAATAGTTCTCTCACTAAATCATTAAGCTCACTTTGATTAAAACATCTATCTTCACCAGTATTGTCTAGTTCACAAGTATGATCCACTGGAGATTCAGTTTCAGTGCTATATGCAGATGGCACTGTATCTGATTCAGGGGGTAGCGGAACGTGAATATCAGAACCATGAGGTACGAGCCGAATGGCAGAGGGAATGTTAGGATATAGAATATTTTTTATTGTTTTTAGCAGTATATCCAGCTACCTTAACTGTACAAAAATAATAATCGTCTCCATGATTTGTAGGTTCCCTCCAAATCATAGGGATACCAAAGGGCAATGACTTCCATTTTCCATTTTTCCAACTTCTCAACTCTTCAACACAACTACGACATACTTTATGGGGGCACCAGGATTTGTCCTGGTCTCCTAACTCAATGCCAAAATATTGAAAGTAAGTATTCTTTACAAAAGCTGTTATAGCTATTTTGTCTCTGTTTTACTAACGTATATGACCCACACATATAGCAAAACAAATTTGAATCTCTCGACATTTCTATGAAACAACACTATTATGTTGTTCTCTCGCATAAAAATGAGAACTCACACACTTCAATTTTACACGACAACCAACAACACAAAACTGAACCTCTAATTTTAAAACAACTTTTAAAGGGGATAGGTTTATTATCTCAGTAAGGAAATCTGCAGCCTCATAAGCTGGATTGCATTTCCATAAATAAATATATATACAGGGACCCTATGTCATTTCTCTAATTCATTGTTAGTTTTAATAGCAATCTCTAAGAGTAAATATTTCCTTCGTAATTTTTTTATGACCTGAGACACTAAACATTTCAACTTCCTGTTTATGGATAACGTTGGGTGCAGACAGATAAAAATCTCCAAGAAGAAACAACGGATGCCTTAACCTCGGTTCATTTTAAGGTGGAGGATACAATTTTGTACATCCCTGAAGGGCGGATATAGTAAGTAGATTTTAATAAATATCAAATACAAACATAATAAAGTATATTATGTCACATTTTAAGTAATAAAGTTTAAATTATAAGCTATCGCGCATTTTTAACAAACGACAAGCACACTGTAATATTATTATATTACGAAAAATATTGAAAACATAAAATTTTGAATTGTGAAAAATTCTGAGTTGGTACGCGAAAACGGATTTCATTTTTGAAATCAGTGTGAAATTGTGATTCAGAAACGCTCATTTATTTCAAAACAACAAAATCCATGCAGAACGGTGTAATTATTAGGCCCTCTTTGTACACCTAGGTAGTTAGGCCTACAATTAGTAGCCTACATCGGATATATAGTGAACACATTTTTAATTATAATAAGTTACCTCGAATTCTTGTTTATTTATTAAATGTTTCCCTGATGTATGTATTTTAAAACATATTGTGATCCAAGATGAAATGCAATGGATATGAAGAAACAGAATAAAACGGTAAGCACTTCGCTAATAGTATGTATTACTTCAATCATGAACACTGCAATTTTATATGTATTTTGAAAAGAAAAAGTGAATTTTCATTAGACCTACATAATAAGACACAAAAATCACTACAGAACAAAGGAATAATTACAACAGTTAATACAAAGTTTCATCCGAAGGTTTAGCATGTCTGAACAGCTGATCGCTAAAATCAGCTGTTAACCCTGCCAATACTAGCGACATGGTTGGATTCATTGAGAACTAGACCTCCCTGAGCTTGATTTTAGCACCAACAACATCAAAGGTGCCGATAAGAGTTGTCTCTACTGTATGTTCTTTATACTGTGGCCAGTCCTGCTGATGGGAGACCTAGCGCATGCGCAGATCATAATTATTTGCGTGTGACTCACGTATAGTAGAGTGGGTGAAGAAAGAATAAAAATGCTGAAATTGATCAGGGAGAGAAAAATAAATTCACTGATGCTGAATTGCAAGAAAGCATTATTTATAAGTTCGTTAAACACTATTGGTCCTATAACTGTTCATTTAGCGTCAGTAAGAGTTGCAAGAACGACCTTTAAAGCTATTGGTTCGTTAAAGCACTCTGTAAACTATGGATGGAAAATCGGAGCTGTAAACTCTTAACAAATCGTTAGCTGCCATACTGTGTGTATATATATATATATATATATATATATATATATATATATATATATATATATATATATATATATATATATTTCTCGTTTTTGTATCTGACAGTGTTAAGTAATTTCGTGGATATGTTATCATCAGGCTTCGGTCCTGGGGCCTGTTTCACAATGTTTACAATCTTTGTAAATTGTAAACTTTGCTTGTAAATTGTAAACTTCTGTTTCACAATCTTTGTTTGTAATGTTGAACTTTACGAAGGAAATCAAATCTTTACAAATTAAATTTTGCTCACTTTACAAGTATTCTGTTTCACAATGAAGAGTAATTTTACAAACGTGTAAATTTTACTTGTAAAATTAGCACATTTTCTACAATACCTCTGAGATGTGTAAAGTTTGATATTGCAGCAAATTATGACTAAATACAATAAAGAAATACTTATTAAATTAATTTTTGAGTAACTGGATAATATTAAGAATTAAACTAAAGCAGTTTTGATGTTATTAAGGAGTTCTAATGACTTCAGACGAAGATAGATATTGAATTTAGGCCTAATCAAACGAAGACGTCGGTCTATACGTAACATTCTCCGGGCAAGAATTAATAACACGTTCGTATCATTGTATAAATTTAATGAAACGTTTCGAATGAGTCCCGCGCTATACTTCAGAATACCGCGTATTTATATACGAAGACTGTATTTAATAAATAATTGCACTTAATAAATAAGTTCCCTGCACCAAAAATAAATAATTCAATAATGCAATAGCGACACTACTTATGCGGAATTCTGAAGTCGTTTCGAGTCCCGTTTCGCTGGAATCTCTCCTACAAGATATGGAACATCATATCCAACATCCAAAAGAGAAAAGTGATGCCCTAACCTCAAAGCGAGAAATGTATTGTTTTGCATTGGATGCATACTAGCTGTCAGTTCCGTGGGTTAGCAGATAAGCACGGAATTTCTAATATATCGGTGTGCAAAAGTGCCCACAGGGTAGTTGATGTTATTAAAAAAGTTAAATTCGGGGCAGGTTTTTGATCACCAAAATGTTATTTACTATAGCACAGAATTTTTATGCTGCTGATGGAATCACTAATGTTTGTGAGGTTAGGAATGCAACATTAATAAATACTGATGGATCAACACAAAAAATTAGCCTGATTTTGTGTTTAGACATCGTAATTATTTTATCAATTGCATATTTGTACGTGAACGAAATCTGTTATTTACTTATTTGACTGAATTTTGTGCTAACTTTAGTCATTTCAGTAATAGACGTATTAGTATACTCGACCAATCACATCACATGAAACTCCATTGTCGCCAATATATAAAAATCTAAATACTTTTAATTTTTTTAACAATACTTTATATTTTCTATTGGTGAAATATGAATCAGCAAGCTTAGAATAATCTATTTTAGTACAAAATTTAAACATATGTATCGATAATAGTAAAAATACAGAGACTTTAGCTCTGCTCCTCAGCAATTTTTGTAAACTGTCGTTGGCGATATTGTGTAACCAATAATGCGTATTTATAAATTACTTTAGCTGATTTTGTAAAGTTCGTCAGACTTTACAAACTAATAAAAAAGCATTGTGAAACACAATTTACAAGCATTTGTAATCTTTTACTTGTTATTTGTAAATTGTTAATTTGTAATTTGTAAGGATTGTGAAACGCGCCCCTGGGCACAGACACGCATGAAGTTCAGAACGCACGGACGATAGTGTTCTGTTGGTCGAGTGGAGCGGGAGATGGAGAGCACCGTTACTTCGTGTTTCAACATGTAAACAGTCCGTCATAGTACGGCACAAATTATATTTCACTGTGTACAGATGCAGTATATACAGTACATTCTTAGTGTAGACAATAAATGTCTACCATTAAAGTATTAACGCGAGTTGTAACCTTCAATCAGGTGTCCTTACGCCGAAGCCTGTTACACGTACCGCTGCCAAGCAGCAATAGGCCTGCACACAACGACATTACGGAGCCACCTGTGCTGTTGCAGTCGGGTGACTGCACACGGGTCATGACGTCATTTATACTCCGCTATTTTAAACCTCATACTGGTTACTCTGTGTCCCTAGGCCGAAGCCTAGCTATCATCACAAACAGGTAAGTAAAATGTAATATACATATCACAATGAACTCGAGATTCATGTGTGTATAGGAAAAGTTTTGTGAATAAAGCAATTAGATACTTTAAAGTAGAAGGGTGCAAAGTGCCAAAATGAAACATTGGAGATAAGATAAAAAAAAATGTAGCTATAAGAATAATTGTACACATATTTGTGTCATGTTCTTTTACTGATAGAAAACAGCAATAGTACAATGTTTACTTATTAATAATAGTGGTATGTAAAGACATTATTTCTCCATATTTAATTATATAACACAGATTGTGAAAAGGGTTAAGTAATGGGTACAGTTGCAGTAGAATGGTGCAAAGTCCAATACCTATTTTTTCCTATTCTGGAGCAATTTTTACTCACAGGTCTGTCTGTAGAACTGCCCATGCTCCTCATTTGGAAGATAGGGAGTCATTGCTACTAGATCCCCCTTCTTTTCTTCAGTAATTTCCCTATTTTATGCTTTAACATGAAACAATGCTGACTGTACATCTTTCATGTTTCTTTTTTCCTTTTTATGCACTTTAATGGTATGCACTGCTTCATTATCATGGGACCATTTCACAGAAACACTACCTGCTTTACTAACATTATACTGAATGCAACATGCCTTAGAAATATTCAAGTTCTTGATGGAAATTAGTTCATCAGCAACATCTTGCATATTAAGGAAATATGACTCTAGCAGTGAAAAGGTTTGAAATGGTTTTACAACTTTAGAGTCTTGTACGATTTTAAGCAGGTCACTAGGAATGAAGGCTTTTGTCACTTTCTGTCGTTTTTCAATAAAAGCGAAATCATAATCGCATTGCAAGAGACTGTGGCCGCTTGTTCTATGTACTATGTGGCAACTAAAAAGAGACACATGAAAACCATTACACGATTTTTGTTTTCAGCTGCACAGTTATCAGATTCTTCTTGTTTGTTATGTCCATATTCATCAGTTTTAGTACACACGAGGCAATCTCATTGGCATCTCCACTCGCGATGCTTTCATCCCACATACACATGTAATACTGCATTGTATTCCATACACAAACTCCAAAGTTATAACGTGAAAGCTGACGTCTGTAAAACATTTCGCTGTGTGTAAGTTTGGGCACAAACATGACCTGTTGAAGATCCATTGCATTCTATGAGGCAGCTCAATAGGGTGCTTACCGTCTGAAACTGCATGGTGCTGGCAACGTAACATCTAAATATCTCGTTTAAGGAACACAAGTGGATGTAGCCTCTTTCATACATCATCCTCCTAGGCACATTGTACTTTTCTGCATAATAATTTCGTTTTCTATGATTTTGGCACTTTGCACCTTTCTACTTTAAAGTATCCAGTTTTATTAGATACTATTATAGAATCGTCTGACGTATAGGTTATGTTGGATCAGGTACAACATCTACCAAAACCAAGAATATTGAGAGATAGATCGAATTTTCTAGAACAACACGATAATATTGATTTTAAGGTTAGTTTTATATTATCGAAAGAAACAGTCATGGCTCTCTTGCATGAAATAGGGCATCATATTGGAAAAAAAATCGCACGCAGTAAGACAGTATCAGCAAGTAACAGCTGTTGATTGTCTTGCGCTATTACGCAATAGGAGCGTTTCAGAATGTGATAGTGGATCAGATCCATGATCATAAAGGTTAGTGGGGTTTAAAAAGGGCGCGTCAGTTACTATGGCTATTTGCGCCCTTATCTAAAATCATTCACTAAACACCAACATAATACAATAACCAGAATGCTTAAAAGAACTAAAAAACGTTGTCACGGTTAAACCGAGGCAAACAAATGATGTTCATAAATCTACAGTTTGTAGAATAATAAGATGTGTGATTGTATTGCAAGAATGAGAGAACAATACATTACTATACCTCGAGGAAATTCTGTACAAATAGTAAAACAGGATTTCTTCTCAATTTGCAATTTTCCCAACGTTATTGGTGCATAGACTGTATGTAGCCACATGAAATTCAAAGTCCTCTGGACACTTGAATGAGATGTACCGAAACAGAAAGGGTTATTTCTCTATCAATCTGTACCAAGAATCGTTGCATGTTGACCTGAGTCAGTATTTGATGCCTGTCTTCTAAGTGCAAAGTTTGAAAACAACATAGAAATGTACGTTAAATGCCCAGACATAAACAGCAAATCTGTATAATATACTGAGAGAAACGACATACTAGGGGTTTATTATTTCATGTTACGGTATGCGATTATTACCCGGATTCGAATCGTTGGTTTGTGGCCACAGAAAATTAAGACAATTTCTTCAAACATCACTATGAAGTTTGTAGAGTTCGAAAATACTAGCCTCTATAATATCTATATACAAACATACACAACTTTATGGTGTTTCTACTTACTTTGGAAAGATTGTGTTGGACAACCGGTGCAGTATATTTTTTGAAGGCCGGAGAACTGTTGAATTTTGTAATAAAATCCAGAAAATGTACACTTTGAACTGGACGCCACTCTGTTGATTTCATCTGCTCAGATGCCACATAATTTTACATTGTCATCAAAATATTTTTGATTTAGAGTTTTCTCCCCACCAATTTCCATACGGACTACTTGATTTCTTGCTATTCACTGGTACCTGAAACATGATTTGCATATAGTAGATTAGAAATTACACTTTGGTTTGAAGTGTTATTAAAAATTGTCTTATTTTATGTTGTAAAACTTTGTCTAATACTACGTAAACATTCAGATACGGTGACATGATGATTGAGAAACATTGCATAGGCTATTTCAATTCACATGCACTCAAAAAGTCATGATGTTTCTACTTACGTTGCAAAGATTGTGTTGGACAACCGGTGCAGTATATTTTTTCAAGGCCGGTGAACTGTTGAATTTTGTAATAAAATCCAGAAAATGTACACTTTGAACTGGACGCCACTCTATTGATTTCATCTGCTCTGATGCCACATAATTTTACATTTTCATCAAAATATTTTAGATTTGGAGTTTTCTCCCCACCAATTTCCATACGGACTACTTGATTTCTTGCTATTCACTGATATCTGAAATATGATTTGCATATAGTAGATTAGAAATTACACTTTGGTTTGAAGTGTTATTAAAATTGTCTTATTTTATGTTGTAAAACTTTGTCTAATACTACGTAAACATTCAGATACGGTGACATGATGATTGAGAAACATTGCATAGGCTATTTCCATTCACATGCACTCAAAAAGTCATGATGTTTCTACTTACGTTGCAAAGATTCTGTTGGACAACCGGTGCAGCATATTTTTTGAAGGCCGGTGAACTGTTGAATTTTGTAATAAAATCCACAAAATGTACCCACAACTGGACGCTATTGATTGGATCTGCTCTGATGTCACATAATTTTACATTTTTTATCAACATATTTTAGATTTGGAGTTTCCCCCCCCCCCCACCAATTTCCATACGTACTACTTGATTTCTTGCTATTCACTGTAATCTGAAACATGATTTGCATATAGTAGATTAGAAATCACACTTTGGTTTGAAGTGTTATTAAAAATTGTCTTATTTTATGTTGTAAAACTTTGTCTAATACTACGTAAACATTCAGATACGGTGACATGATGATTGAGAAACATTGCATAGGCTATTTCCATTCACATGCACTCAAAAGTCATGGTGTTTCTACTTACGTTGCAAAGATTCTGTTGGACAACCGGTGCAGCATATTTTTTGAAGGCCGGTGAACTGTTGAATTTTGTAATAAAATCCACAAAATGTACACTTTGAACTGGACGCCACTCTATTGATTTCATCTGCTCTGATGCCACATAATTATACATTTTTTTATTAAAATATTTTAGATTTGGAGTTTTTTCCCCCACCAATTTCCATACGGACTACTTGATTTCTTGCTATTCACTGGTATCTGAAACATGATTTGCATATAGTAGATTAGAAATTACACTTTGGTTTGAAGTGTTATTAAAATTGTCTTATTTTATGTTGTAAAACTTTGTCTAATATTACGTAAACATTCAGATACGGTGACATGATGATTGAGAAACATTGCATAGGCTATTTCCATTCACATGCACTCAAAAAGTCATGATGTTTCTACTTACGTTGCAAAGATTCTGTTGGATAACCGGTGCAATACATTTTTTGAAGGCCGGTGAACTGTTGAATTTTGTAATAAAATCCACAAAATGTACCCACAACTGGACGCTATTGATTGGATCTGCTCTGTTGTCACATAATTTTACATTTTTATCAAAATATTTTAGATTTGGACTTTTTCCCCTCCCACCAATTTCCATACGTACTACTTGATTTCTTGCTATTCACTGTAATCTGAAACATGATTTGCATATAGTAGATTAGAAATCACACTTTGGTTTGAAGTGTTATTAAAAATTAAGTCTTATTTGATGCTGTCTAATACCACGTAAACATTCAGATACGGTGACATGATGATTGAGAAACATTGCATAGGCTATTTCGATTCACATGCACTCAAAAAGTCAAACTGTATCCTCATTAAAAGTTTCAACTTTTTACTTACCAGATTTCAACAACAAATTCGGCGGTTAAAAGCAAAAACACAGGAAACTCATTCTTACAGTTTTGGTTTACATAATCTGACAATTGTATGAGGAAGGCTACTTGCGTCAAGATTGAGAACTTTTCAGTAATAAATAATCATATGAATGTCCGCTGGTGTTTCTACTTACGTTGGTAATACTGTATTGGACAACTGGTTCTAGATATTGAAGACCTAGAGAAGTTTTTGGTTTACAGCAGGTATGGGGAACATGTAGGTATAGCTCGCGCAAGAAACGATTACCGAAAACCAATGGTGGCGTTGCTGTCTGTTTTGATGTGTATAAGTAGGCAGGCCGAGGGAGGAGAGGTGCGAGTCGATGGAAGTACTGTCTGTACCAAGAAGATGAACAAGTGAGGATATCGCTGTGAAAATAAAGATCGTAGCAGGAGAAAAATTCGAAGCTAATTAATCGCTCAACATATGTTTACGAATGAAATAATAATACCGTGCGATACAAAACACGTATTCACATGCAATGGAACAAACTAAAGTCGTAATGTAACTATCACAACGCAAGACTGATTCTATCGATGACATTTCTCTTCCGACTGTGCTCTCGAATATCATTCAAGTTATCTCGTGACCTTTCCTCTCGCCCGCTCTTCCTTATCGCAGTGTTTGATTCGCATTCCTTCCGTCGGTAATCCGTACTTGCGAGACCTTTTTTTTTTTTTTTAATGAATAGGAAGAAAATTATTTTTTCTCCCTTCAAGATGGAGAAGCGAAATGTTTACTTAGGATCAAATATAAGAAACTTTCGTCAAATTCAATGCTAAGTACACGTCACTGCAATGTTGACGTTGAGCCAGTGTTCCTCGGCGCTACTTCATAAACAAACGGTGCTAAACCTTGGAAGGGGTTGAAATGGACTTTTTACCCATGATGCTCAGTTCCCCATCGCGTTTTACAGTACACAACCACGTCTCAAGTCTTACATTTGCAAGATATTGAAGCCTATTTTAATAATAATAATAATAATAATAATAATAATAATAATAATAATAATCCGTGGCGCTACAGCCCGTGAAGGGCCTTGACCGACCAGCCGGCTGCTGGCCTCACGCCCACATGCCGAAGCAGAGGTGGACGATCATCCAACCAGAATGGAGGTATCGTGTGGTTAGCACGATGATCCCCCCAGCCGTTATAGCAGGTATTCGCAACCGGATTTCGCTACCTATCGTAGCTCCCCAAGTGCATCACGATGCTGGGTGGGCATCGGTCACATACACTGGCCGAAATTTCATGAGAAAATTTCTTCGCCCACGAGGACTCGAACCAGCGCGCATTCCGTAACGCGAGTCTTAGGCAGGATGCCTTATAGTGTCTGTATAAAGACAGTGTGGACAATAGCACAGTTCACGCCCACCGCCGCCATTAAGATTCCATGACGAGCATATGTTCCTATGGAACTAATGAAGGAATCGTAATTGGAATATATTTATATGATGTTCTCCCTTTCTATCAAACATTTTTCTGTCATATATAGTGCTTGAATGCGTTAGCAAAGGTAATTCGCAGGTGTTTTATTAAAATTGGCAGTGATATAATTTTGCAGTACGTAATGAAATTTAGGTTATGCTAGACAAGTTGGCGAGCTGCAGCGTTGCCAACCGTAGCTGGAACCGGCTAAACATAGAAGGATTTAAGGACCCGTAGCTGGTAGCCGGACGGCTGTAGCTTGATGACAAAATGTATCCGTTTCGAGACTCGACCACCTGACCACAATCAAATATTATTCAGTTTCTTAAGTTTGCGTGAGATATGGTATATTTTTAGGAAGGCAAGTTCAAAGCAGGTTCATAAAAAGGGGAAAGGTAGGATGGAGAATTTTTTTGAACAATCTCTTGGAAAGATTTCTGAATAAAGTCATAAAAAAGGGACGGGTCTCAGTTTATAAACAAACCCATGAAAGGACTGCCCGGTCAAGAAGTGAAAGTCTTGTTATTTTATACCAGTACACGTTAGCAAGAACTGTATGTTTGAAGGTTTAAAGAAGCCGATTCACAAAAAGGAATAGGGGTTGTTTCGCATTATTTCTGTCCCTGAGAAGCTATGAATAAAGTCGTAAAAAAGGATAAAGAATGCAAACGCTATTTCTGTATATTTTTTTCTGGAGATAAGTAATAGAGTCAACTTTCTAAGAAGAAACGTTGAATGGGCTGCCCAGTGAAGCCGTCAGTCTTGGACAAAAGATCCTACAGTATTTTTTTTTTTTTAGCTTTGAAGGTTTCATTTTTATTGTTTTTGAGAGGGACTCTTGAACTGCAATTTTTAACATAAACTTTTTTTTCTTAAACTTTCTATTTCCCCCACCCTTCTTCATCCCCTTCTATGCCCATCGTTTTTTGATATTTTAGCGTCAGTCTGTCTGAAAAATCAGTCGCGTTCACTTAGTTAATCTTGACCTACGTTTTGCCAGTTTTGTGATAGTTTGTCAATGTGCAGTGTCTTACAATAGTGCTAAGTATGAGTTCTTCGGGGAGTGTATGTGAATCCACGCATAGAAGAAGAGGTGTAGAGATTCCCGAGAAGAAGAAATTAATTCGTAGTGAATCTAAATTGAAACTAAAATCTCGACAATAAAAGTATAGGGGGGAATGGGAACAAGATTCTATGTTCAAAGGATGGATACGACCTGTTAGGGGTGCCGAATAAAGCATATTGCAAAGCGTGTAGATGGGAAACTGGCGAAATTGAGTAATTTGAGGGAACATTCAAATACTTTGTTTCAGTGCAATTCACAACCAAGTACGAATGTACATGCCTACGCAAATACTTCTGTTAAAAGAGCAGAAATTTTATGGGCTGGGTTAATAGCTAATAATATCAACCGTAGATTATGTATTTTTCAAAATGTGTTGAACTGACGATAAATCATCTTCCATTTGTAAATATTATATGTAGGGCTACATAATTATACAATATATATTTAAATGAAATTTAGGACGTAAATAATTATTTAATTTCAAGACGTACGTGTAAATAGTGATTTAATTCCCACGTGTGGACTAAATAGTGATTTAATTTCAAGACGTATCATGGAGGACAACAATGCTGCATCAGAAATTGGTGAGTTTAATATTCAAAAATGTATTATTAGAATTATTTTTATTCGTTCTTGATTATGATTATACACTTTTAACACTTAGGTACATATTACTAATCTAATTGTTAAACTTGTTAAATTAACAACTTTTTAAAATTCACTATGTAAAATAATGAAATTATAGTATTATGGTACTGTATCTTAGTGACTAGTTTCGGCATAAAATCTCGCAGTTAATTTAACAAGTTTAACAATATTACGTTAATGATATAACCGTGTAATCAAGAATGAATCTGCAAGACGATACCAATTAATTATTTCTGTTTGGTTCTTTGCTTATTAAATGTAGAATATTATTATGTAAAGTAAATGTACACATGTATTAATTTAAAGATAATTGCCAGCGTTATTTTGGTTTATTTTCATATTTTTATTTGGATAAACAATTCTAAATTTATCCCTAGTTTACTTTAAAGGGCTTTCATACTACCAGATGTTCATACAAAGTAGGTTAGTATAACAGCTGTCATTCAGTAATAAATTTAAGTTCGTTATCTTTGATCGCTGTAAATCAAGAGACCCGTGTTCTTTAGAAAATTCAGGTAGTCGTTTCTAAAGGGAGCCTCACTTTCTTTGTTCGTTTGGTTCTCTGTTTAGGTGTTTACTATAAAACAGTCTACCATTTCGCACTATTACCATATAAATCACTCTATCTATAACATAAAATACACGAATCTAACTACGTATTCTGCTATCCCGCCAGCGATGTTTGGAAACTTAATGGCGGCCGCGTACCACGTGACTGCAATGACCAATCAAAGTGAAGTCTCGTATGGCCACACTGTCTTTATACAGACACTGTAGGATGCCTTAGACCGCAACGCCACGGCGCGGGACGAAGCCTATTTTATCTTTCCTTTATTCCAGGCATGAAGCATGTCTACGCATTCATTCTTGGCAAAGATTTTCTATTACAGTTGAAACAATGGATTGAAGCCAGAGCCTTCTTCAGCTACAAGCAGGAGCATGGGTAGGTTTGGCAACGCTGATTGGGGGCGGGAGATTCTAATGTGATATTGATGTAATTGTGCTTGCTCATTGCTTTCCTTGTACGTAAGGTATATCTTTTTAATATTACTTTATGCACAAACGTAAGATCAAGATTCAGAGTGATGACGTAAATTATTACTGATTCGAAAATAGTGTGTTATTGCAATCAATTAGCTATACTTCAGAATACGGCGTAAGTAGGCTACTTACATACAAAAACTGCCACTTAAAATAATTACAAAACATGCAAATCTGGCTTTCAGGTGGGTTCTTGGGGTAGCTCAGTCTGTAGAGCGTTCGCGCGCTAAGCGAAGGGTCCCAGGATCGATACCCGGCCCCGGAACAATTTTTCCTTGAAATTATTCAATTACAAAACATGTTTTTTATTCATAGTACAAAGGTAAATAAATAAATAAATAAATAAATAAATAAATAATAAATGAAAAAGATATTCCTTGTACCGAAAATAATAAAATCAATAATGCAATAAAGACGTAAGTTCCTAAGCAGTATTCGTAAGTTCCATTCAATTAACAAATTTTTGGCTAGCAAATTTTCAATATTTTGCGACTTTATGGTGTGAAAAGTCTAGGATATCATATACATTTTAATTTCATGTGAATATCTGTCATGCTTTTCTATGAATATTTCAGATGCCCAGGAAGCCAGTTTTAGCTTGAACCTGGCCATTCACCATAACCATACTGTAATCCTAAATTATTTGCTATAAACGTTTAAAAATATAATTTTAAATAAATATAACTACAGAAAACAAGCTAAGAATGTAAATTATGCAAATAAAATGAAAATGTAAATAGAGGAAACTATTGACATATTATAATAAAGTATTAGGATGCAAATACAGTTAGGCCAAGTATAAAGATCTATGAAAAAATGAAGAAACATACCTTCAACATAATACATAACAAAACACATTATTATTTATTAAGTATGTGCCAATCAGTGAACTTTAAATCCTGTAAATACGAAGTGAAAAGAAACACGTTTATAACTAATTTATTACAAATGAAATAATATTAATAAACAAACCTTGAAAACCAACAAAGCGAGTGTATGCATCTACAAATTATAGGTAGTTCTGACGAATAGCAGGCATTCCGAATCTTCAACAAAACTGCAACATTTATGGGATCACAAAACAGCTGTTTACAATGAACTTGAAAATCAACGGCGTAACTTTATCGATATAGCAGGCGAGACCCAACAATTTGGCTAGAATTCTAATACACCACAAACTACAAGTAGTTTATATAATATTTAGAAGAATTGTAAATCACTTTGTCATTAAGAACCGTAAAAATTGCCAAAGACTGCAGCCATATTTTCATTTATTGTCTTTTTTTTTATCGCTAACACGCACTTAGTTTATAATATATCAACAATTAAGGTTTGGTACGACCGTGAACATAATTTCATCGACACTTATATTGTAACATTAATTTACGTTGAAAATCGGCATTATCTAGCACAAACACGTGTACTGTATCGTAGGCCTTCGTTTGACAGTTAATTGCAGTGTAGCCGACGTATGGCTCCGGCTTGTAACTAAAGAAGGCTCTGATTGAAGCTCCTGTCTAAATAGTTCGTTGGGTCTGACATGGATTTCATGTTCTGCTATTCGTTTTAGGCACATTATCACAACGTTCCGTGATAATTTTAAGTTCTGTTGTTGGGTCGTGGTTGTGTGACAAGTGCCACATTTCAAGATACTATCAGAAAGGAAACTGTTATAATAAAATGAAAAATTAAACGTCTTTACACAAAATAAATTACTGCAACTGAGGGAACGAGTGAAAAAAAAATATTTTAACGATAATTTGAGTTGGCTGTCACCTTAAATGTAGGATGGATGCAACGAAAGAAACACTCTGCACTTCCTAAAAACTTGCATTGCCGAAATTGATAATGTTCTACTATATTACTTTTATTTCTTTGTAGTGTCTCCGTTACGTAATCTATGACTACTTCCGTGGCAGACAGATAATAGTTATTTATGGTACTTGTGAGGTAAGTGCATCTTTCCACTCGCGCAATGACGATCACGCTCACAAGTACCATATGTAATTTTATCCATGATCTAACAAAAAATTTTGTTTTATAAAAGAAAATATGTTGAAAATAAGTCCTCATATGGATGGCTCAGAACGAGACTGTTACAACTCAAAAACAGAGATTTTTCAGTAGAGCCATTTAAAGTTTTCCATTATAGATGGTAAATCAGAGAATCATGGCACAACAATGAAAATTGGTATATATAATCATTATTGTTATAGAAGTTTATTGAAATATTAATTTTGTCGTTATTTGTTTTATGTATCTTGTATGTGACATTTTTTTGAGTTGCAACAGTTTCGCATTAAAATATTGTGACAGAATTTCTCAGATATAACAGTATTCCATAATATATTATTACTTGCAACAGGTTTTTCCTTATATCACTCTGTAATAAATTTAGATAATACTATGGAAAAATGTGTCAAATGTAGATTTAGAAACACAAAATCATATTGGTTGATATCGGGATGACACAACAATAAAAGAAATAAATTACACCAACCAGGATGACTACAACAATAATAAGAAAAAATTGCATCATGTAGCCTAGTTGCCTCATGAGTGATGCCTTATTGGTGTAACTTAGGCCTATGAGGTTCAAACCTGTCTTCGGACATTCGACTAAACATCAACATGTAGTGAGAAAAAACATGTTTGGTTGTTATTCAAATGTAGCATTATTTTCTTCAACACCACTGGAAACTTTCAAACTTTTACACAGATCAAGCAAATTTCCCCCCCACATCTATCCCAGGAGGCGTAGAAAATACTGACTTTAGTATTGCTAGAGAAGATTTGCGCTTCCGTCTTTGTCGACTACTTATTTTTTCGAAATCTTCTTGTTCATAGGACTGCTTATAGAAGATGGCGAAAGGATCCTGTTTTCTGACTCCACGATTTTCATAGTAGACTAGCAAGGTCCGTGGACGGTCGGTCGCTATCGCTCTCACAGGTCCCTTCATAACAGCGTTTAAAGGGACAGTCAAGAGGGTTGTAAATCTGTGACGTCACCACGGGAACACTATATTCATTTTCAATCCTCGGCTTGCACTTTCTAGCGATAACCAAGTGATTTAAACATCTATATTTATATGTGAAGGGTACACGGGTAAAACGATCAAGGTCCATCAAAAATCGAAATTGAGTTAATAATGCTATCTTATAGTGGAAAAGAAGTACTATCATGTGGTGTAGCTAGTAATAAGAAATCATCATTCTTGACATTCCATTACGTCAATTTCTGTTAAATACACACATAACAAAGTATTAAGTGCTTAAACTTTAAAATTCGTTTTTCTCGAAACTTTCTAAAATGGACCTTGATCGTTATTCCCGTGTACCCTTCATATCTGTTAGGGCCACTTACACACTGGAGGAGTAAAGGCTTAGGGATATAACTCCCACTACAATATCTCATTTTTTTAATTCAGTGATGGTTTACTTTCCAAATTCTTAGCAATATAAAAACTATTATGAATGCTTCACTGTACTTGCTTTAATATCTCTAACCTTTGTAGAATATCTCAGTCCAATTTAAAAGAAAGTTATTAACGAATACGCATTGTACAATAGTTTATTTTACACTTCAATTTCTGTTTCCGAACCTCAAAATATTAGTTAGGCCTGTATTAAAGTAGTATTCAGTAAGTAAAAACTACTCATGTGAACGACAGAATTTACATTACGCATGCAAAACGTATTACATTTCCCTTAATAACACTAGAGTAGAGTGTGCACTAAAACTAATCAATAATAATTAATTTTATACAGGATCGCTAAATAAATATTTTGTCAATTAACCCATTTCAGTGAAGTGATTGAGGACGGATTTCAATACCAACGGGGAATGAAATTTAACACTGATTTTACAAATAGAATAATTTATTTTAAGAATATTTCACAAAATTTAAACCGACTCGCCTAGTCTTGTGAAGGACGCGATGTCCTGTTTCCTTCTATTTAGGTAACGAATTCTAAAAGATGTCCGTGCTCTACTAAATAGCTTCAATAATCCTGGATCTTCATTTAGAAGCTTTTTCCTTAAAAGTCTAAATAAACAGCCTATTATATTCTTTTTTTCTTTTGACTGATTTTTTATGAAATTTTCTAAATAAAACTTTACACTCTTCAATAAAATTGTTGCCATCCACTGAGAAGAGGGATAAACCAGCCCACCACGTGAAACGATCTCTATCCATCCTGGAGTTTGTTGACTGGAATTAGCATCCGAAACTGCACTTTTGTTATAATATTTTCTAGGAATATAACCAGCATCATATCTGAGTGTTTCTATTTCTTTCCTTTTCATTAGATCTGTAATGTCAATTCTATCATCATTATCTACCTCTAATAGCTTTATTTCATCAGGGATTTCGTTCACGAGATCCTGAAAAACTTGCTTTGTTATTATTACTCCACCTGAATCTTCTACTGGGGCACTTGTAGGGTGGGGAAGGCGACATCTTAATATTAATAGGCGCAAGCGATTTTTCACTTCGACGGGCAGAGGGTTATTATAAAGAGTCCTATCCCACGAATTTGGAAAAACAGGTTTTCCAGGGCGTCCTGATTGAGTTTCCTAGTCATTATATAATCAATTCCTTTTTCTTTTAAATCTCTGTAGACCTATAACACTTTCAAGCTCTTACTAGAGGTAAGGAAGCCATTCTGAAAAGGTAGAAGAATATTTTTGCTTCTGACTCTCAGTTCTTTTATTGTTTCTTCCATTCTATCTAATATCTCTACTTGTTGCTTGTGGTTGATCCCGAAGACACATTTCAGTTTATTGTGTATAGGATCTTTCGGAATTCTCGAGTTCATTACATCTGTGAAGTCATTTATGAGTTGAAAAAATTCATGTACTTCT
Organism: Periplaneta americana; assembly: GCF_040183065.1. Classification (NCBI taxonomy): domain Eukaryota; kingdom Metazoa; phylum Arthropoda; class Insecta; order Blattodea; family Blattidae; genus Periplaneta; species Periplaneta americana. Next base: position 131,861,196 of record NC_091122.1, on the reverse strand, counting down.
TCACATTCGGGTATAAAATATTTAATCAGAGCAGCAGTGTAATGTGAAAAAAATTCCATGGCAGGTGCAACTCCTTGGCTATCATTCTCTTGCACAGTAATGTGACCCCAATGTAATTTCGGGAAAAGTTGCAACTCCGAATAATTGGATTTAATAATCCGTCCAATTACATTTTTTCTACTACATTGCCATTTGCCATTCAATTGAAACCCACTGTTAATAAAATTGTTCCTTAACAACTTAATCAGGTGGGGGCAAATCTGCAAAAACCCAAATATTTTTGTCTCAAGTAGGATTTGAAAAGCAGGTTTGATTTACATTTATTTGTAACTTATTCCACAGTCTTCCATTGCCGCCACCCAGATCAGAAACAATTGCAATTGCTCTGAAACAAGCCGCTTCAATTTCTGATATAATTTCGAACAGTAGCTCTCTGTTCATTGTTTTATCGAAATCATAATAGATGGGCTGCTTCCACTCACCTGTCAATCCTCGGATCATTACAATTTAAGCATTTCTGTGAGGACCCTCACGATCCTAACAAATGACACCATTAACATTCATCTCATCAAACAGTAACATTGATAACTTATCAATTTCACTCAAGACAACCCCTGTTCTTTTAAAATTTTCAGTAACTGTGTAAGAATACGAGGAGAAAAGGGCAATTTTTTTGTCCAACGCTGCAGAGTAGCAACTCTTGGTAGAGCAATTCCCACCTGTGATCTCAAATGATTGTAAGGCTAATGCAGGGATCATGTCTTGTTCTTCCCATCTTTGCTTCCTTTTCCCGCTAATAAGCATTTTTATTTGCCCTGGAGTGAACACTTTAACTAATAAATGTTTTACTTTTCCATTTACTAAGTGATTTAAACACTTTCTTTGTCAAATTATGTTTCTAATTTAGACTCTAACTTTTCAATGTCTAATTTAAGTTTTTCATTTTCTTTACTTACTTCTTCATTTTCTTTTTTTTTTTTTTGAGATTTAGCTCCTCATTTTCTAATGAACAGACGAAATATAACACACCCAATGGATCGTCCCGACGCACTATTGTCTTTGCATCTAATTATTGTTCACTTATCTCAGACAAAACCTTTTTCTGCAAGCTCTCTCTTCTACACGTTTACTTCTAGCACTGTTTATCTCACTGTTTTTCACATAGCACATTCGTAAAATCAGCGACGGTTGGGCATTTAATTTCATTGTTTTCTTTGCTGGTATCTTCAAAAGCTCGGCATTCAAATCACGCTCATAGAAATCAGATGTCAAATGTTCGGAACAACTAAGCGCAGTTTCAAGATTAAATTTATCCTTTCTGTAACACTTAATCTCCAAATATTTCGCAGCTTTGGATCAGAGGGAGACGTATGATAAATAACTCGAGCCTTTAATTTTCCTGCTATAATTCTGGCACTCGCTCACCACACAATTTGGCATTTTTCATGCTATGATAGTAAAAATATAGGCCTATTATAAACATCACACTAGCAAAGTCTATACCAAAATCACAAACACACTCCACGTTTTCTAAATTCCAGTAATTACTAATAAAGGCAGCACAATCCAAGGGGATGAGAGTGGAGTGTGTCCCCGTGGTGACGTCACAGATTTAGAGCGCCTTCACTTTCTCTTTAAAGGCTGTTATGAAGGGACCTGTGAGAGCGATAGCGACAGACCGTCCACGGACCTTGGTAGACTAGTTTATATTATTACCATTTTTATTTCTGGAAAAATTATTTCCCATTTGTTGTGTTGTCTTTCAAATCTAAGATATCTGGTGTATCTAGTTCATTGACTTTGTATATATTGCCTTTTTTCTTGGGCAATTTCAGTACTGGTACCCATTGCGTGGCAGTAATATAAGTCCTTCTTTAATAACTCTTCCCCCCCCCTTCAACAGTAGAAAAACAGTGGAAAAAGATTACGCATCTTCAGGCACTTGTGTAATCTTAAACATGCAGCATATACTGTACATCAATGATATGCTAACTTATTTTTACATAGTTACCATCTGCATTAAATTTCATCTATTGGACATAACATTTTAATCAAAAGAATTTTCGAGTTCAATGGATATATAATTTTGAAGTGATAATAGTTGTTACACAAAACAGGGAAAGTACTTCACAATCAATAAAAAAAAGTCTCGAATTGAAAACCATTCAGTCATGCAATATCCTAATGTCATCAGACTGTGGCATCTTATCTCAGAATCCTTTCCTCCAATTTTTCAATTTTTTGTTTATTCCAATAAGCTCCTGACTTCAAGTGACCCCACCCAGCGAGTTGAGGTCGATTGAGAAAACAGATATTTATACATTAACTTACTTTAAAGATTGATCCAAAGGTTGAATTCACAACGGTTGTTTTCACTTTGTACTAAGTACTTGATTTTGTATAAATTCTGTCACATAGTAATACAACATTGGCGCCAAATACTCTTGGCTGTAGTATTTCAGCACATATATTCCTAATTCTTTCAACTTCATTTTCGAATGAATAGAGTAACTCTTCAATTCACTTATATCGCTTGCAAGAATTTGATGCTATTAATAAATAAGGCGTTCAGCTTGCAGTGAAAGCTATACAGCTGATGTAATTTTGCTGTTTCACGAACTTGCACTAACTTTATGTACGTTTTCAGTTTGCATACAACTTAAACATGTGCGTTTTCAGTTTGCGTACCCGTTGTAGTCATCGAAAGCAGAGTGAAACCATGGAAACAACGTTATTCTTAGTCTGAAATACACTTAATTGTCACTATTATTTAGGCTACTAAATAATGAAACGAGTTAAAGCGCTCACTATTCCATATTTTGAAATTATTTTTCTCTCTTTTTCTTTCTTTATCTCCCGACTAGTTGTATAGCCATTCTTTCAACATGATAACATTCAGGAAGAGTGATAGTCTAACACACAAATTCCACAATTTGGGACATCTGGCCGAAATCTACGGCTGACCATTAGGATCCAGAATACAAAGCAGAGGTTAAACTAAAAATACAAATGCTTGCGGAGAGAATACGGAACAATGATAAATTTAAAAATAAAGTACAATTTGATTTCGGAGAAGCATGAGATTAAAATACATTGAAGAGTAATGAAATGAAGTAAAAAAAATTACATAGTATTATACAAGTGATTGTGTAAAATGGATAATGAATCTCACAAATACAATAATAGAAATAAACAGAAAAAAAAATACACTATAATGTACAAATTAAAGCTACACAAGAAATAAAGAGTGAGAAAAAAACACTATAAACAAAGTAAAGCCACACAATAATATACTGGTTGCAGTCACACAAACTTTAAATGAGTGATTAAGTATCATAATTAATTCCATCCTAACTAATTAACTAACATAAACAAGAAACTTGCAATTTTAATCTAGGTTAAAAAAGAAAGAGAAAAAAAAACACAAATCAATACTTCTAGCAATACCTAAAAAACATTAACTAAGACAAAATTTTCCAATTTAATTTTGAATTGTGATAGTCCGGCAGTCCCTGACATCATTAGGTAACGAATTCCAGAGGCGAGGTATTTCTACAGTATAGGAAGATGAGTATAAAGACGTTCTATGATGAGGGATAGAAAGAAGTGCTTGATGTCGGTTTCGAAGAGTCCTCATTAGAAAATTTAAGAGAAAGGAGAATGGTTTTGGTTAACTTAAATGAAGTTCCCCTAGCGCCAAAAAGAAGTCCTTTCACTTCCCATGTATTAATATTCATTTTGTATCTCTCAATATTCACACCGTTGGGTATTCTGACTATTAGGCCCTATTCATTAGTATAAGTTACATGGCTGGTAATAAACAAACGTAAATTGCTCACAAATAAATTGAAGATATCATTAATGAACTAAGTTATTAATAAACCATGTCACACTACAGAATTTCACTTTCAGAATCTTGATAAGTACGCAATTCTTGATTTATATAATTGAATATGTGGTAACTAAGTAAACAAAAAACTAGTCCTGATAAGAACTATTATTCCTGTTGTAAATTCAGATAAAGATGTTAAATTCCCTTATACCAACACTAAAGGCTGGTTCACAGTAAAGCGGGAACGGAAACGACAACGAGAACGGAAATAATGTTAAAATAAATGTTTTTAACAATATTTCCGTTCTTGTTCTCGTTGTAGTTTCCGTTCCCGGTTTATAGTCAACCAGCCTTAATACAGGTAGATAAGCGTTGGTTCTAACTCTTGAAGCCATTATAGAAATATATTAGTTCCAAGATTGTTAATTATATTACAAAATTATATACTTATAAACGTATTCCATCAAACTAACGTCAAGGCCTCCTCTTTTCGTAAGTTGATTCGTATAATTAATTACATGGAGTCAGATGTGGAATGATTTAGTAGTTGTAGTATAGGTATAGGAGGAGACATAACGATGAATTAATGGACATCTATGGTGAACTTGATATAGTATCTAGATTAGACTTAGCAGATTGAGATGGATAGGACATGTTGGTAGAATGACGAGCGAAAGGAAGGTATATCAGATATTCCACAGTCAACCAGAAGGGAGAAGGAGGAGAGGAAGACCGAAGAATAGATGGTGGGATTCAGTTCAGGAAGACATGAGGAGGTGCGGAATTACTGGATGGCTACAGTTGGTGAAGGATAGAGCAGCATGGAAGAGGACATTGCAGGAGGCGAAGGCCCACTTTGGGCTGTAGAGCCATGGATGATGGTGATGATGATGATGATGATGATGATGATGATGATGATGAGTATAGGTATTACAAAAGGCATATGACTCGGATAAGAGAGAAATTTTATATAATATCCTTATATAAGTTGGTATTCCGAAGAAACTAGTTCCATTAATTAAAATATGTATGAGTGAAACGTACAGCAGAGTCCGTATAGGCCAGTTTCTGTCGGATGCTTTTCCAATTCACTGCGTGCTAAAGCAAGGATATGCATTATCATCTTTACTTTTTAACTTTGCTCTAGTCTAGAATATGTCATTAGAAAAGTCCAGGATAAGAGAGAGGGTTTGGAATTGAACGGGTTACATCAGGTGCTTGTCTATGCGGATGACGTGACTACGTTAGGAGAAAATCCACTAACTATTAGGGAAAACATGAGAATTTTACTTGAAGGAAGTAAAGCGATAGGTTTGGAAGTAAATCCCGAAAAGAAAAAGTATATGATTATGTCTCGAGACCAGAATATTGTACGAAATGGAAATATGAAAATTGGAAATTCATCCTTTGAAGAGGTGAAAAAATTCAAATATCTTGGAGAAACAGTAACAAATATAGGCTAAATGATACTCGGGATGAAATTAAACGCAGAATAAATATGGGAAATGCGTCTTATTACTCGGTTGAGAAGCTTTTATCATCCAGTCTGCTATCAAAAAATCTGAAAGTTAGAATTTAAAAAACAGTTATATTACCGGTTTCCTGTATGGTTGTGTAACTTGGACTCTCACTTTGAGAGAGGAACAGAGATTAAGGGTGTTTGCGAACAAGTTTCTTAGGAAAATATTTGGGGCTAAGAGGGATGAAGTTACAGGAAAATGCAGAAAGTTACACAACACAGAACTGCACGCATTGTATTCTTCACCTGACATAATTAGAAACATTAAATCCAGACTTTTGAGGTGGGCAGGGCATGTAGCACGTATGGACGAATCCAGATATGTATATAGAGTGTTAGTTGGGAGGCCGGAGGGAATAATACGTTTGGGGAGGCCGAGACGTAGATGGGAGGATAATATTAAAATGGATTTGAGGGAGGTGGGATATGATAGTAGAGACTAGATTAATCTTGCTCAGGATAAGAACGATGGCGGGCTTATGTGAGATCGGCAATGAACCTCCAACCGGATACCTTAAAAGCCATAAGTATAGATATTAGAGTAAATGTATTAGTAGTTAAATAGCAGTGCTGTAACGTCTTGGTGGTAGTGGGCGTCGTGCTGATGGTAATAGCAATAGTAGTGTGTATTAATACTAGCTGTAGTAATAGTAATAACAGTAGTAGTGGCAGTAGCAGCAGTAGTAATATCAGCACTAGCTGTAGTAGTACCAGTGGTAGAAGTACTAGTACTAGCTGTGGTAGTAGTAGACCTATTAGTACTAGCTGTAGTAATAGTAATAACAGTAGTAGTACAGTGGCAGTAGCAGCAGTAGTAATATCAGCACTAGCTGTAGTAGTACCAGTGGTAGAAGTACTAGTGCTGGCTGTGGTAGTAGTAGACCTATTAGTACTAGCTGTAGTAATAGTAATAACAGTAGTAGTACAGTGGCAGTAGCAGCAGTAGTAATATCAGCACTAGCTGTAGTAGTACCAGTGGTAGAAGTACTAGTACTAGCTGTGGTAGTAGTAGACCTATTAGTACTAGCTGTAGTAATAGTAATAACAGTAGTAGTACAGTGGCAGTAGCAGCAGTAGTAATATCAGCACTAGCTGTAGTAGTACCAGTGGTAGAAGTACTAGTACTGGCTGTGGTAGTAGTAGACCTATTAGTACTAGCTGTAGTAATGGTAATAACAGTAGTAGTACAGTGGCAATAGCAGCAGTAGTAATATCAGCACTAGCTGTAGTAGTACCAGTGGTAGAAGTACTAGTACTAGCTGTGGTAGTAGTAGACCTATTAGTACTAGCTGTAGTAATAGTAATAACAGTAGTAGTACAGTGGCAGTAGCAGCAGTAGTAATATCAGCACTAGCTGTAGTAGTACCAGTGGTAGAAGTACTAGTACTGGCTGTGGTAGTAGTAGACCTATTAGTACTAGCTGTAGTAATAGTAATAACAGTAGTAGTACAGTGGCAGTAGCAGCAGTAGTAATATCAGCACTAGCTGTAGTAGTACCAGTGGTAGAAGTACTAGTACTGGCTGTGGTAGTAGTAGACCTATTAGTACTAGCTGTAGTAGTAATAACAGTAGTAGTACAGTAGCAGTAGCAGCAGTAGTAATATCAGCACTAGCTGTAGTAGTACCAGTGGTAGAAGTACTAGTACTGGCTGTGGTAGTAGTAGACCTATTAGTACTAGCTGTAGTAGTAATCACAGTAGTAGTACAGTAGCAGTAGCAGCAGTAGTAATATCAGCACTAGCTGTAGTAGTACCAGTGGTAGAAGTACTAGTACTGGCTGTCGTAGTAGTAGACCTATTAGTACTAGCTGTAGTAGTAATAACAGTAGTAGTACAGTAGCAGTAGCAGCAGTAGTAATATCAGCACTAGCTGTAGTAGTACCAGTGGTAGAAGTACTAGTACTGGCTGTCGTAGTAGTAGACCTATTAGTACTAGCTGTAGTAGTAGTAATAACAGTAGTAGTACAGTGGCAGTAGCAGCAGTAGTAATATCAGCACTAGCTGTAGTAGTACCAGTGGTAGAAGTACTAGTACTGGCTGTGGTAGTAGTAGACCTATTAGTACTAGCTGTAGTAGTAGTAATAACAGTAGTAGTACAGTGGCAGTAGCAGCAGTAGTAATATCAGCACTAGCTGTAGTAGTACCAGTGGTAGAAGTACTAGTACTGGCTGTGGTAGTAGTAGACCTATTAGTACTAGCTGTAGTAGTAGTAATAGCAGCAGCAGTATCAGTTGTAGTAGCATCAGCAATAGCTGTAATAGTAGTATGATCTTTCTGGTTTCGAACACGAGAACGTACGTTTAATAGATCTCAAATACTTAAAAATTCATACTGATAAAAAGAGAAACTCAGAAAGTTTTGTTTTAGTACATCGCATGCGGTAAGACTGAGCTACGCCGGTGGCCCGGTCGATATAGCAAGTCATATTTCAAATAAGTATTTTCCGTAAGAATTAGTTTCCCAGTAAAATTTTGAAAGAGGCATATTCGCACCACTAGAGCCAAGACTCTTATTTATTTATTTATTTATTTATTTATTTATTTATTTATTTATTCATTCATTCATTCATTCATTCATTCATTCATCAGTTACTTGTTTACTTATTACTCGACCGAGGCCAGTGGAGTCCTGCAGCCCGGAGTCGTGGCGCTACTGTCCCTGCGTTCGTAATACCGCATCGCGATAGTTCACAGTACGCCCGCGTCTCCACTCGCCTTGGTCGAGTAATAGTCTACATACATACTTATTTATTTACTCATTTATTTACTTACCTATTTATTTACGTACTTATATTTACTTATTTATTTATTATTTATTTCTGTATTTATTTATTTATTTATGTATTTATTTATTTTAATAGATGGATTTATTGAGTAATATTATACATACAGATGTTATATTATCGTGATTTTCTCTAAAATCCAGTGCACGGGTCTTCTGACCGTACGTGCTTTGTATTTATTTATTTATTTTAATAGATTGATTTATTGAGTAATAGGACATACAGATGTTATATTATCGTGATTTTCTGTAAAATCCAGTGCACGGGTCTTCTGACCGTACGTGCTTAGTACCTAAAACAAGTCCTACTTTGTAGGTTTCACTCCCCTCACCTACGATTATATCCAATCACTCTCTAAAGAACAGTAATTCCGGGAGAGATGACCCACGGGGAGCGTCGCCCCACCCTCCTTTTCTCATTATCTCAAAACCTCTAAGGAATCGACTTTGGGACCATTTATTTAATTCGTATACGACCCTCGAAGGCAAGCAGTGCAATCTTTGTGACGGTTTTTTTGTGTGAAAAATGAATAGAAAAAGGAAATGCTGTTTTTCGTAGGCTTTGTTATAATGTTTATAATTTTTCAAAATTCGTAATTGGGATAATGGCTATGTATATGTTGCTTAATCCAATATATTTGACAACATGCATTGTACTCCATTCTAAAAAAAAAAATTAAGTAATTGTCCATTACGGTTACCCTTAAATACATAAGGCGTAATGGTCATGGTAAAGGGAGAGATGCCCCACCTGTTTGAGGGAGAGACGCCCCATGTGATATTACCATACATAACTAATTATTATTAGTGTCCTTGCTTAATTTATTGGAATTTTAATTGAATTGTTATATTAGAATAGAATTATTATACATTAGAGGCCAATAATTTTTAAAGGGTGACCAAAACTTGCTAGAAGATCACATATTTTCCACAGGTGTCCAAAGTTGAAATCCATGAACATTTTAAGGAATACCGGTATTCTAAATTTGTTGCAGCGACATTGTCAATAGGTGCCCAAAGTTGAGGGACTTCAATATTTTAAGGGATGTCCAAAGTTGTGTTTGAAAGACACATTTCACGACCAAACGTTAGTCAATGCAATCCCAGAAATTTCTTCAATCTTACTGTAACTTTTTGGGGAATTGGGAATTAATGAAGCATCGCATTGTTATGGAATAATTTGAGAACAATCCACCGACTGAAATCTAGTGGAGTCTTCAAGAAACATCCAATGGCTGCAATTCTTCATAGAGCGAAACCTTGAGTTACCTGTCAGGCAGTCAGAAGGATCATCCATCTCTCTGAAGAGGTCAAGGTATGGCGAGACAAGAAGTCAAGCAGTATTTTGACCTACTGAAAACAACTCTATGTGAACGCAATTTGTAGGGAAGCCACATAAAATAGGAGAAAGTGGCATCCAATTAAACAAATTTACAAGGAAAAGTGGTTGAGAAAAAGGGATCCAAAGATGTTCAAGTCCTAACTTCAAGCGAGAAAGGTGGAAGTGATTCTGTCATAACATGTTACAATTCGGAGGGAACATTTCTTCCACCGGCAATGTTTGAGAGGAAAAATGGAAGTTTTTTGACGGATTTCTAGCAGAAACGGGGGTTTATATGAATTCAAAATCGTCTTATGTTCCATTAGAATTATTTATGAAGCGATTGAAGGAAAATTTTACTCCAAGAAAGAATCCTGGCAAGATTCTCTTAATTTTGGATGAACATTCAGCACATTTAGATAACATAAATTGCTAGAATGAGGATAATGAATCACAATTGTTTGCCTACCAACCTATGCAACTCAGGCACTTCAATCTCTTGATCGCTCACATTTTAAGTCTCTCAAGCATTATTTCAAAAAGAGAATCACAGCAATGGATGGCTTATAAAAAGCAAGCCTGACTATCCATCTAGAAAGCTGCGTTGGTAGTAATAGAGAGGTCATTTGGATTTCGAGCCAGAGGTTTCTATCCTTTCAATCCAGATGCAGTTCCTGAGCACCTCTTCAGTATTTATGATCTATCAATCAACAACACAGCTGTAAGAATGCCTTTCAGTGCCTCTTCAGGAAATCTCGAAGAAAAGAAACTTTATCGGCTACAAGTTCTAATGATAACGGGATAATAAGTTGTAATCTCGGCTCAAGTGCCACAATGGCAAATTCAGCGACAGCGAATCCTTTCAAATCCCTTCATGAAATAAACTATGTGCCAGCAATATCTTTTGCTGTGACCAAAAGAAAGCGATCGGTAGATCGCGTTACAGGTAGAGATAAAAATGGAAACACTATCTTTGAAAGCCTCCAGTTCCAAAAAGCTCCAAATCAAATTCTTCAAAATCTAGTAGATATAGAAGACACTTTTGGAGAAAATATGGAGAATGTCGTCAAATGAAACAAAGTAGATAGTTTCTACTTTGTTGAGTGTCTTGAAAATTTTATCAAATGAAGGAAGTTGTTGTTTGTATTCAGTGACTTTCCTGCAAGAAGTTGCATAACATGTGGGCTAAGTGCCATATGTGTGGTTGCACTGAAAAATGAGCTCAGAAAATGAACTTATTGCAAAAATAAAATAAGCAACATTATTTAGAGTGTTATTTATCACATTAATAGTTTAATTTGGGAATTACCACACCGGGGCATCTATCCCCTATATGTGTGTATATTACAGAGATATCGTATCTGATTAATTTTTATTTTACTAATTATCGATTGTTTCATATTTTACATAAACCTATAATGTATTTCACTTGCTATAACACATGAATAAAATATCTGCTTTGGTTTATTTAATTTTTAATCGATAAAAACTTTAAGTGGGGCAACTCTCCCGGAATTACCTTATATATTAAAATGAAAATGGCACAACAAAACACATTATATACTGTAATATATCCTAACCTAAAAAAGACATAAAAGTGTATAATTGGGTAGATACCATTATCCCTTCGTCAGTTCGTATCACAGACTTCCACAGCTGCACTTCTAATCTGTCTCGCCTTCAAGAGAAACAATCCAGTCTTTTGTTCGTATTCTCTATTTATTTATTGCGATTAAAGTGCTCAAATTAGCTTCTCTTGCAAGAAAAACATAAAATAAACACTACTTTGTTTTGGTTGCACCACTGCGCACCATTTTTAAATGTCAGCACCTTTTTGCACTTCCCCCCCACTTTCTTTTAATCCTTTGCCGCCTTTCATTCCTATATAAATTAAACAAGGAAAATCGAACGTGTGCGGCTTAACAAGTGCGTCTACCTACTGTTAAATATGTCATCCAGTCACGTTAATCTACTGATCTACTGTTATTTTTTAATAGATGGACAAATGTACTGCTTTCTGAACGTTTTTATTAGAATTTACTGTTTTTGGTGTGGTAGACTACCACATTACTTTCGCTTCAGTGCAGTCAGTCTTGTTTGGCAAAAGCTTCCAAATACGAGGCGTGTTCTTAAAGTAAGTTCCGTTTTTAATTATAGCCGTCGCATCACTGCAATCGTTATTTTGCGCATGAGTGTTTTATTCTTCAGTCCTCAGGAAAGCTGTGCATGCAGTTTCAGAGCTTCAGTCTGTGTGTATGTTTAGTTGTGAACAGTTGAAATGTTTAAAGTGATCGAGCACCCTAGCGACTGTGAGAGCGGTCTGTTATCCGTTTCTTGAATGCGAGAAACATCAAACTAGCTGACATTCATCGTCAACTTTGTGAGGTGTATGGTGATGATGCCATTAGTGATGGAATGGTCAGGAGATGGCCACACACAGTTCGTGACACCCAAAATCTCATCTCGAAATTTGGCTGAGAACAAATTGACCATCCCCCCTACAGCCCGGATTTGGCTCCGAGTGACTTTCATCTCTTCCTGCACCTCAAGAAGTTCCTCGGTGGTCAAAGTTTTGATGGCGACGATGAAGTGAAAACAGCAGCGCGGGAGTGGTTTGCATTGCAGGCGGGCGAATTCTACATTGAGGGGATAGAAAGACTTGTGCCACGACTCGATAAATGCCTCAATAATGGTGGAGATTATGTTGAGAAGTAATTGAAGTGTGGGGAATACAATGCAACAAAAATGGTTTGTAAATATCTTCCCGTTTACTTACTACATCCTTTTGTAACTTACTTTAAGAACACGCCTCGTAGCTTGCGCCTCAATGAACTCCAGTTAGGAAAAATTTCTGCAAATTATTTTGCGCCTATCGCACCACCGTTAGTCAAAAGCTATTGAATAGGAAGAAAAGAAATTTGAGCTTGCGCCTTCATTGGCAAAAGATTAATTCTTTTCCTCTTCTTGTCTATATCATCTGCTATATTGGCTCAACCCCAACCTGAGGTCAGCCAGCTGACATTTTCACCAAAGAGCATGAAACTTAAACTTATTCAAGGAATTTTGTGTCTTTGTTTGTAAAATAATTGGTTTTGGTTCTGTTTGTAATCAATATTTTACATTTGAAATTTGCGCCTCTTTAGCACCTTTTTGAATTAAATTAAGGCACCTTTTTGACTAAAATTTTGCACATAAAATTCCTCTCTATCACTAAGCGATGACCGTAACCATAGAAAAAATCTACATTTCTTCTGATCACTTGGAATCTCTCAAAATTTAAATTCAAACATTGTGTCAATGGACGCAGGCATTCATTAAACACTCCTATTAGAAATTCAGATTCCATAAAATTAATTTGAATAGATAATAGACATAAGTTCACGTTAAAATTGAATGTATTTATATATTCCTTATATAGTCGAAGATAAATCATTGGTTACAAATTATGAATATGTACTGAATTTTTAAACTAAAAAACGATGCGAACGTTCATTTCCATAATGAATGGACACAAAAGGATTTCGAATGCTGTTCCAGGATTCTCGGCTGCTGTCGTTAGAAGACCTCTCGAATTTCATTGTTTTGATAAACACTTCTTTGAATACCTGCAAGTATAGAAAGTAAACCAGATTGATAAACAGTTGAGATTTCAACGCTCAACCAAAGTTAAGAATAAGCTGCATATTAATACCGTTCCTAAACCTGTAAATTTCTGATTAAATTTTATGCACTTTAAAAATATTGATACTGGAAAGAAACGTGTATATAGTTAATAAATTTATCTCCAGATGGGAAGTGTTTAAAAAAAGGAGACAGACTTCCTATTCTTCAGTTTGTTGCCCCAAAATAGATCATTTTCCTTGTTGCGTTCTGTCATGACGGCGAACATTGGGACATAACGAACAGAAATTGGTTTTGTTACTTTGCCTTGTTTATTTTTCGTTAGCGGGAAAACTACTTTTTTTCCTAGAAAAAATTCCAACATCGCAATAAATTCAACAGCACTTGCCAGCGCATGAAAACACTCCCTCTCCATAACGGTGAGGACAGTTATTGCCCACATTATATGCAGAGAACCACTCTGCCTGCAAACAGTTCGCTGTGATCATCTACTAGTTACCCCTCTAATTTTTTTGTATCAAAATATAGCCTCCGGTCCATAACATACTGTTGCAAATATTCTTCAGTCTTTGCTATAGTCGACTACAATCGATTGTCATAGAAGTGACGAAAGGGGATGTACACAATATTCATAGAGAAAATACAGAAATGTAGGTGTTATGTCCGCGTCACCGTTTTTGGTGTGTGAAATAAGTAATGGGAACGTTAAGTACGAGTGTTTTACCTTTGCCGCAGTTAGTCTCACAACTATGTTTGACAAATGGCTGATCTGTGGTGTGTAGGAAGTGGTACCATTCTCAGCTGCACTAGCAATCATGCTCACATGCCAGAAACGCTGGCGCAAGGTGTACAAAGCGATTGACAAATGAACTGAAATCCAAGTCTCAAACATGTTTCTTAACATTTTGGTGCTTATATCATAGTTTTTGTGACAGATGGGGGGGGGGGGGAGGGTTATTACTTTTCGTGGTTATTGATATATTTCGCACAATGATCCAAATTTCGCTTCATTTCGAGACTTTGCTTAGCTTAAATATGGTATTTTAGATATTTAGAAGGGAAAATGTAACAAAGTAATTGTGGAAAATTTCGCTGGTATCGCTATATTTAAAAAATGCTGTCCCCATTCATATAACTTAATGTTCTTTATCATGTAATATCTTCTTCTGTCCGAAATTTTATCCCTTCAACATTCCTTCCAGTGCATCCTTCATTAGGCAGTTTCTTCTTAGTCAGTGGTCCAGCCAATTTCTTTTCTCATCCTGATCAGTTTCAGCATTATTCTTTCTTTTCCTAGCATAGTTTCATTTTTTATTTTGTCTCTCCATTTTACACGTTCCATTTTCCTCCATATATCTACATTCTCTTCACTTCATCCTATGTCCATGCTTCTGTTCCATATAATGGTACACTCCACACAAAACACTTCACTAGTCTCTTCCTTCGTTTTTTTTTTTTTTTCCCCAGAGGTACGCAATGGAATTTTAAAAATTTCATTTTCTCAAACTGTATTGCGGGTGGAGCCTAAATATCTCTTTTCCCACGAGAAAAAAAAATAATTTTGGAAATGTAGAAATTAATGCAGAAACGCTATACCGGTACGTAAAACCCACTCCTAAGTGTAATTCAGCACGTTTTATTGCAAACGTGCTTGTACTTTTTAATGGATTTATAGTAATAGCCCAGACACAGCGTTTACAAAATCTTTAGCTTGTCGATTATTAAGAAAGTAGGAAACTACTCGTATAAACCTGATTACACTCCTAGCTGAACATAAAACTTAAATTCTGTAAGCAGTAAAGTAATACCGGTATCACGAATTCCGAAATGCATGAGTTGGATGCACTTACAGTCTACTGCAAATATACAGACGTGGACAAATTATTAGTAAAATTTACAATTTTTTTTACATATTTTTACAAAATTGGACTTCTTAATTTAGACTGTTGATATTTTTAAGATTATAGTACTCAGAAATATGTCAACTATAGTCTAAATTGAAAAGTCAAATTTCGTAAAATAATACCATAAAAATCGTCTGTTTTGCTAATAATTTGTCCACGTCTGTAGATCTGTCATTTACCGTTTAGGACTACGGCTGTATTCATAAATTTACTTTATGTCATCCTAGCATTATAAACAGGTTGTTATTACATCGAAAATCGTGTGTAATTGGCATATTATAGTACGCGTGCCGATAAAAGCAATGACGTATTTGCTATGACGTAATACCGAAACGTTTGCTATCTTTGTTATCGCTTATACGCGCGACGTAACAAGAAATGAAATGCAGGACAGAAGGTAACGTATCATTTATCCCTTTTGTAATATCACATAAAATAGTTCTGTGGTTCAGAGAAACTATATTAACAAAAATAAAGGAGCATTTGTAACATTGTAAAATTGTATTGTGTATTGTAAATTTTATTGTGTATTGCTTATCATTTTATGGTGTATTGTTTATATTGTATATACCACTGCCACCGGGTGCTTGCCCACTTGCAGTGTAAATAAATACATACAACATAACCTGCAAGGTCATCCAGTCCTCTTTACTCAATGTCAATACCAGGCGCAACTAATCGATACAAAACATATAGAGACCATTTGTCGGCTGTGGATCCCGAATTGAATTTCTTTCATAATTTCTTTCCGACAATTTATTGCCATAAAATGTTGTATTCAACTCGTGGATAATCTTATTATGACACTCGTGAAAACTGTCTCAAACTTTCATTTATACCATGATCATCAAGATTATCCACTTGTTGCATAAATAACACTGGTCAACAATGATTTTCTTTAATGTACAATTTCTGCCGTTTCTTATGTAATTTCATCTGCTGATTCAAAAAAATGAAGTCAGTATTTTTCTACCACCCACCATTTTTTTGTAACTTTAGAAAAAAAAATATTTACTTTTATTGTTATATACAGTCCTTAACATGCTAATGAAAAGAAAATATAATCTTCATCTTACGATGTTGGTGACGTATAAACGTCCGTTGATGTGACATATTAATGAATTTAAATACTATTATAGTCAGAAAAGAAAATATAATTAAAATATTTCATTTTATTGCTTTATTAATTGAAGCGTCGGCTGGAACAACGTTATAAGTTACATTTAGTAAAATTTACAGGAGCTGCAAAAATGTGTACGCGTACAACGTTGTTCTTATGGGGTATCAAACTTTTGAGTGGACAAATTTCACGTACTGCATTGATGGACAGTTGCAAGCCAAGGAGTATAGCAAGGCAACATGGCATAGAACATTATTACACGGAAACACGCCGAATGAAAATTTTGTAACTTACAACGTTGTTCCAGCCGACCGCTTCAATTTAGAATTTTAGATCATTGTTGCGTGTCAAGTCATAATTCATAAAAATTAATTTTATTCCCCATTAAACTTTGAGAGTTAGTATCTATTAATTCTCAGTTGAGTTGGAACTTACATTCATGAAATAATTTTCGTAATCTGTGTTTTCTTTGTCCTAATTTTAAGTGTGATAAAATTATCTTATAACGTGAAACATATCTCGAAATACTGTATAAATCACATAAAAAATTTTTGTGCGAGATCGTGCGTATTTGCTTGGTTTCCGCACAAAACCAAGTAAGTCTAAAATTCCACATTCAGTATTCCCGAACTAACACACATAACAATTTCCCTCTTCTTACCGCTTAAGTGACATATTGATTTTACTGCTTTAGGCTTTTAACATATTATTTTTAGAGACGTTCAATATAGTAATAATTATAAATTGGAAACTTACCATTGCAATTTCACCTAAATTGCACTGTTAATTATTGTTTTTAAATATTTGCAAAAATTAAGTAAACTCTACAACTCCACTAAAGTTACTGCATTCGTGATGCATGTAACATTAAGGAAGCCGTTTGTTTTAAGTTCGCATTTATAGACTGGGGGGGGGGGAAGACAGACGTATATCACGGCCTGCTGGAGTATAGTAAACACAGAAAACATTTTAAAGCAACAATGTTGAAGATAGATATTTATGTTTTGCAAATTTGTCGTCATTGAACAGAAACCAAGATGGAGATTTCATTGCAACTAATTAGAAATTCCTCTTTCAGGTAGGTATGTAATAAACGATCTTCGCACAAAATAATGTACGATACACGAGCGGTATGTTTTCTTTCAATTCTCGGAAATTAAAAAACCTCCAACTACGTTTCGATTTTTCAAACTTTTCCTCGCACATGAAAACTTCAACATACCGCTCTTGTAACGCATATTACTATTGTTACGTTTGTGATTAGTTAACTTTGAATATTACTACAGTAGTTAAAAGAGCTTACGAGTGTTCTTTTGATTGCAAAATAGATGAGGACAGGAACTGGGCCCCTGAAATTTGTTGTGCTCCATGTGATTCTATTAAGTGGTTGACTAAAGAATCCCATCATATGGCTTTTCAAGTTCTAATGATATGCCGGGAACTTAAGGATCATACAACAGAACGGTAATTTTTAGGAACCACAGATCAGAAGATTACAGAGAACTTGTCAGCGAGCTGATTCAGAACTATAACGTGATGGGATGTCATATCTCTCAAAATAACTTCTTTGATTCTCATCTATTTTTTTTTCTTTCCTCAAAATCTTCGGGTAGTGAGCGACGAACATGGGGAGCGTTTTCACCGGGATTTTTCTGAAATGGAAAGGCCCTACTAGGGAAAATGGAGTCCAAATATTCTGGCAGACTACTGCTGGACACTCGAAAGCAGTAGCGGCCCGCGGTTACAAAGGTTGGCAGTTCTGCATGAAAAATAGTGTATTTAGCAAACGCATGCTGTTTATTGCATCTAAATCGGATAACGCGTGTAATTATAGCCCCTTCTCGAATTTTATTGTGCACCCGAAATTGTACTCCATCCGTGCGCTACACCTCTCCCACCTGGTACAACTAGTCACGTAGTGGAGATGTGCCCCACATGCTTTTCTAGTTTTTTAAGTCAAATTAACTAAATCCTTCACTCCAGTGTTTGTCCATGTATTTTCTCCTCTAAACAGAATACAGAAAGCGTTTTCATGAGCGCAGAAAAAAACCAATCGTTTCCATTACACATTTCGGTATTAAAATGACTAGTAGGCTACATGATTTCCTCGAATTTTTCCCAGAAATTTCAATATTTAAATTTTGTGTAGGACGTCCTAATTCCTTAAGTTAACATGCAATTTCTCTTTTAATTTCGAAAAGGGTTGGTCGATTAGATTTTCATTTCATTCATTTTTAATATAAAATATTTCCTTAGACGCACTGACTAATCACATCACACCACCCACAGTACTATAACACACTGGAACTGTAATGATATAGACTACAGTAGTCCAGAAGCCTGTGTGTTCTAACGCAGGTCATAAGGAGATGAGAGTGTTGACGGTTCTTTTGTATATTCGGAGAGAGCTGCTTCGGTTGCAGCTCTAATGCATTCTTGGGACGGTGAAGAAAACCAGTTTTCTGCTGCCGACTAACCTACGTTGAGCCTCAGGTACTGCCGATCACAGATCCGAGAAGTACACTACAGCTAAAATTCTCGAGCAGTTCAAGGCTCCTACAGACATTTTTAAAGAAACAAATATCAAGAGTCCTTCAATAACTGTCTATT
The DNA here is from genome assembly GCF_040183065.1 of Periplaneta americana. Classification (NCBI taxonomy): domain Eukaryota; kingdom Metazoa; phylum Arthropoda; class Insecta; order Blattodea; family Blattidae; genus Periplaneta; species Periplaneta americana. The sequence continues at coordinate 131,842,489 of NC_091122.1, read as the reverse complement.
AAAAATTACAAAATATTACATAGGTTGCAGGAACATATTCTGACTAGCGCTTTCGCTATAATAATAGCATCCTCAGGTCAGACTTTTGCGATGTTATGCTTTTCATATAAAGACATGGATAGACTAGTAACGTCGAAAAATGTTAAAGTACATGACGTAAAAATATAAAAATATGAAAAATACAATGATAAGAGAAATAAAAAGACTTATGAACAGTCTGAAATATATATATATATATATATATATATATGGTAGAAAAACCTTCATGAGGTCTCAAAAAATACATAAAAATATTTGACATGTGTGCAGGTGATAGATCACAATTTGGTAAAAAATATGCAGCTTAAAATAGCGACACAGACAATAAAAAGAATAAATTAAAATATTGCTTTGGATCAGTCACCACGACGTAGCAGCACATTGTAAAATCTGCAAAAATCAATAATAAGTATTTAGTAAGGGATCAGTGTAGGACCAGAAAAAGAAGTGAATTGACGATAAAATACTTACAAGGTCTTTGGTCTTGGCGTAATAAAAGAAAGTGATGTTGTCTGTTCTGTGGCGTGGTGGTGACTGGTGCAATGACACAGTATGAGAGACACGTCATGACGTAAGTGGAGGGGGGTACGTGCCGCAGTGAGAAGAGTTTCTATTGGCTAATTTAAATAAAGGATTACCGGAACTAGGTAATTGTTCATTAATTAGTGGAACTGTATTATTAAGTGATTTAGCTATGTAAAATTCTTCAGCAACTAAATTAAAAGCTCCATTACTGATGGGTTTTAAAATCTGTAAAGCGTCGGACATATTTTGAAGCTCGTGGCCTTTCTCAATCAAATGGGTTGCGAATTTAGATTTATTACGATTGTGACGAAAATCTGCTTTATGTTCAGAATATCTAGTCCTAAAATTCCTTTTGGTTTGGCCAATATACTTTTTTGGGCAATTCTTACAATGCAGCATGTACACTCCACCACTGGCATATTTATCAAAGTTACAAATATTGTTTGAAATAACATTATTAAGTTTATTACCTGTTCTGAAAGAGACCTTTACATTTTCTTTTTTGAAAAAATTATGCAACTTGTATGATACATTATTATAAAAAGACATTGTGTTCCAATACTTAGATTTTTTAGTATCAGTAAAGGGCGTGAGCGTAATATCTGAATTCTTGTGTAAATGAGACTTTCTTTTAGAAAGAAGTTTATCTATCAATTTTCTGTTGAATCCATTTTCTATTGCAAGTCCTACTATATATTTATATTCTTTTAAATAATTTTTCTTGGAAAGAGGAACATATAGCAATCTATCAATTAAGAAAACAAAAGTACTATGCTTATGAGACTGGGGATGGCTGGATTGACAGTGAATAGTATGGGTAGTGTTTGTGGGTTTTCTAAAAATATCATAATCAAAACTTTTATGTTTTCTGATAATTTTCAAGTCTAAGAAATTTATAGATTTGTTACATTCAACCTCTATGGTGAATTTTAAGTTAGGATGTAAACTATTGAAAGATTGCAAGATACCTTCATGGGTGTCAGCATGACTCTCAAAAACTAACAAGGTGTCGTCAACATATCTATTGTAAGAAATGATGTTGTGTTTAGCAGCAAGTTTTTCGATATGTCTGTCTTCCAAGCTCTGTAGAAATACGTCGGCTAAAAAACCGGAAAGAGAGTCACCCATTGCTACACCTCGAGTTTGTAAGAAATATTTATTGTCGAAACGGAAGTAATTTTGTTTAGTGCAAACAGAAAGCAACTGCATTAGTTGATTGATGATTTTTTCTTCGGTGTTAAGTTTACGTAATTTCTCTGAAATTATCTTTAAAGTTTCATCAAGTGGAATATTCGTATATAAATTTTCGATGTCCAAAGAGACAAGTTTAGTGGATTTATTAATACTTAAACTTTGCAATCTTTCAATAAGTTGTTGGGAATTATTCAATGAATACCTATTATCCATCTTAAGTATTTCTTTCAAATATTTCAACAAAAATTTATTAATTTTGTGGTTAGGTGAATTTACGCTATTGACAACCGGACGCATAGATAAATCCTTTTTATGGGTTTTTGGTAAAGCTTTGAGGGTTGGTAGACTAGCTTTACCAAAAACCCATAAAAAGGATTTATCTATGCGTCCGGTTGTCCATAGCGTAAATTCACCTAACCACAAAATTAATAAATTTTTGTTGAAATATTTGAAAGAAATACTTAAGATGGATAATAGGTATTCATTGAATAATTCCCAACAACTTATTGAAAGATTGCAAAGTTTAAGTATTAATAAATCCACTAAACTTGTCTCTTTGGACATCGAAAATTTATATACGAATATTCCACTTGATGAAACTTTAAAGATAATTTCAGAGAAATTACGTAAACTTAACACCGAAGAAAAAATCATCAATCAACTAATGCAGTTGCTTTCTGTTTGCACTAAACAAAATTACTTCCGTTTCGACAATAAATATTTCTTACAAACTCGAGGTGTAGCAATGGGTGACTCTCTTTCCGGTTTTTTAGCCGACGTATTTCTACAGAGCTTGGAAGACAGACATATCGAAAAACTTGCTGCTAAACACAACATCATTTCTTACAATAGATATGTTGACGACACCTTGTTAGTTTTTGAGAGTCATGCTGACACCCATGAAGGTATCTTGCAATCTTTCAATAGTTTACATCCTAACTTAAAATTCACCATAGAGGTTGAATGTAACAAATCTATAAATTTCTTAGACTTGAAAATTATCAGAAAACATAAAAGTTTTGATTATGATATTTTTAGAAAACCCACAAACACTACCCATACTATTCACTGTCAATCCAGCCATCCCCAGTCTCATAAGCATAGTACTTTCGTTTTCTTAATTGATAGATTGCTATATGTCCCTCTTTCCAAGAAAAATTATTTAAAAGAATATAAATATATAGTAGGACTTGCAATAGAAAATGGATTCAACAGAAAATTGATAGATAAACTTCTTTCTAAAAGAAAGTCTCATTTACACAAGAATTCAGATATTACGCTCACGCCCTTTACTGATACTAAAAAATCTAAGTATTGGAACACAATGTCTTTTTATAATAATGTATCATACAAGTTGCATAATTTTTTCAAAAAAGAAAATGTAAAGGTCTCTTTCAGAACAGGTAATAAACTTAATAATGTTATTTCAAACAATATTTGTAACTTTGATAAATATGCCAGTGGTGGAGTGTACATGCTGCATTGTAAGAATTGCCCAAAAAAGTATATTGGCCAAACCAAAAGGAATTTTAGGACTAGATATTCTGAACATAAAGCAGATTTTCGTCACAATCGTAATAAATCTAAATTCGCAACCCATTTGATTGAGAACGGCCACGAGCTTCAAAATATGTCCGACGCTTTACAGATTTTAAAACCCATCAGTAATGGAGCTTTTAATTTAGTTGCTGAAGAATTTTACATAGCTAAATCACTTAATAATACAGTTCCACTAATTAATGAACAATTACCTAGTTCCGGTAATCCTTTATTTAAATTAGCCAATAGAAACTCTTCTCACTGCGGCACGTACCCCCCTCCACTTACGTCATGACGTGTCTCTCATACTGTGTCATTGCACCAGTCACCACCACGCCACAGAACAGACAACATCACTTTCTTTTATTACGCCAAGACCAAAGACCTTGTAAGTATTTTATCGTCAATTCACTTCTTTTTCTGGTCCTACACTGATCCCTTACTAAATACTTATTATTGATTTTTGCAGATTTTACAATGTGCTGCTACGTCGTGGTGACTGATCCAAAGCAATATTTTAATTTATTCTTTTTATTGTCTGTGTCGCTATTTTAAGCTGCATATTTTTTACCAAATTGTGATCTATCACCTGCACACATGTCAAATATTTTTATGTATTTTTTGAGACCTCATGAAGGTTTTTCTACCATATATATATATATATATTTCAGACTGTTCATAAGTCTTTTTATTTCTCTTATCATTGTATTTTTCATATTTTTATATTTTTACGTCATGTACTTTAACATTTTTCGACGTTACTAGTCTATCCATGTCTTTATATGAAAAGCATAACATCGCAAAAGTCTGACCTGAGGATGCTATTATTATAGCGAAAGCGCTAGTCAGAATATGTTCCTGCAACCTATGTAATATTTTGTAATTTTTAATAGACAGTTATTGAAGGACTCTTGATATTTGTTTCTTTAAATTTGTTAACTTGTCGGACCAACATGCCTTTCAAATCTCCTACAGACAGTAAAATCTCGAATCGAAGGAGAATGAATTGGAAAAATAAATGAAACAATGAACTAGATTACATAAAAGCACGTTTTACATTTTTAATTTTTTCAAGTCCATTTAAATGGCGGTTCTGCAGCTCTGCAGTTATTGTAGAGCCGCCCCTGCTCGAAAGAGATGTTTCTCAAGCGAAGTATAGCCTAAAATCTATTTCACACACATTTTAGGTAAATAAATATGATTTTAGTTAAATATTACAAGGTTTCAATACTAGAAAAATCTGAAGTACATTTCATATAATTACTCAAAAACCCTGGGCGATAGAAACATTTTGAAAACAGATCTGAAATCAGCACGAAAAATGCTATAAGAATCACCCATTCGTTATATTTTAACAAAAATACGTTTAATTTTGTAGACCAGTGTAATTATTATACGCTGAAAATATTAACACGTAATAATGCACCAGCTTTTCTAGTGTTTTCTTAATGGAACAAGGCAATGCTGAATGATTGCCATAAACAATTAGCCTCAACACATTTCGTCTTTTATTTCTTTAGCGTTTATAAAAGTGGAATATTTAAATATTGCAGTAACATGAGCTGCTGCCAGAAAGTCAAAAGAGAACAGCAATGGCAAAATAAATTTTTAATAGAAAATGTCGCACCTTCTGCGGACCTCTGGAAAAAGAACTGAGAAAGAGACTAGTAAAGTGCTTTGTCTGAATGCGGGTTATGGAGAAGAATGGAGCGTGTGGAATGGACAAACAGAATGAGAAATCAAGTGGTGTTGGAAATAGTGGGTGAAGAAAGAATGATGTTGAAACTGAACAGGAAGAGAAAGAGGAATTGGTTGGGTCACTGGCTGAGAAGAAAGTGCCTGCTGAAGGAGGCAATGGAAGGAATAGTAAACGGAAGAAAAGTGAGGGGCAGAAGGAGATATCAAATGATAGATAACATTAAGATTAATTTTTAATCATATGCGGAGAGTAAGAGAAAGGCAGAAAATAGGAAAGATTGGAGAATGCTGGGTTTGCAGTAAAAGACCTGCCGTAGGACAGAAAACTCTGAATGAATAAATTCTATTATTAAAGGTACAGTTTTCACATTTTTTTCTTTCGTAGTACTATTCGATCGCTAATCTCTTTAAATCTTAAACTCGGAGGAGGAAGAGGTCAATTGCCCTAGCCTGCCCCCTTTAAATGACAACGGCTTGTTGTAGCATTCGCCTGCAAACTACAGGATCACTGTTAGAAACCAGAGTCCGTGCTAGAAATAAACACGTTGCGACATCTCTTGGCCAAGATGACATACAAGAAGTAGACGTTCAGCGACATCTCTTGGCGATTCGCGAAGATTTTCTAGTAATTCGCAGTTTTATTCAAGTAACGGTTGCTTGACTGTTCGTCATTCATCCATTTGAAGTCTAGTTGTTACCCAGGGTGAGCTATATGATTTAGGTCGGTATTCATAGTCAAGTTAAGCTGTTAAGTCAAGCTTCTAAAATTCGCTACCTGCTAGCATCAGGGACTGTCGAAATAAAATTGAATTCAAACGCAAACTTATTAAGCACTTGGTCAGTAATTGAGACTCGTTCAGACATGGCTTCTTGTAAATGGTTCTCTTAATCTAGCACAAAATATTTCAATATCGGGTAATTTCATCACTATACAATTTTGTTATTCTAGGTTTAATTTGTAATTCAGTAAATATATATATATATATATATATATATATATATATATATATTGTTCTTAACTCCTATGATAAATTTCATTAGTCAGGTAATCTTTTCGTACTTTGATTTTTATTGTAATTGTAAATTTAATTAATTGTAATTTTATGCTTCATATTGTAGTTGTAATCCCCTGGTAGAGGGGCAGAGAAGGTCTGACGGCCTTATCTCTACCAGGTTAAATAAATACTACTATTTACACCTTAGCTTCGCCACTAATGTCCATATTCATTGTCTGGTTACCCTTTTTATTGTGTTTGTCAGCTATTTTCTTGTCAGTTTCAGATCTTACTTTGTTGCAACATTTTCTATTTGTTTTTGTTGTTCATGCTTGCGTTTCTTTGAAATATGGATCGCGTTCATTACCAGTTTCCTTCTAGACTTCATCCTTTGTTTTATAAGTTCTTCTTTCGTGTTCATGCTTCCGTTTTATTATCGTTTGAATGCTTTCGTCAACTATAATCTCTTTGATATCTTGTATATTATTCATTTGTTTCTTGCCTGAACTTTTTCGTACGCTAACATTTTTGGGATATTTTGAAGTGTAGCTACTTTCACCCATTTTATCTTCACATGCTTCTCCTTTAACATCTTTCCTTTGGTGTGAAATTTCATCCTTTGGAACTCTGTGTTTATCCGTTTTTCCTGTAATCTTTTCACGACTACAACTGAGCGTATTCCGAATCTCAGCGCTGAGCAATCTGATGGCATCACGGTGTTGCGAATTTCACCGGTGCCATCAGCTTGCAGAGGTGGTGGCGGCAGTATCCATCAGTGAATCTGATTGGTTCTTGTATAGGGCGGGAATTAACAGACGAATGACATCGTGCACTGTTGTGTCATGGCGGTGTGTTCTGCTGCATTGTTTGTAATAAACGTAAAAAAATATGTCAATGGCTTATGAACGAACATGTCAACGGACCAGTTATTACTACTGGTTCAAGAAATAAATTGTTTATGCTTTCTTTTCTTTGAGCGAGATGGCAGTACGGAAATTTCGCAAAAATCTTGCTAGCATAGCACAATAACAACTTGTACATCCGCCATAATAGTCATTGAACCTTATTCCGAATCTCAGCGCTGAGCAATCTGATGGCATCAGGTGTTCCGAATTTCACCGATGGAGTCACTGATCCTCCATCGGTGTCGCACCGGTGCCATCAGCTTGCAGAGGTGGTGGCAGTCTCCATCAGCCGCCATCAGTGAATCTGATTGGTTATTGTATAGGGCGGGAATTAGCAGACGAATGACATTGTGCACTGTGGTGTCATGGCGGTGTGTTCTGCTTTAGTTCTGCTGTATTGTTTGTAATGAGCACAACGTAAAAATAATATGTTAATGGCTTATGAGCGAACATGTCAACGAACCAGTTATTACTACCGGTTCAAGAAGTAAATTGTTTATGCTCTCTTTTTTTTTAACGAGATGGCAGTACGGAAATTTCGCAAAATTTTGCTAGCGTAGCACAGACAACGACTTATACAGTCGTCATGACAGCCATCGATCCTTCCAGCAGTTTTGTTCCTATTTCGCTGCAGCGTGACGTCATTGATGTCCACCGGTCCGGTGAGATTGGGAATACGCTGTTACACTTGCAGCAATTATTGTACTTCTTGCTCGAGGTGCCTTGCTGACACGAATGTCTCCTCCTTGATGGACACATATCGCTCAATAAGAAATGAGTTATTTCCCTCTTCGCTGGCGATATAGCCTGTCATCAATCCACATATACAGTAACTCCCCCCCCCCCATGTTAGTTTACGACACGTGCTGTGTCTGTGGTATTTACTACAATACAATAAGGACGTCGGAATTTTTTATTTCCTATATTTGAATAGGAATTTTCACTATAAATTAATAAATACGTCAGATAAAAACATCCTTTAATGCCTGTACTACTTAAAATGTATTTGAATGGAGACATCCGTGAATGGTAAAGCATTTTAGATAAGAATTACATACCGGTACTACTCCAACTTATCGCACCAACTTAAAGTTGTTCACAGATTATATGACACTTACTGCAATCCCAGAAATTGAATTATTGTATATCTCGACACGTAAATAAAATTATAGTTAGAAACTAAAACTATAACAATCTCAACAATGCAATTCATAAAATTAGAACCCTGACATTTCTTAGAGCCTTTCGGAAAATGAGGAAAATAGTCATCATCATCATCATCGCATGTATTGGGCCTAGTGGGCCGTTACGGTCTCTTGTCAAAGCTTGAACGGTCTGTCCAAGGAACTCTTGCCCACAGGATGGTAATTTAAAATTCTAGCACGAGGCATTTTGACGACATGCGATCTCCAGTCTTGTGTGTATTTCTGTAGGTATTCCGTAATCGGTTCAATCTGCAGTTCTTTCATAACGTCAAAATTTCTAATGTGATCCAGTCTCGTGTATCCCGCTGTACGACGCATAAATCTCATTTCTGCCGCCGTTAATCTTTGTGAATCAATATTACGAATCGTCCAAGCTTCACTACCAAAACAGAGGAGTATAGGTCTGGCCAATGTTTTATAAATTCTGGTGCGCGTGTGTTTTTGTACTAAGGTTGGTTTGAATATCTGATTAATTATCACCATTGCTCTGTTGAATTTAATAATTTTCTCATTCAAATCTTTTTCTTCATCATATGAAATTTGGTAGCCGAGATAACTAAAATTTTTAACTTGTTCGATGATCTTATTATTGATGCAAATTTTGCTACGGACTGGTTCCTTTCCTAAAAAAAAAAAGCCGTCACTTTAGATTTGTCAGTTGAAATTTCCATATTGAAACTTTCTGCCATTTGATTAAAGTTGTAAACCAAACGTTGTAAATTATCTTATGAAGTTGCCATAAACACAGTATCATCAGCAAATAATAAGGTCTCTATTTGGGACAAATGTCCAGAGGGTATAGGTGGCAACCCCACCACTGGACTTACTTCCTCCAGGCTAGTAACCTGTTGGAAGGATATCTTCTTACTAAAAGGTCTCTACAAACACAGAACACGAGGAAAATAGTAATTGATCAAATAATAGATCATAATATAAGGACTTCTAAGTATATTGGTTACTATATTATATAATGTTCGGAAATGAGTGTCACAAATAACGGGTGTACGCCCGGAAACAGGTTTCGCTTGCTACGGAGCAGTTAGAAAAGTGACAGGCAGTATACCATGTATTAGGCCTATGTTCCTAGAATATTTATCAAATGAAAACACTAAGAATAATGAATAATTACAGGGAGTTATACCTGAAATCTTGATTTGCATAATACACGTCACTGTTCGTTAACAGAAAACCACAATTTAAGTCACACGGAGTTAGTGTGCACTCGAAGTTGGTTGCTTGACGGTTGTCAGCCCACTTTGAGGTCTGTGGATATAGAGGGAAAAAATTGGATCGGTGTCGGTTAGAGTTCCCGGGTAGCTCAGTGGTAGAGCGTTGGTACGTTAAACCAAAGGTCCCGGGTTCGATACCCGGCTCCGGAACAATTTTTCCCTCGAAATTATTCAAATCAACTTTACAGGGAGTTATACCTGAAATCTTGATTTGCACTAAGAATAATGTTAAACAAAAATGATCAGAAATGTTTATAGATATTTGTTTATCGGAAAAATATAATTTGTACATTTATTGAAGTAATTTATTTATTTAAATTAATACTATTAATTATACAGGGTGAACCATAAGTAACGTCATTAATTTCAGGGGGTTATTATTTCAGACATTTCAAACAAAAAGTTAAATTACGAGCAATTTTGCTCGTTTTTCCTTCGTTTTCGAGATAAAAATTATTTTATTTGAAACATTCCATAGCGCGTTTTGAGAGAGTCACTGATTTAATTCCCAAATGCTCAATCAATTTAAGACAGCAATGTATTCATTCATTCATAGTGTTCTGCAAATCCAGAATTCTCCAGTCTTTCCTATTTTTTGTCTTCCTCTTTGTCTACTCATAATATGAACAGTTCAGAAGATGGCCACTAGCAGGCCGAAACATGTTAACAAGTAATAAAATGTAACACGTGAAAGACACATAATACGTTTTCCGAATATGTATGTGTATGTATTTATTCACACTGCAAATGGGTATATACCCGGTGGCAGTGGTAACTAATTACTCAATAATGACATTTAATAATAAACACAACTAATAAAAAACAATAATTAATAATAATAATAATAGTAATAAAATAATAATAATAATAATAATAATAATAATAATAACAAGGAGCTTCCTAAATTAAATGAAGCATGGTCACTTAAAATAACATTTAAAGTAAATCTAATTTGTATCTTAACCCTAAGTTCGAACTAAGACCCACGAGTGTGACACAAGTACCTTTCGGCACTACACTTATTTCGCTGTCAACTCACTTACTGCACTGATTCTACCTGATTTCACTAACACTTCTAACCATTTCACTGTTCAAATACTTTGCACAGCCACTTCACTGACACCAACACACTTCACTTACACAATAGACTTCACTGACACTACACACTTCACTGACACAACACACTTCCTCACTGATAGAACACTTCAAATAACAAGATATCAATTACACCCTTTAAATAGTTACTACCGTCTATTAGTAAAGTCCTTAAGCCTATTTTTAAATACATTTTTGGTTATTGGTAAAGCCTTTAGTAAGTCTGCAGGTAAAGCATTCCAGTCCCCGATAGTACGATTGAGAAAAGAAAACTTTCCAGTGTCCGTCCTCTGTCTTCTTTCCCTCAATTTATATGAGTGGTCGTTCCTTGAAGAGTAATTTGACGGCTGCAACCTATTTTTTATTTCTCTCCAGGCAGGTTCACCTCTGTATGTTTTGAACATTGCGCATAATCAATATGTATTTACATTAAAAATATTCTAACATAAGATGGCAATTATCAAGTATAGCAGCCTTTCTTTACCTGTTCCTACGTCATAACTCTGGAGGGGGTTATGTTTTTTTTTTAACCAAATGCCTCCCTTTAATGGTCTGATCTACAAGAAGACGAATTAGGTCACTAACCTTAAGAATGCACGTACCTCTTCTGTATACGGAACAAAACCAATTTAATCCTTTTATTATGAAACTTGCACGCTAGGTAATGAAGAACATTCTGAAGAATATCCTCTATGCTACAGAAAAATACGAAAAGACGTCACGTATGAGAATTTTCTGTGTCGCTATGGATGGAGGACACTTTGAACAGATCTTGTAAAGAAAGGCAAGACTTAGCAGTACGAAAAATTTTCATATAACTCTGCTGGTACGAATGGGTATTTTCTAACAGTAAAAAGTATTTAATTGTATTTTAATGTTGTTCTGATGTTATTATAATCCTAATTAAGTAATATTTTATCTCTGAAGCGATGCCGTATTAAAACAAATTATAATATTTTCTGTTCCAAATAGCCATATTTTTCATCATGTAGCGTTTCACCTTCTGGATCACACTGCACATTGGCAAAGCCTGTACCATTTACATTGAATATTGTTATTTACCTTTCTGCCATATTATTTCATTGCAAGTATACAGTAGAGCATCGATTATCCGAATACCTATCAGCCGAAACATTGGTTAACCGAAAGCGTTCCAGTCGGCAAATTCAAATTTGCGCGCGCGCCACGTAGAAGTTTCGCTAGCGCTGTTTGCGAGATTTAGCGGCAAAAAGAAGAGTCTCAGCTGCAAAAAAAAATGGACTTCTTTTCCTAAAGTGTAGGCGTAATTTAATGACCATTTTGAACTTGTCAAACTAGATTGCGTCGAGAGAGAGAGATATAGACAGCAAGGCAGCGTACAATATTGCCACATCGTACTTCACGCGCACGTGCAATACAAATAGCGCAGGAGAGAATTTAAATTATCGAAAAACAATAATGATCTTAGTCATTGTTTACTGTAAGCATGACAAAACAAACCTTCATTCCTTCACTAACAATATTCTTTGCACGGTTCTCAATCCCACACAACATGCTTCTGCAGTCGTTTCTTCCGCGTTGGCAACGTTGCAGCCAGCATCAAGATGGCCGGCAGCGTTCTGCTCGTCAACGTTTTTAAAATAATTATACACCTTACGCACTATTTTCCACGCCTGCCTGTGCAATACTTGTCTTTTTAGTCTCTTTTTCCATTTACGTATCTTGCACACACACACACACACAGTAAATGTTACTTTTACTTATTCCATGTATTGAAACACTTACACGTGAACAAACGAACTCGAGAAGTACTTGTTATAGACTGATTCCGATTGGTTGTACTGTACAAGATTGTGACGTCACATACCAGAAATGTTACGGCGCATTTAGCAGTTGAGGCCTTCCGAAATGCCGTCTAGTCTAGTCAGTTCTCTGTGTTATTTGTAAGACGTGTGATACAAAATATATACTGTATATAAGTTTGTGTTTAATATCAGTGTTTGTTTCATACTGCTCCTATGACACCAGTACAATTTGTTTTCGTAAATGATCGGTTAACCGAAAAATCAGTATCCGAACACCCCCTGTCCCCAGTTGTTTCGGATAATCGATGCTCTACTGTACTCTCATTCTTTTTCACATCTTACTTCAATTGGATACGTCCTCCTGTGGTGGACTCACATCTGATTCTACTGAAGTTCTGACATCGTACAGAATATTGACCATTGTTTCTTGCCACGCTTTCTCGGCGTCTGCATTTAAGATGCCATTCTGTTTCATGTATCGGATTAGAACTTCGTTGTAATCCTGAAATTAAGGCAGTATAAATAGTTAGCTGGATTTTAGCACTTTAGCACCTCTAGTTGTTTATTTTACGACGCTCTATCAACTGTTCCGGTTATCTAGCGTCTGAGTGAGATGAAGGTGATAATGCTAGCGAGTAGTGATGCGCAGAAAATCACTGACCTGTGATTTTGTCACGGTGATCGAAAAATCACGGTCACACTTATGATTAAACAGCTTTTTAAACAGTGACCACAATTCGAGGGCTAAACTGCTCACCAGCTGAAAGAGTTCATGTTTTTTTTTCGCACTGCGTGCACTGCGCTGCTGTGCTTATGCAACACTGGGAACAACTACGCCTGCGAACTGTGATCGCCCGATTTTAACAATATATTCAGTGTAGCCAACTCAGTAGATTTTGGGCTGATCCTGACAGATTTTAATTTCTTAAAGCCGGAAAATATACTATTGTCAGCCAACAGCTGAAAATCTGGCAGGTTTTTACATTGCTTAATCTGATTTCATTATTTAAGCAGTGACGTTATTAATTGGCTACACTATTCAACTAATAAAATTACAATAATAACAAAATTTTACGAAATATGACAATGATTTAAAAATAACAATGTTTCATTCATCTTCTGAGTGATGTGTGAATTATGTTGTTGTTGTTGTCTAGTGCCTTGCATCTGGCAATGAAGCCATTAGCAGTCGTGCTTTCCAATACTTTTGAACTGTAGTTTCTTCTGATCTTAATGCTTCACAGGTCTTCAAGTGATCTTCATTCATTTCTGCTGGATCGTTACACAGGACACATATTGGTGAAGCTGAGATACCTATTCTGTAGAGATGACTTGCTAGACAGTCATGATTTGTCAATAGTCTGAAGGCTGCAACTGCTGTTTTCCTTGGTCTCTGGGGGATTATATCTGGGTTGGGAAGTAGTGTAATCCATTTTTTGTCTTTAGCATTTGATTATATTTCTTGTAGGTATGAATGAGAAAATTTTGTAGTGATCAAGCGTTTTATTGAGGAATGTGAGAAATTAAATTTAGGCTTTTGTTTTATTGTTGTGCCTTTCTTTGCAAGTGTGTCTGCGGTTTTATTTCCCATGACTCCACAGTGTGCTGGAATCCATTGGAGATGGACAATCTTATTAACTTTTTGGAGTTGTGTTAACATTTTGTAGCATTCTCTTATTTTTGTTGACTTCTTTGTAGCATTTGAACATATTCCCTGAATTGCAGCTTTAGAATCTGAAAGAATTACTGTCTTGTTATATTTATTTAAGGGAAGATTTAATAATTGTCGGAGAGCAATGTGTATAGCCTCTATTTCACCATCATAATTTGTTGTGTCTCTGCCAACGGAGTGATAAAAGGAAAAATGTGTACGTGTAACCCCAGCTCCAGTAAGGTTTTCTGTGGTGGATCCATCGGTATATATGTGTAGCCATTCTTCTGTAGGGTATCTAGTATTGATCGTTTCCAGTGCTAGAAGTTTATGTATTTCTTTTGGTGTGTCTGATTTACTTATTTCCTCTGTTAATTCCAAACTGAAGGTAGGTTGCAATAATTCCAATGGATTTTCTCTTATGAGTAAATTTTCTCTTGTGTTAGGAATGCTCAATTTGGATTTAATCTGTGTTACCTTTTCTAGGAAACTACTACGAGTTTTAAGGATTGAAGAAGGGAGGTTCTTTTCTGTCCATTTAGAGTTTGGCAGTCGTAACATTTTCTCATGTTGGAGCAGTGCTTGTTCTTCTATTTTTGTTTTTATTGGTGGGATCCGTGTTAAGGCAAGAATGGCATCAACAGGTGTGGATTTAACTGCTCCAGTGATTAGACGAAGAGCCTGATTTTGTAGTTGTTCAAGTTTATTGATGTTAGCATTTGCTGCTGTTATTAATGCTTCAGAACAGTACAAGAGGTTTGGTTTAATATACATTTTGTATGTTGTATTAAGGACTCTCCTTGAGCAGGCCCATTTAGCACCAGCTAACCTTTTCAGGATTTGCAGTTTCTTTTCAACCTTTTCTGAGATGTTTGTTATATGTTTTTTCCAACTAATTTTTCTGTCGAAAGTGATGCCCAAGTATTTGGCATCATCAACTGCTTTGAGTGGTTTATCATTATAATTTGTGTTAATAGTCACTGGTTTATATTTTAGTGTAAATAATTCATGTTGTTTTTTCTACATTAATAGTCATGAGGTTTTTGGAGCTCCATTCATGTACTTTGTTTAGGGCTTTTTCTATATGAATTATGTCAAAATTACCAATTTTCCGTCTTTTCCTACATAATTAGGAAAGTCCAGGATAACAGAGAGGGTTTGGAATTGAACGGGTTACATCAGCTGCTTGTCTATGCGGATGACGTGAATATGTTAGGAGAAAATCCACAAACGATTAGGGAAAACACGGGAATTTTACTGGAAGCAAGTAAAGAGATAGGTTTGGAAGTAAATCCCGAAAAGACTAAGTATATTATTATGTCTCGTGACCAGAATATTGTACGAAATGGAAATATAAAAATTGGAAATTTATCTTTTGAAGAGGTGGAGAAGTTCAAATATCTTGGAGCAACAGTAACAAATATAAATGATACTCGGGAGGAAATGAAATACACAATAAATATGGGAAATGCCTGTTATTATTCGGTTGAGAAGCTTTTATCATCCAGTCTGCTGTCAAAAAAATCTGAAAGTTAGAATTTATAAAACAGTTATATTACCGGTTGTTCTGTATGGTTGTGAAACTTGGACTCTCACTTTGAGAGAGGAACAGAGATTAAGGGTGTTTGCGAACAAGTTTCTTAGGAAAATATTTGGGGCTAAGAGGGATGAAGTTACAGGAGAATGGAGAAAGTTACACAACACAGAACTGCACGCATTGTATTCTTCACCTGACATAATTAGGAACATTAAATCCAGACGTTTGAGATGGGCAGGGCATGTAACACGTATGGATGAATCCAGAAATGCATATAGAGTGTTGGTTGGGAGGCCGGAGGGAAAAAGACCTTTAGTGACGCTGAGACGTAGATGGGAAGATAATATTAAAATGGATTTGAGGGAGGTGGGATATGATGATAGAGAATGGATTAATCTTGCTCAGGATAGGGACCAATGGCGGGCTTATGTGAGGGCAGCAATGAACCTCCGGGTTCCTTAAAAGCCAGTAAGTAAGTAAGTAAGTAATATTTCACTTCAGAAATACTGGAGAAGATCAATCATTATATTGGGTAGCCAGACGACAAATGTTCATTTTGTCTATAGCATTAATTCAATTAATGATTGAACAAATAAATAAATGAATACTGACTTTTAAATCTTTAATCTGTTTTTAAAATGATGAAACCCCTATGTTTACGGCTCAGTATTGTGTGAAGTACAAACACACAACCTCAACATTTTCTCGCCCTCTCCTACCATGTGCGAAATATCGAGAGCACTGAAACATCACAGTGAGACGCTCTGATGAACGGGGAAGAATGAACTGTTCAGTGGTCACCTCGAACAAGTTCGCAGTTCAATCACTGTTTCACTGTCTAAGATCACCGTTATCATAAATGAGCAATCACAGGTCGAACAGTGATCACAAAAGAGCAGTTTCTCTCATCACTACTAGCGAAATGAGTTTAGATTCCAGAGCCGAAATTTACCCTGCATTTGCTCTTAATGAGTTGAGGTAAAATGCCGGAAAAACCTCAACCAGGTAACTTGTTCCGACCAGGATTTGAACCCGGGCCCGTTCGTTTCACAGTTAGGCAGGCTAACTGTTACTCCACAGCGTTGGACAGCACCTCTAGGTACGTCTAATGAACCACTGTGTTCTGTAAGGCTACAACACTGGTCTTGACCGGGTTCGAACCCGAGAAACACGTATGTATTCACGTGTAGGTCGGGAGGCGTCTGTGGCTCAGTGCTAGCAGCGCGCTTATCTTCCATTCAGGCGGCCCGGGTTCGATCCGGCCTGGTCGTGATGGATTTATGGTGGGGAACTCAGACGTTGCACAGGTTTTATCGGGGTACTCCCATTTCCCTCTATAATTCCGCCAATACTCTCCACTTCATCTACACTTTCCCTCATCCATCATCTCCGTTTCTTTCCTCCCATTTCGGGTCAGTGACCAATACAGAATCGGCTGCAGGCCACCACCACCGAACTTGGGCCTTGTGGTAAGTGGTCATTAGTTGCTGGTGGTAGTGCTATGTACCTTGGGCTCTCCCCTGGGCTCATGGTATACTATTTCCCGGGACTAGAGTAGAGGACGGGTTTCACAGGTTGCGTCCCGCGGTCATATTTTCACCATATTTTACTACGAGTTGTGTCCCCGGCAGACCTCCAATAACATATGTTTAAGTGGGGGCGGGTGAGAGAAAGAATGGTATAAAGGCCAATAAATAGTGTGTCACTTCATTTTACTTGTATTAAATATATTAAGAGGTGGTATCCCCAGCGAATAGGGATTGTAAAGAATGACCACTGAGCGAATTTTCCTGTGTTTTGTTTCACTGTGCGCCAGCGGTTAGTTCCACTTTCAAGCGCTAGAGGTAGTGTAATCGAGCATACTCTAAGATAATAATTGAGAATAGAGTTGAGAACATCGCCTACCTTATTGCATAATCTAGTAACGCTTTACTTCAAATAAATTCAAGTTAACAGCTTTTCCTTATTTCTCAGTGACAAACTAGTTGCAATAATATTATTTTATATTTCAGATAATACATTACGTTATAAAATAATATAATACATTATAAAATTAAGTATCGAATTCGTTTAATATTTGTATAATAATATAATATAGGTATATTATGGTTTTACTTCTCGTAAGAGTTTTGTTTTTCCATTTTCAGCGCTATCAAATCATTACATATTTTAATTGTTGTTGGGGTCAACGTCTCAACTCTCATTATAAAGGAACTGTAGAGTCTAGACATTGCAGTTAATGAAGGATTTATTATTTTATGGATCCAATTTATTTTATTTGAGTACATAATGTACCTAGATGTACTAATTGTATGTGTTATATTTCCGCTGTGTCGACTGCTAGCTGGTGTGATGTCAGCGCCAACTCTAGGGAGAAAGCAGAATCTGACGCTTTAGCTGGCTTGAAGGTCATTGAAATCAGTCCGGCTACATCAAAGGTACCGACGCGAAGTGTCCATTCTTTATAATCCCTATTCGCTGGTATCCCTCTGTAATCTATAGTAGAATGTCGGAAAGTAAAGAGTCGTTATATCAGTGTGACGTCACTTCATTTCACCTATATTAAATACATTAGAGTTAATTTTTAAGGAAATTAAAAAAAATAATTTACTAACAAACTACGAGTATGTTACATAAAATGTCTAAACTGTATTAACCGTTTAAAGACAGAACTGACACCATAATTATTCCTTTAAATGGCAAGAAATGTTGGTTGTTTTCTATAAATATGACAAGATAATATGGAAATGTCTGAATTTGCTTTTTAATGATTATCTTCATTTTTTTTGTAATGTCCGTTATAGCATTATTTTACAGCTGCTACTAACAAAACTGCATGAATCTGACACTAAATTTATTTATAGTATATATTTCATACAATATTAATGAAAAACAAAAGTAAAAAATTAATTCAGTGGCGGATCTAGTACTAAGATGACTTCAGAATTGGCACTAATTTTTTATATTTTTTCTTTGCAAAAAATGTTTTAAACTTATTTGAAAGTATCCACAGTTAGTTTATATTTTATATACAGTATTATAAACATTTTTATTTAGATAAAAGATACTTAAAACTGCCACTGCACACAGTTCAAATCCTCAATAACTCCGCTTCATTCTGTGCTTACACAGAACCATTCTTCTTCCACTAGTAGTGACTTGGGATGATATGCATAGACATTTCGCTAGCCCGCGCTATGAGCGTGCTAAACTAGCCCCGGCTATCGAGTGATTGTACAGGATTCATATCATATCATATCTCTAACACTGATGTATGAATACGAAAAACGTTAGTTCGCTGATCATCCACCGGAAGCCCGCGCTAAGAATGTCTATGAATACGGCCCTTACTGTGTGCTGCATTTTCTACTACTCGCCTGTAGAACTCAAGGTCATTTTGTTACTTCCATTCATCTCTGAAATGACGCTTTAGTAATGAAATCAATATCAGAACACTTTTCTTTTTTTTAACTAGCACACCTAAGGACAATTTGAAAACAATTTGCAAATCATTGGCCAGATGTGTAGAATGGTTCACCTCTGATTTTCAGAATTCCATTTTCACTAGTCAGGATCATCCTCTTATCCTCATTGAATTTAAAATGCCACTGTTCAGGAATTTTCGTAAATTTAGCCTATTTTTTTTAAATCATACTGCTGCATCTCTACTAAGTTGTGTTATTATATTAAAATTGGTGGAATATATTTTTATACTCGGGACTAATAATAATCGTTTATCTTTTGCTTACAATTTTTTCGATTTGCCCGAAAACCCTATTAGAGGGAAGATAGCTATGGCCTGCTACAGGAAATACACTTTATTACTTTATAATACAGGGACATCATTTTATTTTTACTAACATTTCTAATGTTAATCTGGCTATACCTTTGAATTAACGCTTGAGTACCGGAAACACCCTTTGCTATCCCTTTCCACGACTGGAGTTCGTTGATACTGGCGTAAAATACAAACAAATTACTTTACTAGGTATAGGAGGGAAGAAAGGTAGTTCATTCATTTACGTAAACTAGGAAATATCGCGATTTTGAGTTTGATAATTTTCATTAGGTTTTTGTTTGATCAAAATACAGTAGGCCCTACAGTATTAACAATAAGTGTTTTTACTCACGAACTGAGCTATCCATTCGGACGTATTCATTATGCAGTGTACAGTATATTATACTGTCTACAGCATATTAACGTACAATTTAGAGAATGAAGTTAAATTGAAAAATAATTATAATATGGATATTTAAACACATTTTTAAAATGGTGGCCGTTCATTTCGATATAGGCTTCAGTTCTTTTGTGCATATTATCGCACTAATTCTAATTAGCAGTTTCGTCCTTCGTACTAGTAACTCATGTTGAAATAATTCTATATCTATTCTATAAAAGAGACCTTACATACTGTAAATTCAATCGTCATTTCTGTCCGATCCGAAAAAAGATAAAATTACTCAGACATGCTATCTACTGTCCGTCAAAGTGATTTTATCGGTCGTAGAAAGGGGGAAAAATCACTGACAGTTCATTACTTAACGAGGCCCTTTTATTTAAGTTATTTTAAATAGTTGTATAATATTATGTAGACGTCCAATTCGTAACAGAAATTAATGTTTTCAGAAAAGAGCTAAGACACTGCCCTTTATAGAGGAACGAGCAGAAGCAAGTGGGGGAAACCGAGATGCAACGTAGGCAAACGGACGACAATACCTGTGCGAAAATATGATTCAGTATTGAAAGCTCTTTCGTCACTGGAAAACGCGAACATATTTCTGGAACGTATTATACTCACTAACTCAGTAAACGCGGCCTTGGTTCTGTGTGGAGGAAGATTGGAAGTTTACTAGTAAATGGGGTGGGAGTGAAGTACATTCAAAAACTCAGGTACAATAAAAATTGAAGTAAAAATAAAATGATGTCCCTGTATTTTAAGTAACACAGTCACAATATCCAATTCGCAGCAACGAAGTACAGCTGATAAGCGGTAGCAAAGGCGGGAATCATGTGACTTAATTCGAATCCGGTATTGACTAAGGAAATATCGGAGATTGTATCTCACTGTTCCGAGGAAATATCGGCGTTTGAATCTAAACCCTGCATTCGTAGTGTTCAAATGAATAGGAATTGTCGCTATTTGCTTATAAATTATTAATGAATATTTAGATTTCAAAGTGAAGAAATTTTTGCGGGAAAATCTCATTTTCGCTGAAAAGTGGAAATGTCGGGGTTTGCATCTATACGACTCATATATTCCTCATGACTACAATGCACAGAAATGTATCCTAAAGTCTTGTGTGGAATTTGTTTGTTACGTGGTGGATTTTAGTGGTGCTAGTCTGGTAATACTGGTTTATACTTACAGCCAAAGCCTTGTCAGGTAGATCAAAGTCCCTGCAGTAGTTCTTTATATCCTGCACGACAACTCGCGTGGACTCCGGGTAATCCAAGGTGTGCACGATCGTGGTTATGTAGCACATGGCGGTAATCACATTCCTCTGCATTTGTTCGTCTTCCTCTATCTCTTTCAATGTCATTTTATCAAGTCGTTCTATTTTTGACTTGTATTGTGGGTGATAGGTCAGAAATCTGAGAATGAAAATAATCGCTTATTAGTGAGTAAATAAGGATAAGTATGCATTCAGATTGTTAATGGTGGTAGCGAAGAAGGAAAATATTACGGTGAATATTGAAAATGTGCCGATTATGATGTGATGATTAAGGACCATACTGTACTTTGTCCAAGGAGGCTACAAGATTAAGTATACCGTAGTAAAAACTGTGTAAGTTGACCGTGTCCGGTTCCGACCACACCTAGTCAACATACGCAGGTGGTTAACTTACAGAAATTATTGTTATGTTATCTATGATGGTTATCTACGTACTTAACACTTCAGAAATGTATACGTAATTATGTACTCTACATGGAAACTAACGGCGTTGGACAAAATTGTACATTAGGCACAGTTGTACAAAAAAATAATGTACAGTATGTACAGTAGTGTCTAAGGCATCCCGCCTAGGATTCGCGTTACGGAATGCGCCCTGGTTCGAATCCTCATGGGGGAAAAATTTTTCTCATGAAATTTCGGCCAGTGTATGGGACCGGTGCCCACCCAGCGTCGTGATGCACTTGGGGAGCTACGATAGGTAGCGAAATCCGGTTGCGAATACCAGCTATAAACGGCTGGGGGGATCATCGTGCTAACCACACGATACCTCCATTCTGGTTGGATGATCGTCCACCTCTGCTTCGGCATGTGGGCGTGAGGCCAGCAGCCGGCTGGTCTGTCTAGGCCCTTCACGGGCTGTAGCGCCACGGATTATTATTATGTACAGTAGTGGCAAAAAAACCGGACCGACCCTTGTAGCTGATTTCAGAACCTTGTTCACTCCAGAGCACGATAGACTGGTAACTAAGACTTTCGTGGTTCGAATCCTGCCTGAGAAGGAAACTTTTTTTTTGTTCCTTATTCAAATTTATTACCAATATTTTTCGATTGCAGCGATATTTTACAACTTAATTAACTTCTTATTCCCAGAACATGAATTTTACCAGCAGTCGAAAAGTACTGGGAATAAATTTGAATAAGGAACAAAAAAAGTTTTCTTCCCAGGCAGGATTCGAACCACGGAAGTCTTAGTTATCAGTCTATCGTGCTCTGGAGTACAGTATTTTACTGTACAGTATTATTATTCAGACTATGAACTATACGTACAGTATAAGTTTACGTAGGTGTTAGAACAAAACAAAAATTGATTGCTCTTTTAAACAGGTACAATACCTGTTCACTGAAAGGAAGTCTGTAATATGCACTTGTTTACTGGTTACAATTTGTACTATAGTGTACACTTAAAATGCTCAAAGAATAACTGAATCTTAAGAAAACCCGAAGAACTCACGCCAAAGAAAAGAACCGTTAACCTTCCACCAGCCCAAGCTTCCCGGACGACCATTACGGGAGGAGAATGACCAAAAGGCGCGCCAATAGCCACTGCTATTCATAAAAATAGATTGGCTATATTAAGAGGAATTTTTGTACAGCACCACACAAAATTTTGTGCGTTATATAGCATGACACAAAACTTCATGGTCATGTTACACAGGGGGAAAAGAGCTCCAAGCACATGAAATTGAGGTCAAGATTCAAGTTAGACAGGGGTCAACATACGAAGTCTATTTATTGTAGAGTACAAATTCGAACCTCCCGGTTCCTTAAAAATCTGGTAATTTAAGGCAGGTAGTCGCGTTACAGAGGTGGCCAACTTCCCAGGTTTTACTGTATTAAGCTTACTGGAGTTTCTAACTGGACGACACACGTGCATATAGCAAGCGAAGTACTTGACTGACGGCTCACGCTACTCTTGTTTCGTAAAGTTGGGCAGAACAAAACGTGAATCACTTTAACAAATACACTGATATTTACAATTTAAATTATTAACACTATGTACACTAGGACACGCAATTTTTACTATTTACACTACAATAAAGAATGTAGATCTACATTGATGGCCAGTGCACCAGAGAAGAGGACATGGAGATGGAGCACCTGGCTAATTGTGAAACTCTTAGGACATTTGTGGATCTTCCATCAAAATACTGGGAAAAAAGAAGGACGATGACTTCATTGTTAAATCCAGAGCATTAGATACACATACACACACACACACACACACACACACACATTGGTGGCCAGGGTTTAAGCTATAAAATAAATAATTGTCGCAAAAGTGCACAAATGAAAAATTATATTTGTGCAAATTGCGACAAGTTTGTGCAATATTCTAAATAATTGCACAGAAAGATAAAATTAATAAGGTTTCCAAAAACAAAGTTATGTAATTTGTTTCTTGTAGTTTTATTACTTTCAATCCATTTTACCACACTCTAGATATACTTATATACAGTAAGTAAATAATTAGATGTAGGTATGTTTAGAATTAATTCGAGGGTTTAGAGTCATAACGACGTATCTACAAAATTAATGTTTTGAGATAAATGCAAAAGAAGTTTTGCAACAACTGAAACACTATCACTGTTACCGCCTATGTTATTCTGTGCGACATATGTGATAACTCGTTGTTATTAGAGTATGTTTACATCTGCTCAACAATTTTTTTGTGTTTAAGCTAAGTGTTACGTAAGAAAAATAAAGACTGTGTTGTAGATACGTTGTTTTGACTTTAAATAAATTGTTATTTTTGCAAGTTACACTTGATTTTAATATTAATGACAATAGAAATAATGCACTGAAATATTTATATATTATTGTGTAATTACATCTAATTATTGTGAAACAAACAGTTTTATAAGTCTTTCTTTTAATATTGATTAGCAAGATGCTGGATAATATGTCAAAATGTTTAAAACACTAAACTGATGGTAATATACCATAATTTATCATAACTAATTGTAATGAATTGTACACAAACCAGTATCACTGAAACAATAGTAAAAAATTATTATACTGAAAAAGGAATAATCCTCAGCAGCAGCATAATTCGTAGCGCTACAGCACTTAAGTGTCCAGACTTATTACTGCTGAATTTACGTCACATTAAAATACATTATTTTATGGGCACTTTAAACATTGAAATTCTTTACGAGTAGGCTCTTCAAGATCTAGTGTTAGCAAAGTGCCAACTCTTTTTTACTGAAAGACGGTTTCTAATTACAATTTTTACAAGATTCATGCACCTAAATACTAAAATAATATTTGTGAGTTATACTTACATAATGAAAGTTTTCATACCATTCCCTTTCATATCTGTCATGAATCTTTTCCAAGGCTCTGTTACTATTTTGTCTGTTTCGCTGCGAGCTTCAGATTCACTATTTTGACTGCTGCCGGATTGAGAAAAACTGCCATCTTCTACTATTTCTTGTTTTGAATACACTTTAAGGTGTTGCTGTTTAAATTTAGGAAATGGACACGGCCTGGAACCGCTTTCATCGTGGCCCAGTGCAGAGCAAAGAGCCGCTCCCATGTTGTTTCCTATGGAACATTTTCGTAGATTATATGCTTGGTAGAAACAGGTCTATTATATTAACTAATCAAATTAATACGCAGAGTAAACCGTAAGTAATGTCATTAATTTCAGGCGGTTATTCTTTGACATATTTCAAACAAACAAATTTAGTACAAATTTACTCGTTTTTGCTTCCTTTTCGAGATAAAAATGGTTTTATCATCATCCTGTCAAATACTATAGTACAGGCAGAATCAATAGGCGGGTTTTTGGCATGGTACGGAAACAACTCACTCCACACTTTCTCTAGCGGTTTATGACCTGAACAAAGAGACCTTTCTGTCGCTCCGTTCGAATGTTAGTTATTGACAACTGCTCGTCTGTGATACTACTGTGATACAGTTTGTTCGTAAATACAATATATCTAATAATAAACAGTATTTTTAAACAGCTCCTAACCATCCGAGTACTCTAATCGCTATCATGTCTCAATCGGGCCCTGATATCAGATGCCTTACTAAAGGTGTTATTTATCAACTTCACTGTTTTTTTAAAGAACTGTGAGGACATTAAAAATGTACTATCATCAATGCAGACAGTCACTGTCAAAGGCCAGTGGCGCTTCTTTACGATCGGTCCAGAGAATTTATGCAAAAGGGAGACGAATAGCAGTAAAGCAATGATCCTATGGAGCCTAATTTTACATATATTTATTTAAAGAATACACGAACAGATGTAGATAATATGGAATTTTACATTTAAGTTAATATATTTTTCAGATATTGCAACATTTTATTTTATGCTATATTAATTTGTTTATTTAAGACATTAACAATGGAAAAATTGTTTCATTATTTAGATTGTTGAAGACCATTATTAAGTTAATTTAATTTTTTTAGAAATTGTTCACGGAATAAGGTAAATTTCTTAATTGATATGCTAATTATATCTCTGTCAAATGGAGTATTATATTGTAGTCTACTACATGTTCTTGACTGCTAAATTTTTAGGAGCTCCAGTGTTAGTTATAATTAGGTAAAATACATTACGTTTGGGAATAAAATATTATTAGGATCATAAAATGAAATATTATTTAATAACTTGTCAATAATACATTAACTTGAGTAGATATAACTGTGACTGGCGACTATTTTATCGACTTTTGTCATTGAATATATATTATTTCAACATTTCTTGTATTGAATTGTTGATGGATACAGACGCATAAACAAGACTGAATGAAACTTACCGGATAGAATCAGAATAGTGCTGAGTGCCCAATTTATAAAACGATTTTTTGTGTCATACTCATTATGTTATTTGTGTAATGCTAAATTTGATTTATATTAGGTTTACATTACACTTTATTACATTTGTGAAATGACTTAACTTGCAAAATATTATAATGATAATACTGAGTAAAGAACGTAGGCCCTATTTGTAATTACTACAAATCACGTTATTATTTTATTTATCTTCTAAGTTTTCCTGTGGTGAAAAGTATCAATGGAGGAGAAAGTTATTTGGGACAGGACCAAGCAAGCTCTGAGGGGGTGTAGGAGTCGGGGTAGAGAAGTAGGGGTTCGCCAGACCCGCCGATTTCTTCTGCCCCTAGTATAGCCCCAAAAGAACTGTTACGGCCTGAAAAAGCGATTTTCTTGCCATCTTTTCATAGGTCGACCAACTGACCATTTCCCATTTGGACGTTACTTCATTATTGCCTTAGAGATCCTGGATGAAACCATTCTTGAGACGTGTTC
Organism: Periplaneta americana; assembly: GCF_040183065.1. Classification (NCBI taxonomy): domain Eukaryota; kingdom Metazoa; phylum Arthropoda; class Insecta; order Blattodea; family Blattidae; genus Periplaneta; species Periplaneta americana. The sequence goes on along the minus strand of NC_091122.1, from coordinate 131,816,359 downwards.
CTTTCAGTTTAACTGATATCTGGAGATATAGTCCAGTATTGATGACACATTAAGTTCTTGAAGTATAGCTTCATTTTTCTTTCGATCCCATTTAGTGTAGCCAGCTGTTCGGCACATGAATCTCATTTCGCAAGCTTTTAGTCTGCTTTCATCTTTTGTCCTAATAGTCCACGCTTCACTCCCATAACATAAGACTGGTCGAGCTATTATTTGATAAAGACAAATACGAGTTGAGTTTGTACTAATGAAGGTTTTAAAACTCTGTTAATGATGCCCATTGATTTGTTGAATTTTACAATTTTCTCTGATAAATCCCAATTTTCAACAAAAGAAAGTTTATATCCAAAATATTTAAACTCATTAACTCTTTCCAAAATTGTGTTATTTAAACAAATTTTGCTTAGTATTGGGTATTTACCACAAAAGGCCATTATTTTTGTTTTGTTAATGGATATTTCCATCGGATATTTTTAGCTATTAAATTTAAATTTTGTACTGACCATTGTCAATCATGTTCAGATGTTGCTAGTAAAACAAGATCATCTGCAAACGTTATTACATCTAATTTTAAATTTCTGTTAATAGTGATATATCCGTGTTTTGTTTCTCTAAAATCTTTCACGATGACATTCATATCAACGTTTTATATGAAATATTTCATAGCTTGTTTTGGGAAAACCATGATTTAATTCCCAATATGTTCAGTCAATTTAATATAGCAGCGTATTATGATAATAAATTATTGAAATAATAATAGTTTTGTCCTTTAAATGTGCAGAAATTTGATCTGAACAAATGTAACTTTTCTTTCTGCAAAGAAATTTTTCAATGTTACATTTGTTCGGATCAAATTCCTGCACATTTAAAAGACAAAACTAAAATTCTTTCAATCATTTATTATCATAATACTCTGCTCTATAAAATTGACTGAGCATATTGGAAATTCAGTCAATGGTTTTCCCAAAACATTGTATGAAATATTTTTATAAAACAATTTTTATCTCGAAAAGGAAACAAAAGCGAGCAAAATTGTTTGAAATATCTCGAAGAATAACGCCCTAAAATTAATAACATTACTTACAGTTCACCTTATATACGGTATGTATGTATGTATGTATGTATGTATGTATGTATGTATGTATGTATGTATGTATGTATGTATGTACGTACGTACGTACGTATGTATGTATATGTGTGTCTTGGCCATGCTTATTTGGCCAAACACCTACATAGAATTGGAATATATCAGTCACCTAACTGCCCATTGTGCAACTCAAACCAAGAAATGGATTCGGAACACCTCAAAATCTGTGTTTCAGTGGCTGACCATGATAATATCTTCAAACGCCTGGCATTAGAAAACAACAACATATGTGTGTCTGTCAGTCTACGAATACGGTATTTACTCGCGTAATTTCTCGTCTCGAGTAAATCTCCTCCCTCCCCCCAAATTTTTTACGACATGTTTTCTTTTAGAATTTCATTTTCCACGCGTGATTTCTTCCTATTACATGAGCAAAATTGGACACCCTTTTTTCCCTACAAGAGCGTCTTTCGTGAAGATTTGAAGTATCAAAAAAAAAAAAAAAAAAAAAAAAAAAAAAAAAAAAAAAAAAAAAAAAAGCATTGGAAACCGAATGTCGTTATTCATCCATTCTATAGGTCTAATGAAAAATGTCTATGATTCCTCTAACAACATGGAAGATGGTCTGGATTTGTTGTCTGATGAAAATAGTGGAGTGTAAAATACATGTGCGTTTATTTTCATTACGTAATCAGCAAATGAAATTCGATACGAATATTTTACGGGCAAAGTGTAGCACCATGACCTGACAAGCAAACATTCTGATGGGGGCAAATAAGAAATTTTTTTTTCTTTCGCCATATTAATAAACTAGCCGTACCCGTGCGCTCCGCTGCACCTGTTAGAAATAAATATAAAGTAATTACATAATTAAAATAGGACTTTTGATCCAGGGAACGAACATTCGTGTTTGATAGAAGGATAAATCGTTTAATATGTTACTTAATTTAAATTGTATTTAAATAATTAAAATGCGGTCATTTTGGTCCAGAGAGCAATCATTTGGTGCAATGACAATTCGCTTAACATGTTTCTTAATTATTACATGTAACCACAGTTTAATGAAGATTGACATATCATTTAGTTTTAATGTGTATACTTTATATTATTTGCTATATGTTTTAGAAGTTACTGTAATAACATTGTAGAATTATGTCCATCTAGAGAAACTACACTTTCCAATGGTAAAATAATAATTAAACAATTAATTAGCTTCCAATATTATTTCATACAAACACAGAAACATTCTCTTAGGCTATGTTTAATAGCTTTCGATTGTTGTTGTCCAAGGCCCCTTATAGACGAAGTCATTTGTTTTTATTTCAGTACAGCGCCTTAGATGGCGTTGTTATTGTAATTTTAAAACTCATTTATCTCATTAAATATCAGTCCTATCAAAATTTTGTATAGAATAAAACTTATCGGACATTATTTTTAAAGAAACTTTTGTTATGTAATATTTTTCATGAAAATCAATAATAAGCGAGATACTTCGATTTATTTAATTCAGGCCCCCTTATAACCCCCTTTTAAATAAAGTATTTTGAATGCCATATAGCCTAAAATCTAAGTTACAACGTACTTAATTTATATTCCAATTTTAATATAAATCGGTTCAGCCATTATCGCGTGAAAAGGTAACAAACATCCAGACAGACAGATAGACAGACATACATACAAACAAAAATTAAAAAAAAAAAAACGACTTTCGGTTTCAGGATGGTTAATTAGGCATGTTAACACCAATTATTTTTGGAAAATCGAAAATTACCAGAAAAAATTTGGCTACAGATTTATTATTAGTATAGATGTCGAAAGAAGTGCTTAAACAAATTTTGACCACTTGACCGCAATTACGAGGGCCGTAAAGAAAATAAGTTCGCCAGGGGCCGTTAACAGAAAGAAAACACAATTTCATTGGAAAAATTTACTGGAACAGACACAGTAATTGTTGAGCTATTTTCCAACATATTCCCCACCGGAATTGAGACATATTTTGTCATATCATGGGTTCAACAGAGAGATGTAGACGGCTGTCAAATGCTGATTCCGATCCCAGGCGGCTGACTTCTACGACGCAAGGATACAAAATTTGATCCCATGCTATGACAAATGTCTCAATTCCAGGGATATGTTGACTAATAGCGCAACAATTGCTGCATCTTTTTCTTATAAATCTTTTCTATGCAATTGTGCTTTTTTTCTATAAACGGACCCGAGGAAAATCACTTTCTGGACGGCCTCGTAATTGCGGTCGAGTGGCCAAAATTTGTATAAGTACTTCTTTTGACATTATTAACATAGTGGAAGAAACAATTTAACTTTTTATCTGCTCCCATCAGAATGTTTGCTTGTGAGATTAGTCAAGATCTGGCTGCCGATATTAGAACTGACATACAGCGATACAAATAAAATTCACAAAATTGTCCGTAATAAATTACTTAAGGTGTATGTATATGTGTGTGTAATATATATATATATATATATATATATATATATATATATATTTGTACAGTACATAGAAAAATTGTAATTGATAATAGTACAATTTTAGAACAAGTGAATACTTTTAAATATTTGGGATGTACTTCATCTTATATTGATGAAATAGATGGTTTGAAAAAAAAAAACATAAAAATTTACAAAGTTACAGGATTTATAAATGGTACTTTCAAATCCACACATGTACAAAAAATGTAATGGAATAAAACTGTATAATATTTTGGCAAAACCAACCTTATTATTTGGAAGTGAAACATGGAACGTAAAACAACAACATTTACAAAGAATCCGAGCTTCAGAAATGCGTTTTATGAGAAAAACTGTCGGATTTATATTATGGGAGAAGGAAGAAAGCTCCGAAATACTAAAGCAATAATAATTTGGAAATCACCCAATGTTAGAAAATATCAATAACAATTAAAGAACAAAGTGGATCGGACATGTTCGCAGAATGAGAAATTCAAGATTACCTAAACAAATCATCAACTACCGAGAAACAGGTAAAGGAAGAATAGGAGGACCAAAGAAAAGATGGCATGAGAGCGAAACAGGCCACTTGGCATAAATCCTGATAGGAAGACGACGACAATGATATATATTTGTAGCTATTTAGAAACATTGATTTTATTAGTACCCTACATGAATATTGTTTTATGTTATGATCAGATTATTCTCGATATTTGGTAATCCTGATGTAATCCCCCCCCCCCGGTTCGATTTTTCGCCTCCGCCGTTTTAGAAAATTACGCATGTAAATACGGTAAGCTTATTTGACTGATCTATTTAATCCATCTAATCTCATGTATCTCTCTAACCCTATCACTCTAACCTTACTCAATCTGTTTTACTGATTTATATGAAATAGGCCTATTCTATCTTACCTAAACATTTAATCCATGACGTTTTTACGTAATCCTTTCGATCGTTTAAACCAACCTCTTACCCGCCTGCAGGTCTAGGCCTATATACATTTGTACACTAACCAACAATCTCATTTAATAACATGTACGCTGGGTAACTTTCGGTGTTGGACCCCGGACTCATTTCACCGGCATATCATTCAGACGCTAAATAACCTAGATGTTGATACAGCGTCGTAAAATAACCCAATAAAAAATAAAAAATAACATGTAAGTATATTGAGCCATACTTGTACATTCCTATCTACTTATCTGCCTAATCTATTTATCTATCCAACTACATGTCCACCTAGCCTACCTATTTAGCACATCGATCTACGATGTAACGCATATAAATCACAAAAATAGGCGGACAAGGTAGAGTATCCACCGGCCACTGAACAAATATTGCACACCTTTATAACTGTCAATGTGGCGTTATAAACAAATTTTCAATACTTTTATCACAGCCACAATACATTTCAATTATTATTGTACTATATATATGGAATTATCACTACATTAATACATTTAATATATCACTAAACATACACTGAACGAACTAAATGTAATTATTACGAAAGTCGCTATATTTTCTTCCTGGCATTACGATCCACTACCATTAGATGGCTCCCGACATGAGTAGCAGGATTGGCAATACTTGCAAACGAAATACTAAATGTGAGGAATGTTACTACAGGTGTGTAGTATTGTGAGACAGGTTAGGTTAGGTTTGATTAGGTGTGTAGTATTACGTGAGAGTTTAGGTTAGGTTTCATTAGGTGTGTAGTATTATTACTATGTTTGCGACACTGAAATCCATTGTCACATTAACGAAATATGACCATATTCTTCATTGATCAGTGATCACATCAATTTCCACTGATCAATACAATACATCCAAGGTATTTTAGCAAGTTCCTATAGTGCTTGGGACATAAGTAACCTTCAGACTAAGCAATATTATGTTGGAAATGGTCATTTTTGTAGTTAGCACTCCAGACAGGTAATTTATCTAGTAGTATTAACCATCGCATTCCGGAGACATATTTTTTACTCTTTGGATTCGGTGCGTTTGTTTATGTTCAGTTCATTTATTGATGTTCTGTTCGTCTATTTCTGATCAAGGCTTCTATACACTCAATACGTTATCTCGTTTTTCATTAGCCAGTCAAATAGCTAGTTGGCTGATTACGCACGAAGAGTCCATGCTGATTGGTCCTTTATTTTCAAATTGATCAGCGTATATTATAAAGATAATCGCCTCAAATAAATACATTACAAGGGGTATAAACCAAGTGTGTACATATCATGGAATAAAATAAATACGTTGAAAGTGTTTATACCGTGTATATATAAGTTGTGCTCACACTTGTCACTGCATTATTTTTCTGTATTTCTTAACAATTCGTCTGCTCTCGGTGTCTGCCGTCCGTTTTCGTCTGCAATTTTCCAGTCTTGTGTTCACACACTTCAGTCGTATAAAGAACCTAGTTTTGACTGTACAATCAACAATAAAATTTCACGTGGAACGTTATGTACGAACATTGCCACATATTGGTCCTTTTTATAATATTCCGCCCCTTTTTAATCGTGTTCTTGCCATGAAACACATTGTAGAATTTTTCAGTATTATTGAAACTACTACTGGTGATGGCATGGTTAAACCTTCAAAAGAAAGAATAATGTACTAAAATTTAAAGAGGGCCAAGATGGTGGTGTTTTTGTTTTAAATGTATGTTTATAAAAAATCTAAGATTGTTTGATTTTAATATCTCATTCTAAAGTTTGGAAAAAGGGGCATGTACCGGTAATGAAATTTCAACACGTTCATTTACAATAATCATTATAACTCAACAATGAATTGCCACTGGAGGCTATTATGATTAACCCACTGATTATGCCATAATGACAAAATGTCATAAATCGTTAATATAAAATGAATATAATGAGAATTATAGTGAAAAAACATCACTGGTATCAGTCGTTAACCCTCCACCCCTTTCGTATGCAACTGTTAGTATAAGTAGCATGTTTGTTTTGTTAATTGTAAGTTATGTACGACCCAGCAGAGATTACAAAAGAAAGAAAATAATTTGTAGGGTAACACAGATGAATCTAATCTAATTATACGAAGCTGGTATTAACATAGGCTACTTATATGGGCCTACGTGATTTATTTAAACTTACCTGTAGGCTTCAACATTCTCGGTCGTTTCGGCTTTATTTTCATTAAAGCTGCACTAAAATCAGGAACAAAATCGTCATTTTTAAAATGATCAGAGCATACTCTGCTTGTATCAAGATTGAATTTATCCTGTCTTTTGCAAGCAATTACCTTTTTTTTTATAATTCCTAAATCTTTAGGATTGGTAAAGAAAGACAACTCTTTATTTTTATCGTTAGAATTGTTGCATACCGCAACAGCACACCTTTGACCTGGCATAATGCATTCAAAACAACATAAACAAGAAAAAACACGAGATACTGCTTTGAAGCATTTGAGCTTTGGCGCGGTTAGCTATATTGTGACGTCAGAATCGCTCTCCTTTCCCCGTCAATCCCTCGCCATCAAGCTAATGCAACCTATGAGAAGTTTAGAAGCCTTGGTTTCTGCTCGCTAAATTTGTCTAATTTTGTTTCGTTTGTGTTTATTTGTTCATTTATTTTGATTTAGTCTTTGATGGAGTACGGAATTGGTTAGTTCCTTGGTTTTATCTTAAATTTGTCTTATTGCAGTCATAGGTAAAAGTAACGGTTTTCAGAAATTGTCAATTGTATGGTATTATTACGCGGATTCAGAAAACGTTTGTCTTATCAGGTTATCACTTTCACTTACCTTTATGATAAATTCTTTTTCTTGATAGTCGCATACATAAATTTGAGTGTGGATTTTGTTAAATTGAAATGTTTTACAGTTGTTACAAGTTACATAATTTGGCTTCAATAATTTCTAATAAAGTACACTGAATTGAACACTGGATTTAATACTGTTCCCGAAATTTACATATTGGTTTGTTAACGGTGTTTTGTCTCAACAATAATAGTACACAAGCCTTCGGATTTCACCCAAAAGATTAACTCGCGATATGACCAGAGATGTTAAAGCGAATATCAAAAATACCAATTCAGTGAAATCATGGAAACATTATTTGTCGCTGCTGTATATAAAAAATAAATAATTATTAGAGTGTTTTGCAATAACGCGCAAACTAACGAACCAAGTCGTGACATTCACTATTCCATTTGAAATCATTTCTCTGCATTTGTCTCCTTTCTTTACCTAATTGTTTAACTATTCGCTTAATATGACTACGTTAAAAATAGTGATAGTATTCCTATAATAAAGCTATTTCTTTTTCGTGAGGCGGTAAAAGCAAAGACTTAATACTAATAAGACGGACATCAAGCTATATTTCGCACGATATAATAGGGAGACATCTTGCATGTGGCGTCCTAGCGGCTAGACTTTTCAAATCAGGCGGGAATTCAAGAGTTTAGTTAAATGTTTAAATATTATGGTTTATTTAACGACGCTTGCAACTGCAGAGGTTATATCAGCGTCGCCGGATGTGCCGGAATTTTGTCCCGCAGGAGTTCTTTTACATGCCAGTAAATCTACTGACATGAGCCTGTCGCATTTAAGCACACTTAAATGCCATCGACCTGGCCCGGGATCGAACCCGCAACCTTGGGCATAGAAGGCCAGCGCTATACCAACTCGCCAACCAGGTCGACTTTAGTTAAATGATACCGTATTAGTAAGAATAAGATGGATAAATGGAAAAAGGGGGGAGTAAGTAGAAAAAGAAGGGAGGTGGAACAGAGGTGAGAGAAGTGGTAGAAAAGTGATCAGGGTCATTTACTGTATATGAAGACATTATTACAAAAACAACCCTTGTCAAAATTGCTATTTTCCAAGAGAACAATAAAAATAAATATGACAACACATGTCAGCTGTTTCTGTACAACTGGTGTTTATCCTTGTGGCTATTGCACCTGACATGTGTCATTTTTGGAGTCTATAAACATTTGAAATAGTAGCAAATGAGCCCTTAACTCAATTTCATTATAAGTGACTAGGGCTGTTTTTGTAATAAAGTCTTCATATGTAATAGATTATAAAAAAAAAGTAAGCAGATTATGTATCCAAGGGAGTGATGGCACTATATACAGAAATATGAGGAGCCATCACGACCGATGTAAGCTGGTGGAAAATATATCATATTACTTATAAGCAATCAAAAAATTAATTACAACACTTTCATTGATAATGCTTTCCAATTCATAACGGTAATGTTCTACATATTTTTAATCTTCAGGCTGTGTCAATAATTGTCAATCTATATCAGTTTGTAAGCGGAGAAGGAGCCATCTACACAAACAAAGGTTAGAGGGCCATAGCTAGATATATTTTTCATTTCAATTTCAAAAAACCATCTAGGAACTACTGTTGTATAATTGTGCTCTTTGATGATTTATACTTAGGTATTTCCGTTTTTTTTTTCAACTTCACTTAAACACACGCGATAAGAAAGACAACATAACGTAGCTTATTTGAATTGTGACAGTTTTATGTTTATTGTTGATCAATAAGGGTGCTATTCATAGACATTTCGCAGCACGCGCTACGAGCGTACTAAGCTAGCCCCGGCTATCCACTGGTTACTTGTACAGAATTCAAATCATATCCTATCGCCATGGATAAATATATAATAGGATGCGAAACTGCGGTCAGCACCATCTAGATTTGGGGGTCTGAAATAAGGTGATCAGCGCCCAACGTCGTAGGTGGTGAACATTAGAATTACGTGTTGGGTACATTACCCAGAGTTCTCTATTTATCCGTTCGAGATATTGCTGTACGGGAGAGTCTAAGAGCCGAGATGGCAGACTGAAACTTGCTAATAAGCAGGGAACGGATTTATATGGACTAAAAATATATGAAATATGTAAATATATATGTAGTTATTTTTACCAAAATATGGAATTAAATATGGATTTTTACCAAAATATGGAATTAAATATGGACTTAAAATTATAAAAAAATGACTATGTACGTTAAATATTGGTACATTTTAATCAAACTAAACAAAAAATATAATGGACGTACCTTATCTTCCAATGTAGTTTCAACAAAACACAATTTTTATTGTCTGTTACCATAACAATAGGTTACAAACATTTCTTTCAAGTGCTGAAAAGTGAATCTTCTTCTATTGTCTCTGAGGATAGATTTATACTGACTAAAAGAGCGTTCGACGTCACAAGAAGTAACTGGTACATAATTCAATTTCACAATGTCTGCTGGGGATAAGTCCAAGTTAATCTTCACTGTTGATTCACCACTCATCACAGCAACAACCTTTTGTAGTTCTTCATATCCAGGGTTTTTTGAAAGTACAGTGTCCACCTTAGCTCTTACTGCATCTGCAACTTTACCTCTACCACGATTCAGTTGTTCCACAGTACTATTTATAATTTCAAAACTTTCAGATAGTGAAAGGTGCCTATTTTGGAGACTTTTGAGCGTTTTTATGATGCATGAAAATGTATGCTGAATGTGAGCTAAGTCATTCTTCACACTTATGTCACAGGTAACTGTTTTCGCAGTATCAATTGAGACTGCATCTTCAGAGTCCAATGCAAGGAGAACATTGTTAATAGAGTCTATATGTTCGGCATAATATTCAACTGCTTCTAGCCATGTACCCCATCTAGTTAAAATTGGCTTTGGTGGCAATGGAATTTCAGGGTACATTTCTTTCAACACGTTAACTCTACTGGGAGCTTTGAGAAATACTTTTTTCACTGATGAAATCAACAAATCTACTTTAGGGAAATTGTCTCTGACCACTTCTGCCACACGATGAAATGCATGCGCCACACAAGTAAAATGAGTCAATTTAGGATATACAACAGATAATGCTTGTCCAGCTTTGACCATATAAGGGGCAGCATCGCTAATAAAGAATAACACATTATCGTACATAATACCCTTTGGCCACAGGATACCCATAGCTTCGTTGAACAGTTTAACTATAGTTTTGTTATTGCACTTTTCTAGAACATCACAATGTAAAAGAATTCGTTCAGAATATTGTTCACTTAACAAACCGATAACTACATTACCAACAAGTCTACCTTCTTTGTCGGGAGTCTCATCAATGGAAACCCAAATTGAACTATCTTTAATTTCATCTCTTATCTTCTGTATTGTCTCATCGTAGATGGATGGAGCATACGTCTTCCTAAGTGTTGACTCATCCGGGATTGTATGTTGAGTATATTTTTCAAGGAATTCCCTGAAGACCTTATTCTTTAGTTTGTAGAGAGGAATATCAGCAGAGATGAGAGAACGGCACAGGTCGATGTTAAACTCAGATCTTACATTCGATGTTGTTGGTTGTGTTAAAAACAATTGTCTCTGCTTGGAATTTAGTTGTTTGTTGGCCTGATGTTTACTAGTTGTAATGTGTTGTTGCACCAGGAACTTTTGTGTAGATGATACTGCACACTGACACAAATTACAAAATAATATTTTATTGTCAGTTGATAAACCATCTTCTTTAAATTCTGAAATGTAACTTGTTAGTTTTGATTTTAAATTGACTGAATGACGTACTTTTGGCATATTTACCGTCTTTATAGTATGATTTACAAAACTGAACCTATGTGTACTCTGACTGGCATTTAACTGTTGAGCTGCACAACTGAAGTCTGTTAAAAATTTTAAATTAAATTAATACAGTTTTGTAACTTACTTTCCCATTGTTGATAGGACTGCTAATTTTCAAATAACTCTGATGTTAAAGGGATTACTGAACATGTGTTTAAATCTCTATTGTTGAAATGTATTTTTAAAAGTTAATGGAATTTTGTTTTGTTTTATTGTTAAACCTAATATAATATGGACTGTTTTATATGAAATATGGAAAATATATGGAAATTAACGAAAATATGTACTAAACTCTAAAATATGGAAAAATATGGAAAATAAAAGTAGGATTTTTCAACCCTACACATTGTGAAACATAAAGATAATGCAAAATATAAATTATATTAGCTTTATAAGTAAATATGTATTTACATATAAATCCTTTCCCTGCTAATAAGTGAACATAAAGTGATACGTGTGTGTATAAGCAGTGCATGTTAAACAGTGATGTTTATGGACGTTGTAAAAATAGTGTTGTTGAATGTATTGTAAAGTAATAGTAATATAATAAATTGAACTATCTAAGTAGTTCTTGCAGACTTTTCCATTGTGCTGTACAATAAATACCCAAAGAATACAATTCCAATTATCTACCTTTTGCTTTATTTTTTTGTTTCTGTCTGGTTATATTTTAATCGGGTAGTGTAAAATAGATCGTCTCTTTTATCTTCCTGTTGGCTCCGGTAAGAATTTTCAGTAGAAGATGCTATGAGGAATAAAAATGTAAATGTTTTATTTTAAATTGGGTTAGTTTTGAATATTGATGAGGGTGGGAGGGAATACTTTCTGCACAGTTTCACATTTTCGTCACAAGGTGCGCTGCTAAATGCATGGAGTAATTACTCTTTTCGCTACTTGGTGCGCTGCTAGATGTAATAACGCCCCTCCCACAAACAGATGGCAGCAAGATCAATTTCTACAACAGCGCCTTTAGTATGTGTTACGAGAAACTCAGTAAGTTTCGCATCCTATTATATATTTATCCATGCTATCGCTAACACTGGTTTATGAATACGAAAAACGCTGATCATCCACCGGAAACCCGCGCTAAAAATGTCTATGAATACGGCCCTATGACTTTAACCGATACGACTAGTATTTCACAGATTGAGAAGTTTTAAAAAATCTGTTTACGATTTTAAAATGTTGTTGTTTTCTAATGCCAGGCGTTTGACAATAAAGGCATTTGACTTCTTGCACTTCAATATTTTTCAAAGATATTGTCATGGTCAGCCACTGACGCATAGATTTTGACGTGTTCTGAATCCATTTCTTGATTTGAGTTGCACAATGAACAGTTAGGGGACTAATATATTCCAATTCTATGCAGATGCTTGGTCAAACAGTCATGGCCTGTTGCCAATCTAAATGCAGCTACAGACGATTTACGTGGTAAATCGGGAATCAACTGTGAATTATGATGCAGAGAGTTCCATTTTTTCCCTTGAGATTGTGTTATCAAATTTTGTTTGTTGAAGTCAAAGTATGTAGATTTAATGAATTTTTTCACAGAGTAATACGTAGATTTAGTAACAAGTCTGTAAGTAGCAGCGCTGCCCTTCTTTGCTAAAGCATCTGCATTCTCGTTTCCCAGGATTCCACAATGGGATGGTATCCATTGGAATACAATTCTTTTATTGAATGTTATTAATTGAGAGAGCATTTTAGTTATTTCTGCTATTTGAGATGAAGGTGCGTGTCTAGAGACTATTGATACAATAGCTGCTTTGGAGTCTGACAATATAATTGCATTTTTAAATTTATTGATGTGGCATAGAAATTCCTGAGACTTTCGCTTATTGCAATGATTTCTCCATCAAAACTTGTTGTTCCATATCCAAGAGATCTATAAAGTGAGGAGAGACAGCACGTAACACCTGCATCTGCACCTTGTTCCTCGGAGATCAAGGATCCGTCGGTGTATAAATGAAGCCAGTTTTGTGTAGGCTACCTAATACTAAGTGTCTCTAAAGACAATTGTTCCATTATTTCAGTGTTTATTTCTGATTTCAGTATTTCTTCCGTTAAATTTAGATTATACTCTATATTTAATAGAGTTAAAGGGTTTGGTTTAATTTGTAAGTTTTCTTTTAAATTCGGAATGTTGATTTTCTGTTTTAATTCTTGAACCATGGATATGAAACTTTTTGAGTTTTTAATCTACAGAGAGAACTGTATGAATGCCAATTGTTTCCTGGTAATCTGATAAGTTTTTCATATTCAATCAATGCTTTTTCTTCTATTGTAATTTTGATGCTGTTAATATTAGTGAGGAATCTCATAGAATCTATTGGAGTTGTTTTGATTCCACCAGGAATGAGCCTGAGAGCTCGGTTTTGAACACGTTGTATTTCGTTTATGAAAGATGAAGTAATTAAAATTTCTCCGCAGTACGTCAGCACTGGCTTTATAAACATTTTGTATGTAGTGTTCAAAGTATTCCTAGAGCATCCCCATTTCTTTCCTGCTAGTCTTTTAAGAAGGGAGAATCTTTTACGAGCTTTTTCAGAAATGGTTTCAAATGGTTGCTCCATGTTTACTTACTGTCGAAAGTAACTCCAAGATATTTGGATTCATAAGTCCTAGGAAGGTGTTAGCCATTGTATTGGATATTGAATTCTCTTTCTTTTTTATTAACCTTCATGTCTTTCCATGAAACGTGGACATATTTTACATTTTTAATTAATGCTTAAGAAACAAAGACATTTAACCTAAAATCCCAGGTTTACTCATAAGTTCTAACAGAGAGAGAGAGAGAGAGAGAGAGAGAGAGAACCCAAGTGACTTCTGTCGGTCCATACCTGAAAATTTAAAATAGGAAGCAATGGTTTAATGAAATATGACGACTACATTCTTGGTCTACTAACATCGTTCTCACTACTATTTATTTAGATAAATTGAGAAAATATAACGGCATTTTTGTAACTTTGCTCACGAATTGTATCCATTTCATTTTTATATTTCAAGACTTCTGACAATTTCTGTGATTTAACTTCCTGTTAGGGACGGATGAACATTCGTACATGTCCTCAGTCATTTATTTCAATTTACTGAACAGCATAGCAAATGCAGACATAACTGTAGGTGTCATTTCATCAGGCAATGCTTCTTCCAGGTAGTACTCGACCAGGTCGTAAATGATCTGTAAAATAAAACGAAAGTTCAAGTTCAGTCAGTATAAAGTTAAGCGTCAAATCCTCATAACTGTATCCTGCAGTATAAACCGGAAGACGTCCGATACAGTGTGTTGTAAAAACAAACAGTTAATCTCAAAAAGACATATAAGACTTAAAAGACAACGTACTCTTAAAATCGATGTCACAAAGTTGACATAATTTGAGGGATGCAATACTATAACGTTGTACCATCAAAGTAAATTTACAAGAGAAATAAATAAAAATAATTGAACTCGCACATATTCAGCGTTAGGGTAGGTACCGGTACACTTACTTTCGTTGCCACTCTGGAGCGCTAGGAATAGCCATATCGCCATTGTCAAGTTATACAGGCCTTACACCAGCACTCGTGACGTCACAACAGACGTGCTATGCCTCGCACTCAGGTACGTTTACCCTCTACCGATACGATTGTTTCTTTTAAATGCAGTGAGGATCACGTAAGTGTAATTCCTAAAAGTCTAATTTGGCCGTCTCTTCAGTGTTGCCAACTAATACCAGTTGTCACCCAAGAGGGAAAAATCACAAAGCTACGTACTGAAATAATAATAATAATAATAATAATAATAATAATAATAATAATAATAATAATAATAACAATAATAATAATAATAATAATACTTACTGGCTTTTAAGGAACCCGGAGGTTCATTGCCGCCCTCACATAAGCCCGCCATTGGTCCCTATCCTGAGCAAAAAAATACATTCTCTATCATATCCCACCTCCCTCAAATCCATTTTAGTATTATCCTCCCATCTACGTCTCGGCCTCCCTAAAGGTCTTTTTCCCTCCGGCCTCCCAACTAAAACTCTATATGCATTTCTGGATTCGCCCATACGTGCTACATGTCCTCCCATCTCAAACGTCTGGATTTGATGTTCCTAATTATGTCAGGTGAAGAATACAATGCGTGCAGTTCTGTGTTGTGTAACTTTCTCCATTCTCCTGTAACTTCATCCCTCTTAGCCCCGAATATTTTCCTAAGCACCTTATTCTCAAACACCCTTAACCTATGTTCCTCTCTCAAAGTGAGAGTCCAAGTTTCACAACTATAAAGACCAACCGGTAATATAACTGTTTTATAAATTCTAACCTTCAGATTTTTTGACAGCAGACTGGATGATAAAAGCTTCTCAACCAAATAGTAACAGGCATTTCCCATATTTATTCCGTGTTTAATTTCCTCCCGAGTATCATTTATATTTGTTACTGTTGCTCCAAGATATTTGAACTTCTCCACCTCTTCGAAAGATAAATTTCCAATTTTTATATTTCCATTTCGTACAATATTCTGGTCACGAGACATAATCATATACTTTGTCTTTTCGGGATTTACTTCCAAACCTATCTCTTTACTTGCTTCCAGTAAAATTCCCGTGTTTTCTCTAATCGTTTGTGGATTTTCTCCTAACATATTCACGTCATCCGCATAGACAAGAAGCTGATGTAACCCGTTCAATTCCAAACCCTCTCTGTTATCCTGGACTTTCCTAATGGCATACTCTAGAGCAGCGGTTCCCAAACTTTTTCAGCCACAGAGCCCTTTTTGAAGCAAAAGTTTCTCGTGGAGCCCCAAGAAATTTTTAGTTTTTAGTTATATCTGTCTATGTTCTATGAAGCATATTATACACGATATATGAAAGTATGAATAATAAGATATATTAATAATAATGTGAAAGAGTACTGGAGGTAATGTTATTTAAATCTACAAAATGATATAACAACTAGTTAAGATATTTAAAAAATGTTAAAATGTTGCATGTACACTCGAAGTTAATGTAAAGAATGTGCGTGTTTCTTGCGGCAGAGTTTGTCACTGTCCGTTGTCACAGAAGTGAGTTTGAAGATGTATATCCTCTTCTGTGTCCAAACAAGCTCGATTTTTTTTTTTTTTTTTTTACCTCGACAAGGCCGATTCATAGAGGTACGTAGTACCAAAAGGCAGTAAGAGAAATTTAATTTTTGAACTTAATATCAAAAGATCCTCCCCTAACTAAGCCCAAAATTCCAGAAGTGGTTTGCTTTTAAATGATGCCAGACACCATATTTATAAGGACCTCATATTCTGCCACGGTGAGGACTGCTGGTTTTGACTTCACTGGAAATGGATCAACAAACCAGTCATATTTCTTTCGAATCGATTCCTGAGTGTCCCTTGGCAAGTATGAATTCATATTTTGAAGCAAATTGTCAAGATGTTATTTTATTATTGCTATGAATGAGTCATTCATTGTTGTGTTATTTAATTCCAAGTTTCAAATAAATTATTCTCAACGCTTTCTATGTAGAACGCTATCTTTTTCTTCAGCGCTGCAATTTTGTCATTAGCATCGGATATAGTCTTCCGTTTACCTTGTATGGATGTGTTGAATTAGTTAATTTTAAAAAAATGTCAGCCAAGTAACATAATTCGCACAACCATTCCTGATCATTCAAATAATCTGGTAGCAATTTGTTTTGGTCATTCGAAAGTAAGAAACTTCCGTTCAAAGTTCAAGTAAACAGGATGACCTTAAGTATATTGAATAAATTAAACAGTCTGTGCTTATCTAGTATTACATTTATAACATTAACGTTTTCAGTACGTGTGTACCATTTTCAAATGCGAATGCTTGTTACATTTAAATAGGTCTGCTTAACTGTGGAATTGGAACATTCATGAACATCATTGATGCTGTTAATAAACTGCATAAAAACACAACTTAAGGATAAAATAGATTAAATACATATGTTAACAATGGTTCACGTGATCACTTTGATGACATGTTGTTAAGAGTGGTCGCTTTATCACGTGACAACCATCGCACTTCTAAGTGTAATAACAATAACTTGTGTAGGCATATACTTCCCATAACTTTGCCCAGAATACTGAGTAGCCTGCACTGCAAAGATCGTGCCTTAACAAAGTTGATAATTTTGACGACGTTATGTAATACTTGCATTAATAACGCTGACATTTTTTTTCGGTGCGAGAGCATGTTGGTGTAGTGCACAGTGACTACTTGTGCAGATTTTTAAACTTTCTTGATCCTTGTAACAGCGCCAGAAACAGGACCTACCATGGCCTTTGCACCATCTGTGCACACGTCAATGCAAGGTATCGAGTCTAATGACATTTAGTACTGCTTGTAGAGGATGGCAATGGCTTGCAGAACAAAATATCTTCATGAAAGGACCTGAAAATTCGTACCGCACAAACGTCATTAACACAGCTAATCCGGCAACGTCCGTGGATTCGTCAAGTTGTAGCAAAAATTTCATTTGACTGATAGAGAAAATTATGATATTTTTAACATCGTTTGATAGATTCTGTATTCGATTACGCAAAGTGTTATTTGATAAAGACACACTGGAGATCAAGTTTGCAGTTTTATCGTCACTAATAGTGGTTTCATAAGAGTTTCAGCAAGAGTGAGGTTTACCAGCAAGAGCCAAGTCATGACTAATCAAGTACGACGCTTCCAGTGCTTTCTCGTTATTTGTCTTTTGCATGAGATAAAAATATTCTCTGAAGTGCATGGAGTTCGTCAGTTTTTCTTTTAAAGTACCTAGTCTGTAGATTCATTTGTGAAGTCAGGATGGGTTTTGAAATGCCGTCTCTAAGCTTTGCAAGGAATATTGGGCAAAACTCTGTTACATATCTCACACTGTGGACGTCCATCAGCTAACTCAGTGAATCCCATGTCCAAATATGAATCACAATATTTTCGTTTTTTAATTCCTTTCAATAGGCCTACCTCTACGCTAGACATTGTAGACTCTGAAGAAGGATCATGTTCAACATATTCCGAACTCAATCTCAAGGCATTCGCATTATCTTCTTTTAAAGTAAGGTTACAGTAGTTATTATGCCCCTTTAACTGAGCACTGGTTGATAGCTGATGATTCTCGGGTATTACGGAGTCCGTCTTAAGCCACAGTTCCATTTCAACGAAAGTTTAGCTAACACTTCTGCAAACAAATTAACATGCAGGTATGTATATATGTTTTAGGCAACATAACAGTCAATAGAATATAGATTTCACGTATAACGATTAACAAACGCTGCCTGCTTGGTATATAAAACATAAAATAAATTTCGAGAATCATCGAGTACTTGGCAAGCAAGAAACATTGAGATAGTTCCAGTAACGAGTAGATCTATTATAGGTGCTTCCATCTAGCAAGAAAACTCAAACAATTTTCTGAGAAAGTATTTTCGCTTGATGAAAGTAGTTTGCCTTTTTCTTGCTACAGACTAGATGGAAGCAGCAATGTTTGTCATCTTCATAACTGCCGCGGACGGAGCCCCTGAGAATCACACTTTGGGAATCGCTGCTCTAGAGCAAAGTTAAAAAGTAAAGGTGATAGTGCATCTCCTTGCTTTAGCCCACAGTGAATTGGAAACGCATCTGACAGAAACTGACCTATACGAACTCTGCTGTACGTTTCACTCAGACACATTTGAATTAATCGAACTAGTTTCTTGGGAATACTAAATTTAATAAGAATATCATATAAAATCAGCAGTAAAAAGGTCGAATTCATCAGTGATAGGTTATCGTATTTAGTACTTAATGGTGATGGTGCGATATCGTAGTTATAAATGCTCATGCCCCTACAGAAGAGAAAGACGACCATATAAAGGATAACTTGTATGAGGAATTAATAATAATAATAATAATAATAATCATCATCATCATATTATAGTAATTAACAATAACAATGTCTTACTTATTTACCATATCTCATCTTTATGTTGCGAGGTGTTTTCTAAATGGTTCAATAAATTATGAAATAGTATGTTTTTCTCCTGGACTTCTCGCATATTATGTTGGTAATTAGGATTAGTATGATCTAATATCAAAATTTATTTTGTCTGGCAACACAAAATTCATTGCTTTAACTAAATAGTTCACGATTCACGAGACCTAACCTAAAAATGTAGTTTGATCACGTGAAATGATTAGGCCTAGTACAAATTTCGAAAACAGAACACCACTTTAAAATGTATAGCTTACTTAAAAACTTACAAGCAATTTCTTTTTTGGAAAAGTCACTGCCATGCTATTTCCTCTCTTGGACATTTTAATAAAAATCTAAACACGAAAGATTTTCATTAAAATATCAGATGTATTTATGTGCATGTTTCATACGAAGTAGGTCTATAAGCTATTTCTTGTTTAATTGCACTTACCTGAATAAAGAGTTGAATTGGAATCACAACGCAACAGAATCGAATTGTGTATTGATATTAACATTACTAATTAATTATTAATTCATAAGCCTTGGTACTTGCATTTTCATCAGTTTACTTTACTGCAAACCGAAGCCATTGCTGCCAACATAACAGACAATAACTGTCAGTTGTATTATTTGTTAGTACCCGAAATTCGAAACGAAGTTGGTAAAATAAAATTCAACCTGAGAGCTAGAAAATCACTATAATCCACTAGCATATAGTAATAGGGAATGGAATAGCTGTTGGAATGGATCCTGTGCTGCTTGGTCACCTTGGCGGTATGAACTTAGAGCGGGGGAGGGTAGGAGGCCCCATTGGGTGAGCGGGTGAGCTCTGTAGCTCGGGGGGCTTTAGTGCAGGCACACCATTCAATTCCCAGTAGTATAATGGGCCCAACCAAGCGGCCTATATCCTGTATGTATGTATTTATTCACACTGCAATGGGTATATACCCGGTGGCAGTGGTAACTAATTACACTCAATAATGACAATAATAAACTTATTAATTAAAAATGCAGTTAATAATACTACTAATAATTAATACTAACAATGGCAACACAAAATTCATTGTTTTAACTAAACAGTTCACGATTCACGAGACCTAACCTAAAAATGTAGACCAGTTCCCTCCATTCAAGGTGGACTAATAGACAGAGAGATGATACTTAAAGTATCTTCGAATGTGGTCGAACTCTGATTTTAAACAGCGTAGTTACACTGTGAGCCCAATCTACAGTATGTATTTAAGCAATCATTAATTCATCTGCCTATTATATAAAGAAGCAGGATACTTACATTGAAATCCGCAATCCTAACGTTCATACGAGAATGAGATTTGAAGACAGGAAGAAGCACACCCTCCAGTTCTTTGTTGTGTATAAGTTTATGAACAATTTGTCCCATGGTGTCGAGGACCTTGGTGAGGTGGCGTTGAGGTGCTTTATTTTCTACTTTGCAGGAAATTGCCTCGTTGTATTGGTTGAAGCGTAGTGTTACCCAGGGTTGTGTATTTGCTACCCTGAACACAAAACAAGTTCTTTAGTAGTACTGTATTAAGAGTATGAACATGCTGCTCAGAAATTACCAGTTCAGACTGAACGTTCTACGTGCTGTTGAGGATAATGTTATTTGTAATTGTCGGGTGGGATAATGAGCATTTCAGGTCAAGTAACCCCCAATGTTGCTGGCCGAAATTTTTCTGAGGTGCGGATGTCAAAACAATTTGCATTTTAAGGTAATCTGATTATGCAGTTTATTGTTAAATTAACTTTACAGTACATCTTTACACCACGAAAAAAGTGGCGCTCAAGATTACAATGTACACTGGCGTTCAAAGATACCTGATCTCTACTAATCGATAGTGATCTATAATTTGTTCGTGTAAGTGTGGTTTCTTTAGTTATTAATTACTTCTATGAATAGAAGGCGAAGATAATAGTCAGTGTTGCGAGTCGTACATAAATATATTCGCATTATAGAACTCAAAATGTCATCCCCCTCTGTAGATTGTAAAACAACAATGGTTTTAGCGGGAAACCGCTAATATTGTCAATATTATGAGAATAATTTATGCTTGATTTACATCATTTTCTCAAACAATGTTTAACCCAAGCCCCTACAGTCCCGGCTGCGCGAAACGAGGAAACCGGGGCAAATTGAACGCTGCGCTTCCCGCCATATTGTTGGAGAGCAGACAAATAATAGCAGTGCGTAAATCACGCAATTTAACGCTGTGATGATCTAAAATTGACATATTATGGCCATTTTCGACGTTTAACGTAAAATTAGGACGAAATAAACATATTCAAAGTTTCATTGATATGTGTTAGAACATTAAAGAAAAGAAAATACGTATGCAGCAATTTATAGAAAACATACTGATACATCCATAAATAGGCCTACACAATACACATTATAGATTGTATAATTTTACGATAATCAGCAAATTGTTAGGTTTCAGAGAATCTAAAATTATATTAACATATTAACTCTTAGATCACAAGACATAAATATATGCACCTTGATTACACAAGTTCTTGTTATAATCAAATTCCTAAGTGAAATAAATATGCGATAATCAGTATAGACTTGTTAAGTTTTAGAGAATCAAAAATAAATTATATTACCGGTACTTTTAGACCACAGGACATAGGTAATCTGGCAAAATATAATATGCGAAGGTAGTCAAATTACATTGAATTCATTCTTCAATTAATAAAGGGAATGCTATCAATTATAAAAAGTATCGGTACCTAATACATTGCAAACAATAGGTAACGTGAAGACCTAAAAACTAAACAATCACTTTATGCAAGATAAAAAAAACCACATACTTTTTATGTGTGGATTTTTTACATATTGTATTTTTATTTTAAATAAATAAAATAGATATATTATCATTGCTTGCGGAGTGATGGTACATAATTTTTATGCACATATGCAATATCAATAAGATGCCATTCCTTGCTTTTGTTAATAAAATATATCCGGCAAAATGTAAAAGAGTTATTTATAGGTGAACTCTGAATCATAAATTCACAAAGGAGGCTTAGCTATTATAGCTATTTATTTATTTATTTATTATCTGTATATTTATTTATCCATATATGGATCTTGAATGAAAGTTTATTATCTTGCAGATAAATTCATTTACATAATAAAAACAAAAAGTTATCTTTCCACTAATGTTTTAACATCTGATGTGTAAGTTTAAATAATTCACTCAGTGGGATTTCTCTACAGTCTGATATACCTGTACTAACAATTAAGTATTCTTTATTGTAGTAAACTACTGATTTATTTTTAATGATATTGATATTGTAACAACAGAGATAATATTATATCGTACCTTTTGCAAATAGCTTGGAAAATTAAACAGGGATGGTATTATCGCCGCGCTCTCATGGTTAACATTCGGCAGGTCTTTGAGCGGCCTCATGCGTTCGGCAGGTCTTTGAAATTTAATTGTATTATTGTTTTCAATTTCTTGTGTCGCCGCTCCAATCACTCGCCTCAATTTCAATAATGCAACCAATAAGCTGCTTCAATTATTATTAAATGACACTTACTTGTCTAATCCACGTGGACTAAACCCGAGGTTGCAATGTCTTGTGCTGAGGACGAACATTAAGGTATGTGATTAAAAATTATTATTATTATAGAGTTATTATTAAGAGTTAAGAAAGCCAACGTACTCGTATATGAAATAATAATAATAATAATAATAATAATAATAATAATAATAATAATAATAATAGCCATTTAACAATATAACAAACTAGTGCTTATTCTTATCGAGAAAGTAGACGTGACAACGTGACGCTTAGAGTGAAACCTACAGAGCAACAATCGGTCGGCAAAATTATTTTTTTAAACCACACCGCACGTTATTGTATGATGCCGACATGTTAAGCATGAGTCCGCGGCGATAATATATCATCTTTCAAAATTATATTGCCATTACTTTCACACTATTCACTAAAAACACCCGAGACAAAACAAAGGAGAAATATGACAATCGTGTTTACCGCTCTATTTCTACCAGTAGCATGGCGGCGTAAACATGCGCAGACTATTATAACGTCTTTGGTTTAACCGTCGCAATAATAGTGCCATCTATTGAAAACTAGCGGAACTATTTCAAAGTTTGTTCATGTTGTTATATCTTTGGTTCAGACTCATCCCGTCGTTAGAAAGTTCGCTTACACGATCAGAAAATTCTTGGTCAGAGATCTTTGAACGCTTGTGTACTACTTAGATAAGAGTAAGTAATGAGGTAAACCTAACCATTTTTCCGCGAAAGAAACTAGATTAATACATACAACATATAAAAAATATAATTGAAACTGGCCCAAATGTAATATAGCGTCAAATAAGCTGCCATTTCATCAGTATGTGTTTTCACACTAACATAGGCTCATCAACAAGACAAATACATAAATATTCATAATAACTTAATTGTTCTACAGAATACAGATTAGGTCTACAGTAGAACATCGAGTCGGCAAATTCAAATTTGCGAACGGGCCATGTAGAAGTTTTGTTAGCGATATTAGAGAGATTTAGCGGCAAAAAAAGAAAAAAAAAAACGAATCTCAGCTCTGAAGCAAACAAAATGGACTTCTTTTACTAAACTCTAGGCTACTTTAATGACCATTTTGAACTCGTCAAACTAGGCTAGCCAGTTCTCTATGTTATTTGTAAGACTTGTGATACAAAATATATACTGTGTATGTATGTATGTATTTATTCACACTGCAATGGGTATAACTTATACCCGGTGGCAGTGGTAACTAATTACACTCAATAATGACAATAATAAACTTATTAATTAAAAATACAGTTAATAATAATACCAATAATTAATCCAAATAATTAATACTAACAATAATTTATAATAATAATAATAATAATAATAATAATAATAATAATAATAATAATAATAATAATAATAGTAATAGGAATATCATAAATTAAATGAAGCACGATCACTTAAAATAACATTTAAAATAAATCTAATTTGTATCTTAAATCTAAGTTCGAACTAAAATCCACGAGTATGATATGTTCATATCTGCACAAGTACCTTTCCACATTACACTCATTGCGCTGTCAACTCACTCACTGCACTGGAACTATGACACATTTCACTGATTCTATCCTGATTTCACTAACACTTCAAAAACATTTCACTGTTCAAATACTTTGCACTGCCACTATAAACTATAAAGCTTCCCTGACAGGAACACGTTTCACTGACACAACACACTTCACTGACACAACATAATTCTTCACTGATACAACACTTCAATAACAAAATATCATTTACATCCTTTACATACTGTGTAATATCAGTGTTTCTTTGTTTCATACTGCTCCTATGACACCGGTACAATTTGTTTTCGTGAATGACGGTTATCCGAAAAATCAGTTATCCGGACACCCCCGTCCCCAATTGTTTCGGATAATTGATGCTCTACTGTATTTATGTAAAATCCATTCGTCTATCTTTTAATTTAATAAATATCATTAAGTGGTTGTACTGAGTTATCCACCTTCATTCAGTCTTTGCACTTGTGAGAAAGCTAGCTATTAATATCTATTTTAAGTTAATTTACAGAAATAATTAAAAACGCAATTTTAATAGATATTAACAATAACTAGACAGGCTTACAAGCAGACAGACACGTAGATATTTTGCTAAAACATGTACAACCTATGGCATCGTCATAAAATACAAATTAAAATACATGAATATTAATAAAAAAAAGTCTTCTGTATCATATAGTGAATTTACCAACAAAACTGCTAAACACTCAGAACGGGAGATTCCTTATATCAATAGATAAACTATTAAATGATTTCAAAGCAAAATAAAGAAAACTATTTTGAGTAATACTGTACTTACATTTGTCAATATATAAAGTTGTATTATTTCTTGTAGAATAATTGTGAACATAAGTACATGCTATTAAATTATTTGTATTATTTCGAACGTAAAGGAGACAGGCCAATACATACATTGACGGCAATGTCAAAAGTTTTGACCTCATAAAAAGAGGTTTACAATGAGCCATAATTGGGACTCCAAAAATTAATCTTAAAGCTCTCTTCTGTAATGTAAAGAGAGCATGAGTAGAAACCTAACAGCAGTATCACTAACAGTAGTAAGATGACTTATACCAAAATTTAAATTTTCAGTTCTATTGGAATTAATCATAAGGTTATTCGCACTACACCAATCAACAACCTTACTTGATACATCAGCAAGTTTCATAGATAATATGTCACTATTTTTAAGAATAGTATTAATAGCTAAATCATCAGCAAACATATAAGACTCTGAACATCCATCACGAATATAGTGAAGACGGTCATTGACATAAATAATAAACAATAAAGGTTCCAAAATAGAACCTTGAGGCGTATCATGTTTTAATACTTGACACAGTGACATTTTACCATTTACAAAAACAGATTGATGCCTATCATTCAAATAAGAAGTAAGAACCTAAAATGTTTACACCAAGACCATTAAAACCATAAAACCATAGCCGGAGAGAATTTTCTCTGTTCCACTCATCCTTCATCATAATATGATGACGCAGAATTTCTGCACGGAAATATCATATGTACTTCGGTACATCATAATAATATATGATATGCGAAAAATAATCACTTAGTGATTTAAGACGGCGCTTATTCCGTCGGATCCCGGCCACTTAGTCACTCATGACGAGTGCACCTCTGCACATGTGTGGACATTGTGCCACTGTCATACATCTATGACGCAGTGCATGAGGGCAGGCCACTAGAGGGAACCCGAGAGGTGGAACTTAAACTGAGAGGATTCGATCCGACATCGGGATGGGAATCCGGTGTGGCTTAGTGGATAGAGCGTCAGCACGTAGAGCTGAAAACTCGGGTTCAAATCCCGGTGCCGGAGAGAATTTTTCTCCGTTCCACTCATCCTTCATCATATGATGACGCAGAATTTCTACACGGAAATATCATATGTACATTATAATAATACATAATATTTAAGCTTCTGTAAAAGAGTTGCATGTGAAACTGTGTCGAAAGTCTTTGAGAAATCATAAAAACTACTATTAACATGATAACCATTTCACTGCCCACAAAACATCGTTTCACAAAGGACAAGGAACGAAAGTTACTGGTACCATTTGCTTGGGACAAATCGTCGTACATTCTTAAAACTTACACATAGCAGAAATTCTTATAATGCATTTGTTTATTTCGCTCCACTTGTCGCCATACTTTTAAAATATCATATTTCTCTTCACACGTCAAATCGTATGTTCCGGCAGAAGGTGAAGCCGTCATCTGCGTGGTGCTTTTCTCTTTTCTTGTGCAAAGTCCACACCCCATCGTTAGCGTTACATTCTGTTTTGAGGAAACGCAAAAACCTATATTAATATAACTTGCTTTGACAAACACTTTAAAATAATTGTACAAAACGTTGAAAACAAGGTAATATATATAGTTTATTATTCGGTAATTTATCCACTGATTGAGACTGACTGATACGTACAGTAGTGGAAAAGAAAAAAAAAACCGGACCGACCCTTGTAGCTGATTTCAGAGCCTTGTTCACTCCAGAGCACGATAGACTGGTAACTAAGACTTTCGTGGTTCGAATCCTGCCTGGGAAGGAAACTTTTTTTTTTCCTTATTCAAATTTATTCCCAGTAGTTTTCGATAGCTAGTAAAATTCATGTTCTAGGAATAATAAGTTAATTAAGTAGTAAAATATCGCTGCAATTGAAAATTATTGGGAATAAATTTGAATAAGAAACAAAAAAAAGTTTCCTTCCCAGGCAGGATTCGAACCACGAAAGTCTTAGTTACCAGTCTATCGTGCTCTGGAGTGAACAAGGCTCTGAACTCAGCTACAAGGGTCGGTCCGGTTTTTTTGTCACTACTGTACATCTATTATGAGGCAGTACATCTCACTTGACGATATGCGTCAGAGGAAGAACAATTGTTTGTATGCATCTGAAGTCTGACTAGTGTAATAGCCCTATGTAGCTAGTGGGCGGTGTATGCAATGGACGGGGAAAGGAACTGGCCAACCTAACTCATTATCTCCTGGCTTAGTTGCCTCATAAATGGCGCATTCTTGGTATCACTTATGAGGTTCAGACCTGTCTTCGGACAGTTGACTAAACAACAATTCGGTAATTAAATAATTAGTCATGATTTCGGATCATAACATTTGACAGACATCCTCAAATAATTAATTGTACAAAACATTGAAGGTTGCGTGTATATTTTTCTTAAGCCGCGTATCTACAAAGCGAGGCCGCCTCATGATGTTTGCTTCGCTCAGTGGATATCTTACCTCACAATAGTGCGCGGCTATCCCACCCGTAAGCCAATTCCAGTAGGTTTTTGGACCCGATCAAAGGTGCCTCGCAATCATTAACTCGCCCTATGTTGATTGGTAAAGATACCATCATGCAAACAGATGTTATTGCCACAATTGCCGCGCACTAACTGGTGGCTCACGTTGCTTTGCGTTCTTGCCTCGCAACCGAAAGAACAAAACCGCGAGGCAAACAACAAGCGAGGCTGCTGCGCGTGGCAGTCTCGCTTCGTGGATACGTGGCTTAGTAACCATTATTTCTTACTGTAAACCACAATCTCTTCAGCATAAAATGAATTACTGTACGGGGTGATATCTAGGGAATTCATCATGAGTTCGTACCATAACATTAGAACTCAGAACGACCTTTGCCGTATTTCTGATCAGTGAAGCATGTTAAGATTCTATATCAACGTCAATAATTAAGTTCTTCTAATTTCTTTTATTGTAGAAGAAAATAAAATTCAGAACTAAATAATCTATAATTTTAAATTACTTGTAGATATCTTAAATACTGTGATCTAGTTATTCTACGTAGTCTGGCAGTTAGCATGGATCACCGAATTTCGTAAGTTAGAACTCGGCTGATGGCATTGGAATTTAAAGAGCGGTTAATTTCTTAGGATGGCTTCCTCCGAGAGGGAAGTGACTCTGGTACACATCCTTGTTACAAATTCATGGCATGTAAGGAAATCCCGGCCCTAAGAGAGCATTGCAGGTAATATCTATCTGCCATTTCGTGGCTAAATTATTACGTGAGGACTATTC
The DNA here is from genome assembly GCF_040183065.1 of Periplaneta americana. Lineage (NCBI taxonomy): Eukaryota > Metazoa > Arthropoda > Insecta > Blattodea > Blattidae > Periplaneta > Periplaneta americana. The sequence continues at coordinate 131,788,105 of NC_091122.1, read as the reverse complement.
CATCCTTAACTTCCATTAGCCACCGGCGTAGCTCAGTCGGGTCAGACGCTTGCCTGCCGATCCGGAGTTGCGCTCGGGCGCGGTTTCGATTCCCGTTTAGGCTGTTTACCTGGTTGGTTTTTTCCGAGGATTTTCCCAACCGTAAGTGAATGTCAAGTAATATATGGCGAATCCTCGATCTTATCTCTCCAAATATCATTCCGCTATCACCAATCCCATCGACGCTAAATAACGTAGTAGTTGATACAGCGTCGTTAAATAACCAAGTAAAAAGCTTTTATTATATGCCACACCATACTATACCATACCATACATTGTAGTATTAGAAAGGCATGTTGCGTCCTATTGCTTCTAATTTGCTAAATAACGTAGTAGTTGATACAGCGTCGTTAAATAACCAAGTAAAAAGCTTTTATTATATGCCACACCATACTATACCATACCATACATTGTAGTATTAGAAAGGCATGTTGCGTCCTATTGCTTCTAATTTGCTCTTATTTCGTGCATTAACGACTTCTGTGGTCTCACGAAACTCTGTAGAGACATTTTCAATCGATAATATATTGGCATGCATTAAAAAACATTGACAAAAGAAAAAAAATATTCAAACTAGTAATTTTGCCTTCATCAGAATATTTTTACAATCCGTAAATAAGAGATGTTTTCTTCCTAACGGAAATAATCCATGCTAAGAAATAGTAAAGGTTATGTCCAACCATGTGTGGATTCCAGAACCCCACCTCTAATGAAAAGTATGATTCCATTTTAATTCTAAAAGTGCTGTTCATTTCTTTTTATTATACTGTAGATGTTCGCCAGAATCCTCATTCAAACAATTTATTTGCTTGATACGTTATCTGTTGTGAACTTAAAGGAGAGTTTATGTTATCAGCATTAGGAATTACGTGCTGCATATCATTCGAAAAACTAACTGCAAATGCTACTTCCTGCTTTTAGTGTCATAAATTCTTTTCACGATGTACCTATAATTTATAATGCACTATTATTATTATTATTACTATTATTATCATTATTATTATTATTATTATTATTATTATTATTATTATCATCATCATCATCATCATCATCATCTTATTCACTGTCAAGTATTAGATCCTTGTGGATCAGTCACGATCTCAAGCCAGCAGTTTTTCTTCTTCTTCTTCTTTGGCACTACGGCCCTTGTAGTCTAGCCTTGGCCTCCCTTAGGATCTTGGTCCATTCCTGTCCAACCAGAGCCTTCTGCCTCCATCTTCTCACGCCTAGAGTCCTCAAATCTTCCTCCACTCCATCCAACCATCTTAGTTTCTGTCTGCCAATATTGCGCCTGCCTTCTGGTTTTGTGTTTAGAATCTTTTTTGGTATTCTCTGATCATTCATCCTGATTACATGTCCTAACCATTCCAACCTACGGGCTTTGATTTCAGCAACAATATCTGGAGATTTATATTGAGTTTTCAGTTCTGTATTATATCTAATTCTCCAGTGCCCATTCTCATATTTAGGACCATAGATTTTCCTTAGAATTTTCCTTTCCCATGTCATCAGTTGTTGTTCCATTTTCTTCGACAGAGTCCAAGTTTCACTGCCATAAAGCACAATTGGTCTTACGACTGTTTTATATAATGTAAGTTTTGCTTCTTTACTTATGCATCTTGCTCTCAAAGTTTTGTTAAGGGCTCTCAGGCATCTATTTCCCCCAGCAATTTTTTGCCTCATATCCGCATCTGCAGTGTTTTCTTGGGTAATTATAACTCCTAGATATTTAAAAGAATCTACTTCCTCATATTTCTGTCCATTTATTATAATATCTTTATTACAAACGCCACTTGGTCTTACGTTTCTCATATATTTAGTTTTCTCTTTATTAATTTTTAACCCCATGTGCGCCTTCAGTTTTTAGGTCTTCCTAAATTTCGGCGTCCTTTTGGAACACACAACAGAATTTGTTTTGGCCATCTATCAGGGTTCATCCGCAAACAATTAGGTCATAACAGACTGAACATCTACTAGGTACTAGAAGATAAATCTGAAATTATTTATAAACTATCAATATTTAATATACTGTATAAATAAATATATATCTCGTAACACAAAAGAAAAAATAACAGTAACACTAGCACACAAGAAAAAAACTTCTGCCAACCTAAAACAAAACTTCCACACACAGAGAGAAAACTAACAATACATGACGCGATTTTCTAAAGCCAGGGAGAAAGAAAGAGAGAGAGTTTGCCAATACAGCAGAACATGGCCGAAAGCAGTCGAGACTAGCACTTCACTTGTCAGCGGTGAGTAGGATTTCTCCAAATTCGCCTCCTCTCATGGGTTCTAGTTAGGTTTAAAAACTCCACTAACCAGCTATCTTATTGGTTGAACTGCTGTTGTCATGGTTACCAGGAAGAAGAATCACATAGTTGTCTCCGCTGTCTTCCCTTGATGTCAATTGTAAAGGTTACAGTTCTATCTGTTTTTTTTTTCGGTACGAATTATTTGTACTGGCTATAGCGATCGGGCATCACCAGCCGGATGTGGTCGGCGTCATGTAATTTAAATATTATTCATATTGAATAATAAAATTAATATAAAAGGTAAAATGTCCGTCATATGCTATAACTTGTCTATGATCTTAATTCAGCTGCAATTAATACTGTCATATTGTATTCTGATAAAATATTACGGAAGGCATGACCTCCCTTGCCTCTCCTGAAAATCTGTCGCTGATAGTGTCTTTGCGTTTTCAAATATTATTTTTAAAAACTTTCCTTCAAATCTCACATTGTTTCGTCTTCTATACATGTGATAATTAACCTTGTAGTATTCAGATATCATAATTAAATCTATTCTTGTATTTATTGTTACAGTCTTGCACCTGTTTCGTGGTACATGCGTCGTTGTATGGCAGTGTTCGTACATTTCAGCACAAAATACGAAACACTATCGGAAATATTGAATTATGTAAGTTACAAAAATAAATTCTATTTACAGTATGTCTTAAAATCAAATTTAATTTTCTAGTTACAAATGCACTGTCGTCTGATGTATAAATTTGTCTGACAAATAAATAAAAATTATCTTAAAGGATTCTTGTGACTAACAGATTTTAACGCAGATGTAGCATATTTTTGTTAATTTTTGTATTGGTATTAAAAATTATATTCTGAAATGATATATTTCATATTATTAAATCTACTTACCCATTCTGAAATGATATATTTCTTAGTATTAAATCTACTTACCGGTACATTGTCAGTATAGAGATAACAAATACACTCTTCTCTTGCACTGCCACGTCTTGACAAAAAAAATTACATTTTCTAGACCATACAAGTTAATTAAACTTTAAAATAATATTTTTCATCATTCAGAAGCCATAATGTTATTAAAGCCCAAAGCTTCTATACTCTAAAGCCTATCATTGTAAACAAATGAATGAAAACTTCATAGAAGGCTTTGACTTAACACAGAAATGACCATTGCTTACATAACTTTAACAAAGTTAGGAAATCTGACAGTAAATGCACATCAAAACATATCTCCAAGCATTGCAGCAAATACCTATAGTAAAGTAGTAAGGCAGTTTTGTAATGCCTGCTCGGTTCCATAATTCTGTCAATTTAACTGAGTGAGTAGAAACCAAATAACCTCACTTTTGAAATTAGCCCCTTAAGTTCAGTTTTAATTTACAATGGCAACTTAACATGCTGAATTTTATCTTTACCTTTTATAATTAAGATTTTTATTGTTTGATTAAAATAAGACTCAACATACATTAATTTGCTCACCTTGTCCCTCTAGGTAAATCATCAAATCTAACACCATTATTCTTAAGACAATCAGAAATATACAGGGGTGGGCATAAGTCGGTATACAGTCGTTAATATATATATATATATATATATATATATATATATATATATATATTAGATGGACTGAGATGAGTATTTTGACCATATGTTTGTGGCTACAGAAAAATTTCTCTATATTAAGTTTCCCAGCTTTGCTCAGTTTGTCTTTGTTTACTAATTGTTAATGTTTAATTTCCATGAACAACGAGGTCAATTGACTGGCCTACAAGATCTCCAGTTTTTACTCCTATGGATTTCTTTTTCTGGGGTGTTGTTAAAGATACAGTAAGGTATTTGCAAGAAGACCACGTACTGTTGATATGATTCTGTTCATAAGAGAGGCATGCCAAGAAATTGATGGAAATAAAGATCTGTGTTGTCAAGTGTGTGAGAGTGTCAAATCTAGACTACAAGAGTGTGTAAATGCCGAAGGCCAACAATTTGAACCTTTCTAGATAGTAATAGTAATATTCAGTGTTACATGTTTCTTCATAAAACTATATACTATAGTGGAATTTACCGGTAATTCAGTTTTCCTTTGTCTCCATACTGTACACTTATGCCCACCCCAGTAATTTGAATTGTAGCATTAGCATCAATTTACATTTAGTACATTTTCTATTGTATGTTGAGTTACTTTTTCTGATGAAAGAGTAATGGAACGGAGAAAAATTCCCTCCGGCGCCGGGATTTGAACCCGGGTTTTCAGCTCTACATGCTGATGCTTTATCCACTAAGCCACACCGGATACCCACCCCGGCGTCGGACAGAATCGTCTCAGTTTAAGTTCCAACTCTTGGGTTCCCTCTAGTGGCCGCCCTCTGCACTACGTCATAGATGTCTATGAACATAGGACTGAAGTCCACACATGTGCTGAGGTGCACTCGTTATGAGTGACTGGTTGCACCTCAGCACATGTGTGGACTTCAGTCCTACGTTCATAGACATCTATGACGTAGTGCAGAGGGCGGCCACTAGAGGGAACCCAAGAGTTGGAACTTAAACTGAGACGATTCTGTCCGACGCTGGGGTGGGTATCCGGTGTGGCTTAGTGGATAAAGCATCAGCACGTAGAGCTGAAAACCCGGGTTCAAATCCCGGCACCGGAGGGAATTTTTCTCCATTCCATTACTCTTTCATCATATGATGACGCAGAATATCTGCATGGAAATATCATATGTACTTTGGTACATTAAAATAATATACTTTTTCTGAGACAAATAATTCCTCATTCATTTCTCAATGTTTAACATTGTAATATTTTTTTTCTGCCATGATTGTTTAATAATGAGAACAATTGAGAATGGAATGGGAATAGTACATAGAAAAATTAGTAAACAATAGAAGAAAGAACCTGCAGGAACTAAAAAGATTGACACAATCCTACAAGTAGCCTTCTTACCTTTAGACTTCTAGTCATAGATTTTTAAACATACAAGTTTCATGAAATAATGAGTTAAAAAAATAATAGTAAAGTATTGTTCTTGTTGTTAATGTCCAATGACATTGGAATTAGGTAATTTGCATTATTTTCCCTCTAACTTACCAGCTATGTTGTCACTTCCAAGTTCTTTGCACATCTTCAGGTAGTTCTTGTTCTGCACTGCATCTTGCATTTCATACATTTATCAGCTGGAGCACATTTTATACTGTACAGGTGTTAAGTCAGACATTTCCAACCTGAAGGGAGTAACTTCTGTCTTTCTTGGCAAACTTCGTATATCATTCCTAATTTTTCTGTTGACATATTATTGTTTTTTTTTTTTTGTAGTAAGTTAACCTTATGCTCTCTTACATAATGTTGTTTTATGTTATTAATTTGCTTATGTAAGCCTACCTTGTGAGTTCACATTATGATGTTACTGTCGATCTGCAAACTGTAAGCTTATTTCCTACTTTTCTAACATGAGCAGAAATCTATGTCAGAACGAATTAACCATTTCTTGCTCTTACTACTTCAATCAAATTTCGTATTTCAGTTATTCCGAGTGTTTTCGTGCTGTTATAGCTAATGATATTATCTATAACCATTTTTGATTCTGTTAAAATTAGGTGCTGAAACTATTTTTTTCCTTGATGTGTGGTCTGTATAAAATTTTAAGTAATCTATGGCATGAAAGGTCAAGACGGACTAGCTGACTGCTGGCGTCACATACACATGTCTCAGTAGAAGTGAACGATCATCCAACCAGTAAAGAGGTATCACGTGGTCAGCACAATGATTCCCCCAGCCATTATAACTGGATTTTGAAATCGGATTTCGCTACTTAGCATAGCTCATCAAATTCATTATGATGCTCGATGGGCACTGATCCCATACCCTGATCGAAATTTCATGAGAAAATCCCTCCCCCACGAGGACTCGAACCAGCGCTCATTCCGTAACTCAAGTCCAGGGTTGATGCCTTAGTCCACAATGTTACGGCTAGGGTTACCAGTGATGAAGCTCTTAAGAGGTTTTTGAGGCTTATTGTACTCAAAAAATTTTGATTCATTATACTTGTAACATTATGCCTATAAATTCGTAATAACGATGTATTGTAACACTTGGTTTAGTTCCGATTCTTCCACATATTAAGTTCACTGTTGGCAGTCATTCCAGGATCCGATTAATGTAAAATTGCTTCTTTAATTAGAGAATTTATAAAAATGCCTCTAAAGGCATGGCTCGTAAGCATGAGGGAGAGCTGGGGAGGGGGTATTCATTCTCTAGATCTCTGTGCTAAACGAGGCTAGCCTTGTAGCCTATTGTCACAATAATATGTCGCGCTATATTGGTGTTCTATGAATGGGCTGTGTTGTTGAGTGTTAGTTTAATCAAAAGTGTGTGTGTATGTGTGTGTGTGTGTGTGTGTGTGCGTGCGGGGGTGGGAGTATGCTTACAAAGATAGGAGATATGACACTACACTACAAATGTGCTCATTAAGAGACTGTGACCTTCAGGTGAATGTAATAAGTGGGACAGCGCTATAAATGGGAAATGATTTATGAAATGGGGAAAACAATTCAGATACCACTTCATAGGAAACATATTTTACTGTGCATTAGTTACAGTGCAAAATGCAAATAAGAACTCATTTCATAAGAAAAAATCTTTGATTATTCTTTGTCACGTGTTTGTACTACTGTTATGAATACAGTAGAGCATCGATTATCCAAATACCTATCAACCGAAACATTCGGTTTACTGAAAATGTTCCAGTCGGAAAATTTGAATTTGCGAGTGTGCCATGTAGAGTTTCGCTAGCGCGGTTTGCGGGATTTAGCGGCAAAAAAAGCGAGTCTCAGCTATGAAGAAAAAAAAATAGTTTGGACTTCTTTTCCTAAACTGTAGGCCTACTTTAATGACCATTTTGAACATGTCAAATAGGCTAGTCAGTTCTCTGTGTTATTTGTAAGACGTATGATACAAAATATATACTGCATGTACAGTTTTGTGTTTAATATCAGTGTTTCTTTGTTTCATACTGCTCCTATGACACCGATACAATTTATTTTCGTAAATGATCGGTTATCCGAAAAATCAGTTATCCGAACAACTTCTGTCCCCAATTGTTTCGGATAGTCGAAGCTCTACTGTAGTAACATTTTTATGCAGTTCAAAGAACTACAGACAACTTCACTTGATACACTGCTAGGGGCAACACTAAAGAATTTGCGGAAACACATTTACTGCTCTGAGGGCTTCTTTCGGTGTGGGGAACTTTCCTCTGCAGATTCAATTTCTTCATCACTGTGGCGTTACTGTTCTCCAACCAGGAGATCAACCGTGAAAGGAATGTGCTTACTACTGCGTCATCTATTGGAGCGAAGTAGATAGATAATATTATCGTTATAACGTCAGTTTAAAAACCATGCGCTCTCCTGCATATGTTATTTCCTGTATGGAGGGATTAAAAGACCAGGAGATTAACAGTGATCTAATTTTGTAACTAGGGTAGTATAAATATGTGTGCATCAATGTTATTGTTTGTGCTGTGAGAGCGAGCCAATAGAGATACGAGTACCCACGTGTGTGACCTTATGTCATCTTATGACATCAACATTCATTCACAGCATTACCCCACTGCGTTTCATTCCGCAAAGACTTTCTCGTGGTTGGAGCACAGTAGTGGTAGCATGATCCACAATCATGTCATCAACACCGCGGATTTCTGTTATCACTAGATCATTGTCAACTGACATAAAATCCTCTATTTTAACTTCCCTCAGCTTCTCCTGTACAGGAGCCAAATCTTCGTCATCATCCGTTATAAAAGGGCATTCATTTCACAGGTTGTTATGCCATTTTGCATTGCAAACTTACTGCACACTCCACAGAATTCAAAGGATGACTAAATTTTACAGAAATGACAGGAATGTCTTGATAGAGAGACTTTCGAGTGTTAAAATCCTTTCATACAAAGGAAAGTACCAGTAAGTGCAACTTCCAACAGTGCCCACTGGACAATTTTTCCAGGTAGAGGATAAATTTTTTGCAATGACCTTTAATACAGTCCCAGCAACAGGGTTCGATCTCAGGTGGTGACAGGACTTTTTCTCGTTGCCAAACTTTCAGAACGGCCCCGAGGTTCACTCAGCCTCCTATAAAATTGAGTACTGGGTCTTTCCTGGGGGTAAAAGGCGGTCAGAGCGTGGTGCCAACCACACCACCTCATTCTAGTGCCGAGGTCATGGAAAGCATGGGGCTCTACCTCCATGCCCCCCCAAGTGCCTTCATGGCATGTGACGGGGATACCTTTACCTTTACCTTTACCCAGCAACATATTTTTTCACTATGCGTTTAACACATTACAAGTTTAACAATTTATACGACATTTTTTTAATCATTTCTGCTCTGAAAAAAATACTGCAAGCAGGATTTGGAAATGTTACCAGTACAATAGTGTAGAATTATGCAGGATTATATATTAAATATCCTCTGATTGAGGTTCTGGCTGATAAGTAGCCTACATCTATTATCAGGTAGTAGCTACATCTCATTTGACGATATATGTCAGAGGAAGAACAAATTGTTTGTATACATCTGAAGTTTGATTAGTGGGTAATATGTAGCTAGTCGGCGATGTATGCAATGGTGGGGGAAAGAAACTGGCCATTCTACCCCATTATCTCCTGGCCTTGTTGCCTCATAAGGGCTGTCTTCTTGGTAACGTATTAATGAGGTTTTTTACTGTAGTGTAGTTTTCTATAATATACAGAATCTATAATAATGACAACGAAAAGTTATATTCGGAATATATAGTTTATTGCTTTCACGTGTTAAATATTAGGTTACGATACCTTATTGACTAGTTTCAGAACTCAAGTTCTGAAGATAGCCCACAACAGGCTGAAACTAGTCAACAAGGTACCGTAACCTAATATTTAACATGTGAAAGCAATTTAAACTATATATTCCGAAGTGATCTAGTGTTGAAAGTTGTGTAATCAAGATGTGGAACAGTTATATAAGTTATTTTAATTCTTCAAATTTTTACATTTAGTGTTCTTCTGTAAACTACATAAACATAAACGTATTTCAGAATGAACATTTTAAGAAATTTTCATCACATCATGCTTATGTGTTTATATATTTTTTTTCAGTTTTTGCTACAAACAGTAAAAAAAACTTGCTTCAGATTTATTTAAACCGCTGATAGTGATATCCTTAAAAACTTTTGGTTCGGTCTGTTGATATCTACTCACGTTGACAGTGAGTTTATGCTTTCCCTTGTATTTCCACATGTAAATGCTTATCTTATTAATGGTCTTGATCCATGCTATCTCCGCCATTGCTGTCAAGACAGTATTCTCTCTGAGGAAGTGTACCAAGGAATATGCCAAACACTGTCAACAGAACACAACTTCAATTAGCCTACATTATTTTAACAACATTTCTCGAATACTGCTTTATATCGTCTGGCATAGCCTCAGGGTAAGGAGTGAGGCTCGTGATCTCAGGGTGCATTCAGGCATTGGTTTGAATGCGGCTTGAGTTCATTGCCTGGTTAGGTCTTCTCCAAGGTTTTCACCAACTATGAAATAAATATGTTGTTGTTGTTTTCTAATGCCAGGCGTTTGACAATAAAGTAATTTGACCTCTTGCACTCCAATATTTTTCAAAGATATTATCATGAACAGCCACTGAAGCACAGATTTTGAGGTGTTCCGAATCCATTTCTTGGTTTGAGTTGCACAATGGGCAGTTACGGGACTGATATATTCCAATTCTATATAGGTGTTTGGCCAAACAATCATGGCCTGTTCCCAATCTAAATGCAGCTACAGACGATTTTCGTGGTAAATCGGGAATTAACTGTGGATTTTGATGCAGAGAGTTCCATTTTTTCCCTTGGGATTGTGTTATCAAATTTTGTTTGTTGAAGTCTAAGTATGTAGATTTAATAAATCTTTTCACAGAGTAATACGTAGATTTAGTAACAGGTCTGTAAGTAGCAGTGCTGCCCTTCTTTGCTAAAGCATCCGCATTCTCGTTTCCCAGGAGTCCTCAATGGGATGGTATCCATTGGAATACAATTCTTTTATTGAGTGATATTAATTGAGAGAGCATTTTAGTTATTTCTGCTGTTTGAGATGAAGGTGTGTGTTTAGAGACTATTGATAGAATAGCTGCTTTGGAGTCTGACAATATAACTGCATTCCTAAATTTATTGATGTGGCATAGAAGATTCCTGAGACTTTCACTTATTGCAATGATTTCACCATCAAAACTTGTTGTTCCATATTCAAGAGATCTATAAAGTGAGAAAAGACAGCACGTAACACCTGCACTGGCACCTTGTTCCCTGGAGATCAAGGATCCGTCAGTGTATAAATGAAGCCAGTTTTGTGGAGGGTACCTAATACTAATAATGTCTCTAAAGACAATTGTTTCAGTATTTCAGCGTTTACTTCTGATTTCAGTATTTCTTCTGTTAAATTTAGATTATATTCTATATGTAATAGAGTTAAAGGGTTTGGTTTAATTTGTAAGTTTTCTTTTAAATTCGGGATATTGATTTTCTGTTTTAATTCTTGAACAATGGATATGAAACTTTTTTGAGTTTTCAATCTACAAAGAGGACTGTATGAATGCCAATTGGATGAAATAAATATCAGGTATTTCACATTACAGTCATTCCATAAAAGAGGGAATTTTTACCTGAAAAGCAAGTTAACCTTCCGTCGGTCACATGTATATCAGATTGATACAAGCGTACTTTTTTCTACCACAAATTGTTGCAGCTTTCCCATTACTATACCTTCCTATCTTCATACTTACTACAAGCCAGTGTCGCTCAACTGCTTTAGCCGTTAAGCTGTGTGAGACTGTAAGCGTCTTGTATCAGATTGATACACTGCAACATACTATAGTGGATCAGATAGAGGCAAGTATATAATTTAGAAGATCCAGGCGATTTAAAAATGGTCCTAAATGTAATTTATGATAATTAGACAGCGGAAAAAAGTCAAATAAAAGTCATGTTTACGGTTTACAAGTACTGTACGCATAGACTATGGCATGAGGTGTGCATGCATCCCAAGTAGGTACTACACGGTGCCGTCCGCAGAGAGCACCACGCGAACACCGAAAACAACTGCCACTCTGCGTTCTCAGTCAGTCCTCGTCCGTACATGAACAGAGAACATTGAGATACGTAAACATATTCTTCATTTGTGTTCAGTGAAGTGATCATAATGCCGAAGACAGATGTTAAAAAAACATAGGGTGTGTTCTTTAATACAAGAATATGGTGTCCACATTTTTAGTAGTGATACTGGTGAAACAATTAAATGTCGGTTTTGTATGTGTGCATTAAAAAAGATAACAAAACAATCGATAGAACATCAATGTAATACACAGAAACACATGAAAAATGTTGCTCGTATGTTAGAAGAAAATAAGAGTTCAAGTTCAAATTCCGCCTCAAATATGAAATATGACTTTAGCCAGGATTTGTGTCGAATGATGATAAGTTGCAATATTCCATTCAAAACGTTGAACAATCCTCACTTTAAAGGGTTTAAAGAAAAGTACACAAAATATGCCATTATAATAGTTATATCAACGTACAACCAATATTCAGTTATTCCGTGTGTCAATTTATATTTCCCCCGGTCTGCACCTGCACGCGCCTCTAGTGTACCTACTGTGTTTACGTAAACAACAACCCTCTGACGAGACAAATTAGTCGCGTTGTAGTTACCTTCACATCCAAATGACTTTTTTCCGCTTTCTAATGATAACAATGTAGAGGACGAAAATCCCGCACTAAAAGTAGATTTTCAAGGTGAAGATGAAACAGATGTGGATGAAGAGCCAGGAGAAGAAAGGATGGGTAATTCTGATTCTGAGGTGAGTGGAATTGATGAAGAACCTGATGTGAACAATAACTTGCTGAGGAAGCCAGACCAGCTATGAGAGATAAAAATTCCACTCCATCTATGAAATGGTGCCTCTGCATCCTTGTCACATGTCTCGGAAGACAAGGCTACCGTAAACTGGGGTTACTTTGAACGTTTTTTCAGAAAATCATATTTAGGTTTCTACGTGCTGCACTTGTTATACATGGAGGTAAATTTGGTATGAGAATGATTTTATGATAATTTACCTCCATCTATAACAAGTGCAGCATGCAGAAACCTAAATATGATTTTCTGAAAAAATGTTCAAAGTTTCCTCTCTGTTCAAAGTAACCCCAGTTTACAGTAACTAAGATCATTTGCAAAAATTGTAAACGATGTGTCTGTGGCCATCATACAGCCGAAGTCTGTACATAATGTTATCCTCGACTTCAAGAAAAAGAAGATTGCTTGAGTGATGACTGACAATGTAACTGACAGCATAAGACTGACATACTGGTATTTCATGTTTCTCTGAGTAGCCTACACTTTTACTTCTGTGTTTTTACTCTTTATTTGTAGTTTGCATTCTTTTTATCATTTCTGAATATTTGTCTCTAATTTTACAGTAAAATCGCTACCAGTAATGAAAGTTATGTGGTGAATATCTTATTGTGCAATCTATTTACAGTTATACTTGATATTTTGAAATAAAAAAAATTAATGATAAAAAGAACATTACAATTACTAAAATATGTACGAGTATATGTGACACACTTTCTCAGAGTCCATGTATCATTTTGATACATTGCGACCGATGTTATTATTCATGGTTATATATTTTGACGTGAACTTTTCAGATATGAAATATACATAAATTAATATATTTATTACGTAGTGAAAATAAACATATTAAAGTACGCATATATAATAAAAATAAATGTCAATATATATCACAAATAATATTTTCACTTGATAAAAAAGAAAGAGAATTCAATATCCAATGCAATGGCCAACACCTTCCTAGAACTTATGAATCCAAATATCTTGGAGTTATTTTTGACAGTAAGTTAACATGGAGCAACCATTTGAAACACATTTCTGAAAAAGCTCGTAAAAGATTCTCCCTTCTAAAAAGACTAGCAGGAAAGAAATGGGGATGCTCTAGAAATACTTTGAAAACTACTACATACAAAATGTTTATACAGCCAGTGTTGACATACTGCGGAGAAATTTTAATTACTTCACCTTTCATAAACGATATAGAATATGTTCAAAACCAAGCTCTCAGGCTCATTACTGGTGGAATTAAAACAACTCCAATAGATTCTATGAGATTCCACACTAATATTAACAGCATCAAAATTACAATAGAAGAAAAAGCACTGATCCAGTATGAAAAACTTATCAGATTACCAGGAAACAATTGGCATTCATACAGTCCTCTCTGTAGATTAAAAACTCAAAAAAGTTTCATATCCATGGTTCAAGAATTAAAACAGAAAATCAATATCCCGAATTTAAAAGAAAACTTACAAATTAAACCAAACCCTTTAACTCTATTAAATATAGAGTATAATCTAAATTTAACAGAAGAAATACTGAAATCAAAAGAGAGAGAGAGAGAGAGAGAGAGAGAGTGTGTGTGTGTGTGTGTGCGTGCGTGCGTGTGTGTGTGTGTTTTTTTTTTTTTAACTGCATGCCCCATTACATAGTAATACTACATGCTTTGTAATTTCAATTCATCAGTTTACAGTATCTAACGTATTGTAAACTGATGAATTGAAATTACAAAGCATGTAGTATTACTCTGTGTGTGTGTGTGCGTGTGCGTGTGCGTGCGCGCATGGCGCGCGCTCTGGATTTAACAAAGAAGTCATCATCCTTCTTGCTTCCCAATATTTTGATGGAAGGTCCACAAATGTCCTAAGAGTTTCACAATTAGCCAGGTGCTCCATCTCCATGTCCACAGTAAGCATTTAGGTGAATTCAGTACTCCAATACGATGGAGGTGTTTACTGAGGCAATCATGACCAGTAATCAATCTAAACATGGCCACGGCAGATTTTCGAGGTAGATCAGGAATTAGTTTTGGATCTTTGAATGATTATTTCCCTCGGGGGAACCTGTAACCCCTAGAGGGCTCGTCCCCAGGTGGCGGATCGGGGAATGCCTCTCAGAAATGAGTGGTAGGAGAGAAATGAAATATCTCCCGCGGACCAACAGGTAATTATCTATGCTAGCCTGTCATGGCATAGAGATGCGTCTCACAGGAGGCAGAGGTGGGAACGGTCGGTGGACTCAAGTAAGCCCTCCCGGCTAGGTCCGAAGGACCCGCTGACCAAAGACAGGTGTGGTCCTCCTTTCATATAGGAGGTTGAGAAAGGACAGTACAACCGCCAACTCTTAAAAACATGGTGTCCTTAAAGAAAATGGTTCAAATGAGCTCATTAAAATGTTGCTGAAATCAAAAGTAAACACTGAAGTAATGAAACAGTTGTCTCTAGAGACAATTAATATTAGGTATCAGCCTCCTATAAAATTGAGTACCGGGTCTTTCCCAGGGGGTAAAAGGCAGTCAGAGTGTGGTGCTGACCACACCACCTCATTCTAGTGCCGAGGTCATGGAAAGCATGGGGCTCTACCTCCATGCCCCCCAAATGCCTTCATGGCATGTTACGGGGATACCTTTTACCCTCCACAAAACTGGCTGCATTTATACACCGACGGATCCTTGATCTCCAGGGAACAAGGTACAGGTGCAGGTGTTACGTGCTGTCTCTTCTCACTTTATAGATCTCTTGGATATGGAACAACAAGTTTTGATGGAGAAATCATTGCAATAAGTGAAAGTCTCGGGAATCTTCTATGCCACATCAATAAATTTAAGAATGCAATTATATTGTCAGACTCCAAAGCAGCTATTCTGTCAATAGTTTCCAGACATACACCTTCCGAAATAACTAAAGTGCTCTCTCAATTAATAACATTCAATAAAAGAATTGTATTCCAATGGATACCACCCCAATGTGAAATCCTGGGAAATGAGAATGCAGATGCTTTAGCAAAGAAGGGCAGCACTGCTACTTACAGACCTGTTACAGTACCGGTACTAAATCTTTGTATTACTCTGTGAAAAGATTAATTAAATCTACATCCTTAGACTTCAACAAACAAAATTTGATAACACAATCTCAAGGGAAAAAATGGAACTCTCTGCGTCATAATCCACAGTTAATTCCCGATTTACCACGAAAATCGTCTGTTGCTGCATTTAGATTGGCAACAGGCCATGACTGTTTAGCCAAGCACCTGCATAAAATTGGAATATATCAGTCCCCTAACTGCCCATTGTGCAACTCAAATCAAGAAATGAATTCAGAACACCTCAAAATCTGTGCTTCAGTGGCTGACCATGATAACATCTTTGAAAAATATTGGAGTGCAAATGCCTGGTATTAGAAAACAACAACAACATATATCACAAATTCTATAGCCATTATTTTAGGCCAAAGTGAAATGTATCAACATGATACATTGCGACCAATTCTTATCATTATAATGTAGCGACCGATAGAAGGTTAAGGAAAAGTCTACATATGAGTAGTCGAATTCTCGTAACTTATAATCTTCCTTCAATATAATCCCTGTCCTGTGCTTGGTGCTACGACACGTTCGGTTTGCAACAATGCTATCTTTATTATAGATATACCTACCACATAGTAGTACTGACCTTGTAATAAAATGAAGCCAACACAATATGAAATTTAACTTATTGTTTGTTAAAAATTGGATGGCTGTGATAAAATCACACTTCAAAGATTTTATAATGATATTCATAAATATGTTCTACTAGAACATAATATAATATTAATAAATAACCATGACTTAATAATAATAATAATAATAATAATAATAATAATAATAATAAAATACACTAATATTTCACCTAAGCACAATACTTGAAGCCGGAACAGGCCAAAGGCCTAAGCCATGCTGTTGATGATGATGCTGATGATGATGATATTGATGATGATGATGATGATGAATAAAATACTTACTTACTGGCTTTTAAGGAACCCGGAGGTTCATTGCCGCCCTCACATAAGCCCGCCATTGGTCCCTATCCTGAGCAAAATGAATCCATTCTCTATCATCATATCCCACCTCCCTCAAATCCATTTTAATATTATCTTCCCATCTACGTCTCGGCCTCCCTAAAGGTCTTTTTCCCTCCGGCCTCCCAACTAACACTCTATATGCATTTCTGGATTCGCCCATACATGCTACATGCCCTGCCCATCTCAAACGTCTGGATTTAATGTTCCTATTTATGTCAGGTGAAGAATACAATGCATGCAGTTCTGTGTTGTGTAACTTTCTCCATTCTCCTGTAACTTCATCCCTCTTAGCCCCAAATATTTTCCTAAGCACCTTATTCTCAAACACCCTTAATAAAATACACAAAATGTAAAGTATCTGTACCGATAATGTAAATTGTAAACAACTTTAATAATGACTCACTCCTTGACAAAATTGTGATGCCTATAATGGAAGAATGAAAATGAAGTACCGGTACCGTAATTTTCTAATTCTTGTCTTACCGGTACATTTACAATTCTCCTTTATTTCATGCTAAATATGTTTAATTCATGATGATTCTTAGATAATGAATTCCATTTACTTAGTATAAAGAAAATGCATATTAACTATACCACTGTTTTCTGAAGACGTCCTAAATAATGTTGAAATAGTTACACTAAATTACAACATAACCTCTATTACTAACTTCGAAGTCTTGCCCGCTTTGGTTCCTATCCAGATAGATTTGAGATATGTGGTCTAGAGCATCACTGTTTTCTTTTGTAAGATTCTTCACTATGTAATCCATCTCTTTGAAGAATTCTTCGGCTTTATATTTGAATAGAGGGTTTTTGCTGAGAACATCAAGTGGCTTGTCTTTGAAATATGACATTGGTCCACATTCTGGGTGATTGAACTGGGAGCTGGTGCTCATAAACCACAAGAAGAACTGAAGACGGTAAAAAGAACATTTCTCATAGAGATACTTCCAACTCTCTTGTATGGCATTTACTTGATCTTGAGTCAGACTAAGGATATCTCTGGCTAGCACACAGTTCCTCTTCTTAAAATAACTGAACACTATGCCCATCTCAAGATTCCAAGCTGATATTTCTAGTACCGGTATAATAATTGCTTGATTCCCAAATACCCAAGAAATAACACTGTACTAATTTCATAGATGTATTGTTAACACTATGAGTCATTGTCTCTTAAAATTCCTTAATGGTGCAGATGTATTATAGAGGCAAACTTCCTTATTGGTTGAATGGTATGAATGTTATTATCGATATCTATTGTTGTTACAATCGATATAAATATGTTGCCAACTTCTAAATTAACTTCAATGAATTAATTAAAAAATTATTTTATCACAAATAGGCTGTCAGCAGGGAGACCCTTTAGGGCCTTTACTCTTGTTTTACAGTCCACTCCCTCATCCAAAAATTAACTAGTGAATTAAATCTCTTTATTTGGATGATGGGACTTTAGCTGGAGATTCCTATGATGTTCTTTGTGATCTACAGAAAATCATTCATCTTGGGTCCGAACTTGGTCTTGAGATTAATCCTAATAAATGTGAAATTCTTTTTTGTTCTGCTATTCTTTCCAGAATATTGCTCCTGGAATTAAGACTATCACAAAGTCAAATCTGTCCGTTCTGGGTTCTCCCATCTTTTTAGATTCTGTTGATGAAATAGCTACTCAAAAATTGGAGCTCCTGAAAACTCTGTTTGGTCGTCTTGAACATTTTTACCCCCAAGTCTCTTATTTCATTGTCAAAAATTGCCTATTAATCCCAAAATTCACTTATTTTTTAAGAACTACACCCTTATTTCTTTTTCCTACTTTTCTCCAGCAGGCAGATGATTTATTAAAGCAGTCTTTACAATCTATTTTAAATACTTCTTTTGACAACGACACTTGGGTACAGGCTTCTTTCCCAATTAAATTAGAAGGCCTTGGTATTCGTACACTTACTGATATTTGTACACCAGCTTTTTTATCTTCAGTCTTTGGCGTTATTGACTTCATCAAATTTATTTTCCCTATTTACAGTGATGCTGTCGACATTTGCCATGTTCCTGAAGTTTTAAATAAGTGGTCCGAAAAAACGAATAACTTTGCTCCTCCCCAGAATCCAGCCATTCAAAAAGCCTGGAATGAGATTATTGCAGGTCAAAATACGTGTACTTGATTCCCTTATTTCCTCTTTCACATCTGACAAGGACATCGCTCGTATTAAAGCTCTCCAAGAGAAGGAATCTGGATCTTGGCTCCATGCTCTGCCTTCCTCCTATGTTGGTACCTTGATGGACGGTAAATCTTTCCAAATCGCTATTGCATTGCGTCTGGGCTGAAAAATTTTCTTCTATGATTAGTTCGATTATTCTATTCTTGTAATGTTATAATGACGTGTACCATCCATTTCTTATTACTGACTTAATTTTAGGTTGACATTAGGTTTATATGATGAATAAATAATTTCTTTACATTATCTAATTACTCAATGTGTATTAACGAATTGATCTACAATATTCCTTATAACAACATCTTTCTTTAATATACAGAGCGATCCAAAAGTAACTACCCATTATTGAACTTAGATTATATTATTTTCTATCTCTCCATGGATTTCAAATTACCTGCCTTTCATTTTCATCTGACAATTAGTTACTTTTGTTCATGTAAACACTATAGTGCATTGCTATATAATTAGTCAATCAAATAATCAATCAGCTGTCAATAAAGTATAATTCTACCATTCTATCCGTGTTTTTTTTTTTTTTTTTCATTTTAATGGATATGATTTTTGGGCCGCTCTATATATACTGGTAGCCACCAACATAGCTCAGGCAATAGCGTGTTTGCCTGCTGATCCGGAGTTGCGCTCGAGCATGGGTTTGACTTCCGCTTGCGTTGATTACCTGGTTGGCTTTCTTCCGATGTTTTCCTCAACCCTATGGCGAGTGTCAGGTAATCTATGGCGAATCCTCGGTTTCATCTCGCCAAATACCATCTCACTAACACCAATTCCATGACGCTAAATAATCCAGTAGTTGATACAGCATCGTTAAATAACCAAGTATAGCTTTTTTTTTCTCGAATATCTTGCACAGCTTATTCGAAATGAAGTTGGCAACTTTGCCTGATTTTCCTCCCACGCAATTCCTAAGGTGGCAGCTCATGGCCATAACACAGTATATATAGTCACGAAGTTTGAGGTGATGAGAGTACTAGGAACAATAGACTGTGCCGGTACGATTTCGCATTGTCTGTGATGAGGCAATAGTAGCAATCCTAGTGGTTAGCAACTATCTATGGATGCATATTCCCTACGTATTGAGCTTCGTGACTGTATATACTAAAATGTGGCCATAATGTTCTCACTCCCGCGTGAGTATTTCAATTGTTAACATTATTAAATGGTGTTTGGATTTGCAGTACATATGTATGAATCAAGTTAAAGTGTGATAACTGATATGTACCTATATATTTATGGTTTGTGCGTCTTATATTTTCAGTGGATTCGTGATGCATGGGCATGCATCTCATTGAAAAGAGCTTCAAAAAGTTTGGCACCTCCAATCAGCTGGCCAAAACAGAGGACGATTGTGTACGAAGTGAGACTGAAAACGAATGTTCGGGCGACGGCGATGATGGCGGCGATGAAAACAACGCAGAATGAAGAAGTTAATAGTGATGACAGGTATTTATTATAACAAACCACGTAGTATCATACAAATAAAGGTAGTTCATTACTGACGTGTGCTATTAATAATGCAGGATATCGTGTAATTGACTGATTAAGCAAGGCAACTGACATACTGTCATCCTCTGAGGAGTTTAGTGCTGACAGGAATGCGGTTCCGACTAGTCTAGCGCGGTACTGGAGTGGGAGGGAATAGTGACAGCGCCAGTCTGGAAGGAAGTACAATCATACTGAAAACATTCGCCCAATTTACGAGAGTTTCTAACGTGTTCAGAGAAAGAAAGTATTGTAGAAAATTTTATTTATTTATTTAGTCTATTATTTATTTATTCTGGTAAAGTTAAGACCATCACACCACCAGTAATACAAATACAATAAAATAAATAGAAAGAAAAATCATAATAAAACTACAATAATATAAATGAAAACAAGAATCATACTATAAAATTAGTGATTAGTAGAATTGAATTAAATTTGTAAAGTAATCAATTTAAATATACTGTACTGCTGAACTCACTTGAGCAGTAAAACTACTTGATTTGTATTTTAAGATATCACCAACAAATAATTTTCGCATGACATTATTGGACTCTGTTTTTCACGATACCAATCACACATATTCTAAAATTCCAATAGAATAAAACCAAAAACATTTCCACAGCATGTTTCCTTAAAAATGACTTGTAATGGTGAAATATTTAATATGAGTAATTCATATAATATTAACATAGCTAACATCAGGGAGATGTTTGAGCAAAAATTGCAATAATATATTTAATATATTAATAACAAAACCATATAGGCCTAGGTAAACAATATGTATAGGCCTATGAAATATTCACACACTACTACAAACTGAAGACTGCATATTTTTGGACGGTTAATACTTCCCACTCCGCTCGGCTCGGCTTGTCTGTAGCAAGAAAAGAATCTGCCTGCAACCCTCCCACACCGATGGTAAGAATACCTCAGGTCCCAGTGCTAAACTCGTTGGAGGAAGACAGTACATGTAGTGCGTGCGCATACAGTAGGTTTTTAAATGCGTCCTGTTCTAGAATAACATTTGTTAACTGAATAGTATATGTGTTTAATTGGTTTTAATTCGTCATGAATACATTTGTTGAAGGTTTTAATTTTTGTAGTTTTTTTATTTTTCCTATTTTAAAAGTGGGCTGCGCGGTTTATTCGAGAAAATACTGTATGTGTATATGTATATACAATACACACACCACTACTGTTAAGATCTATTTCCCTGAGACTTATGAAATAAACAATCTAGGCCAGTGGTCGTCAGCATCTGCTGAAATGGGTAACGGGTAAGCAGTGTACCAGTATGCAATATACACTGACGACTTGCAGAAGGAAGAGGCAGAAAGTATACCTGCTAGCAGCCATGGATGCATGATCGTGCAGTCTCTTATCTGCGGGTAAAAGATGCTAGCCTGTGCTGATCGCTAATCTAGGCCTATCTGACCATTTTTAAAATGCAATGAATTGTCATTGAACTAATGTGACAGTACGTGCAATGATTCTGATGGATTTACAGATTTGAGGTTATAGCGCAAACAAAAACAATAACCACCAGCAGGCAGCAATAAATTATATGTAGCCATAGGCCTAAGCCAAAATACGCATACACAGAGTGTAGGCCTATTCAAAATGATCCAACGAACTTGAGAAGTTGTTCTACACACAATATAATAAACAAATCATATTGACCTACAAAGAGAGATGACTAAATCATGTGGTGTACAAGCAAAGCCTCGTTTTGCACATATCATGTAACTATGTTGCATATGTACTTTCTCAGAAAATCTTTGGGAGGTGGTTCTACGTAAAATATATATAAACCTCCATATATCTATATAAATGTCTAAAATTGGAGTGTTTGTGTGTTGAAGTTCTGTGATAAACAAGAGTGCCTTACATAGCATATTTCAGAGCAGATGTTAATTTTTTTGGTTAAAATATTAACACAGCTCCTTGAAAATATACCTTAGCACATAAAGAAGGAAATGTGATTCATTCATGATAGAACACAGACCCATTTCATATCAGTGTTCGCCATCATTTTCATCATATTCTTTCTGGAAAATGAATAGATTATTGTTGTATTATGTGGCTTCATTACTTATTCACTAGATTATAGTCCAATGAATTTTTTCTTGTGGGGACATGGGAACTATTTTCTTCAAGCTGTCCAAATGAATAATGTGAAGATTTTTACAATAGATCATTGAAGCATGAGTAAGCGTTTGCCAAATCACTGGGATCAGTCAATACAAAACCAAGTCCAGGCCTGTATTGAGACAGATGGCACACACATGCAATATATCTGTTGTGTTTGTAAAATTGGGTATTGTTCTTACAACGTATAATTTTTAGTCATAGGTACGTTTGTATGAACATTTTTCATTATGTTTAATGAAGAATCGGTGGAGCGGAGAAAAATTCTCTCCAGCACCGGGATTCGAACCCGGGTTTTCAGCTCTATGTGTTGACGCTCTATCCACTAAGTCACACTGGATTCCAATTCCGATGCCAGATTGAATCCTCTCCTCTTAGTTTTCCTTTTAGTGGCCAATCGTCATCCACTGTGTCACAGATGTGTGACAATGTCCAACACACTAATGTGCAGAGGTGCACTCATTATGAGTGACTAAGTGTCCGGGATCCGACGGAATGAGCGCAGTCTTAAATCACTAAGTGATTATATATGCATATCATATTATTGTGATGTACCGAAGTGCATATGACATTTCTGTGCAGGAATTCTGCATTATCGTATGATCCGGCATTGGAATTGGAATCTGGTGTGGCTTAGTGGATAGAACGTCAGCATATAGAGCTGAAAACCCGGGTTCGAATCCCGGTGCTGGAGAGAATTTTTCTCTGTTCCACCGACCCTTCATCATATAATAATGCAGAATTCCTGCATGGAAATATCATAGGTACTTCGGTACATCGCAATAATTTCATTATTTTTGTTTGTAGAACCACATCAAAAATTTGTTGGAACTATTTGGGGACACTTTATAATAAATAATACGGGTAGCAATCAGGACTCAAACTGTGAGGCGAATCTCAGGTAATCCATGGGGAGTTTTCAATCTCATCTCACCATAACAATCACCTAGCTATTACCAGTTACATTGGTGCTAAGCTATAGCATCATTAAATAAGAGATTTCAAAGTGAATAAATAAATTATAAAGTAACAAATATACAGTACTGGTATAAATTTCCTTTAATCATAAAAACAAATACAGTTTCGAGCATGTGTAGGTACATAGCATTTAAAAAATGTTTAATTTTCTAATTTGAATAATAATGTGAAATGTGATAGTGTAGCTAGGCACTTTACATAACAACTCTTTCTATTATGGTATAATATTTAACTCTACAGTATATTTCTAATACTGCCACATTAAAATCACAATATGTTTTAGATACAGTTTTATTTATTGGTGTTTTGAAGAACATGTGTTTTTACATTTCAAAGCCTCCATTCAGACGTAACAGCTTGGAGCCTGTTTCCAAAACGTGCGAATTCCATTCTCAATAATTTTATATGAAATGCAGAGTGCAGTTGTCATGTGTAATATTGTATATTAAATAAAAGAAGTCCAAGCCTAGATGAAAATTGTTTAAGTTAGTAGCTGTTTTTGATAAAAGTAACAATGCATGTTTTAGGGGTTAGGTACAGCTTACAACAGTAACATTTTTGGAAATATTCAACATTTTTTCCCTCCGTTACTGTATCTTGTACAATAATGAAAATTATATGAAAAAAATATTTTTACGATTTAATTTTTTTTTTTTTTCAAAATTCAAAATATTCATAATTCATAAACTTGTTAACTTTTCATGTCCTCTCTCTTTTATTTTATTACTGAAACTCGTGTTACAATATCATTCTCTTTCAACTATATTCCTTAATAAATATTTTTTTTTTTTTTTTTGTGTTAGAAGAAAATACTGATATTTGACCATTTTTAAAAATGAATTTATTTTTTATCAGACAATCTATCGAAGGCAGAAAAGTGATATTGCATCATATTGTAGATATGACATGCATAAATACATACAAAAAGTTTTATCACACAATGTTGGATAGTTTTTTAGTTATGTGGGAAACGCTTCATCACTGCACAGTGAACTGAATTTTGAAAAAAAAAAAAAAAAAAAAAACAAAAAGTAAATAATTTTTTTAATCATAAAAATATATATATTTTTTTTCATATAGCAGAAGGACAGTGTTTTATACATACTAATTTTCATTATTGTGCAAGCTACAGTAATGGAGGAAAAAAATGTTGAATATTTCCAAAATTTTACTGCAGTAACCTGTACCTAACCTCTTAAAGAGCTTATTGACTTCGGAATAGCTACATTATCTAACTTTGTAAAAGAAATGACATTAGGCAGATTTTGAAAATAACTTCCTGAATTTCTATTTATGTAGTGGTTTTGAAATGGAATTTATTAATATGTTACTTCAAAAAACTTATCAGTGATACAGATATTATGTAATGAAATATATACATGGTACCGGTAAATAAAAAAGTAATAGGTCTACTTAAGTGACAGCATTAATATTCTTCAGTTCAGCTGCCAAAATAAATCATTACCGGTATATATACAAAGTGGAAGTGAAATAATCCTGTAGATTGAAAGGGATGATAGGGTACACTTAAATAGAAAACCTATATTACATTTTGTGATTAAATGCATGGTTAATTAGAAAATTAAGTTGGAAGTTTCAGTAGTCTGGCAACATTGCCGCTAACACACTGCTCTTTCTTCTCGTAATATAGATGTAAGAGGTCAATGAACTCAGGTCTATCTTGTTACGCGAGCCACCTTTTCTGACTACAACATTGCAATGTGGTTGCATCATTAAGTGACTTGAAATAAGTGTTTTTTAAATTAAATTTTCACGAAAACCATCCACGCTATTGAAATATACCAGAGGGATAATGATTCTTTATTACATTTTCTATCGATATGGACAAAAATCACGATCCTACTCGCAATAGTTACGGAATGAGATGATGTTAAAAGTTTGGGGGGGGGGGGGGAAATCTGAGAAAACTATGCACTTTCCTTCAAAATGGTATTACACTTTTTTTGTTACATACAACATGAGCTATCTGCTCTGAAAATCTGCAGGGTTATTTCACTTCCTACTAGGTAAATGAGGGAGAAAACAATGGTGGGATTAGAGGTGTAGCTTGAACTTCTTTAATTGCTGATGAGATGATAAATATAAAACTCTCAAAATGTTCATCACCAGCTACGAGGTTGTGAGGATTACAAATACCAATGAGTGTAATATCTATTAATGTTTGTGATTTATTTATCAGTATTAATACCGTTACATACAAAATCTATCATTTATCTCAGTAATTGCTCTTATCTGTTCATTCCTATCTAAATAATCGCTAAGAATTTAATCCTATTGTCATAATTTCATAAACCACCAGTATTGAATATAAGGCGCACATAAGTGATAGAAATATACAGTAAAATCCCTTGTAACCAGCACCAAAATAACGACAATACCAAAACAACGACACTTTTGGCTGTTTAAATCTTCCACATTGATAGTTTGGGTCATCAGTTTTGCCACATTAGGAAGTTCGCATGAACTTCCGTTTTCAGTGAATATTCGAACTTAAAATTAATGTATTATTTGTGTTGTGTGGTGTGTTTTAATACAGAAAATCCACACAGTTTTTATGTTTGTTTAGTTATGTTCGGACTGTCAGTGTTGCCACATTAGGAAGTTTGCACGAACTTTCGTTTTCAGAGAATATTCGAACCTAAAATTAATGCATTTGTACTGTGTGATGTGTTCTAATAAAGAAAATCCACACAGTTTTTATGTTTCTTTTTATCCATTTTTAATCTTTCGTACACTACTTTTAACACTTGAATATAAATAATTGATTACATAGCGAACTTACTTGTGTTCATTATGTAAGCATGTACGGCTTACAGCTGTTTCGGTGCTACTTGACACCATCCTCAGAGTCTTCTGTGTCTCGGCGACATCTCGACTTCGCTGCCTGTTGTGTGGGCAAATTCTCAACACACAGATCAATTTCAGAACACACACACTATTTGACTCAACTCTTCATCACATGAACGGACCCACACAACAGGCAGCGAAGTCGAGATGTCGCCGAGACACACAAGGCTCTGAGGATGGTGTCAAGTAGCACCGAAACAGCTGTAAGCTGTACATGCTTACATAATTAACACGAGTAAGTTCGCCATTTAATCAATTATTAATTTCTTTTTATGTTTATTCAGTTATGAGCAAGTGATAGACAAATAAGCTTCACATGGCTGCAGTTTCAACACTTGAAACCATGAAATACGAACTTTTTTTTTTGTACATACATGTTTATTCAATTATCCGGCAAAATCTCGTATCCGGAACTAGCCTGGTCCCTTTGGTGCCGGTTAAGAGGGATTCTACTGTACAAACTTATTCACTGCGCTCGTCACTGGATGAAGCCCCTTTCTTTCCAGCATACTATTCCATTCATCTGTTGTAAGGGACACCGAGCATGGACAGATTTAAAAAGCTCAAATCAAAACGAATATATTAAGTGCTTAGTTCCTGTTAAGTTCTGTTGTCGAAGTAAAGTGTATTCTCGAACAATAAGCTGCTATTTGTGAGACATTCATATAGTGATCTCTGTGGAGGAACGTCGGAAGAAAGAATATTTATAGATGGTATATATTAGTCCCCTTGAGGGGAAGGCCACGGAACTGAGGGAAATGCCCTCACATGTAGGCTGCTTGGCTGGGCCCACTGTACTACCTGGAATAGAATGATGTGCATACCCTAAGGCCCCCTGCGCTACAGATTCCCCTGCAGGCTACCCTCAAAGTGCTCTACAGTCTACAGAATCTCTTTTACCTTTCCATGTAGGCATTACTGCGGTCCCTCAACCCCAGTCACCGAGCCCCAGAGGAGAGCCCATGGTACATAGCACTACCACCAGCAACTAATGACCACATATTACGGAGTCCAAGTTTGGTAACAGCCAACTCTATATTGGCTGCAAGCTCGAAATATGGGAAAGAAACACAGATGATGATGAAAGAGGGGAAGTGTAGTAATTATGATGGCGAAATGAGGTTCTAACACCGAAAGTTACCCAGAAATTCTGCTTGAGTTGGTTGAGGTGAAACTCGGAAAAAAACCTCAACCAGGTAACTTGTCCCAACCAGGATTTGAACCCGGACCCGCTCTTTTCACAATCAGATATACTAACTGTTATTCCACAGTGGTGGAATGGTATCAGTAGTCCAATGAAAACAGTTGATGCCACTTCATATTTTTGAAGTTAGGGTTGCCATACATCTCGGAAAACTGGGAGAACTCTGAATTTTAGTAGTAGGAAAAATGTCTTGTTCATTGAGTAGGTAGTAATTTTTTATTTTGAAAATTTTTCTCATTCATATTGTATTGTAATGGAATAAAATTCAAACTGAAAATACAAAAAAAGTCGATAGCTTTTTTCTAAAAGTGTGTTTGAGAAGAACAATATTCTGAGGTTCTGGCAGCAGCACAGTTTTATGTTTTTATCATGGCCAATGGTGAATAAACGTTTTCATTAATGTATGTCCATTTGAGACACGACAGAAATAGGTTAACTCTACCGTCCCTTAGAATAAATTTGGATATTCAATTCCAGAATGGCTACAGGTACGAGTACACTCAGCCTCTTATCAAATAGAGTACAAGTTCCTTCCAGAGGTAAAAGGTGGCTGGAGCTTGGTACTGACCACACTACAGTCTTGTCATGCTGAGATCAAGGAAACATGTGAGCTTTACTTCTATGCCCCTCATATGTTGCACAGTGTTGAGAGGTACTTTTACCTATCAATACAGTATGGAACATACCTGAGGGGACTCAGTAGCGTAGGTACACTATAAAGCAGAAGTTTGCATGTTCATTTCCCTATGTGGTCATCAATTTTTATAATTAACCTGATCTTTCCGGAAGGCTTCATTATGACTTTGAAGTCAATTCAGACTCTGACAGAAATGAATACCAGGGAATTTTCTTAGGGGTGAAGGTGGCAAGTATTGTAGAAATAAATTCCTGTAGCTAATATAGATTGTTTGCGAAGGTGGGAGTGTTAACCTTCCACTATCCTGTAGGCTTCTTTGGCCTGTAGAAGGTAGAACTTTACATTTAACCTCATGGGACAGGACAGTTCTTAAAGTTTCTATTATATGAAAAAAAAATCTTAACTTACTCAAAAAATCTTGCAAATATTAAATTTTACACTATATCGAAATAAATTTGCTTCATGGTGCTATAGCACTTGAAGCACGGTTTAAGCCACAGTCGCATTTGTCGTATTTTGCTACTCGACCTCTAAAAATGCAACAAACTTTAAATGTAAATGTGCAAAAATGCGACAACCACATCGGACTTCAGTAACAAAGATGGTCATGGAGATAAAGAAATCAGAGATGTGTCCGAATTAATCTGAATTTAAATTAAATGCTAATGACATGGGCAATGCTCAAAAAAGTATTGAGCAAAAGACATTCAGGAACTGATTTCATGTAAGTTAAGTGACCAATTTCTTCTAATTGATTTATATAATTCCATCGCATACTGTAAACTGTGAGCGAGGATTTAGTTGCATGAATCTTGTAAAAACTGGAATTAGCAACCACCTTTCATTAAAAAGAGTTAGCACTGTGCTAACAATAAATCTTGAAGGGCCTACTAGTAAAAAATTTCAATGTTTAGAGTGATCATAAAATAACGTATTTTAATGTGATGTAAATTCAGAAGTAATTGATTCTAAACATACCTACGCCTAATGATTTACTTACATATGTATATCTAGAGTGTGATAAGATGGATTGAAAGTATTAAAACTCGAAGTAACAAATTACATAACTTTTGTTTCTGCATACTGTATTAATTTGATCTTTCTGCACAATTATTTATAATATTGCACAAGTATTTCGCAATTTGCAGAAATGTAATTTTTCATTTGTGCATTTTTGCGACAATTATTTATTTTCTAGCTTAAACCCTGACTTGAAGAGTCCTGGCCACTTCACTCCTTTTTCAACATTAGACTAGACAGATGCACAGCTGAACTCCCAGAACAAAGGGTCAGTATGTTGCCAGGCCGTCACCTAAGACAGCATAAAACACCACACTGACAATGGAATGACAAGGATCTGAGCTGTTAGCCCTTGTGTCACTGCAGCTGACATATCAGCAAACAGTGCTATAATTCCTGCAATATTTATTTTGTTTATAAATTTTTATTGATGCCTCATCCAGACCCCTACATTTATGTTATGGTTTTGTGGAGAAAGATTATGGCAACCCATTTCTCAGTGATTGCTATTCGTTAATATAACCGTTGCCGAAGACCAAAAATCCACTTGAAATGCTGGAAATTCCTCTACATATTAAAAAAATTAAGAGCAGGTATGTGTGAGATTGGGTTGAGAGTTTTAAATATCTGGGCACTCTAATACAGAACAAACTGAGATCGAGATAGAAATTAAAGCAAGAATTAATCAAGGAAACAAATGCTATAAAGCACTGGCACATCTCTTTAGAAAAGATATTTGTCACAGAAGTTAAAAGAAAGATTATATATTCAGGGCTGGGCAAAATACTGACATCCAAGTATTTCAAATACAAATACAAAATACTTCAAAAAAATTGTATTTGAAATACAAATACAAAATACATTTGTATTTCAAATACTCAAAATACGTTTGAATTTCAAATACTCGATACAATATGTAGGTCTAAAGAAATAAGAATATTGCTGAAAATCTAAAATATTATATTAACATTAAAAGTATTTTTATCTCGAAGTTTTTTATAAACACTGCAACTGAACATTCTTCTTTTCCCAGTCAGCATTGAAATTATGCTATATATGAATAATTACTGCTCCCTTTCAAAAAAACCAGTTTCTCAAGAAGTTTTCAGATAAGGATCCCCTTGCTGGTGAATGAATAAATCCTGCAAAACAGAACAGTCTTTCTACAGGCGCAGAGGAACACGAACTTGTATTATACTTTATAAAGCTTGTTTCACTGTTGGGTAATTCTCTAGAGTGCACCGGGTTGTCCCTTTGCCATTGAAGAATTGTATGAGCTCATATTCCGCAGTAGAAAAGTTCTTTTCTTTTTGCTTTTCAAAGTCTGTTGTACTTGACTCGAAAACACAAAAATTGTTTTCATTGTCTGAACTGACCAAAGGTGTAGCAGAGAACTGCTCAGCTGATTTCACGCACATATTCTGTATCCTCTTCTTATCATTTGGTGAGGCAGTGTCAGGTAGCCATCTCATCTTCAATGATGGGTGGAAGCAAGCTACCAAAATTGCTCAATTTACTTCTGGGGTCAGATCAAACATCGCTTTAAATCTTGATGAAAGCAAACTTATTAGGATTGGAGTTACTTGGAATACATGGCGTAGATTGTTAAGTAACAGAAAATTTAATCTGTTTTTGAGGGAAATTAATGTGGACAAAAGTCGACCGTAATACAGTAGCAGGTCTTCTCATTTTGCATTAAATCAAGGGCTACGACAATGGGTTTCAGAACTGCACAATATTCTTCAAGGTAATGAAACATCTTTGAAGGTTGGCAATCCCAGTTTTTCACATATACTGTTTATATCATGTTTGAATTGCAATATTTGAGAGATTGAGTCATAAAGAGAATTCCATTGAGTTGGGCAAGGAAACTTTAATGAATATTTCAAGACATCTGATATAATTTCTGAGGATTTGGGTCTCCTAGACGCATTCCATAATGCTGAACATTTAGCAAGTTGAAGTGATGGATCCTTGATGCTGTTGGAGATTTCTTTATGGCATTAAGGAAATCAGTTGTGGCAAGAAAACTAAGTGTATGGCTAGCATATCTGAAATGGGCAGGCAAATAAGACAAAAGTTCATTCTTCAAATCCAAATCCAAAACTTGACGGACAAGAAGAAGAAAAAAGTATTTTAAGTATTTGAAATACAAAATACATCAATTTTATGTATTTAAATACAAAATACTTTAGAAAATCCTTACAAATTACAAAATACAAATGTATTTCAAATACTGCCCAGCCCTGTATATGTTATATAAAACAATTATAAAACCTATTGTAACATATGGATCAGAGTCATTGACTTTAACAGACAAGTCAAAAAAGGAAAGGAAAATACTTTTAAGAATTTACGGTCCAATATATGAAAATGGCACATGGAGAATTCGTACAGGCTCTGAAATTATGAACAAATATAATACACCAGACATTGTGGCAACAATAAGACCAAGAAGATTGAGATGGATGGGACATGTACAAAGAATGAGCCAGGATAGAGTGGTGAAGAAGATTTTAGAAGGAAAGATGGGAGACAGTAGAAAGAGAGGAAGACCCAGGCTTAGATGGAATGATGATGTGGAAAATGATTTGAGAGAGCTGGGAGTAAGAAGGTGGAGAAACAAGACTTTGGATCGAGACATATGGGCATCTATCACAAAGGAAGGCGAGGCTAAAATTAAAGGGACGTAGAGCTATAGGACGATGATGATGTGTGAGATTAGTGCTTGCAGAATTACAAGATAAATATATTTTTTGTTTCTGAAACATGAAGTAAACTCGGAAAGATACATTACCTTCATATTGACTCCACTCTTTAGTCGATTTACAGAGGAAGATATTTTATGCATGATAACACCACCATATATCCTGTCAACAGTGACCACAATCTTTTAAGTCTGTGGTGAATGCATTATGAGTTAAAGTTTATAGTTTCTCAGTTTCCTGGATTTGAGTCTGTGCAGTTTTGATCTATGGAATAAGCCTAGAGGAAAAGATCTCACACTTTTTTGATGAACTGAAAGAAAATAACATGTAAAAAATTCTTAACATGACCTTCACCAAGTTTCGTGGAGCACATTCCAAACATAGGCAAGTGGTCATAATTTTGAACTTCTAGTATAAAGAACAGGTACACCAGTATGTAACTTAATAAAACGTAGGTTACAATTCATTGGCAGATGGTTCATTCCTTCAGCATAGTTCCGCTGTAGTACAATAGGCTTCATCCAGTGGCAACTGCAGTGAAAGACTCAGTAGCTATATTTTATGCCAATTTGCTTAAAATAGCCACGTGTTAAGCATCTAGATATGATGCTATTGTCACTGCATTTTTAATAAATACATAAAAGAAACTTAATTGAATGGGTAATGAATTCTGAAGGTATACAACTGCTCTAGAAATGTCGGATTTCTTCAAAATTTGGTAAATAATGTTTTGCCCCATATGGAAGCTAGTTTTAAAAGTATATATAATTTGTACCCATTATCTCAATAATTTCATAATTATTTGGGCATTTAAGTTAAAATATAAAGACACTATACTTTCTGTACCTTACCGTCATCTTCAGTGTCTGTTTTCTCCTATTTCACATTTTCCGCCATTTATTATCGTTCCAACGGACAAAAAGTAGACTTCCAATTGGACAAAATACTTCATTGATGTACCAAATTAAAGTATGAACATGTGGCTATGTTGTAAACTTTTTCACTCGATTAAAATTATTTTATCACAATATATATATTTCTAAAGTGCTTATATTATAATGTGGCTTATTTTTTTAATGCTTCAAGATAAATAAATAATTTTACTTTATAACATTCGCCAAACATAGAGGATCATTTTGGCGAAAGAAGTTTTACCCTAGGTCAATTTCCAATGGAGTTAGGTCGATCCAAAATTTTATTAACTTTTCACAAAAAAAAAAAATTCTTTGGGTCCATAAATTCGATTTTCATGTTTGAATTATATGAATTGCTTAGTTTACTCCCAAGAATCATGCCACCAAAGTTTGAAAGACATTAAGGGGAAAAAAAAAGTGGATTTTTATCCTAAGATAGGATGTGCATCCTATCAACGCCGGCCATGAAAGCCTACA
The DNA here is from genome assembly GCF_040183065.1 of Periplaneta americana. NCBI lineage: Eukaryota > Metazoa > Arthropoda > Insecta > Blattodea > Blattidae > Periplaneta > Periplaneta americana. The sequence continues at coordinate 131,755,141 of NC_091122.1, read as the reverse complement.
TTCCAAGATTTATCCTAAGAGTCTATGTATACCTTAATGAAAGCATAAAAACATATCTGCACCATTCATTAGTACATTTAGAAGAAGTTAGGTTTTGAAGCACCAGTACCATTACCAGTATGGTAAATTAGCTCATAAATTAAGTTACTACTTTACCTTATAGATTTATCTAAATTTAAATAAATGTGTAGTGAAGATTATTGCTGGAGAACCTTTTAAGTGAGTGTAATGAAAATATTTGTAATTTAAATTTATGTATTGTATTGATTAAGGCTGGTTGAGTGGAAGAGAAGGCCTTATGGCCTTAACTCTGCCAGCGAAAATAAAACATTATTATTATTATTATGGTATTCGTAATCCATATTTATAAAACTTAAGTAGGTAACACTATATTATCACAGAGCTAATATAAAGAATGATGAGGAAATACCATCCAAGAAGAACAGAGGTAGTAGAGGGCATCAAGACATGCTCGTTTGACTTTGATGTCTCTGTAACAAGTGAATGTGGAGTGTTCATTCCTGTTCTTAAATGAAACAGTATAATGCCCTCTGTCCTATGGAGTTATTCTTGGACAACATTTTATAGATTCTGTGTATGCTGATATTCACATGCACGCACACATACTGGTACATACAGGAAACATTTTCAAAAACAGTGATTAATTAATAAGATATATCTTACTTCCACCTTAATTTTTTTTAGATATATCTTACTTCCACCTTAATTTTTTTTAAATAATCACAACATTCACTGAAAAACAATTAGACTATTTTTTAAATTAATCAACAGCTCTCTGATGCAAAATATGGATCGTCATAGAACTAATCCAATGTTACATTCAATGATTCTGATTAAATGAGATTTGAGGTTATAATGAGAACAGCAGAAACCAATAACATTAGTTCTAAGAAAGGTCAATAACATTAGTTAAATATGTTGTGAGTTTATTTAGCAAGACAATAAATATACAAACTTGATACAGTTATGAGCAAGCAATTTATGGCAACAAAGTCAATATTTGCAAATACATAACAACGAATGATATAAATATGTTGATAAAAATAATTATTTCTGTGTCTATGATTATTTTAAAAACTTCCAGAAAGAAATTCTCACCTTCCACCTAAAAAAACTTATTATCTACTAATAATTTATTACAGTATTTCGTGCATATAAAGGGTTGAAATATATGGAATGATTAAAATTACTCATACCTATCACATGTAGGTTCCTCTAAATGCGTATAATAGGCCTTTTTTCAGTGCAAATTAATTGTGTAATTGACTGAGTCACACTTATAAGTCGTACTTGATTCAGTTCTTCATTCCATTTCATCACCACACTATAAACTACATAAAAGATGTCACAGATCATAACTATTATAATCTATGCCGGTACTGTTTCATAAGTAAGGAAGTAAAATTGAATTGATTCTAGTTCACGTTAACACTTCGTTTAAAAACTTAAAATTGTATTAGTCGACACGTTAAAAGTGTTAAAATATAAAATAGGTTATGTACCTTAGACATACGGCCCGTTTTGACGCCGTCATCTTCAGTGTCCTACGAACTACTGTTCAGCAGGAACAACAGTAGTTTGTAGGTCACTGAAGATGACGCAGCACCGCGTCAAAACGTGTTGACTAATACAATTTTGAGTTTGTAAAATTGGAGTAATGTAGAACTGTTTATGATAATTTCAGTCTCTCCAATATTAATTTTTCTTTTTTAAAGCATTATTCTAGATGTGATCTTGATCTCAAAATCTTATCATCTAATGAACAGCAGATTATAATAAATTGACGGAATTTGAGTATCAGTTGGGTAAGGGGAAATTATAACCCTTTTCTATTGAACTCCATAGACTCAAAACATTTACACAATGGAAATAACAATTGCCATCAATTGCCATCTATAAATATAAATTCAGAGTTACATACTACCACAGTCTAGTATATACAGTCACGAAGCTTGAGTTGTGAGGGTACTAGAAACAATAGACTGTGCCGGTACTATTTCACATTGTTTGTGATGAGGCAATAGTAGCAATCCTAGTGGTTAGCAACTATTTATGGATGCATATTCCCTACGTATTGAGCTTCGTGACTGTATATACTAGACTGTGGTATTACCCATTTAAAAATCGATATACAAAATAGCATATCTATACAAGAATGAAATTATCTCAGAAATAGAATACTGAAGTTAACAATAAATAATTCTGCCCTGCTGCTTACGAGGCATGTGCAAGAGTAATAATGTGGAATATTTTGTTGTGATTCGTGTAATAAATGAATTAATTTAATACTGGAATATACTGCATATAGTCTACAATCACTTCTATATTAAAATATACAATAATTTCAAAAGGTCATTATTTGTTGAAAAGAGTATGGCGTCATGTAGAACATGAATAATGAGTTAAATTGATAAGAGGAAATAAATGAGGTTACATTTATCAAGCTGATTTCCTACATATGCAGGAAGAACACTTGATAAGAAAAAAAGTACTTTTGTTGGTTGCAGTTGGACCAAGTATCTGAATACTTTGGCGTGAACGAGTTAGAGGAAAATTATATATCCATAAATAAATTATTATTATTATTAATATTAAAGTTGTGGAATTTTTGTGATGCAACAAAGTGTCATTAGTATTACATAATATGGCTACTTCCTCATTTTTATTTTTGAAAATTATTAATAGATTGCTTGTACCTGAAGTCTCAAACGTAAAAGTATATACAGTAGAGCATCGATTATCCGAATACCGATCAACCGAAACATCGGTTAACCGAAAGCATTCCAGTCAGAAAATTTGAATTTGCACATGTGCCATGTAGATGTTTCGCTAGCGCTGTTTGCGAGATTTAGCGGCAAAAAAAAACGAATCTCAGCTCTGAAGCAAAAAAAAAAGTTTGGACTTCTTTTCCTAAACTGTAGGCCTACTTTAATGGCCGTTTTGAACTTGTCGAACTAGGCTAGTCACTTTTCTGTGTTTTTTATAAGACGTGTGATACAAAATATATACTTATGTACAGTTTTGTGTTTAATATCGGTGTTTTTTTTTTTCATACTGCTCCTATATCACCGGCACAATTTGTTTTTCGTAAATGATCGGTTATCCGAAAAATAAATTATCCGAACAATTGTTTTGGATAATCGATACTCTACTGTAGATAACAAACACCTTCAATAATAATAAAAAAAAACATCAGCTTGTAATATTAACTGAATATCATCTACTGAAGAAAATTCTATATACTGATAAATTGTAACCATTCATACATAACAAGTTTATTACTTCCAGACATGTTACATATTACATTTCAATATTGTACATAAAGGCATGGTTCAGTTACCCTAATCCACATTATTGAAATTAACACAATAAGTTAATATATTTCAATAAATGAGTAGTTTAATATCAAAGACGGACATTTGTCGTCTCCATAGTTTTGATCTACAGGCACTTTTTTTGTTTCACAGTGTTCTTTGTAGTATTTTAAAACAATTTATTTTTATAAATGTGGTGTTAGAGTTTGTATATAGTTTCACCATAACTGAAAAAAGCATGAAAAAATGTGTAATAATCCACATTATCTAAATTTCATCTGAAGGTCAGATGTCTGCCTTTGATATTAAGCTACTCAAATATAAATTTATATTAAACAATGGAAATGATGGAATGTTATGAGAGATGACTCAATGTTTTATTTAAGTTTGTTTGATGAATGGATAGAATTCAAAGTTAGATAAAATTGACTTCTTCAAACACACTCCACTCTTTTAATATACATATCACAAACAGATTAATATCGCACATACAATAATGCATAAAAACATTTTGATTTATATCTATCTGTTCAATTTGTATAACACATTTATTTTCACAAATTCTTGTATGACATAAACTGAATATAATTATGTATCACAGTCCACTTCAAAAATGACATTTCATTAACAAGTAACTTATAAGACGTAATTTTGAATTCACAGACAAAACTGAAAGTGTTTTTGAAAATATGCACATTGATTGGTTATGTTAGTACCTATTCTAATTACACTAGCAAGAAGAAGGTTCTAATTTGAGTTTTTAGACTAAAAATTCTTGAAATATTTATATACGTAGTTTACGTCTTTCCTGTTCCTAGAATGTGTAGTTAACAACAACGACATAATTACTAGATCACCTTGATGCAACAGAGAAAAACTGAGCTTAATACAGCCTAAACAACCTTGGTAATGAAATAAAGTTAAGGTTAACAAAAGTTGTATATAAATCGGAATACAAGATGTGGGAAGCTTAGAATAAAATTGAATAAAATATTTAAGTAATATGAAGTAAAGGCATGCTATGAATACTGTATTATGTGAACTCAAAGCCTTGGCCAGGTGAGGACTGCTGTTTTGGAAGCTACTGTACTAAATAATTTCTTTCAAGACATAATAACTAACAGCTTAAATGCGACATGCTCATGTCAGTAGATTTGCTGGCATGTTAAAGAACTCCTGCGGGACAAAATTCTAACACACCAGCAATGCTGATATAACATCGGAAGTTGCAAGTGTCGTTAAATAAAAAATAATTTACAATTTACATATCTGATGGATTCTTCCCAAGAGTTGGAATTAGGGTCCAGTAATCAATTTACATTCTTTTTGAGAGAAATAAATCGGAGAAGGTTACAGGAGACAAGTCAAGGTTATGCTTGATGGAATCCTGGAAAACAGCTCTTGGTAATTTATCTAACAGATTTCCCCTTTCCTTGCCATCCCTGACGTTGGAGATGATACCTGGCTCTGAAATGTTCGATTTTCTTACATCTATGACAAAATGCAACAATAGAAAATTGCGTACCATGTTGGACACCATGCAAGTTTTAAATCATACTTAATCACTTTATAAATTGAGCTAATCTGTATTTTAATATTATTATTTTAATTACAAATAACTTCCAAAGATGTGTGTTATCGAATCATTTTGATTTGATTAAAAGGTTGAGTTAATAACTGACATTCACCATGATTTTGTCCACATCTGTGGAGTAACGGTCAGCGCGTCCGGCCGCGAAACCAGGTGGCCCTGGTTCGATTCCTGGTCTGGGCAAGTTACCTGGTTGAGGTTTTTTCCAGGGTTTTCCCTCAACCCAATATGAGCAAATGCTGGGTAACTTTCGGAGCTGGACCCAGGACTCATTTTACCGGCATTATCACCTTCATCTCATTCAGACGCTAAATAACCTAAGATGTTGATAAAGCGTCATAAAATAACCTACTAAAAAAAACCATGATTTTCAAGACCTATTGTGTGGCTAATACCTTAACCTAGGCACATCTTCAGCTCAGCTACTTAGCCTTTCTGCAAAACGAACTTCCAATGTCGTTGCAGGAGGTTCTCTTGGCTACAAGGATGGACATGTTCTTTGAGAATGGTGGAGTTCCTGTACAGTTTAATCATGGGGCACATCACCTAAATCTCACATTCCCCGAACAATAAATCAGTTACGGTGGTCATGTGCATAAGTCAAGGTGTTAAGTCACATGCACTTCAAGTTCATATTTTAAGTCACACTAGTGCGAAAAAAGTTTGTCAGTTGCTGACACTCACAAGAAAAGCTCACCAAGTGATAATTGATCTTTACAACTATTTTTTTCCCATAAGTTCCATTTGAAATAAGAAATCTCCCTATAAATCTTTATATCCAGAGGAGGCCTTGCCTTAGAGATATGAGTTTTCAAAATAATCACTTGACATATAAGTCTTATATCTCCATTACCATCGTGAAGAAGAAAATGTTTAAAGCTCCAAATGTTTATGCATTGCCCTCATAATCTGGGAAGCTTGTGAAAACTCACCTCTTCAAGCGATTTCAAGAAGTATACTTTCCATCTATCAGTTATTGTACCGGTAGCAATCTTTTGGTAGACTTGTGGACCAGTTACCGAGGTAGATAGGTTATAGAAATAATAACTCCAGAAGGTAAAACAGTGGAAGTATTAACTATTTCGAAGCACACAGCTCCGAATATTCAGCCTCTTGACATTTATGGCTTTAGGCTTTGGAAAAATTTCATTCGGTAGTTCTCTGATAGTGTTTTGTTACTTGGCACGAATACTGCATTGCATCAGAGATAATGTGGTAAAATTGCAGTCCTTAACACATAATCAGCTTTCATTTCCTAGATATGTCAGTAATTTAAATATGGCTGGTTTAAAGCTGGGTACCTTGACAAACCTGATAAATTCGTCACTCCTGTAGAATTCTGTTTTCACGTTAATGTACAGAACTGCTCTAAGACTGACTGTGAGAAACTTATTTTTCTGAAGTGTTGGTGATGCAAAGTTTCACTGTGTTTTGAGCATTTTCACAACGGCTTTCACTACTGTGATCAGTACTGTGAGTAATTTCAGGTATGCTTACATTTTCTTATCATTTCTTCATAGACTATTCTATAATCAATTTCATAAATATATCTGACATGTCATTTTCGTAACTCATATTATTTAAGGAGATTTTTACAGTTGTTGTTGTTTTCTAATGCCAGGCGTTTGACAATAAAGTCATTTTTACAGTATGGTATACAGATAGATGAGATTTAATGCCTGATACATCTAGCACATAGCGCTGTTTGCATTAGCTCTGAATTGAAGAATTTGAAAAAATCATATCTCGAAAACTAGGCTTTCTCTGTATGTAAAAATCTATAGGGAGGTTTCTTACTTCAAATGGAACATATGGGGGAAAAATTGTTGTGAAATGCCACTATCACTTGGTGACAGTGACGTCGCCAGGATCAGAGCAAGGGGAGTGCTAGATTTAAAAATGGGGTGCAAGCTGTAAAAATGTGGTACATAAAAGATCCAAAATGTTCTCTCATGCACTTGCGCGCATACTATACATCTGTTTATTATTATTATTATTATTATTATTATTATTATTATTATTATTATTATTATTATTGTTTATCACATCCATAACGATACACTAAGGGACGTAGTTTTTTTCACATCCAAGAAATTGTTTTTGTTCTTCAAAATAACTTATGCCTAGTATTTTTTTAATAAATTACCCTTTGGGGTGCGGAAAGGGGTGCTCCGATCTTTTATGGGGTGCTCGCGCACCCTTTCGCACCCCCCTAGTGACGTCCCTGCTTGGTGAGCTTTCTTGTCAGTTTTTGAATGTGATAATGCCAAGAGCACGAGACTTAACGAACAGTTGTTATGCTGAACTGATAACAATAAGGAAAAAATGTCCTAGACAGTTGATATCACCATTTTCAAAATAGGTTACGTTATATAACACTGTAAATGAAACAAAGCAGTGGATCCAGTTTACACTTGAAAATGACTGATGACTTTGGATGCTAGCAGAAGATGAGTTAGAGAAAACTGAAATTCTTCTGCAGATCTCTGTGTGAATTTTATGTGTGGAAACTCAAAGAACGAAATGTAGAATTACAATTCTCAGTCTTTAAATCAACTGAAGTCAATATTAGGAGAAAAGCTGTTCAGTGTAAATTTCAGCTTTGCAGCTTTTTAAGGAAGTATCAGTTATGATATGCCAACAAGGAACATTTTGAGCAACTACTGTGAAGTGCATGAATAATGTTAATTATTTACACAAATCTAACATTAACTGCTTTTCTGTTGAGACCTATTCTTTGTGTACTGTTGGTAGATAGATGGCTGTTGCCATTATGTAGGTAACTTGCTTACAAGTTTTGCATAGCTGAAATAATGGTATTAAATTTATAGTTTATAAACTTACGAACACATATTTTAAATAACTTATTATGGTATTATGCAAATCACACTAGAAATCTTGTCACACAATTTCTTTTCCGATTTTCTTGCTTACTATAATTCATAAATCTTAAAAGCACTGCATGACGTACAGTACACTGGATTATGAACAATTTTCAACATAATAAAATTACCAGTACTGGATGTACTGCATAATATGGGAGTTAGCCTGCTTTGTAAATTTTGATATTTTTTTTTTTGCAATTAGTTTTTTTTTTTTAATTCCTAAAAATTTATTCAAGAGTAGCCTACGAAAAAAAATTGAGAACTGCTATCTAGTTCTTGCTATGTGCTCAGAATTTTAGTGGTGACTGTATTGAATCTGTCTCCTCTCATCTTCTACAGAGCTTTTGTGTAATTACGTGCTCTCTGATTATAAACAAGTAGGAAGCACTTCCTTACTGAATAATTAACGAATAACTGACGTCATAACAACAACAACTGGATGTAGCATCTCAGAAACACAGCATTCATTGATATATGACTCTCAAATCCGAGATCATGTAGGTTCGAGTTAGTAACTCGAATTCAGTTTTGTGTTTAGGAGTTAAGGTCACAATTTTGAATTTATTTTAAATCCTTCAGAAATCAGCTCGTGTTTAATTTCTAAACAGATCTACCATAGGTGCGACTACATGGGTGCTCCGGGGCTCAAGCACCCAACATATTTATTTAATGGGTGCTGGATTTTTTAGCTGAAATTAATTTCGGTTTCGATTTTAACTTTCATGCCAACAAGAGCTGGAAAAATAATTATCATACATAATGTAATGTGGACTTTACAAAAGAATATAATCTATCCAATTTACATGATGCAATTTAAAAAAAATTGCTTTAAATTGCGTTAGCTATTGATCGAGTTCTTTATCAGAGTAGATTAACTACCCTACCATCAATGCGCCAGTGTTTTTTTTACTTGGTTATTTAAATATTCTATATCAATTAGTAGGTTATTTAACGTCAATGGGATTTATGATAGCGAGATTATATTTGGCGAGATGAGACCCAAGGATTCGCCATAGATTACCTAACATTCGCCTTATGGTTGAGGAGAACCTCGGAAAAAACCCAACCAGGTAATCAGCCCAAGCGGGAATCGAATCCACGCACGAGCACAACTCTGGATCAGCAGGCAAGTGCCTCAACTGACTGAGCTATGCCGGTGGCTTGCGCAAGTGTTAAATTTGCTTATTTTATTATCCACTTCTCCAGACTATTGAAGGTATAATATTGAACTTTTTATAGGATAAAGATATAAGGTTTTTCAGGAGCCTATTCCACAAGGGTATTGTTGTACATTACAAGTTACTGATGAAAGATGTCGATTTTATTGTTATATTTTATGCAAATGTTCAATTTTCTCAGGAGCTATAAATGATGGAAGGATGAAATTTTAAAGATATGTTGACAACATAACAACAGTGAAGTGGACGCACATTAAGAGATTTATTGTTTTTTAGTTTGATCAGAAAAAATCTTTTACATAATAAATAACAAAATAAAATGATACTACTTTAAGAATCACATTTTTTACAACTTGTATTTTTTAATAAATCTATGTTCGTTTGCTTAGAAAGTTTGTATCTTTATCTTCAGTAGTTCCTGAGGTAATGGGACATGAAATAAGCAAATGTCATATTGGCAGTACAGAGTTGTTAATTTCCCCTTCTCCGCAATGGTAGCATTCATTAGCATTCTCAGTTGAAGTCGATATGAACTTTTATTATTATCTTATTATAGTCTTACAGATTGCTCTAGAAATTAATCCAAAACTTGCAACTTCTGTTGCAGACCAAAGAGCAATAAAGGTGTTTGTCCTTGACATATTAAAGCTATTAAACAATTTAAAGTGCACTAAAGGAGCTCCTTGCATAGGTCACGTGTCATGGTGTGTTCCTTTTTTGAAAAAGAAGTTGATTTTGTAGCTTCTAACTCCACTAGTAAGCTGAAGGAAATGAATGCATCAAGAATTTACTTTTATTGATTTATATTAGTGCCAAAGTGTGAGTACCTATTGATAAAATTAAAAGTCAGTGTCTATGGTACCTACAAAAGACTAAATCTACAAGTTATATGTCCTTTCTCCTCTCTCCTCTTTCTGCTGCAGGTATAGACATTTAAAAGAATTTTAGGAACACAAAACATGATACAAGATACTGGTAATCTTTCTTGTTACAATCTGCAAACTAAGACCATTTTGCATTTAAATTACTGGTATTGGTTTAATAATAATTTTATCAAACAATTACAGCTCAAGAGTATTAGTTCCAAAATGCATTAATTTCATGCATACCAGTATACGAGAAGATAATAATATCCTAACATTAAAAGTCCACATTCCTAAACAAAGTATGGGATTCAAGAAAGCTAAAAATAGGCTACATTCTTGCAAAATTATGTCTTGGTTGAACATCATACATGCATTGATTGTGCATGTAAGTTCACATGGGAAAATATTTTGCACGTATAAATTTATTTCTATAGAATATAGTTTTACTTAATACTGGTACCGGTATCTGTCTTTTTAAATGATTTTGTGGCATTTTGTTTGATGGTAATGGTTACTGGAAGAAATGTCTTAATCATGATTGATGATAAATCTGGCAATCCTACTCTTTTCCATTCCTGTAATATCTTGTGACATACTACACTATTTCCTCCACTAAGGCTACTAAGTAATTTTTCAGTAACAGAAGTAAGCTTAGAAGTTTCACTCAGGCAAATCTTGAAAAAATTCCATTAGGCCAAAATAGGCCTTACTTAAATTGCAGAAAATAAGGTAATTTTATTTTCCATCGTCTATTATAGTATAATTACGTATTTTATCGGTACTTTATTGTAAGCTTACTTGTAATTGGACATTTTATTTATAATTGGCTTAATATTTTAGTACCGGTAGGCTACAATTTTGTTCATAGCCTATTTGCATCCATGTTTGAGTTTTATTTCTGTTTTAATTTATACATCCGAGCCAAAGTAATTATAATGGAAATTTATTTTAAGTTGTATTTCCTTGTTGCTGTGTTATGTCACTGAAATAAATATATAATTAGTTTATGTCCATTAAGTTAAATATACAAAATAAAGTGCAGCCTAATCATTCATATTAGGGCCTACATGAAAACTACAGACAGTAGGAAATGTTGCTAGAAGATTATAATAGCCTACAACCTATTTCCAATCAATATGCACAATTTTCATTGTAGTACTTATTACAAAATCGTTTTTAAGCATATAATACTCTACTGGTACTTCCTTTTGTGGAATTCGTCAAATAATTTCTGCTAATCTATTTTGTCTGTCAGACGAGAATACTTAAAAACATTAGCTGCTAAAGGTTATGTTATGTTACCTGTGTATATAAATGAGGTTAAGTTTACTTTTATTTAAGGTTGGTAACTGCTTATATTGTGCAGTACTTCTTATTGACATTTTTGGTGTCTACTGACGTCAGTAATGACTCATTAAGTCCTTTGAAAGTCGTCTGACAGTGATTATTGTTTCCCGGTACCGGTACCTTATTTAGAGTACAGCAAAATTATAACAACATCTGATTTAGATTAGGCCTAATTACATTTTAAGGCATACATACAAAGAAATGTGTGGTAATTTGGTAGAAAACGTTGGTCAATATGGCGGATATCGAGGATCAGTGCCAGATTAGGTTTGGTTTGTTCAGGCTTTTTGGTATTTCTATATAAAAAAAAAAAAAAAAGTATGTGAAAGACATACCAAAAACCTCAACAAACCAAACCTGACCTGTCACTGAACCTCGACAATGTTATTAATGTCCATCATTTTAACGTTTTCTACCGAATTACCAAATTTGTTGCCTATATTGGTACATAACTAATTTAGTTGTGTGTGCTCTTTAATTAGGTCGGACATAATGTCGGCCATTTCATTGCTATACCGTAAAACAAATGCATGATCAAATTTATTTTCACAAAGCATACATTTTACATCAAAGTGCTTTCGTGTCATATCTTTCCAATAATCCAGTGGCACCCAACCATCTGTAGTACCATAATAAAGGAACAATAAACTACTAGCTTCTTTTAGGCCCTTTTCATCTAGTTCTTTAACTTTTTCCATTTCATCTAGTGCTAAGAACATAACATTTTGTAAGACAGTTGGATGTACCAAGTTCATTGTTGGGGTCACGTGATATGTTGGCATTCTTCTTACCATGAAGTGGACGGCAAGTAAGAATTTCTGTACAACAACTGGAAGAATGGTAAACACCCAGGCCAGAAATAACATAGTTGGTATTAAATGCTTTACAATACCCGTAATTATTTTTCCGTTTGGCGATAATGCCATACGTTCTATTGTTGGGAACAGGAGATACGCCTTCATGACTCTGGACTTAATCTCAGAATTTTTCAGCATTTCAAGAATGATTTTAGCACCAATTGAATGTCCTATTAGAATTAGTTTCACGTTCTTTGGAACGTATTTCTCAATAAATGCCAATTTATGTTCAACCTGACCTTCTAAATTGTAGAGATCTGGATTTTGTTCTAGTGGTGGTAGATTTTGTCTTGTTGGCGGCGGTAGAACATGACCGGCGTGAGAAACTGCCCAGATGGGAACTCCAAGCTGAGAATGCAACTTTGTCAAGAATGTCGTGTAATAGCCAGCCGATCCTGGATTGCCAGGAATAAGCAGTATCAGTTCCTTTTGATCTTCATTCAGTTTATCTTCGATCCAACCTCCCCAAGTGATGACATTCGTTGATACACCATTGACAGTCACAAAACCTTCCGTCGTTTTGCACGCCATGATACACTGTAAAATCAGTTAACACCAAATGTCTACATCAGACTGACAGATCGAAGTAACTGCACGACACTCACTCACGACTGCCTGCTGTTTGCACCAAAGCCGGTCTTGGTCGATGCCCCTTCGCAAGTGCTGTAATGAAGACAGAGAGGTACCGTGACAACAGAGACAGAGAGAACAAATGTGGAAAAGGTTTCACGTTACAACGTTAGATGGTGTAGCTGTCTCTGATTCGCTTCCTCGCAGATTCCAGCAATGCACAATGTTTTATTAGTTTTATCATTGAAGTTTGTTTTTGCTTTGGCTTGTTCACGTCCTTGATCGCCAGACATACATTATCGGTGATCATAGTTCACAATGTGTTTAATTTTTCTCATTGTACGAAATGCAAAAGAGAAAATACAGTAATGTAATAATACTCATAAAAAAATTGTTTCAAGCTTTACACGAAAACAGACTTTCACAGTGACTCTGATATCAAAATAGTTAATAACTTGTGTAAAAAGGAACTTTATAGCACACGAGTGCAAGAAAAACTCACTTCAAACACGTTACATACATAATTAGATTTATTACCTAACCATAACAAAAAGACCTATTTTCTATAAATGTTCTACTCTAATATCCTACGATATCCAAAGAGAATAAGAGAACAGAATTTCTAATAAATCACAAAAAGCCATTCTTCGATTTTTAACGTTTTTACAGTAATGGCATATTTCTGTGATGACAACTGACATATAATACGCGAGAGGCCATGAAGTGTGCTATGAAGTAACTTTATTCTCAGTGTTCAGAAAATACCTATATTCCATACGCAAAACTCTTTAGAGACCCCTACTTTTTGTTATGTTAGTAAATAATAGTAATATGCGTTACAACAGCGGTATGTTGAAGTTTTCATGTTCGAGGAGAAGTTTGAAAAAGCGAAACGTAGTTGAGCTTTTTTAATTTCCGAGAATTGAAAGAAAACATACGCTCGTGTATCGTACATTATTTTGTGCGAAGATCGTTTATTACATACCTGAAAGAGGAATTTCTAATTAGTTGCAATGAAATCTCCATCTTGGTTTCTGTTCAATGACGGTAAATTTGCAAAACAAAAATATCTATCTTCAACATTGTTGCTTTAAAATGTTTTCTGTGTTTACTATACTCCAGCAGGCCGTGATATACGTCTGTCTTCCCCCCCCCCACCCCAGTCTATAAATGCGAACTTAAAACAAACGGTAAGGTTATGTAATGATTTATTTTTCATTTTAATATTTTAACAATATTATTTATATAACATATTGCAGTAATAACATCGGCATCTGGAATCTTGTTGATTTTTTCACGGCTTCCTTAATGTTACTTGCATCACGAATGCAGTAACTTTAGTGGAGTTGTAGAGTTTACTTAATTTTTGCAAATATTTAAAAACAATAATTAACAGTGCAATTTAGGTGAAATTGCAGTGGTAAGTTTCCAATTTATAATTATTACTTTATTGAATGTCTCTAAAAATAATATGTTAAAAGCCTAAAGCAGTAAAATCAATATGTCACTTAAGCGGTAAGAAGAGGGAAATTGTTATGTGTGTTAGGTTGGGAATACTGAATGTGGAATTTTAGACTTTCCGCGGATTGGTTTTGTGCGGAAATCAAGCAAAAACGCACGATCTCGCACAAAAGCAATTTTCATTATGCTGTCTATCTATCTGTAAAGGTGCTTCTAAATCGTTCAATTTTCCATGTGCGTACGCATGCAATCTGCGAAAAATATTGAAAGAATAAATTTTAAAACGCGCGTTCAATTAAGATGCATGAAGACTTTGTGTCTGCATGGTGCGCTGTTTTAAACGTCGTATTCACTACGTATATATATTAATTAGTGTTAAATATCAATATTGCATGCATTGTTTGAATGCGTAAAATTGAAAGAAAAGTTGAACCGTGTAGATGCACCTTAATATACTGCGATTTCAACTGGAATGTTGGACGAATTTTTCTCATATTCAGTAGACCTATCTAGAAACTAATTTAAGCGGGAATTGTGCACGTGAAATGTAATAATTTTTACAGAAAAATAAATGTGTCTATTTGAAATTAAAAAAAAGCATATCCATTCATTCCAAACCGGCTCTAGCGATCTTCTTCTTTTTGCTGCTTACATAAATAGTATAGTGATAAACGAAGTAAGGCTGCATAATATTTGGAATATATCCAAAGATGTTAAATGTCAAGGGTAATTAATTATCACTGTACACTTACATCTCCAGTCTAAAAGTTCTTCAAATAGAGTTGGGGGCTTAAACTTTATATTCGAAATAGAGGAAAAGTTAATATATATTATCATAGTCGTCTTAAGATGGCTGTGGTATTATCACAGTCTAGTATATACAGTCACGAAGCTCAATACGTAGTAAATATGCATCCTTAGATAGTTGCTAACCACTAGGATCTCTAATATCGCCTCATTACAGACAATGTGAAATAGTACCGGCACAGTGTATTGTTCCTAGCACCCTCATAACTCAAGCTTTGTGACTGTGTATACGAGTATTAGACTGTGGTGTTATAATGTACAGTATGTACACCCAATTGAAAACTTCTTTGGTCTTCAAGATATGTAGTCTACACGAATTATTTAATGTAACCGTAGCCGTTGAGGAAATAGAGCAACGAGAAATATACTAAAACAGCGTTTCTCAAACTATGGTCCGCGGACCACCTGTGGTCCTCGAGTTCTGCCCTTGTGGTCCTTCAAAAAAAGACAGAAGGAAAAATAAGATTAAAATGAATTGCGTATCACACTATAGCTGAAAATCTCAGAGTTTGAAAATGACACATGACAAACGTCTTTCACTTTTTCTCCCAGTACTAATATTTTATTAAATTTCTTATCCTACCCGTTTATCCACTTACCACTCTCAACAACAAAAGAGGGATTTAAAGCACTATGAACGTGGCGTTTCTCGCCATCTTTTTCCTTCATATCTGGCGCCGAGCCTGTAACCCAGCCAGGGACCACCCGAATTCATAACAGAGGACCAAAGTACCGAACCTTTTCACGTATTGATGACTTTCTTAATACTTTTGCCAACACCCAGGCTGCAAATTAAAATGGGCGCATACTATAGTTACGTCGTACACTAAGAATAGAACTTGCCAAATTGCATCTTTACTTGTTGAAAATCGGACATGTTTCTGTATTAATTTTTTTTATTGGTTTTTCCAGATGACGATATAAGAAACTTTAGACTCCGCCTATTTTAAAATCCGACAGGTTTACTTTTTATACTTGTCTGTTTCGTCTCTAAGTGCTGTTTCAATTTCGCGGGTTTCAAACAACGCACCGAGGTTTTGGTTCACTCTCATTGCCATACCAAGTAAATCCAAGTTCTAAATAACTCTTGTTATATTTACGAAAGTATTTTTTCTTTGAATAGCTACCACTAGGACTAGATATTTCTTTAATGGCACTTATAATTATTATATATTTCTTCACACACTGCTTCTGAACCATTGGCATTGCCTAATTGAAGCGTATCATCATGTTCCTTTCTTTCAGTTTTTCAATATTTATAATGGGCACTATTTAACAGAGACTTGGACAACTATTAGCGTGTACCACATAAGGATTTCAAACAACTAACTAACAGGCAAGCGATGAATCAACAATGCATAGAATTTGTTATAAGTTACTTGTGATTAAAGTAAGTAAAGTAAAGGTATCCCCGTAACATGCCATGAAGGCACTTGGGGGGGAGCATGGAGGTAGAGCCCCATGCTTTCCATGACCTCGGCACTAGAATGAGGTGGCGTGGTCGGCCTCAATTTTATAGGAGGCTGGGTGAACCTCGGAGTTGTACTCAGATTGCCGCCGTATTCACCTGAGCTAAATCCATTGGAATTGATTTGGGAAGATATAAAGCAGTGGGTAGCCGGTCAAAACACAACTTTTAAATTAGAGCAAGTGATGAAATTGTGCCAACAACGGGTTGATGACATCAGTGTAGAAAAATGGGAAAAAGTATGTGAACATGTTGAAAAAATCGAAGATGAATATATTGAACAGGAAGGAATTATGGAAAATGTAATTGAAAGCTTCATAATTACGGGCGGAGAAAGCAATAGTGAAAGCGACGACGATGAAGATGATGATCACGACGACAATGGTGGTGATATATCTGGTATCGAAAGTTTGTCTGATGATTAGATATATTGATTGCGTCTGTTTCTCTTCATTGCTATATAATTGAACCATGGATATCATGTTATGTTTATAATCAGTTTGTATTTATTATGATAACACGTGTGATGTGATAAGTGATACTGGACAACTGTGAGTGGAATGCGCCGTTTATCGCACATCCTGGAACCAACTGCGCATGATGATGTCACTACACGCTTCAGATCCCAGCCGAGGCGGTAAGTCACGTGTTTCTATAAACTCACTCTGTTGTTCAAGTAACCAAGCACACCGGCACAGAACGACCGTCCCAACTGTACTTGTGATTCGCTACAAAAAATATAATTATAAAAGTATTATAATTAATTAATTCTATTTAAAAATATAATATACTGGTATTAAATATGCTACAAAAATGATAAATTTGCTTCCGAAGGGAAGAAGAGTAAGGTGGTCCGCGGTACTGTTCTGACTTAAAAAGTGGTCCCCACTTCAAAGAAGTTTGAGAAACTCTGTACTAAAATAAAGTAGTTACTACCCTCCGGGAAAAAGTATGCAAATGCATGAACATCCGAGCCCTATTTCTACTGAGGACGTCAGCAATGGATGTAATCATTTTTACTTGCTGTATTATTGCATGCCGTGACATTAAACTTACATGATTATTGGTATTATTGATAGTACTGTTTTGTATATTGATAGTGACTTTGGTTTACAAATTAGAATTAGCATTGACATTAAAAATTTCGGACCATATCGGTTGAATAGGACATCTCTAAAGTGAAACCAAACCAAAGCAACTTTTACACGCCATTAACGATATTATTCGTAATATCGAGTTATATGTTATAATATTAATAGTGTTTTTGGTTTAATATAAATTAAAATACACGTTAAAATCCGGACCGCAATGTAGGTTTTTAAAATGAGATTACCTTTTCATGAAGGCACTGGTAACATTTTTAAACCATATTATTAAGGTTATACAAAACATTTGACGTAACAGATGCATTATAGGGGCCAACCTCCTTATTGGTTGAATGGTAGGAATGTTGCTATCGATATGTGTTTTTGACTTGTAGGCAAATACCTTACTATAATAATACCGGACAGCTATTTTTAGTAGGCCTAATGCCCTTGACTTTGTGTTGATAGAACAATAAAAATTAGCTTTTTATTTAGGCCTAATAAATGAATAGAAATTAAAATATATTGGAAATTTTAAGATTTTAGCAAATGAAGTTTCATTGTTGTCCACATGCCTTTACTAATTATTACAAGCAACAGATTACTACATTTTTATCTTTGCAGTTGTCAGCAATGCGTATATAAAGCGTTATTGTAAATTCATTCTTAATGTCAGAATTAATTTTGTCTCACTAAAGCAAAGAAAAAATACGCAACAATTAATTGAATTGGTCATTGCTAGAAGGCCCTTTGTCCAAAAATGTTAGTTCTGAATAAATCGAAAAAAACTGTTTTTAAGAAATACTAATCTTCGTAGAGTAATGTGGTGACTGTCCATCATAAAGGTATATTTGCGCTTTCTGGAAGCACAATTTTTATTTTGTTGTCATATGTAGTTTGTATAATATTATTAATTAAAAATTCAAATTTAAGGGCCTTTCAGCAGTGAACTTAAAATAATTTCACATTTGGTTAAAAATGGCGTACTGTAATAAAATACAGGATTGTAAATTAAATAAACTACCATTATTTCAAGTTAAAAGTATATTTCTCTTCTTAAAATATATTTTAATTACGTATTACAAAGTTTTAGGCCCTTGTTTTAAATCTAACTTGACGATTTCATTCTGTATTTTCTCTATGTTCTGCTAGTGGAGAATTTACAACTTTCTCATAATAAGGTAACTGTTCATGGGGAATGTATTATAGAATTTTCTTGATATCCTGCATTTTGTCTGGGTTGATTGCAATCAATTCATCATAAGTAGGACGTTGGGGAAGGACTATATTTTCAATTCCAGGTAGACAAAGAGCAAAGGTATGCCTAATACAACCATCAATGAACTTGGATGTTGAAACAATATGAGGAAGAGTGGCATTGTACATATATTCATAATAACTCGCAGGGGCGAATGACAACTTCGAACACCGAGGTACCTTTCTACCATAAGATTCTACAGAAAGACCTCTTTTAACTGGGCCACCAGTTAATGAGTGACTTTATTTTTGTGCATGCATAAATATTTTATATAGCCTATAAAGATTTTTGTGGCCTAAGGAAATAACATTTTTATGCAATATTCATTTACGTCAGTGATTCAGTGTAAATATTCTGAACTTACCTACAATCCTCACCAGTTCGTCTTTCAGCCACCAATTCTCCAGAGTAAGTCACATGTTCAGTGCCTTTAACTTTGGCTTTCTTTAATATGTTTCGTTTCCAACTGCAAGTATCACTACATCTCTTTTTGCTTTTCAAACTCTCAGTCTCCATTTTAATTAGCCGAAATTGCGTATAATATAATAATTTGTATTAAAACGCAAATAAAGATCAGAGTAGAATAAACAGACCGCTTCAAACAATGAAGATAGCTGATAGTATAGTAAGTATAAAGGTTTGTCATCAGATGGAAACACCGCTAAATGACAAGTTCACAGCTAGAAGACACCCTCTATCCTGGAGTAAGGGCATTTTAGCATGACACGAAAAATGAAATGCTCAACTGTGCGTGTGTATGAAGGCTTGAGCAAAGTCCTTTTAGCACAGATTGTGTATTTATGTGTAAGGATGTTGAATCTGTAGTTAACTCATTTTTGCAAAAATACGGAGAAAGGGCCTTTTAGCAATGACCAATTCAATTACGGAAAATAATATGAAGCGTGCAATAGTTCTCATAATATGCAGCTTTGATATAAAATACATTAAATACGGTACTATTCAACATTTCTTAAGTGTCTCGTATATTATTCCACATTAATACCTCACGTTTTAAACAATAGTCCGATTTCAGCTAAGCTAATATTTGTATTTGTGGACGTAATTCCATGCCGCTCCGCTAGATGTCTAGTCCGCGATATTTCGCACTCACGTCAATGCTGCTAGTATACAACTATCCGATATTATAGTAAGGTATTTGTTGTAGGTAGGCCTACTTCAAAATGGAAATAAACGACTGTAATAAAATTGTTAATATCAGAATTTGATAAAAGAAAAAAAAATGCTGTAAACATGAAATGAAAATCTATGCATGATGAGTATGGCATCATAAATAGAACATTTTAATGTATTTAATTACAAGTCAACATTTATTCAAAGCACTTCTGTTTGTTAGTCGCCTCGTCAAGATTGAATTGATATGCGGAAAATGTAATGTTCAAGTGACTTTAAAGAAATGCAGTGATAAAAGAGATGGTCTCATAAAAAATAATGAACAGGGTTTGTGGCCGTAAGATATCAATAAGGCATCCTGGTTCGCCCTGAGCAAATTAACAATGCTAGAAATTGTTAACTTATTGCATGACTATACAAATACGTAAATGATGAATGAATATTATTTGGGTAGCCATAGGTTATTGAAGAAGTAACAGAATAAATTCAAATATACAGAATAAAGAAATATAATTACAGAATAAAGAAATATAATTACAAAACAAACAAAGAGAAATACAAATAAATAAAATAATACAAGCAATATAAAAAGAAGATACAGTAGTATTAACAAAATTTGAGACCGAATGAGCAGCGCTCGTGCTCGGTCGCAGTTCAGATATAATATTAAAATAAAAAATAATAATAATATAAATAAGTAAAATAAAATAGGAACTGAAATATAATTACAGCGGCAATGGAATTATATAATATAATATTAACACTAGAGAAGAATAATTTCGCATGTGAAAAGTAGGACTAATATATATTTCAAAATTATAGAATACAAATATAATATAGGTTGATTAATTCATACACATAGGCTATAAATTTATTTAATCAAATTGAAGATATTAAACACGTTTCTAATTTTCTTGTTATATGTTAGTGGGTTACATGTTAGAAGTTTTGGGTGTAATTTAGTTAAAGCATTGTACAACCGAGGGCCAAAATTTATGCTATGCTTTAGACCAGCAGATGTGAGACATTTAGGTTCTACTAATGTTGAATTAATATTTCGTCTTGTGTCATAATTGTGTGTCTGTAATACAAACTTATTACGATTTTTATGATAAAATTTTAACAGCGTATACTTATAAATTTGTTCAATATTAAATACATTAAATTCAGAATAAATTAATTTAGTTGGATAATCGAAACGTTTCTTCAAACAAATTTTAATTATTCGTTTTTGTAGTAAATTTAACGGACTAAGATTAATTTTTGTACTTCCACCCCAAACAATTATACCATATTGAATGATAGACTGAATAATGGCCAAATAAACATTTCGTAGAACTCTAATAGGTAAGTAGCAGCGAAGATTAACGAATTTATAAATTGTTTTACGAAGCCTCTTACAAAGATAAGTAATGTGATGAGGCCATTTTAAATTTTGATCAATAATGATACCCAGATATTTGACATACGTGGCTTCTTTCAAAGGTGGACATTTACAACTTTTGGGATCTAAACAATTTTCACTTGTATTATTAGTCTATATTTATCGCTAAATTTTAAATTTTGAACACTGGCAGCTGTTAATGAAAAAGGAACTAAAGTTGATTTAGATATATTTAAAGAAAGGAAGTTGGAATTAAGCCATTTTTTAACAATGTTAGCACCTATATTAGCATTTCTATATGCTTCCTGCCAAGAAAAACCACTGAAAATAACTACTGTATCATCCGCATATGAATATATAGATCCATTAAATTTTTCTAAATTTATATTTAGCAGATCATTAACATATATTAGAAATAAAATAGGTCCCAAAATTGTTCCTTGCGGTACACCTATATCATTATATTTGTATTCACTAAATTGATCTACAATTTTGGTCATTTGCCTTCTGTTACTAAAATATGATTGGAATAATTTTAAAACTATACCTCTAACTCCAATAGTATGTAGTTTGTCCAAAAGTAAATTATGATTGATAGTGTCAAAAGCTTTCCGTAAATCCAAGAAAATACCATTTGTTTCCGATATCTAGTTCATTGATAATTTTTCCAGTAACATTAATAAGAGCATCATCAGAAGAAATATTATTGCGGAAAGCAAACCGATTTTTAGAGAGGATTTTATGTTTTTCTAAATAATTTATTAATCTATTCTTTAAACATTTTTCAAGCAATTTGGAAAATGTTGGAAGTAAAGATATAGGTCTATAGTTATTTAAATTATTTTTATCTCCAGATTTGTATATTGGAATTACTATGGCACATTTCAAAACATCTGGGAATATACCTTGCACAAAACATAAGTTAAAAACAGTTGATTACATTGAGTTACACAGCGACAAAACTGGAGGAACTAGTAAAATTATCTAGTACAGCGTTTCTCAAACTTTTCTGAAGTGGGGACCATTTTTTTAAGTCAGAACAGTTCCGCGGACCACCTTACTGTTGTTCCCTTCGAAAGCAAATTTATCATTTATATGTAGCATAGTTTAATACCAGTATACTTACATTTTAATGTAGAAATAATTAATTTAATTCAATTAATTTTATATTAGTGTTAAATATTTAAGTTAATATTAATAGAAGAAAATGTCTTATATAGTCATCTGTAAAAACAGAAATAAAAAAAAATAATGCAGAAACATGCCCGATTTTCAAAAAGTAAAGACGCAATTTTGCACGTTCTGTAATTGGTGTACGACGTACAGTACGTGCCCATTTCAATGTGCAGACTGGGTGTCGCCAAACTATTAAGAAAGTCATAAATACATGAAAAAGTTCGGTACTTTAGTCCTATTATGAATTTGGGTAGTCCCTAGCTGGATTACAGACACAACGCCAGATGTGCACGGAAAAGACAGCAAGAAACGCCACGTCATAGTGCTTTAATTCCCTCTTTTGTTGCTGAGAGTAGAGAGGGAAGTCAATAGACGGGTAGGGTAAATAAATTTCATAAAATATCAGTACTGGGAGAAAAAGTGAAAGACGATTGCCATGTGTCATTTATAAACTCTGAGATTTTTACCTATTGTATGATATGCAATTCGTTTGAATATTTTTTCTTCTGTTTTTTTTTGAAGGACCACAAGGGCAGACCTCGAGGACCACAGGTGGTCCGCGGACCATAGTTTGAGAAACGCTGATCTAGTAGAATGAAATACAATCCAGGTCATTTTGTGGAAGGACAGTGGGGTTTTAGTGCAATCGAGAGGAGAAGTAAAAATTGTTATTAGTAGCTGTGCATAACAGATGTGAAGACACTCTTATTGATCTTATCGAACAATGAATTGCGTCAAGAATAGAATATCAGATTGCTGGAAAGGGTATCAAAATGTACCAAAGCATGGTTATCAACATATCACGGTGATTCATAAAATGAATTTGTTAACAAGCTACATGATTGGGAAAAAATCAGAAGCTCGCTACGTACATTATGATAGAACGGGATATTTTTGCATCCATTTACAATAGAAAACTTGACAGAGGATCAAGAAAATTCTAATGATTAGTTTACTTACAGAACATTGTTCATTTTCTATTTGTTTAGATACCTGTAAGAAATGGTCTATGATTAATAATGAACAGAACTTCTCCTCTTCGGTAGTTTGTATAAAGCAGTGGTGGCGAAAATGTAATCGTGCGCCGAGCCACTGTGTAACCTGCAACGTGCATAGCACCTATGAAGCAACTGTCTGACTTATTAACGGATTTTCATTTTCCTTCCGTCAAGCACTTAAATATAATTTTATACAGTACAAGGCTATAAACTAAAGAAATGAACGATAAATGAACAATATCACAACCTAAAATTAACTGTCTTCAGAATGTCTCTGCGACAGAGTTTTAAAATCAGGAATTATGTCACTTACTGCCAGTCGTAGTTGATCACGAAGGTATTTGTCTGTCAGTCGTGATCTAAATTTGATTTTTACTATTTTCATTGTTGAAAACAATTTTTCACAAACGTAAGTTGTAGCGAACATGGCTTCAACAGAGCAAGCGAAAGAACGAAGCTTCGGATATTTATTTTTTGGCAAAGATTTGAAAAGTTCAACATTTGTCAAGTCCTTACATCTAGCTTTCATTTACCATCACATTGTAAATCAGTGAGTTCAAATTGAAGAGCTAACCGCATTATTCGTACATCTGCTGAAAAAGGGTCGACGTACAGAGATGATGATGATGATGATGATGATGATGATAACAACAACAATAACACTTAACCTTTTAATGTTTCATCAGTAACATGTAGTTTAATGCCGTTTTATGTTATACAACCGTTTTCCTCGTAATACTTGTGAACAAATCATACAATTAATATTCTCATCATATTGACAGCAAAAAAAATGCGTTCTCCCATCCTACTTGGAACTTTCGTACGTGGTTTCGAGAGAGACATATGCCACCCGCAGGTCAGAGACAAATACAAATGGAACGGAGTTTGACTCCAGTGAGTGAGAGGGTGGGGGTTGGTGGAGGTTAGAAGCAAGCGAAATGCACAGCTTTCACTGCGAGCCACAATGTCTCGCGAGTCACGTTCTCGCCACGGCTGGTATAAAGTAATTAAATTTTACAATTCATGGCAAAATATTCGCAAAAAAAATTCTCCTTTATATATTCAACTGCTAATGGCAGAATAGTTTACACCCGGAATCTTTTACCGTGGAAAGACTCATCATGCCATGTTTACAGTTTTCCTTGTGAAAGATAAATGCGGTAGCTTCCCGTTGCTTTCCGCATAGCCCTACCACATTCTCTTTCGCATCTTAAAAGATCGCAGGGGCCCCAGTGTAGAGGTGAGGAGAGTGGATTTGACTAATTACGCCCTCCAGACTTCACCGAAATTCACCGCAAGGGTTAAATATTAGTTCTATCAGGGTTTTTGACCCGATCAGAGACCGGGAAATCCCAATAGTCTTTGTCCCCCTTTGCCTTATCATCATCTACTTGAAGCATTTAATGAAAAACTGTTTTTGGAAACACGGGAGGGGTGTTAGTATAAGGAAGAAGAATAAAGTGCATAAGATTTGCTGATGATAAGGCGTTGTTAGCAGAAGAGGAGATGATACTAAGGGATATGGTAGTGGAGCTAAATGACAGCTGTGAGCAGTATGAGATAAGATAAATACAAATAAGATGAAGATCATGGTTATCGGAAGAAAAATAAAGGTAAACGTGCGAATTCGAAATGATGCAGTAGAGCAAGTGGACAGCTTCAAATATTTTGGATGTACTGTAAGCAGTAACATGAGCTGCTCCCAGGAAGTCAAAAGGAGGATAGTAATGGCTTTTAACAGAAAACGCAACATTTTTGCGAGCCTCTGGAAAAAGAGTAGAGGAAAAGACTAGTGAACTACTTTGTGTGAAGTGTGATAGAAACATGGACATTACGACGAAGTGAAGAGAAACGATTGATGTATTTGAAATGTGTATATTATGGAGAAGAATGGGGCGTACGAAGTGGACAGACAGAATAAGAAATGAAACTGTGTTGGAAAGAGTGGGTAAAGAAAGAATGATCAGGAAGATAAAAAGGATTTGGTTGAGTCACTGGCTGAGAAGGAACTGCCTACTGAAAGATGCACCGGAAGGAATAGTGAACGGGAGAAAAGTTCAGGGCAGAAGAAGATATCAGATGATAGACGACATTAAGATATATGGGCCATATGCGGAGACAGAAAGGAAGACAGAAATTACAAACGTTATACAGTTTTTATTGAATCGGAAGCATGTTTTTGGCGCTTAGCTCCTTTAGCTTTTCCACTCTTCAATTATCTTTGATAATAAAAGTTTTTTGGATTTTAAAAATTGTTTATAAATTTATAAGTATTGTCCAATCACTGTACTTAATTTCAGCGCAAAATTAATTCAGTATATGTAGAAATTAAATTCTGAATTTTAATAAATTTTTACTAGCGAAAGGTGTACATACCCCTTTAAATATGTGAATGAGGCTTAAAAAAGTGATTTTAACAGAGTCGCTAGTAGACCTACTAATGAAAAGTGACCTTGCCTTCTATACTTTCCGTGTAAATGATCTCGACATTGAACTAGCCTCATAGTGGGGAGTAAAATTGAGACTCCACTTATTGGCAACCGTCCCGTTATGTATTACGCATGTCAGCACTTGCAGCAGATAACGTATAAATGGCAAAGGGAAATTCAAAGGAAATATCGTTCCCTAATAATATGGATACTTCGGAGACATAAGGCATTCAAATAGGAGTAATCGTTTACATTACATTGTATTCTGTCCCAATTCAAATGTTTTAAACATGCCCTGAACTTGTTGAAAATACGTTTAGAATAAATCCAATAATCTTGAGAAAAACATGCCCATCTCAAACGTCTGGATTTAATGTTCCTAATTATGTCAGGTGAAGAATACAATGAGTGCAGTTCTGTATTGTGTAACTTTCCCCGTCCACACCTGTGGAGTAACGGTTAGCTTGTCTAACTGCGAAACCAGGTGGCCCGGGTTCGATTCCCGGTCGGGCAAGTTACCTAGTTGAGGTTTTTCCAGGGTTTTCCCTCAACCCAATATGAGCATATGCTGGGTAACTTTCGGTGCTGGACCCTGGACTCATTTCACCGGCATTATCACCTTCATCTCATTCTGACGCTAAATAACCTAAGCTGTTGATAAAGCGTCGTAAAATAACCCACTAAAATAAAAATAATAACTTTCCCCATTCTCCTGTAACTTCATCCCTCTTATCCCCAAATATTTTCCTAAGCACCTTATTCTCAAATACCCTTAATCTCTGCTCCATACAGAACAACCGATAATATAATTGTTTTATAAATTCTAACTTTCAGATTTTTGACAGCAGACTAGATGACAAAAACCTTCTCAACCGAATAATAACACGCATTTCCCATGTTTAATTTAATTTCCTCCCGATTGTCATTTATATTTGTTACTGTTGCTCCAAGATATTTCAATTTTTTCTCCTCTTCGAAGGACAGATCTCCAATTTTTATGTTTCCATTTCGTACAATATTCTGGTCAAGAGACATAATCATATATTTTGTCTTTTTGGGATTTACTTCCAAACCTAGGGCTTTACTTTCTTCAAGTAAAATTTCCGCGTTTTTCCTAATCGTTTGTGGATTTTCTCCTAACATATTCACATCATCCGCATAGACAAGCTGATGTAACCCGTTCAATTCCAAACCCTGTCTGTTATCCTGAACGTTTCTAATGACATATTCTAGAGCAAAGTTAAAAAGTGAAGGTGATAGTGCATTTCTTTGCTTTAGCCCGCAGTGATTTGGAAAAGCATCAGATATAAACTGGCCTATACGGACTCTGCTCTAAGTTTCACTGAGACACATTTTAATTAATCGAACTAGTTTCTTGGGAATACCAAATGAAGAGTTCGCGGGAAAAACGATAAATGTCATATTTCTGTTGAGGATTAGATAATGATCTAATTGAGTCTATAACTGCAAGATGTAGTGCTGTTTCTTAGAAAATAAAGGAAAGGATTGCTGTATTCGTGGTGATAATTCTCCTTTTTACCATTTTTCATAAGAACAACATTAAATTTCGCAGTGATCCATTGAATTAGATAATGACATCAACCTTAAGAAAATGTGACATTCATCGTTTTTCCCGCGAATTCTTCATATTCAATAAGAGTATTTTATAAAACTTCTCTCTTAACCGAGTTATATGCCTTTTCTAATCTGTGAATAACAGATGTACTGTACGCTTATACTCCCATTTTTTTCTCCAGTATCTGTCGAATACAAAAAATCGGATCAGTAGTTGATCTATTACGCCTAAAACCGCACTGATGATCCCCAATAATTTCATCTACGTACGGAGTTAATCTTCTCGAAAGAATATTGCACAAAAGTTTGTACGACGTCAACAAAAGTGATAGGCCTATTCCTCAAAAGTTACCACAGTTAGTCTTGTCCCCCTTCTTAAAAATAGGTACATTATGGACTCCTTCCATTGTTCTGGTACAATTTCCTTTTCCCAAATAGCAAGTACAAGTTTATAAATTTCGCTAGATAATACAGTTTCACTCTCTTGTATTAATTCTGCTGGAATTTGATCGATACCTGGAGACTTGTACTTTTTCAGATTTTCTATCGCAATTTCGACTTCTGAAAGTGTGGGTTCGGGTATAAATGGCTCGGCAGTTTGTATTTGAATTTCGTCCCGTTCATTTCTATCTGGCCTATGTACATTTAGTAGTTGCCCAAAATAGTTTTTCCATCTGTTCAGGATTGAATGAGAGTCTGCAAGCAAGTCACCACTCTCATCCTTGATCACGTTTATCCTTGCCTGATTTATTTATTTTTTAATTTTTATATAAAAAATAAAAGAAGTGAAATAGGTTTGTAACTCCCCCCCCCCTCCATATCCTAAAGGTGATGATATGATCTCATCATATAATACCTCTGAGATATAGATTTGTTCAGGGAGCTTACAAATTGAGCGATGGAAACGATATGTCCGGAAACGGAAGACCGAGGTTTCACTGTAACTATCCGATTGTGTGCCGTAATTGCAGCGTATATGGGATTATAATGGATACTGCGGGTCGGTACTTTTGATGTAGCAGTGACTTATTTCAATGACCTTCAAACCAGCTGTACCAGCATCAGCGTGAAGTTCTACATTTTCTCCTAAAGCTGGCGCTGATATCTCACCAGCAGTCGACAGCAGAAGTACATTTTAGCAGTTTGAAAGTGGAATTACACGCTAACGGAGCGCATGTGGACAGAAAAACAGA
The DNA here is from genome assembly GCF_040183065.1 of Periplaneta americana. Lineage (NCBI taxonomy): Eukaryota > Metazoa > Arthropoda > Insecta > Blattodea > Blattidae > Periplaneta > Periplaneta americana. Next base: position 131,726,547 of record NC_091122.1, on the reverse strand, counting down.
ACAGAAAAATTCGCTCAATCTGCATTCTGTATAATTCCTGTTTTCTGATATTTGACCATCATCTGGCGTTACTAGGGTTACCATCTTACTTACTTACAAATGGCTTTTAAGGAACCCGAAGGTTCATTGCCGCCCTCACATAAGCCCGCCATCGGTCCCTATCCTGTGCAAGATTAATCCAGTCTCTATCATCATATCCCACCTCCCTCAAATCCATTTTAATATTATCCTCCCATCTACGTCTCGGCCTCCCTAAATGTCTTTTTCTCTCCGGTCTCCCAACTAACACTCTATATGCATTTCTGGATTCGCCCATACGTGTTACATGCCCTGCCCATCTCAAACGTCTGGATTTAATGTTCCTAATTATGTCAGGTGAAGAATACAATGTGTGCAGTTCTGCGTTGTGTAACTTTCTCCATTCTCCTGTAACTTCATCCCGCTTAGCCCCAAATATTTTCCTAAGCACCTTATTCTCAAACACCCTTAACCTATGTCCCTCTCTCAGAGTGAGAGTCCAAGTTTCACAACCATACAGAAGAACCGGTAATATAACTGTTTTATAAATTCTAACTTCCATCCGTCCGGCAAATTGAGGACATGTCCTCTTTTTTTTTAATTTTTATCCTGTCCGGCAGGCATTAAAAAAATTGAAATGTCCAGCATTTCGAATTTCAACTATAATTAATATGACTATTGAATAATGTGCGATATTATGCATAGAATATCTAAACAAATGGTGAAAACCTATGAAAGAATTTAACTGCTTTCAATGGTTGAAGCTGGAGCACATAAAAAACATAAAATATGATGACCTATTGACATGCATTGAATTCTTACATTCTAAAAATGTTACTAGTCATGATTCTAGGCTATTTTATCAATTTTATTCTGCAATGTACAAAGATATGCCAATGAAGTTAATTTTGACAAAGATTTATGTTTAGATAAACAATGGTGCAAATTCTTCAATTCCAATAGTTCTGCGAGCACTGAAACTTTCTCAGAACTCTTAAAAATATGTCAGTTCTATTTATTTACCCTAAGTTACAATGGTAGTGTTGAGAGAGTATTTTCCCTAATATCTGCTCAATGGACAAAAGAACGAAATCGCATGCGAACGGAGACAGTCAGAGGTATCATCATGGTGAAATATAATTTCAAGGACATGTCCTGTGAACAGTTCCATAGTTATTTGTTAAGTTTGTCTCTTCAGGCTCTTGTGCACAAAGTGGGCTCCACCGATAAGTAGGGTACAGATGTAATACTGATCCAGCAACTAGTGAGAAAACTGACTAATGTAAGCCATTGTTTTTATCTTTAATTTTGTTCATACCAATTTTTAAAAAGTCCTCCTTTTTCAGCAAGGTCCTCTTATTTTCAATTTCATGTCCTCCTATAGAATTTCTTCTCATGGTAACTCTAGGCATTAGGCTACGTAACCCCAGAAGATGATCGAGGGTGGGGAAGGACTTTTCTATTACGTTACCCTTGATTACTTCCTCTGTACAAAGTCAGATATCTGCCTAAAAGTCATTTTTAGAAACTTGTCCTCTGCAACGTGAGTGTGTTTACGAACCCATTGGTAGACGATTCATTGTACTCTATGCGTACTTGCGTGTTTCCTGAGTTGTAAGACAATGTTAGGTTCGAAGAACGACTGATCACGTAGTATCAATATCCGCATTTCGTAAGCGAAATTTATTCTGGAGTCACAAATTTCCTCTCTTCTGTCTCACAATCAATCTCTTGCCCTGTCGCGCTCTGGAACTAGCTCTGTCTCTGTCTGTCCTAGCAGTGTCTCTCTCCAGTTTCCAACTCTGTCTCGCTCTGACTGGCTAGTTCAGGACCTCTCGGAAGTCACATGTTACGCTATTCTGTAATTTTATTGTCATCATGTTCCTTATCTGTTTATTTATAGAAATAATAAAGCTTGTGACTATGACTGTAGCTTAGCGTACAGGTATAACTAAATACATCTTCCTGTACCCAATTTTTATGCAGTTGAAATTTTCTTCCTTCCTTAATTCCTGTCTTCCCAATTCTCATTATCCTGTATTCCTCTCGCTTCCATCATGCCAAATACTTTCCAGTACTGTTGTGGGATTTAATCGATTAATCAATCAATTTCTGTTGTAAGATTAATCGATAAAAAATATATTCCTCTTGGAAATTGCTTACTTAAAAGCACAATAGTACTGTTATTTTCTAACTGCAAAGCACAAACACTTCAGAAAGAGATGGAGATATGAGGACAGTGACCTAGTCTATAGTCCCGTGCTCTAATTTCCGGCAGCCAATCGTGTTGCAGGTTGGCTACATTTAAACGTGCGCGTCTTGTGATTCGCTGATGAAGACGTTATTCATTTCCTAAGGCTCGATAAATACTTAACATAATCGCCCGCCATTTTGGCTCTTTCGTTGGCGTTCGCAGAAAGCACGCGAAGACGTTAATTACCGCTCAATTATTTGCTGAATTACAGTGCGTTTGATTTATTATCATAGGAGCTACGACATGATAATGTTTAACGGTGTGGCAAATAGATTCCTCGTATGGTAGCTCGGCAACGAAAGAACAAAAATGGTGAACGATACTACCTACCTAGACTTTATAGAGCCTTCACTTCCTAAGACGTAAGCAAAGAGGAGGAGTCACGCCGGGAATAACAGCGTCGCGACTATACCTCTATTGAAAGTTGAAACACAATGCGAAACCCTTATTAAGTTTTATGGTTTTCCAAGAAAACTTCCACCTTGTTGTCAGCTCATCTTCCTAGCATATTAAATACATACTTTTCCGGGATTCTTGTCCCTCGTCCCTTATAAAATAGCCCTGTCTAAACTGTGTGCAAGTGAAAGCGTAACTATCTTCTCTTTCTAAAATCCGGTAATTACAATAGGGACTTGTTTTCTGTTTCTACCGCTGTACTTTTGCAGTTGCAGTTTCTGTACTGAGTTTGTATATGAAGGTTATGTGTTTAGTTTGATAAAGAAACAAAAAATCAGTTTTCTGTGGTCTGTGAAAAGTGTGAACTCCATTATATCATATGAGAATTTGAGAGGTAAACTCGGCGAAACGTTTGGATTTAAATTGAACGATCGTGGAGAAGTACTTGACAGGAAAAAAAGTTTTTTTCGTGTTTAGTGATGCAGGAAACATTGTTACTAAACGTAGAGCGTTACTTAATTCGGAGTATGTGAATGCACTCACATGTTTAAAATCATGGATGAAGCAGTATTAACTAGGTGAGTCTTCATACTTTTTGTTATTTATGTTTGTCTCAAAAATTCCCGGAGAAATTGACACAATAAATCATAAGACACATAATAAATATGTTGGTAAATAATTACAATAGTTGTTTTGTAATATAACGGTACAATACAGTATATACAGATAGGCCTATACAACATTTAATACTTATGCTTATCACAGAACGCAAGTTAAATTTAACAGTATTTGTGTATTACAGTATATTAAAACATTTTCAAATCGATTAATCGATTAAATTCAAATAGTTAATCGATTAAATATTTTGATCGATCAACAACACTACTTTCCAGTCATGCTTTCTTAGCTCATCCTTTTCTTTTCTTCCCAGTTAAGACCCATCCTAAACATCTCTTTCTAACCTATTTGCATCTATTTTTCACATGTCAAACCACTGCAATTTATTTAATTTTTACAAAGAATTTTTGGAGTTCATCTTTCCTCTTATTACATCATTTATCTAGTTTAGAATATCGTATCGTGCTGACCTTAAAAGGCTATTCCTGTTGACTGTAATTTTGATTTTTATTTTGCATTCATATTCACTATTTCTGCACCATAAGTTATTACACTTCTCACTATTATCCTACAAAATTTCGTTCATCATTGCTATTGCAGTAGTGGTACACCCAAAGAACAATTTGACTTATGTGCTCACCACAGCACCACACAAGTGTAGGCATATATATTTTTCTCTATTTTTTTATAATAAGGCCTACATACCAAATTAGGTATTTAAATTATGAAGAAGTGTATTATACTGTTTTTACTCTAGTTTCTAAATAATTTTGCATCATTATATTGACATTTGGCACTATATTAACTGCAATATTGTATTCTAGCATTTATTACCGTTATGTATTTTCGTTCTTTCGTTTGTGTTGTTTGTTTTTTTTTCTCTTATTATGTATTTTGTGTATGTATCTATGTAAGCCACCAGTAATTGGAAGCCTGCTTCTGTTGGTGGTGGATTTAAATAAATAAATAAAATAAATTGCGAACATATATGTACCGGTATTCTTCGATATCGAGAAACAGAGGCGTCATTTGGGGGGCTGGGGTAATTTCTTCCCCCACAGAGTTTAAGATTAAAGGAATTGATAGTTGAATATTAGCATTAGTAAAGAAAAGTGGGAACTGTAGTTTTAATATTAATGTATTTCACTTTTATAAACATTTAAGAAATAAAAGACTAGTTAGTTGATGGCTTTGCTTAAATGAAACCAAGGCTAGATTAGTGATTGTTACTTACTGTAAATAAAAGTAGGCCCCTAAGCCTGTATATATTGTTAATCGAAATTAAAATTTCTTTATCAATAAAAATTGTGTGTTCATTTTTTCATACTTACGTTATCTTAACAAGTGCATGTAAATTACGTAGTGTATAGTTTTTTCTCCCTAATAGTGGGTACTTGGCTTTTCATCATTCACCCATATGAAGCTAGTTTTGTAGACCAATTTGCTGACAGAATTGTTGCCCAGGATGCGTCATAAGAGGCTGGTCTACGCTACAGCCGCGATGAGATGATGGAGATTTGTTGGGATGCCACAGGGGAACCGGAGCTCCCGGAGAATACCCCTGTGTTACCTGTACCACGGGCTTGCCCAACACAAGTTATAAATCGGGGATACACTGGGGATCGAACTCGGGTCCACAGGATTATAAGTTCAGTGTCTAGCCACTAGAGCACCGTGGCGGCTAACGTATTGTATAGTTAAAAAAAATAGACCTGTGCGTAGAAACTGAAACTAGTAAACTTGACCAGAAAACAAAAAATGACATGAGCCCTATTTGTGACTTAAAATAATAAAACAAATATTTGAGAAATAAAAAAAAAAGGTAATGAACTTAGAAATCCATGTATCACCACGCATGGCGCGTCCTCAGGTTGCGGATAGAGGAGACGGCCTCCAGATATGGAGGGTAGCTGCGAATTTATTGAATAAGCAGTCGTGGACAGCCGATAGGGGTGGTCCTCCAGCTTGGGGGTTGGGGGAAGGGCTAAGAACCCATCACCGTAAAAAACAGCTTGTTACGAATCCATGCAATAAGTCTCGGAATGGGTCTAATTCCCTGGCACGACCACAGCAAAGTTAGATGGGAGGATAATATTAAAATGGATTTGAGGGATGTGGGATATGATGAAAGAGACTGGATTAATCTTGCACAGGATAGGGACCGATGGCGGGCTTATGTGAGGGCGGCAATGAACTTGCGGGTTCCTTAAAAGCCATTTGTAAGTAAGTAAGTAAAGAACTTAGAAATATATTGAGTGCATCTGATATGATTTAAATCCTTTCTTTATGGCCAAGTTTACTCCAGTTTAAGGTATGGAAAATAATTCATTCCAGAGGAAGGCGGGGAAGTATGCCTTGGTTTATAAGGTGTTCCCTAAAAGATCTTGTATACCCCTGAAGCGAAAACATAAGTGACGCGCTGTCGAGAAAGCTATTGTTTGCATTTCTAGACTTTTAAGTAAATTAGTGACTTCAGAGATACTAGACTAGAGTGAAGTATTATTTTACTTCCATTAATTTCTTAACTATTGTTACTAAATCCAGGCGCGAATTAGAACATAACAAAAGGACATCAATTGCACATAATAACATTATTGTGATTCTTTTATTGTGATGAGATTGGTGGTAGCGAGATGGTATTTGGCGAGATGAGGCCGAGGATTCGCCATAGATTACCTGGTATTCACCTTACGGTTGGGGAAAATCTCGGAAAAAACCCAACCAAGTAATCAGCCCAAGCGGGGATCGAACCCGCGCCCGAGCGCAACTTCAGACCGGCAGGCAAGCGCCTCAACCGACTGAGTCACGCCGGTGGCTATTGTTATTGTGAATGAAGTATTTTTTAAATATCGAGTTGAATTTAATTTTAAAAAGGAAATACATAATTTTTTGTTTGTGGTTGGATTTTAATCAATTTATCGCAAATAACAGTCGCTTATTTCATTTATTGTTCTAAAGTAAATTGTATGCTCAACTTTTATCTTCTACTGGTATCGATGTCATAACTCATAAGTCTTATGTGAATTTTGAGGTTATTTAACAGAGATTAGATTAGTTACAACAGAAATTGAGTGTCACAGGTAATGTACTGTGTTGACAAGTAAGCTTATCCATGGTACGGTCTTGTTCCCAATCAAAACAAAGAAGCCAGTTAACTATTAAATATTTTTGTTTGCTGTTATGTCTTATAGGTAGGGATCGGATTTTTATGTAATATCAAGGTGTGAAGTATGTACATATTTATGTAAGAAAAACAAGCTGAATATGTACCAAAATATGTAAAATCATGAAAATATTTAATATCAGTATCTGGTAGGTATAGGATAGGTAAGACTTTCCAGTTGTGATTTCATAGAGCACCCGACTTTTTTACCGCACACTTGACACATTACTATTTTTTCCATCTGTAGTGAAAACTTTGTCCATCGCAATCCATGATTTTATTTTTGTTGTTAGTGTTGAAGATACAGGGGCCATTTTAGTTAGTTAAAAGCATAGATAAACTCACTTGCACTTTATACTGTAAGTACTAAAACTAGAGAACTGAGTGAAATGAATGACACAACAGTACTGCAAGCACTATTTCACTTTACTGGATTAGGAGAAAATAAGAGGAGATGTGGAACACATGCATTTTAGCTGCTCCCTGTAAGAAACAAAGAACCTACTAAAACCTCAAACTATAGGCATTTACAAACTGTTGTTTGAAAAATGACATTCCTGTCTCATTCAGAAGGATAGGGTTATTCCAGCCGAGAATCATACTTTCTAATTGCTCGGAAAATTCCATTTCCTTATAGGTCTACTAAATTTAAAGTAAAGAGATCAAGCAATAACCTGAAAAGCTATTTATTTTAATCTTTCAACATCTTCCCAAATTGTTCCTTTACTCCAGCTTCTTTTCAAAAGTCGGCTACTTTATTGCGGCTCATGTCAGATTTGACACGGGTTTTCCCTGAAAGGATTAGGAAGAGGGTGGGTAAGGTTGCAAAATGTATGGGAACGGCTTGTTAAGACGTGTGCAGAACAATTATAGTTCGAGACAAATCATGTCGTCCTCGTCCCATTCCACCGCATGAAGGCAACGCTACTTTCTGAATGTTTTTTTACAATACAAGGTAGTTGTATGAGAAACGTTGCCTTTTGTTCACTCATATTTACAGTGGGCGGTATGGGGTGAGTGCCTCTATTACTATCTGGAACTAAGGACGTAATGTTTCATCCTGAAATATATCTTTTCTTGGGTAGGTAAAAAGGCTTTTTTAATCCGTGTATTTCAAATTGTAAACTTTCCCAGCAGAAGTTTTTTTTTTTTTTTTTTTTTTTTTTTTTCATTTTAGAGAAGTAACGTTGAATAAAACCCCTAAATATGTAGATTTATGTAATACCGAGCCATAATATGTAATGTGGGGTAAATATGTAAAAATATGTAGTATCAAATTTTAATATATTAATGGTAATTACAAGATTCCCAAAGATTTGTTATTTATATACATTTAGGTTGAAAGGAATATAATATGTAATTACATAACAATCCGGTCCCTACTTATAGGTCGTAAAGTTTACAGTAAAGTATTAGTCTAAGCAAACAGAAGAAAATATTAGAAGCAACATGATTACTTTCGCCCCCCCCCCCACTCTTTTACATTACTCTACCTCAGCCGTGGCGAAAAGGCCATGGTGCACCGAGCCACTGTGTAAGCTGCAACGTGCATAGCACCTATGGAGGGAGGCGGACAACCGAAGGGGAAGTTAATGTTTAGGACGTGTAACGAAGAAAGAAATTAACAAGAAAACATAGGACACATTATCACAACCTAAAATTAACTGTCTTCAGAATGTCTCTGCGACAGAGTTTCAAAATCAGGAATTATGTCACTTACTGCCAGTCGTAGTTGATCGCGAAGGTCTGTCAGTCGTGATCTAAATTTGATTTTTACTATTTTCATTGTTGAAAATAATTTTTCACAAACGTAAGTTACAGCGAACATGGCTTCAACAGAGCAAGCGAAAGAACGAAGCTTCAAATATTTATTTTTTTCCAAAGATTTGAAAAGTTCAATATCTGTCAAGTCCTTACATCTAGCTTTCATTGAACGTCACATTGTAAATCTGTGAGTTTAAATTGAAAATCTAACCGCATTATTTGTACATCTGCTGTAAAAGAACCGACGTACAGAGATGATAATGATAATAATAATAATAATAATAATAATAATAATAATAATAATAATAGCACTTAATCTTTTAATGTTTCATCAGTAATATGTAGTAACTTATAATGCCGTTTTATGTTATACAACCGTTTTCCTAGTAATACTTGTGAACAAATCATACATTTAATATTTTCATCATATTGTAAGCAAAAGAATGCATCCTCCCATCCTACTTGAAACTTTCGTTTTTTATAGAGGTACATGGTTTCGAGAGAGACATTGCGACGATACGCCACTCGCAGGTCCGAGACAAATACAAATAGAACGGAGTTTGACTCCAGTGAGTAAGAGGGTGGGGGTTGTAGGTAGGAAGCGAGAGAAAAGCACTGCGAGTCACAATGTGCTCGTGAGTCGCATTTTCGCCGCGGCTGCTCTACCTTGTAGATATCATGATGACTGTAGAGGTCGAACACAGAACATCTTTATAAGTTGAAGTATGTGCATTGTCGAAGCAGGAAACACGGGAACGGTGCGTCTAGTAAACACTGGCTACAGCTCAGTTTTGTTGTGAGGTAAGACGTGATTTACTGTAATACCATAACATGGATGCAATTGAATTTGCAACCTAATTATTTCTTTAATTGTAAAATGGTATTTGTTATTACTGAATATCCAAATTTATTGAACCCTATTTTACTGTAAGTTATATTAGGGTTATAATTAAATACATTTGAGATAAAATAAGTATACAAAGGTTACTAACGAATACATATAGCCTAACTTATAACAGAGATAATTATATTACATGCAAGTACATATGTAAGTATATGGAGTATATTACACACAAACATATATATGATATAAAAGCTGACACGTATTACATAAAATTACATACATATGACATGAAAAGAATAGAAAACAAGCATATATATATATATATATATATATATATATATAAACATATTTAATAGTAATGATAATGATAATAATAATAATAATAATAATAATAATAATAATAATAATAATAGCACGTATGACGGATCCAGAAATGCATATAGAGTGTTAGTTGGGAGGCCGGAGGGAATAAGATCTTTGGGGAGGCCGAGACGTAGATGGGAGCATAATATTAAAATGGGTAAGGGAGATGGAATATGGTGGTACAGACTGGATTAATCTTGCTCAGGATAGGGACCGATGGCGGGCTTATGTGAGGGCGGCAATGAACCTCCGGGTTCCTTAAAAGCCATAAGTAATAATAATAATAATAATAATAATCATCATCATAATCATCATCATCAACATTTCATGGTTTAAGCCGTCAAGGCTCGTTCCGATCTCATAGGTTTTAGTGAAAAAGTTGTATCCATTTTTTTCTTGGTCTGCCAATATTTCTTATACCTGACGGTTTATAATTTAAAATTAATTCTGGAATGCGAGAATCATTCATTCTGTCCACATGTTCCTTCCAGATTTTTCTATATTCTTTTTTTTTTTTTTTTTTTTTGTCTGTTAATTTAAAGATATTCAATTCATTTCGAATATCTTCACTTATTTTTTTTTATCTAGTAGGTTATAAAGCAATATTTCTTAAAATGTCATTTCAGCTGTTTCAATCATTTGTTCTTCTTTTTCAGTTGAATTCCAAAATTCACAGCCATATAATAGTATAGGAACTGCCATCATTTTATAAAACTTTAATTTAGTTTCTCTTTAATAATAATAATAATAATAATAATAATAATAATAATAATAATAATAATAATAATAGTAATAATAATAATAATAATAACAATAATATCTCTGATTGAGGTTCTGGCTGACATGTATATCTATTATCAGGCAGTACATTTCACTTGGCGATATGTGTCAGAGGAAAAACACTTGTTTGCATGCATCTGAAATCTGATTAGTGGAATATGTAGCTAGTCAGCGATGTATGCATTGGAGGGGGAAAGGAACCATTATCTCCTGGCTTAGTTGCCTCATGAGTGATGCCTTATTGGTGTTACTTATGAGGTTCAAACCTGTCTTCGGACAGTTGACGGTTGACTAGTGTTCTGCGCAAGGGCAGGTCTTTCACTGCAAACCCAGCTTCCTCCAGTCTTTCCTATTTTCTGCCTTCCTATTTGTTTACTCAGATGATGATAATGATAATAATAATAATAATAATAATAATAATAATAATAATAATAATAATACTTACTTACTGGCTTTTAAGAAACCCGGAGGTTCATTGCCGCTCTCACATAAGCTCGCCATTGGTCCCTATCCTGAGCAAGATTAATCCAGTTTCTACCATCATATCCCACCTCCCTCAAATCCATTTTAATATTATCTTCCCATCTACGTCTCGGCCTCCCCAAAGGTAATAATAATAATAATAATAATAATAATAATAATAATAATAATAATAAATAATAATAATAATAATACTTACTGGCTTTTAAGAACCCCGGAGGTTCATTGCCGCCCTCACATAATCCCACCATTGGTCCCTATCATAGTCTACTATATACAGTCACGAAGCTTGAGATTTGAGGGTGCTAGAGACAATAGACTGTGACGGTTCTATTTTGCATTGCTTGTAATGAGGCGATATTAGCGATCCTAGAGGTGAGCAACTATCTAATGTTTGCATATTTACTACGTATTGAGCTTCGCGCTGTATATACTAGACTGTGTCCCTATCCTGAGCAAGATTAATCCAGTCTCTACCATCATATCCCACCTTCCTCAAATCCATTTCAATATTATCTTCCCATCTACTCTCGGCCTCCCCGAAGGTAATAATAATAATAATAATAATAATAATAATAATAATAATAATAATAATAATAATAATAATCGTAACACATTGTTACTTTTTATCCATTCAAAATACAAGTTAATGCTAAGAATTGATAACCATACCTACCGCAATTTCCTCTGATTGAGGTTCTGGCTGATATGTACATGTATTATCAGGCAATACATCTCACTTGACGATATGTGTCAGAGGAAGAACAATTGTTTGTATGCATCTGAAGTCTGATTAGTGTAATATGTAGCTAGTCAGCGATGTATGCAATGGAGGGGGAAAGAAACTGGCCACCTTACTCCATTATCTCCTGGCATAGTTGTCTCGTAAGTGGTGCTTTGTTGGTATCACTGTGAGGTTCAGACCTGCCTTTGAACAGTTAACTAAACAACAACTACCTACCGAAAATATTTTGGTTATTACAATAATATAGAGACATTTTATCGATATTTAGTTTAATTAACAATTCAATTGTTTTATAATTAAAAAACACAGCCATTTGCATGAATATATTAAAATTAAGAAAATGAAGTGTTTCGCTTTTTGTTTAGCCGGTGAGTGTATATGAACTTGATATTCAAAAGTTTATAATAGATTTCAGAATTATCTGTTTATAATAGAAGTATGGAAAAATAAATGGAATATAAAAATTAATATAGCAAACAGGAAGCTATCATGTTTACGTTGCAAAGAACCAATTCAATCAGCTATTTAATGAAAACGCACTTATATCTAGAAAACGCGAAACAGCTTATCTGGGCGTTAAGGTGAAACAATCTATAGTCGCGACTCTGTTATTCCCGGCTTGACTCCTCCTCTTTGCTTACGTCTTAGGTAGTGAAGGCTCAATAAAGTCTAGGTAGGTAGTATCGTTCGCCATTTTTGTTCTTCCGTTGTCGAGCTGCCAGACGAGGACTCTATTTGCCACACCGTTAAACATCATGTCGTAGCTCCTATGATAATAAATCAAACGCATTGTAATTCAGCAAATAATTGAGCGGCAAATAACGTCCTCGTGTGCTTTCTGCGAACGCCAACGAAAGAGCTAAAATGGCGGGCGATTATATTAAGTATTTATTGAGCCTTAGGAAGTGCATAACGTCATCATCAGCGAATCACAAGACGAACACGTTTAAATGTAGCCGACCTGCAACGTGATTGGCTGCCGGAAATAAGAGCGACGGGACTATAGAGCGTTACATAATTTCAACGGCTTACATTTCAACCACATACAAAATTACAGCAGCTGAAGGATGTACAGTCTTCCTGTTTTTATTATATTTTTCTTAAATCACAGTCATTAAATGCATAGTCAGAAAATATGTTACATAATTCTCATCAGAGCAAAAATACTTAATATTTAACCCATTTTGAGCAAGAGCAAATGAAAAATAGCTCATTTGTATAGAGAGAGTTCAAAGTTATGCCGTGGAAACATCATCGTGTTGATTATCTGACAAATTCTTACGTTGATTCTACATGTAAATTCAGTAGAAAATATACATAAAAGGTTTATTCGTACAATAGTTGATTGTATTATACAAATCATAAATGAGAATTTGATGGTGTTCGAGTAAAGGGGAGTTATTACCCGTTGTACGAATGATTGCCGATTTCGAGAGAGGCATTGGTGCTGCATTAGACGATACGATCCAGTGTTTATGCTTTAGTTCGCCTACTGGCAGCCGGCAATCTTTCGTGCAACGAGCTACAAGTCATTTTTTGTGCAAGTGGAGTTTTGTTATCAGCGGAATACACAATTTAGCCTAAGTTCTACAAATGGGTATACAAAAAACAAAAGAGTACTAGCATCTGATGTGTTTTGTGTAGAATAGTACTCGTATATTACAATACAAGATTGTAAGTGCTTTTCATAGAATCGAGGAAAAGTTTCAAAGACGAGCAGAGCGAGTTTTTCAATTTTCGAGATTTCGTAATGCACTTCACAAACGTGTATTGTACAGCATTTTTTGCACAATCATATTTTTAAAATTGCAAATGTATTTTGCATTGAAAATTTAGAGCAATATTATTCCAAAGCCTTCGCAAAACTATACTGTAATGGTAATTAAGTAACAATAAGTGCATTGTAATGGGTCTATTTCAGTATAGTTTTAATTTTGTAAAGAATGGTTTCCCTAGCAACAAGTTTCTGTGTGAGAATTCTAACTTTCAAGGCCTACCGTAACAATAGCTGTAAATACAACAAAAAGACACCATCGTGCAAAAATTATTTACAATAAGGCTCCAATGCTTTAACTCAAAACTCATTTTTATGACTTATCTTCCTTTACCCAACTAATTATGAACTGAAATGTGTCATCACTAAATCTCATTCAGCCACACGCACAACAAAACCAGAATAACTTATACAAATCAGTGGATTTACATAAAGAAAAGATACCTATAAAAATTAAATTGAAAGTCATTTCTAAGTAAAGTTCAAAAACGGAAACGTGGTGCTGCACAAACCGAAACATAATAGTGTAACAGGATGCTGGCTTGCCAGAACACAAAATATAACTTAGAATTAAGGGGTTAGGTATAGCTTTCAGCAGTAAAATTTTTGGAAATATTCAACATTTTTTCCTCCATTACTGTATCTTGTACAATAATGAAAATTGGTGTGTGTAAAACACTGTCCTTCTGCTATATGAAAATATATATATATATATATATATATATATATATATATATATATATATTTACGATTAAAAAAACTATATATTATGATGAAGCGTTTCCCTCATAACTCACAAACTTGTTAACATTTTCATGTTATCTCTCTTTTATTTTATTGCTGAAACTCATGTTTATAATATCATGCTCTTTCAACTACATTTCTTAATAAATAATATTTTTATTTTGTGTTAGAAGGAAATACTGAGATTTGATCATTTTTAAAATGAATTTATTTTTTATCAGACAATCTATCAAAAGTAGAGAAGTGATCTTGCATCATATTGTAGATATGACGTTCATAAATACACACAAGAAATTTCATCACTGAATGTTGGATAGTTTTTTAGTTATGTGGGAAAAGCTCCATCATTGCACAGTGAATTGGATTTTGAAAAAAAAAAAAAAAGTATTTTTTTTAAATAGTAAAAACATTTTTTTCATATAGCAGGATAGCGTTTTACGCATACTAATTTTCATTATTGTACAAGATACAGTAATGGAGGAAAAAAATGTTGACTATTTCCAAAATTTTACTGCTGTAAGCTGTACCTAACCCCTTAAACTATGAGCCCAAAAATAGTTGTGGATGAGGCTCTTTTTTGAGAATATTATATTTGCATAGGCTACATTTTGTTTTTATGCAAAATACTAAAAAAAAAAAAAATAACAATTTTGCTACATTTTGTTACATATCTTGTCTATAGGTCTGTTGTTTAATTATGTCTGATAAAATAACAGCCATTTCAACACCAGAATTTAAACAAAAAGCATGGTCCAAATTGTGTTTGCAAACCATAAATTTTACTTTAGGATGTTTCTCAGACATTTCTTTCCAATATGACATTGGAGCCCAACCATCTTTACTACCATAGTAGAGAAATAGAACATCACACAGTTCTTCAAAGGCTTTGTCGTCCAATTCTCTAACCTTTTCAATCTTGTCTAAGGCTAAAAACGCAACATTACGCGCTACGTCAGGATGCATATATTGCACCGTAGGAGACGTGTGGCACACGGGTATCCTTCGAAACATGAGCTGCACACTAATTATGAATTTCCTCAAAGGAAGAGGAATGAGATATAATAGCCAAGCTAAGAACAGCATAGTTTTCACAACAGTTCTGTATTGCATGTAACTCATCATAGTCTTTCCACTAGGAGATTCTGCCATCCGTTCAATCGCTGGAAATAGAAGATATGCTTTAGTGACTTTACTGCGAATTGGTTTGTTTTTTAACACTCCTAACGCCATCTTTGAACCCACGGAATGTGCCACAAGAATAATCTTGACGTTCTGAGGAACATATTTTTCTATGAAAGCGATTTTATGTTCTATCTGACCTTCTGAGTTATATAGGTGGTGGTTTCCTTCTAGCGGTGGTAGTTTAAATTCTGAGTGTGGTGGTGGTGCCGCATGGCCAGCAAAACAGACGGCCCATACCGGAATACCGAGGTGATAATGTAGTTCTTCTAGAAAACTGACGTAGAATCCGACAATGCCTGGGTTACCGGGAAAAAACACAACAACTTCTTTTTTATCCTCTTCTAGTCTGTCTTCTATCCAGCTTCCCCATGTGAAGATTTGTGTTGGTACACTGTTCACTAATACGAAACCCTCTCTCATCTTTGCTGAAACTGAAAATCAATAATCACAACGCTGTAACTTCTTTATATGTATGCTTATACATATATTTTACACTACAGATGTTTGAATAACAGCTATTCATCATTACGAGGCTTACAAGATGTGATTAGTTCCAAGTCCAGTTACGTAAAACATGACGCAACACGCCATTCATTTGAGAACTGAGTTCGTTCCGTAGTCATCCGTTAGATGGTAGGACGGTTCTATTCTCCGAACAGAGTTCCGCTCTAGATGGCAGTAACAGTCATGTTTTGATCCATTTGTTGTTGTAACGAGTTAACGACACAATGCACAATATTGTGTCAAACTTGTATTTCCTACGGCAATATGTTATCGTTATACAAGACCCAAGGTGATACAGAAATAAAAGTTGGTTCAATATATTTGAACATGCATAAATCTTACGTACTGTACTGTACAAAAGACGCAGAAACAAATATGAAATAAAAGATCGATTTTAAATCTGCTTTGGATCATTAAATTAATTAAAATACGAAATTAGTTTATTTTTGCAATACACATCTGAAAAATAAATGCATTTACAATTTAAACGTCTAATTTCAACTTTACAAATTTGTTCTTAAAGAGGTGTAATTTTTCTTTCACGTGCAGCTGAATAATTCCGTTACTGAGTGTGAGATTTTCTTTAAGTTGTTTACGTCAGTCAGGAGAATAAAGAAGTACTGTTTACATATATTTTTAGCAATGTAACTTAAATTCTCATCATTTTTGTAAGAAGCCTTGAAATCTAAGTTATATCTGACCAGCAGTTTAGATGCTGAGTGTTGGATTGTTCAGTAGAAACAGTAGATTCTAAATAACATTTAATTTTTACACATAGAGCAAAAATATTGACCGTACACAATATAGAAATTTGTTCCGTGTTTTTATTTAACGATATCCGCACTTAGAAAGAAAGAGTTTTCAAATAATCTATTCTATTATTTTGAATAAATTTTATTGAGCTTCCTCCAAGTGAAGGCTGCCTAGAAGACAAAGCTTACCATAAAATTGTTTAGTAAATGGTAGGTAAACAGTTATAATGGGGAAAAAAAGAAAACAATGGAGAAGGAAAAGAAAAAGAAATAACACAATTAATTATAAATAATTGAAAACGACTAAACAAAACATAATTAATTCCAGAAAAAAACATAAAATTTCCTAGTGTCTATTTGCTATCAGGTGATCACAGTCGTCTATTTAGCACTATATAGTTGCAAGACCCAACTTAAGAGAGCAGATCGCGATAGGAAAGAAATCAATCTATTTAAGTGTAGAAATGGTTTCTTAGGATTTTTATAGATCCCTTCACTGCAGACGTAGATACTTCAGTGACAAGAGTTTGTCCTAGACCAAACTGCTTGCAAAAATGCGCGAATCTTTTTGTGATGGTCCCTCTAGCCCCAATCAGTAATCCAATAACTTCGATCGACGTTAGATGATATTTTTCCTTATAATATGGTATAGTGGGGTCGTACAGTCTATAGTCTATAGTTTTAATGTTGACAATTAAATTCTAACTACTCTTAACTGAATACATTTTTCATGAATTGGGCTCTTCGTTTCTATAACTCGACACGAGTGGATCATAGGTGTCATTTTACATAAAGTAAAGTAACTAAACACGCTTTTTTGTGATGCACAGTTTCTGTTAAGTTTCTTTTTATATAAACTTAGTATGTTGAAATGGCGAACCATTTGCGTTAACTTAAAAAAAATTACGGCAAATAAGCTTCCAAAATCCTGAATATTAAATTCATAGTGCTACAAATTCAATTCTTTTAACTTCAAAATGATAACTATCACTACCTCTGGTTGTGATGTATAGTTTTATGGCCACATTTAAGAGTACGTTCATACTTATTCGCAAAGGTCACCAGATCTAACACCGTTGGAATTTTCTTGTGGGGATTCGTAACGGATTCAAGTGTATGGAACACCGATGGCTGGCCTTGAGGATTTGACGCGTACCTATAATCCGCCGTACGATTCAAAATCTCACTATTGGTATGCTGAGAAGAACCTGGGTAGGTTCGACATCTGCCATATTACCAGTGGTACTCATAGTGAAGTCTATTGAAGATCTTTGTAGATGTCAGAAAATATTAACAGTTTTAATTAAATGTATTTGCTATAGCTATGAACTTTCATTTTATTGGTGTTTTAAGTTGAACACGATGTAGGCCTAATTATTTGAAAATTGTTGTTGTTCAGTCAACTTCGTGGTAGCTCCAAGCCATAGGAAACTTACTGTGCGTTTTCTGCTGTCAAGTCGGAAAAATCAAGGTATTCGTAGTGTTATCGTAAGATAAACCTTCACTATAACGAAGTTAAGTTCTGTAGACATGTTTGGAAATGGTTAACTTTCACTGCATAAATTGAGCTATTAAAATACTGAGTTTTCGAGAATGAATAGTGGGGTTTCAAGGGATTATTGTGAAGTATGTATTATGTACAAAGCTCGGAACTTGGGGACTTGTGTCTTTGCACGTGGTTAAGCGAACGGACTCCAGTATCAACAGACTCCCGCTTCCAGCACGGAGGTACTGTCAGGTCTGATGGAACAACATATTGATAGTATTACAGTAGGTTGAAACACGTAATTTTATAGCATATAATATATAATAAAAATAAACATGAGAAATATAGAAATATATCAACTTTACTGTTCTCCTCTGTAAATTTTATTACAGTGTATGACTACATACATTCCAAGATTTTCGAACCCATAACTTCTTCGCCTGTTAAACCTGATTTGAAACGAGAACAATTTATTTCCACATTACATGAATTGATGGGAGCAAACTTACAATACTGAATATTTTCACTGTCACTGTTTTCCGTTCGATTTTGAGCAGTTGCTAGCTAATCTCGTGTCTGAGAAAAATAAGTGTATCCTCAATTTTTCTCGAACATAGTTTTCAATTTGTGTGTCACTACTAGGGCAGGTCCCTCTAAGACTTGATTCATGGCTAGGAACAAATTTTCCACCAATTTAAGGGACTGCAATGTCTTTCAATGAATGCATCTAGTTTGTGTGTGGCACAACTTACAAAATATAAACACTTCATTCGAAAAAAATAATGTATCTCCTCCGAATTCCTCGACGAAATTCTGTACCTAAAGTTTAAAAAAGTGATAAGTTAGCAGCTTTTACTTGTTCTGCACATTTCCTTAACTGGAACATTTAATTCAATTTTATTATTGACAGTAATATACCTCTTTTTGGTTTCAGTTAAAAGTAAGGATAAGATTTATCTAAATATCATGTCGAAACTGTTAATATAGCAAAAATTATTCCTAGATTTCCAAAAGCTTCCTTTTTACCTCTTTCTATTTTTAAACTTCTATAATACACTTTTCGAATAACACGTATTTTCTAATTCTTCAAACAGCCGTTTACCTGTAATTCTCTGATTGTCATTGGCTTCGAAATGACACAGTTTCCCCATCCGTCTTCCTGTTATTTGATGTGACCACTTTCTTAGTACACACGACTGTCCCTGAGCACTTACAGCGTGAGCTTTGTGTTCGTTGTACCTGTAACCTTACTCATGCACACGACACACAAGTCAACAAGTTCCGAGCTTTGATTATGTATATAACAGATTGAAAGTGTTTTTATTTAATCCAGAGCCGGTAACTCAAATTGCGTTCATATGTTTTATTTTCTCTCATTATTGTTATGTAATTATAATTCTACTCATCATGATAAATTGAAGCCTTTTTGTTAAATTTGTCTTGTTAAAGTAACTAAAAAAAAGATTGCGTTCATTCATTTTTATTTTCTGTCATCGTTGTCATAATAAAGTCATTGTTGTTAAATTTATCTGATCTTTTGTTTACGTACGTAACCCAAACAGATTGCGTCCATGTATTTTTGTTTCCTGGGATTGTTATCATAATAAAGTCATTGTAGTTAAATTTATCATTTCTCTTGTTAAAGCAACTCAAGATTACGTTCGTGAATTTTAATTTACTTTTATTGTTATCATAATAAAGTCATTGTAGTTAAATTTATCATTTCTCTTGTTAAAGCAACTCAAGATTACGTTCGTGAATTTTAATTTACTTTTATTGTTATCATAATAAAGTCATTGTAGTTAAATTTATCATTTCTCTTGTTAAAGCAACTCAAGATTACGTTCGTGAATTTTAATTTACTTTTATTGTTATCATAATAAAGTCATTGTAGTTAAATTTATCATTTCTCTTGTTAAAGCAACTCAAGATTACGTTCGTGAATTTTAATTTACTTTTATTGTTATCATAATAAAGTCATTGTAGTTAAATTTATCATTTCTCTTGTTAAAGCAAAGATTACGTTCGTGAATTTTAATTTACTTTTATTGTTATCATAATAAAGTCATTGTAGTTAAATTTATCATTTCTCTTGTTAAAGCAACTCAAGATTACGTTCGTGAATTTTAATTTACTTTTATTGTTATCATAATAAAGTCATTGTAGTTAAATTTATCATTTCTCTTGTTAAAGCAACTCAAGATTACGTTCGTGAATTTTAATTTACTTTTATTGTTGTCATCATAATAAAGTTATTGTTAAATTTATCAATTCTGTGGTGTTTGGGTAAAGGGAGATAAGTCATTTTTATGTGCAGATATAATTTTGTTCCCCAGATGAACACACAAGTTAAATTATACAAGTTAGTGTGCAAAAATCAAAAGAATAG
The DNA here is from genome assembly GCF_040183065.1 of Periplaneta americana. Classification (NCBI taxonomy): domain Eukaryota; kingdom Metazoa; phylum Arthropoda; class Insecta; order Blattodea; family Blattidae; genus Periplaneta; species Periplaneta americana. The sequence goes on along the minus strand of NC_091122.1, from coordinate 131,706,291 downwards.
TAGAGGTGATGTGTTTCATTTGTATAGAAAATTATTTGTAGTGAAAGTTCTAAGTTTAATTTTCATTTATCTCCGAATCAATTTTTATGACTTATCATTCTTTACCCAAACAATACAGATTTATCTTGCTTAAGTAGCTCAAAAAGATTGCTTTAATGTTTTTTTTTCTTTTCTGGGGCTGTTGTCATAATAGTAGTCATTGTTGTTAAATTGATCATTTTTCTTGTTTAAATAACTTAAAAAGTTTGAGAACGTGCGGTTTCATTTCTACCATTGTTGTAACGATAAAGCCGTTATTAAATTTATAATTTCTCTTGTTAAAATAGCTTAAAATATTTGAGAACATGCGGTTTCATTTCTATCATTGTTGTAACGATAAAGCCGTTATTAAATTTATCATTTCTCTTGTTAAAATAACTTAAAAGATTTGGGAACATGCGGTTTCATTTCTACCATTGTTGTTGTAACGCTAAAGCCGTTATTAAATTTATCATTTCTCTTGTTAAAATAACTTATAAGATTTGAGAGCATGCGGTTTCATTTCTACCTTTGTTGTTGCAACGATAAAGCCGTTATTAAATTTATCATTTCTCTTGTTAAAATAACTTAAAAGATTTGGGAACATGCGGTTTCATTTCTACCATTGTTGTTGTAACGCTAAAGTCGTTATTAAATTTATCATTTCTCTTGTTAAAATAACTTACAAGATTTGAGAGCATGCGGTTTCATTTCTACCTTTGTTGTTGCAACGATAAAGCCATTATTAAATTTATCATTTCTCTTGTTAAAATAACTTAAAAGATTTGAAAACACGCGGTTTCATTTCTATCACTGTTGTTATTAAATTTATCAGTTTTCTTGTTAAAATAACTTAAAAAGTTTGAGAACGTGCGGTTTCATTTCTTCCTTTGTTGTTGTAACGATAAAGCCGTTATTAAATTTATCATTTCTCTTGTTAAAATAACTTAAAAGATTTGGGAACATGCGGTTTCATTTCTACCATTGTTGTTGTAACGCTAAAGCCGTTATTAAATTTATCATTTCTCTTGTTAAAATAACTTAAAAGATTTGAGAGCATGCGGTTTCATTTCTACCTTTGTTGTTGCAACGATAAAGCCGTTATTAAATTTATCATTTCTCTTGTTAAAATAACTTAAAAGATTTGAAAACATGCGGTTTCATTTCTACCATTGTTGTTATTAAATTTATCAGTTTTCTTGTTAAAATAACTTATAAAGTTTGAGAACGTGCGGTTTCATTTCTATCATTGTTGTAACGATAAAGCCGTTATTAAATTTATCATTTTTCTTGTTAAAGTAACTCAAGAAGTTTGCAATCATGTGTTTTCGTTTTCTGGGATTGTTGTCGTCATAATAATATAATTGTTGTAAATTTATTTACTGAAATAAGTTCAAAGATGAGAAACTGCAGGAAGACCTAGAACTTTTGAAGAAAATGTGGAAAAAATCCGGCAGTCCTGTGTTGGAAACCTTAAAAGTACTTTACACGCCGTAGTCAACAATTTGGTCTTCCTTAATCGATTGTGCATAACGTCCTGCAGAAAAGATTCAAGTTACATGTGTATAAAATTCAACTGTTGCATGCAATCAAGCCACACGGCAAGGCGCATACGGTAGATGGAATTCATCGTCGACTTGTTACAAAGAATTAAAATAACGATGAACCAGGATTTCTAGATAAGATCCTCTTTTCAGCTGAAGCAACATTCCATATCCACACCGAATACATAGGAAATTCTCCCAAGATCAGCGTTTAGTGCTGCCTAATGCACAACAGATCCCCCCCACCCCCGAAACTCCGAAACCAACATCAACAACACCGCATGTATGTTAAATGTTATGTTTTATTTAACGACGCTCGCAACTGCAGAGGTTATATCAGCGTCGCCGGATGTGCCGGAATTTTGTCCCGCAGGAGTTCTTTTACATGCCAGTGAATCTACTGACATGAGCCTGTCACATTTAAGCACACTTAAATACCATCGACCTGGCCCGGGATCGAACCCGCAACCTTGGGCATAGAAGGCCAGCGCTATACCAACTCGCCAACCAGGTCGACCCGCATGTATGGACATGTTAGAGAACTTTGTTTCCTTAAATCAAGTAAATGGAAGACGCTGGGTTTCAGATCATCTTTCAACATGATAGAACACTGCCCCACTTAGCGCGAATCATGTGCAAGAAGAGTTTAATCTCTTTCCAGAGTGGTGGATTACCAGAAATGCACACATCCCATCGCCCGCAAGAAGTCTTAATCTCACCCCATTAGACTTCATCCTCTGGGATTGTAAAAAAATAAGGTTTACAGCGAAAACGTTTCGAATCTTGTCGTCCTCAAGGAAAGAATCAGACAAGCAATTGCAGACGTTACTCCAGACGTTCTTACCAGAGTATGGACTGAAATTGAATATCGTTATACGTGTGTCGTGCTGTTAATTGTGCGTGTATTGAAACTTATTAATGTCATTCGGGATACAGTGCTCTGTCTACTTAGTAGAATCCGTTTGAGCCTCAAGAAAGCAGAAAACAATACAACGTGGTCTGTTATGACGAGAATTCAAGCCCCCGCATACCGGTAAAGGCATCATGTCACAAATACGTTCACGTCTGAGTATTTCTGACAATCCCTTGAAAACAGCTCAAATGTTAAGGATATTGCTGGGGAATTTAAGGTAATGTTAATTAATTTACTTATTCATTTACTCATAATTAATTATTCTATTTATGTATTTATTTATTATTGAATTTAACAGATGGGTCATTCCATGCAAAAAATTGTTTTTGAGCCATGATGTCTCAAAAGTTAAAACTATTGTAGTAGGTTATTTTGTATGTTCTAAATATGAATTTCAAGCAATACTATATTGATATCTTTCATAGTTTTGAAGCGATCAGAATTTAAAATATTAGTTTAACAAAGAACACGGTTTCATTCATTGAAGTTTTCTTACTATGTGAAGGAAGACGGAAAAATTATTTCAATGCAGTTCGAAAAAGGAGAGCCTTGTTTACAAATGCCCTTAAAATTAAAATATATATATATATATAATTTTTCAAATAGTTACCCACCGTAAAATAATTAAAAAAAATATAGAACACAACATGCAATTCAGTTTTACAGACGAAAAACCATATGTTTAATTCTTTAGGGTAGGCCTATATTGATTCCACTATGAAAATTTCAGAATGTTTACTTAAATATCGTGTCAATTTTTTATAAAAATAACTCACCGAAACAAAGGAGCTCAGCAGGTAGGCTCTCCCGTCGTACAGAATGTTGCACGATCAAGGTCAGGGAGACGGACGTTTGAGATTATTCATCGTTATGAATTCTCGCGAACGCTGCGACCGCCACACACAGCAAGCGATTTTCAACCTTCGGAACAAAAATTAATAAGTTTATTAATGTAATTATCCACAGGTTTTTTTTTCAGATAAAGTCATAAAACTTAGGAGATGGATTAGGAATGAGATTTTCTTGAATACGAATGACATTTGCATGAATTTGATTTGTTGCATTCGAATATAAAACTATTTCTTTTTTTTTTTTTTTTTTTCAATCAGGTGTTTTTATGAGCATGCCTTAATATTATTCGGATTAGTCTTTAAGGTATTAAAATATGGTTATTCACATTTACAATGGCGTCTGTTTAGTTTCGATGACACTTCATATAGGATATCTGGAATATTTTAAATGATGGATAACATGTAACTGCCACCCATTTTTCAGTAATCCCTATGACTAAAATATTAATGATATGGCGATCATAGTTGGCAGTTTAATTTATTTTCATAATAACATTATATTAAAAGCCCAAAAAAATTCATGACATCGCTGACATATTCTTAAAATTTTGTATGGAATGACCCAGATATATATTATTGAAAATCAAATTGATTTCTATTAACGTTATATCAGATTTTCTTTTTATAATGAATTAACAAGAAATTGACAATTGAGTAGTAGGTACTACTAAAGGAAAAATAGTGAGAACTGTATTTTTAATATTATTATTTCACTCTTGTAAACTCTTAAGAAAGAAAATACGAACTAGTAAGACTTTGCTCAAATTAAACTAAGGCGATATCTTTTGATACATAAGTGGTTGTTATTTTTCGTTAATTGAAATTAAAACTTCTTTATCAATAAAATTGTGCGTGTCTTCAGTATTCGTGCATATATTAATATAACAAGGAGTGCATGTAAATTACTTATCGTATAAGCAGGATAAGAAATTAAACTAGGCCTATGTGTGGAAACAACAAATGTATTGTTAAGTGGGATAAAATTGACCGTGAAACAGAAATAATTAAATCATACCAGGCCTATTTGTGACTTAAAATAATATGAAATTCTTAAGAAATGGAGAAAAAAATAATGAACTTTAAGGGGACATATATGATTTTTAAAATTTCTACAATTTTCATCCAAAATTCGTGAAATTTAATCTAAATAAACAGGCCCACAATACTATTATCAGTACAAACTTTGGTGCCATTAGGGCTAATAGTTCTGAAATTATATTTTAAATACACATTTTATATTGACGTCACTAAAAAGCCTCCTTGCGTCAAAATGTTTAGTTCATATTTACTCAAAAGCTTGAAAATAGTCATGGGAGTAAAATTAATTAGTTCTGAGCTCACAAGCAAACATTCTGATGGTGTAGATAAAAAAGGTAATTTTTTTCTTCCACCATGTTAATAATGTCAAAAGAAATGATTATATAAATTTTGACCACTCGACCGCAATTAAGAGGCCGTCTAGAAAGTGATTTTCCCTGGGGCTGTGTACAGAAAAAAAGTACAATTTCATAGAAAGATTTAGGCTATTCAAACAGATACAGCAATTGTTGCGCTATTTGTCAACATATCCCCCACTGGAATTGAGACATTTGTTATACCATGGGATCAATTTTTGTATCTCTGTGTCGTAGAAGTCAGTCGCCTGAGATTGGAACCAGCGTTTGACAACCATCTGCACCTCTCTGTGGATCCCATGATGTGACAAATGTCTCAATTCCGGTGGGGAATATGTTGAAAAATTGCTCAACAATTGCTGTGTCTGTTTCAATATATTTTTCCAATGAAATTGTGTTTTCTTTCTGTTAACGGCCCCTGGCGAACTTATTTTTTTACGATCCTCGTAATTTCGGTCGCGTGGCCAAAATTTGTATAAGCACTTCTTTTGACATTGTTAACATGATGGAAGAAAAAATTTAACTTTTCTGTCTGGCCCCATCAGAATGTTTGCTTGTCAGTCTATATAGAGAGCCATAATACATTTTTAAATATTGGAACTGAATATTAATATTTCAGACAAATGCTAAATATATTTCATTTATCAACATTTAATTGACCTCTGTGAGAAGTTTCAGACCAATCTGGCAATAATTGTTATTTAATAAACTGCTTAAAATTTAAAAATCGAGAAAACAGCATAAAAACAACAAAAAACATTTCTCTCAACTCAATCACGCTACATTTGTTTATAGGCTAGATCATTTGAAGGGTTCAGAACCATAGTGGGCCAAGCGCCGTTTACTAAAACCATAGAAAACAAGGGTTAAAATGAAGTTATTACCATAATTCAATGGAAACTTATAGCAAGTAATATAAAGTATACACATTAAAACTAAATTATATGTCAATCTTCATTAAACTGTGGTATTCACTTAACTTTAACCCTTGCTTTCTCCGTTTTTAATAAATGACGCTTGGCCCACTATGACTCTGAACCCTTCATTTAAAACAGTCTAAAATATAATTTACTTACTTACAAATGGCTTTTAAGGAATCCGAATGTTCATTGCCGCCCTCATATAAGCCCGCCATCGGTCCCTGTCCTGTGCAAGATTAATCTACTCTCTATCATCATATCCCATCTCCCTAAAATCCATTTTAATATTATCCACCCATCTACGTCTCGGCCTCTCCAAAGGTCTTTTTCCCTCTGGCCACCCAATTAACACTCTATATGAATTTCTGGATTCGCCCTTACGTGCTACATGCCTTGCCCATCTCAAACGTCTGGATTTAAAAAATTCCTAATTATGTTAGGTGAAGAATACAATGCGTTCAGTTCTGCGTTGTGTAACTTTCTCCATTCTCCTGTAACTTCTTCCATCTTAGCCTCAAATATTTTCCTAAGAACCTTATTTTCAGACATCCTTAATATCTGTTCCTCTCTCAAAGTAAGAGTCCAAGTTTCACAACCATACAGAACAACCGGCAATATAAATGTTTTATAAATTCTAACTTTCAGATTTTTTGACAGCAGTCTAGTTGACAAAAGCGTCTCAACCGAATAATAGCACGCATTTCCCATATTTATTCTGCATTTAATTTCCTCCCGAGTGTCATTTATATTTCTTACTGTTGCTCCAAGATATTTGAATTTTTCCACCTCTTCGAAGGATAAATCTCCAATTTTTATCCAACATATAATTACGATCATTAAAAAAAAAGGATTTTCTTAATTTTTCAGCATTATTTCATCATGGTGTCCCCTTAAAAATTTATTCAGTGCATCTGATATCATGACTAAAATATAATTACAATCATTAAAACAAAAAAAAAATGAATTTTCTTAATTTTTCAGCATTATTTCATCATGGTGTCCCCTTAAAAATTTATTCAGTGCATCTGATATGACTAAAATATAATTACAATCATTAAAACAAAAAAAATGGATTTCTTAATTTTTCAGCATTATTTCATCATGGTGTCCCCTTAAAAATTTATTCAGTGCATCTGATATCATGACTAAAATATAATTACAATCATTAAAACAAAAAAAAATGGATTTTCTTAATTTTTCAGCATTATTTCATCATGGTGTCCCCTTAAAAATTTATTCAGTGCATCTGATATCATGACTAAAATATAATTACAATCATTAAAACAAAAAAAAAATGGATTTTCTTAATTTTTCAGCATTATTTCATCATGGTGTCCCCTTAAAAATTTATTCAGTGCATCTGATATCATGACTAAAATATAATTACAATCATTAAAACAAAAAAAAAATGGATTTCTTAATTTTTCAGCATTATTTCATCATGGTGTCCCCTTAAAAATTTATTCAGTGCATCTGATATCATGACTAAAATATAATTACAATCATTAAAACAAAAAAAAATGGATTTTCTTAATTTTTCAGCATTATTTCATCATGGTGTCCCCTTAAAAATTTATTCAGTGCATCTGATATCATGACTAAAATATAATTACAATCATTAAAACAAAAAAAAAATGGATTTCTTAATTTTTCAGCATTATTTCATCATGGTGTCCCCTTAAAAATTTATTCAGTGCATCTGATATCATGACTAAAATATAATTACAATCATTAAAACAAAAAAAAAATGGATTTTCTTAATTTTTCAGCATTATTTCATCATGGTGTCCCCTTAAAAATTTATTCAGTGCATCTGATATCATGACTAAAATATAATTACGATCATTAAAACAAAAAAAAAATGGATTTTCTTAATTTTTCAGCATTATTTCACCATGGTGTCCCCTTAAAAATTTATTCAGTGCATCTGATATCATGACTAAAATATAATTACGATCATTAAAACAAAAAAAAAATGGATTTTCTTAATTTTTCAGCATTATTTCATCATGATGTCCCCTTAAAAATTTATTCAGTGCGTCTGATATCATGACTAAAATATAATTACGATCATTAAAACAAAGAAAATGGATTTTCTTAATTTTTCAGCATTATTTCACCATGGTGTCCCCTTAAAAATTTATTCAGTGCGTCTGATATCATGACTAAAACCCTTTTTTTATAATCAAGTTTACCCCAGTTCACGGAATGAATAATAGTGAAGGAGTACGCCATACGATATACCATATAAGGTCATCTCTAAAAACTCTTGCCCGCCCTTAAGCAAAAACTGAAATGACGCCCTGATACGCAAGTAGAACTCCATGACCTTGTTGTTAACATGGCTCAAGTTCATCGCTCATCATGTCACGGAACACACCCAGTCTCTGTGGAAGGGAGGAAAACGTCCATTTCCCCGTAGGAAACCGAGCCTAGGTCCGCTGGGTTTTTTAGCCGGAAATGCTATCAGCAGGACAACAGAGAGAACGATTTGAGTAATAGCGCACGCACAAAAAAGAAGAAGAAGGAAATGAGACAAGTTTCATTAAGATTGCTTGCTTGAAAACCAAGAGCTAGATCAATCATAAATTTATTAATAAACCCGAGTCACACGGGGATAGTTTACAGGAGTCAAGTGCTTGAAGCCTCTAAACTTCATGCTATATTTGTGATCACACGGAGACATTAAACTTGAAACCATACTTGTAAAAAAGCGCGCGCTGAATGTTGTATTCGTAGTGGTGTTTGAATTCTTGTATTCTGTTATGGTTAATAAAAATCAATAGTGAACTGGCATTTTTAGTTTGGCGAAACTGAAGATGCCACCAGCACATATGAAGAGTCCACTGCAAGAATGATGGATGTCACTTTCTTATCGAAAATGAACCAAGACTGTCAATGCATAGCTTAAGACATATAGGATGTACATAGAGAGTTATATGGCATTAACACTGATAGTCATTGTCCAGTAATGAACGGAAAATTACAGTTAAGCTAGGAGCACAAAGCATTTCAAACTTTCAATTGCTTCTCCTGAAAAATGTATTGCAAATGACATCCAGCATTCTTGCAGTGGACTCTTCATATTCAAGCATGTGTGCAGCTAATTGGCGCCTTGTTATTGTATGAATTACAAAATATTCTTGAAAAAAAAAGGAAAAGAGAACATGGGTTAAGAAATGGATTCGTAGAAGAATTATGCACGGTGCATCTAATACCTTGTTGAAATAATTAGCTGAAGAAGGTCCTGCAGAATACAGGAAACATCTCAGAATGAGTCCTGTTTTAAGGATTTTTAACTTTTTCCGAACCACTTCTACGTCTGTGTTTTCGAAACCTTGTTCCATGAGTTCACTGACTAGTTTCTGGAATAATAATTCCCGCTTGTTTTTATTGAGGTATTCTTTGTCACGTATATTCCATACAAGTTCATACTTCTCATCGTTGGAATTCCACTTAGGGGCGCTCATTATTAATTTACTTCGACAATAGGCCTAAAACTACAAACTCTCTACTTGCCAAGTTGCTACAAGTTCGCATTCACACGCGGGAAGTGGTGGAGTCAAGTTGGTCACGTGACGGGAAAGTGGACACACAAGTTGACGGGTCGTCAACTCAAATTCTGCTTGACCGCCAAGTCACAACTTGACTGTCTCGACCATATCACACGGGGAAAGTCGAAGGAAAGTGGACTTGCTCCAAGCACTTGACTCCTGTAAACTATCCCCGTGTAAATTAGCCTATAAGCACATTGTGAATTACACTCACATCAATTCAACCCACACAACTTAGGTATATTTTTAATACAACTGCAGATAAGCAAATTTAGCTCGTACAGCGCGATCAGAATGATAATCATGATTATGAATAGGTACGTATGTATGTACTTACGTTCTTGCTTTCCATACAAGGCAGTCATAAAACACGTGAGTCTTATAAATCCTACAAAATGGGCACGATTCCAGTGGCGCTCTGATTGCCGTTGTTCTTTTGTCTCCTGAGTATTCTATAGAAGAGCTTATAAATATTCTCAAGGCTAAATCTGCCGATTCGAACCGCTACGCGAAAAAAAAGGTGAGTCTCCCGGAGAGAAAGTAACAAAAACTAAAAAGTTGTACTCACGCAAGTAATGTTACATAATAATAGGAGTGAGCAAGCTCATGTACAGATCCTACGAATGAAACAGGGTTATTTGACCGGTAATAGATAATAATAACATTAGTAATGTTACCATTGAAACTGAAAGTTAGAATTTATAAAACAGTTATATTACATTGCGTAACAAATTTTTAACTTTTTTTTTTTTTTTGCGCTGGGCGTGTGATACAATGTTTTCTATATAATTTGAACCTCCTGAATACAAATATGACTATAAAAAACAGTTGTTGGTTGTGATTTTTGAGAAATGTTCAAATTTATATTTATTCAAAATACTGCTTTATGGGGTCCGTATTCCAGCTACCTATAAACTGGAATTAGGTTGCCTGGTTCAAAGTATATGTGACGTCACAGCGCAGATACATGTACGTTCGTATACAAAATAGTTACGCATCCTCTGCCCTCTTCCTCTAGAAAGTGAAAATCGGGACGCAGTCATAGTGAGTAATCTTATCGATCACTGCCCTTACTAGTTTTATTAGGGCTACTTAAATAACCACACCTTTGTGGCTGATTGAAGGTTCATTGCAGAGCTTGTAATTTTGCATGGCATAGTTGAGGATATTTGAACTAATATTTTTACTGTCAATATTGACAACAGTACATATAAATTGCGTAAAATAAACGTAAAAGTGACAAAAAAAAACAGTGTACTGAAAGACACTGAAATACCAAAAAGCACAGAAAGTGTGTTGAACGTACTCGTACTAAAAAAGAACCAGTACCATAGAAAGCTCAAAATTATGAAGATATTAACTCTACGTTTAGCATGGATTTGTGTAGCCTACTATGATGTTCAATACCAATATCCCAATTAATAAATTAAATAATATCCATTGTAGGGAATTTCAAGAAAAGTACATAGAAAATTAGTAGGTTTTCAGTGATGAGCGAGATGCAATATCTTAATGAAACACGAAAAAATATCACACAATAGAAATATCTTCTACTACATCATGCACCAATAACGTCGTATACTATTGAAGGAATTTCTTGCAATATAAAATCTTTACAAGTGACATTCGTATATGTTCAAGTTTCGTAACTTAAGAATGTATGTTATTAGGCCTATTCACTGCAAAGATCACGAGGAAAATTAAGATCACGGCTCAAGCATGTGTTTACTAGTATAGCTTCAGAATGTCGGGAGTTGACTGTACCCTACGAACACGCAACGATGATGTGTTTGTTTATAGCCTTCTCCGTTGCATCATCTATGCTCGCCGTACTATATACCCAATGTGTCTTTAACTTCAGTCTTTAGGTAGCTGGAATACGAAGCGTAGTAATAACAATAAGGTTAAATATTCACTGTTCAAAAGACTGCATTTTATTTTATAGTGGGTATCAGGTACATCACGAGCTGAAGTCCAGCAATTTTTTTTTTTTTCTTTTGCGCAGGGGCCATGCTAATCTTCTCTGTATCGTTCCAATTTTAGTATATGTACCGCCGAAGCGAGTACGCAATAGCTGGTACTCCACTGTCCTTGGTATCTTTTTTCCATAGTTGAAATTTCTTGAGGAAAGCGCTCACCATGTCCATCACTTAAATCGCCATAATTCTCGGGGAATTAAATGATGCACTGTTGAACTCCTTTCGTATTCGAAGGCTTCAGAAGGACCAGCTTCTTCTTCGGATGATGAAGAAGAATCGTGAACAGAATTGGTTAGAAGTTTTTGCACAGGCAATTCAGAACTGTGAGGGACTAATCGGATGACTGATGGAATGTTTGGATAGAAGATTGTGTATTTGCTTTTAGATGTACAGTGAAACCTGTCTAAAGCGGCCATCTGAAGTTATCTTGTAAAATGGCCGTTTTATCAGGTGGCCGCTTGATTAAGGTTGCGGTTTTTTTATGAATCAGCATGAAAACACTGAATTTCATTGGCTTTTTAGTATTGTGCGCGTACAACAATCGTGCATATTAATGTCAGCCTCTTCCATTCTTGGCAACTAGCATTTTCAAAACTCGCTTGCAGTACCTCAGTTTAAATGACTGAATAGTACCTTGTTCAAGGGGCTGGAGGTGTGATGTCGTATTTGTAGGAAGAAACACCAATTTCACGGATCACATTGCGATTTTGTCGTTTAATCTTCGAATTGAAGTCGCATAGCCAATTCTCAAACAATGATGATGCCATCCAAGCTTTATTGTTGGCAGTCCACTTCACCCCCAGTAAGCCCATGTCAGCATTTTTAAAAACAACTCGGTTTCAATGATTTCCCTATCACTAAGAGTGGTTCTTTTCCTCCTGCAGCATTACAAAAAAACAGCAGGGTTATCCTGTCTTTTGCCAGCTTCCCCCTTTACAGTCTTTTTTCTTAAAACTTAAAGTTTTGTTAGGGAGGGCTTTGAAAAAAGAAACCTGTATGAAAAGAAGAAACATTCGTAAAACCTGGTCCAAATAGAGAAAGAAGAAAGAGGAGGAAAAAAAAAAAAAATTCGAATGGTTAACTACTGACCTAAAACGTAGTGTGACATTTTCTATAGAAAAAGTCCGTGTTTCAATCCTTTAAAAACGAGTAAGAATTTATAGCTGTGCAGGATCGGAGTGGAAAGTGACAAAAGAGTCATAAATAGTTACCAACTAACCCCAAGATATGGAGGGTGTACTGTTGTACATTTAGCTATTGTCCCCTGTCCTCTAACCATCGAAAAAATAGGTCAGATAGTATCCGTGAAAAGATTTTTTGTTGGACAGTGACTATTATAGTCAGGTTCCAATCCAAATAGACCCCGGCCGCTGGCCGGCGCATGAGGTGGCCGCTAAATAGAGAGAGAATTTGTACTGATCTTATGGAAAATCCAATTGGTTCCAGAGAAAATTGGCCTTTTGGCCAGGTGGCCGTTTAAATGAAGTGACCGCAAAGGCAGGTTTCACTGTACTGGTGAAGTCAAACAAAAGTAAGTCTGTATTGTGATTTGTTGGTTCCCTCCAAATCATTGGTACTGCAAACCCCATGGCTCGATTTTTCTCCTTTAACCAGTATTGTAAATTTGAGGTACAAGTTTTGCAACAAATATTAGGGGCTCATTTTTTTTAATCGTCTACTTTGCACCCGAAATATAATTCGTATGCTTTTTGAGTTAATGGAGTTAATTCGCATTTTTGTTTAACTGGAACGAACTTACCACAAATATAGCAGAAACTGTCGGTTTTGTTAAAACACTTACGAGACATTTTGCATTCCGGTATAACATAAACTATTAATTATCATTAAAGCATACTTTAAAGAAATACACGTCTTACACAGAATACTAACACTACGAAAATCTCCTGGGAAACTGAAGCGATTTCCGCTTTTACAAATGATTTTGATAGGGGGGGTCTATTGCAGAATATAAACAGTAATATCATTAAAGCTCACAGTGAAAGAAATACACATCTCAAGTGAAATGAGGTAAACTCAAGCGAATTCATACCGCGAATTTGATTTATCTCTCCAAATAGACTCGTAAAAGGGCAATAAAATAATTTTCGTTTCTACAAGTGCTTCTGTTATGGTGGCCTACTTATACTAATATTGTTTTCACATAATGGGTCGTCACATTTGTAAAACAAAGTAGTTACACACGAAATACGGTGATTTTTTTAATAAAATGCATAGAAAATTAATTATATTGTGCATATCGAAAACCCGAACTGATGGAATATTTTGTTTGTTATTTTTTAATTCAGGAGGTCGAAATTAGTAAGAATTTATTAGTTTTATGTCTGGCGCAAAATGACTGTTGACCAGTGTTACCAGTTCTGTATGGTTGTCAAACTTGGACTCTCACTTTGAAAAAAAGGAACAGAGGTTAAGGGTGTTAGAAAATAAAGTGCTTAGGGAAACATTTGGGGCTAAGAGGGATGAAGTTACAGGAGGAAAGAGAAAGAACTGCTCGCTTCGCCTAACATAATTAGAAACATTAAATCCAGACGTTTGAGATGGGCAGGGCGTGTAGCACGTATGAGTGAATCCAGAAATGCATGTAGAGTGTTAGCAGAAAAACCTGAAGGAAAAATACCTTTGAGGAGGCAGAGAAATATATGGGAGGATAATAGTAAATGGATTTGTGGAAGGTGGGATATGATGATAGGGACTGGATTAATCTTACTCAGGATAGGGATCCATGGCGGGCCTATGTGAGGACGGCAATGAACCTCCGGGTTTCTTAAAAGCCGTTTGTAAGTGTAAGTATATGTTACAATCAACTGCAACATTGTTTATTTTTTTACGGCTTCGGCGTTAAAAGAATATTGATCGTCCAGTTCAAAAGTGCGACAATTCAAAAATTGCCATTTTTTAGTTATTTATACTACTGAAAGCCCCTTTCGGAGCTCTTTCCGATTAAATATTGAGATAAGTCATATTTACAACGAAAAATAAATAAAAAAACTAAATAAACTGCTTTAGAAGTAATTATAACTATGGACTTTACTAATTCATTATTAGTACGTTTCGAAATGTATTAATAATGAACTGGAAGATTGTGATAAACTCGTCCTGAATACCGACTCATTTCTAATTGTCGTGGTTATGAACCAGAACTCTGTTCCTTTCTAACTGATTTGTTTGAAACTTTCAACTGAAGATATCTCAAAACTTGTTTTTTTGAGTTGTCGCACTTTTGAACTAGACGATCGATATATCGTAGGTCTATATTTGTAATAATGTTACAACTTAAATTACTTAATATATAAGTTCAAATTTGAAAACAGTATAAATATTATTTATTTATTTTATTTGAAGATCTAATATTCTAAATGTGCTAAGTACCAAATTTTCAAATTTCATTATTCAATCTAAGGGAGAAACATCCATATGAGAATATCATACTAAATTATCTTTGTCGTAACTCAACTGTAAGTGACTCATTCATGCGTAAAAATATGATGTGGGTATCTCGACTTATTTCATAGCGTGTTTTCATCAATATTTCAGAAAATTGTTTTTGGGCTCTTAGCACATTTAGAATGTTGGGTCTTTATTTATTTAATATTTTGTGCATAACGACTGTAATTAAGTTATGTTAAATAGGCTAAATGAAGTTAAGAAACATGGCGCGTGGAGTGACAAATAAAATGTATCTTGTAAGTGCATGTTAAAGCAATTTTTATTAAGCACGACAATAATTTAGAAAGGTGCTATATGAAAACCATTTAAAGTTTATTTTATTTATTTATTTATTTATTTACTAGCCGTACCCGTGCGCTCCGCTGCACCTGTTAGAAATAAATATAAAGTAATTACATAATTAAATTAGGACGTTTGATCCAGGTAACAACTTTTACAACAGCGCAAGATAATCTGCTTCGCTCATTACCCAATTTTTCTTGCATTGCATTTATTGCATATATATATTTTATGTATTTTAACACGATTCAATTGAGCATAGTTAAAATTTGAATTATAAAATAATGGATTGCTAAGCTAACGTACTATTACTGCATACTAAATCAGTACACTCTCGTTGTTCGTTAATTCTCTGAGATTAAAATGAATATGTTCATAAACATTATTTTAAGAAATACAGAAAACGAATGTACAGAATAGCCTATCAAATTTTCTGTGCATAAGAAGCTATTTTAATCCTACCTGTCCTCGATTTACTCAGACGTTACTGTAATAACATTATAGCATTATGTCCATCTAGAGAAACTACACTTTCCAATGGTGAAATAATAATTATACAAATCGGTTAATTTAGCTTCTGATATTACTTCATACAAACACAGAAACATTCTCTGTAGGCTATGTTTAATAGCTTTCGATTGTTGATGTCCAAGGCCCCTGTTTCTATTGTTGTTGTCCAAGGCCCCTTATAGACGAAGTCATTTGTTCTTAATTCATTGCACCGTCTTAGATGGCGTTATTTTAATTTTAAAACTCATTTATCTCATTAAATATCAGTCCTATCAAAATTTTGTAAAGAATAAAACTTATCGGAAATCATTTTTAAAGAAACTTTTGTTATGTAACATTTTTCACAAAAATCAATAATAAGCGAGATATTTCGATTTATTTAATTCAGGCCCCCTTATAACCGTAACCCCCCTTTTAAATAAAGTATTTTGAATGCCATATAGCCTAAAATCTAAGTTACAACGAACTTAATTTATATTCCAATTTTCATATAAATCGGTTCAGCCATTATCGCGTGAAAAGGTAACACATACGTACAGAGATACAAACAAAAATTTCAAAAATGCGATTTTCGGTTTCAGGGTGGTTAATTATATATGTTAGGACCAGTTATTTTTGGACAATCGAAAATTACCAGAAAAATTTCGGCTACAGATTTATTATTAGTATAGATTTATTTATTTATTTATTTATTTATTTATTTATTTATTTATTCATTCATTCTTCCTTGGTATTCATTCATTCATTCATTCATTTATTTATTTATTTATTTATTTATTTATTTAACAGGGCAAAGCCCCAATTACAATAAACAGTACAGATATTCGTTTAAAAAAAACATAGAATTCCATATAACATGAAAAATGAGATGAAACAGATACAAATGCTGGATACAAGTGTAAATACAAATTAAAATGGAAAATGAGAAAAGGAAAAAAAGGAACAGACAAATAGATACTACCTAAATAAAAGACACAGATATAGATATAAATGAAAAATACAAAATAAAATAAATGAAAAATAGTTAAGTATAGATATCATAGCCAAAAATGTAAAATGTAGCTATAATTGGCAAATTACAGAGTAACAAATAGCAATATTATATAAAATCAACTACTTTCAGTATATTAATAAGAAAATGTTTGTATTCCATGTAAGAAATGCAGAAATCTAGATCCCATGTTTTACATATTTCATTGAAATTTGAACACATTTTTAACACTGGTGAATGTTTATGTGATGAAGTGTTTGGTTTTTTATAATATAACAATTGACGATTTCTTAAATGTGATGTCCTAGCATTAATCTGGGTTTGTGATAATATTTCGCTGTTATACAGTAGACCGTTGAATATTTTATACAATAAAAGTTGCTCAGCAAGTAATCTGCGACTGGCAAGAGACATTAAATTAAATTCAGCAAGTAGATTGTTGTACGAAATTTTGTTATGGAGGGCCGAACAATGATATCTTCTAAAATACAAATATCTAGAGAATCGTTTTTTAATTTTTTCAATTTGATTACTATGTGATTTGCAAGTGGGTGACCAAATTACAGAGGAATATTCCAATTTAGCGCGAACGTGACAATTAAAAAGGAGTGTCAAAGTCGAAGTGTTTTGTAAAGTTTTTGAATTTCTAATAATAAAAACCATATTTTTGAAAGCATTATTTGTTATAAAGTTTCAGGGCCGTATTCATAGACATTCTTAGCGCGGGCTTCCGGTGGATAATAGCGAACTAACGTTTTTCGTATTCATAAACCAGTGTTAGCGACGCGATATGATATTATGAATCCTGTACAAGTAACCAGTCGATAGCCGGGGCTAGTTTAGCACGCTCTTAGCGCGGACTAGCGAAATGTCAATGAATAGCACCCCTAGTATTTAAAAGTAATTCATATAACAATAGTAACAGTACAAGAAAATATAGAGATATGTGATTTAAACGGTGCGAAAACGAACATAAAGGAATGTTAAAAACTCAAATGATATTTATCTTCAGTAGGCTATTAATATCGACATATCTATTGAGTGTCTGTGAGAAACATGTACGCCAATTTTGTAACTTCATTTCGATAAATACGCAAATAGTTACATGGATACAGTAGTTGTAGTATTGACCTGAAAAGTAACGGTAGAAGAATACGGCGATGCTGTTCAAACTTTTACAAAGTGTTTACAAAACTTTCTTTAGTGCTGCTAATCTGAAGTTCTAAAATAGCCGACTAAAGTAAAAGTACGTACAGTAGACCTACAGTCGGACGAAGTTAATATTGAACTCGTGATTCTCAAGCTAGCTAGTAATAACAATTTAGCGAACTTTCCCAAATTGCATAGGCTATTCAGAAAAATTGGCAATTGCGGAGTTAAGGCGTGGGTTATGGTGTGAAATGTTCGATAATTTTGAGGAGCAAACTAACAATACGCAAATTCATAATCATAAGAAAATCAAACCAAAAGAAATCAATCACAACCAAATTTTCAAAACCTGATATGTCCATTTAAAAAAAATGGTACAATTAGCCTACGTAACAAACGAAGATATTTATGTAGTGAAATTTTATATGAATCACTACAGAAAATATTTTGTTGATTGTAGAGATGTAGGCTACCCTGTGTTTTTGTCATTTGAAGTGCAGTAGTGGCAAAAAAAACCGGACCGACCCTTGATTTCAGAGCTTTGTTCACCCCAGAGCACGATAGACTGGTAACTAAGACTTTCGTGGTTCGAATCCTGCCTGGGAAGGAAACTTTTTTTGTTCCTTATTCAAATTTATTCCCAATACCTTTCGATTGCAGCGATATTCTACTACTTAATTAACTTATTATTCCCAGAACATGAATTTTACCAGCAATCGAAAAGTATTGGGAATAAATTTGAATAAGGAACAAAAAAAAAGTTTCCTTCCCAGGCAGGATTCGGACCACGAAAGTCTTAGTTATAGCTCGCGCAAGAAACGATTACCGAAAACCAATGGTGGCGTTGCTGTCTGTTTTGTCGTGTGTATGTAGGCACGCCGAGCCGATGGAAGTACTGTCTCTTCCAAGAAGATGAATAAATGAGGACATCGCTGTGAAAATAAAGGACGTAGGAAGAGAAAAAATTCGAAGCTAATTAAACGCGCAACATATGTTTACTAATGAAATAATAATACCGTGCGATACAATTCATGAAATTGATACTAAAACTATGTGTTGTACTAGTAGACTATATTGTAAATCTCGTCTGTATATATATTTCATCTAGACTGTGACTATAAATTAAGTCTCTATAATAGTATTAAGTTTTTTGACTTGTTCCATATTCTAGCTGTAAAGCAATGTATAAATACCATGGAATATTAATAAATACAATACAATACAATACACGTATTCACATGCAATGGAACAAACTAAAGTCGTAATGTAACTATCACAACGCAAGACTGATCCTATCGATGGCATTTCTCTTCCGACTGTACTCTTGAATATCATTCAAGTTATCTCGTGACTTTTCCTCTCGCCCGCTCTTCCTTATCGCAGTGTTTGATTCGCATTCCTTCCGTCGGTAATCCGTACTTGCGAGACCTATACAATGTTGCCAACTGGACGTAAGTTCCGTCAAAAGTGACGGAATTTCAACGTAGTGGACGGGAAAAGAATGGCTTTGACGGGTGACGGATTTTCTGTCGGAAATAACAATTTACATCGTCTTTTGACTTGTTTAAACTGCTGTCATTTTATTTGTTTAAATTTGTTGGGATTTTACTTTTTCATTGAACTGTGCCGTGGAGTAACGGTCAGCGCGTCTGGCTGCGAAACCAGGTGGCCCGGGTTCGATTCCCGGTCGGGGCAAGTTACCTGGTTGAGGTTTTTTCCGGGATTTTCCCTCAACCCAATATGAGCAAATGCTGGGTAGCTTTCGGTGTTGGACCTCGGACTCATTTCACCGGCATTATCACCTTCATCTCATTCAGACGCTAAATAATCTTAGATGTTGATAAAGCGTCGTAAAATAACCTACTAAAATAAAAAAAAATTGAACGTGCCGTGCCTATATAACGTCTTTGGTGCCATACCATGTTAAAGAATCCCCTGTTTAAGATTTCCTCGTAGTAATCAAGTCAGAGGTTAACGAATTAATATTTTAATCGAGACTGGTAATTAAGTTACCGGTATGTTAAAATTTGCTTTTTATTTTATATAGATATATTGAGTGGGTCTTTTTTTTTAATTTTGACGGTTTCTGACGGATTTCCAGGTGTTAGACTGACGGGGATACAATTTATCTATTGGCAACACTGGACCTATACCAGTCTATCGTACTCTGGAGTGAACAAGGCTCTGAAATCAGCTACAAGTGTCGGTCCGGTTTTTTTTTTTTTTTTTTTTGCCACTACTGTATATTTTCTGAAAATGGACATGTCAGGCTATGAAAGTTTGCTCCTGTGGTGAATGTGCAGAATATGAAAGAGGATGCTATACAGTATTTGTGGTTATTGTAAATAGGAATAGTATTAGAACAAGATGGTTAGAACAGTGAACGGAAACAGACAAGAGTATCAGCAGAAGAAGAAGAAATAGTATTAGACTTATTTTAGCAGTAAGAAATACCAATTGTTTTGTAGTAGCTTACAAATATTATCTTAGCAGAGATCATTTTGATTTAGTAATTTTGTTAATCTTATCAGTTGTTAATAGTATTCCATATTGGGTAGGTCTACCTCAAACTTTTATGAAAGGAATCATGTTAGTTTTAGAAGAAATTATTTTCTCAAATATTTCGTAACGTCTTATGGACGCCCAAGCCCGGTGTACCGTTCTAAGGAACATTCAGGATAACCGGGATGATGCTTACGTTCAATATTCAAAATTTGTAGATTCCAAAGGGAAAAAACAAAATGGTGTTCCACAATTATTGTAACATTTTTCTAGCAACCTATTCGTTTGAATTTGCGTTGAATACGTTTTAATTTAGCCCAGTCATTATTATTATTATTATTATTATTATTATTATTATTATTATTACTACTACTACTACTACTACTACTACTACTACTACTACTACTACTACTACTACTACTACTACTACTACTACTACTACCACCACCATGTATTATGGGTCCCTATCACCACGCCATGGCTCGTCCTCAGGTTGCGGATAGAGAAGACGGCCTCCAGATATGGAGAGTAGCTGCGAATATGTTGAATAAGCAGTCGTGGACAACCGATTAGGGATGGTCCTCCAGCTTGGGGGTTGGGCGAACGGCTAACAACCTATCACCGTAAAAACAGCTTGTTACGAATTCCTACAATAAGCCTCGGAATGGAACTGGTTCTCTAGCACGACCACAACAAAGGAATAAGGTTATGAGGTTTGGTACCACTTTCTGAAGTCGAAATTGCGATAGAAAATCTGAAAAAGTACAAGTCTTCAGGTATCGATCAAATTCCAGCAGAATTAATACAAGAGGATGGAAGCGCATTATCTAGCGAAATTTATAAGCTTATACTTGTTATTTGGGAAATGGTAATTGTACTAGAATAATGGAATGAGTCCATAACTGTACCTATTTTTAAGAAGGGGGACAAGACTAACTGTAGTAACTTTCGAGGAATATCACTTTTGTTGACGTCGTACAAAATTTTGTCCAATATCCTATTGAGAAGATTAACTCTAGCCTATATGTAGATGAAATTATTGGGGATCATCAGTGTGGTTTTAGACGTAATAGATCGACTGTTGATCAGATTTTTTGTATGCGACAGATATTGGAGAAAAAATGGGAGTATAAGGGTACAGTACATCAGTTATTCATAGATTTAAAAAAGCATATGATTCGGTTAAGAGAGAAGTTTTATATAACATTCTTATTCAATTTGGTATTCCCAAGGAACTAGTTCGATTAATTAAAATGTGTCTCAGTGAAACGTACAGCAGAGTCCGTATAGGCCAGTTTCTATCTGATACTTTTCCAATTCACTGCGTGCTAAAGCAAGGAGATGCACTATTGCCTTTACTTTTTAACTTCGCTCTAGAATATGCCATTAGAAAAGTTCAGGATAGCATAGAGGGTTTGGAATTGAACGGGTTACATCAGCTTCTTGTCTATGCTGATGACGTGAATATGTTAGGAGAAAATCCACAAACGATTAGGGAAAACACGGAAATTTTACTCGAAGCAAGCAAAGCAATAGATTTGGAAGTAAATCCCGAAAAGACAAAGTAAATGATTGTCTCGTGACCAGAATATTGTACGAAATCGAAATATAAAAATTGGAGGTTATTCTTCGAAGAGGTGGAGAAATGCAGATATCGTGGAGCAACAGTAACAAATATAAATGATACTCGGGAGGAAATTAAACGCAGAATAAATATGGGAAATGCCTGTTACTATTTGTTGAGAAGCTTTTGTCATCTAATCTGTTGTCAAAAAATCTTAAATTTAGAGTTTATAAAACAGTTATATTACCGGTTGTTCTGTATGGTTATGAAACTTGGACTCTCACTTTGAGAGATGAACAGAGGTTAAGAGTGTTTGAGGATAAGGTTCTTAGGAAAATATTTGGGGCTAAGAGGGATGAAGTTACAGGAGAATGGAGAAAGTTACACAATGCAGAACTGCACGCATTGTATTCTTCACCTGACATAATTAGGAACATTAAATCCAGACGTTTGAGATGCGCAGGGCATGTAGCACGTATGGGCGAATCCAGAAATGCTTATAGAGTGTTAGTTGGGAGGCCGGAGAGAAAAAGATCTTTGGCGAGGTCGAGACGTAGATGGAAGAATAATATTAAAATGGATTTGAGGGAGGTAGGATATGATGATAGAGACTGGATTAAACTTGCATAGGGACTAATGGCGGGCTTATGTGAGGGCGGCAATGAACCTCCGGGTTTCTTAAAAGCCATTTGTGTGTAAGTAAGTGACTGTAAATCCTCGTGAATCACCCTGTATACGTAAAGGGGAATGGCAGGCGATGTGAAATAGCACTATCACTAAGTTACATATGGGCTACTCTTTGCGAGCATTACACCAAAAGTCGCAAATTGAGAAGTTCTCGAATTTTATTTCAACGGACATTTCTGGCAGACTTTTTTTTTAAGGGAGGTTCAGGGAAGTTGACGGCTTTGGTAGAAAACGTATTTGTAATCCAACCATTAGCTCTGACCATTTATGAGAGGTATATGTGTATTTTAAATTTTACGTACCCGCTGAAAAGTCTTTGCGCACCCTCAGTTGAATACCACTACTCTTTTCGAGCCATTACCAGAGCTGGGTAATAAGTAGTTTGTTGGATCCAGGATGCGAATTAACGTGGGGGATGGGGGGGACTTCCTCCCTGTTGGAAAGTTATCCTCCTCACATAGATTCATATTTAGATACATTCCTGCCAGGAATAACTTCTTGCCCTCTCACAAAAATGTAATTGTTTTAATACGAGTGTACATTATAAAGTATAAAATAAACAAAGAAAATAAAATTGATGTATTATCATCACTGCCAAGCTGACAACAATCAATATTTAGGAATTATACTTCTTATTTTGAGATGCAAGACAAGCAACTCAGTGCGACCGAGCGTTGAGCCGTATCGATTGAGGATAATAATAATTTCAAATTCAAATTCAAATTCAAATTTATTTACAATTTACATTTGAATTTACATTTGGATAGATACCCGAAATGAGCATATGCTCGTGCTCGGGTACAGTCCAGTAGTCTACATAAATTTTACAGGGTTCAAATAATAATGCTGATGATATAAAATAATAGTAACAATAATAATAATAATAATAATAATAATAATAATAATAATAATAATAGAATAGTCGTGACAGAAATGATACAAAGATTGTAATACAAAATAATTCATTAATAATAATAATAATAATAATAATAATAATAATATAATAATAATAATATAATAATAATAATAATAATAGAATAATCGTGACAGAAATGATACAAAGATTGCAATACAAAATAATTCATTAATAATAATAATAATAATAATAATAATAATAATAATAATAATAGTGATAAAACAAAAATATTTACAATAATAAAATAAATACAAAGACGGATAAAGTAAAATATAAAACCACTAGCGAGAGTTAACACAACTTAAATAAGCATATAGCCTAATAACCGGAAAAAATGCCAAACTCGAAAATCAACAGAAAAGTTCATTGTATCGCAGACGACAGCAACCGCCGTATTGACATTGTGTTGTGCATTATTGTATGGTATTCTCTATCTGGGATTCTATCCCCCGCCTGATCAGAAATCTTAATTCGCACGTTAGTTGGATCAGTTACCAGAAGTTAGGTAATAATTCTGTTGGATCAGTTACCAAGAGCTGGAGAATAACTCATGGTACAAGTCCTAAAGATTGGTTTCCCTTTTCTTATGCTTCATTATGACAGAGCAAATGCGTAGTAAATATTGGTTGATTTTACGTCCACGTCAGTGCTAAAATAAAAAGATCTCGTGCCACATTGAATGTCTTCAAAGTCTTAAAATTGCACTTAACTTGCAGAATTGTTGGCGCCATTATGGACATACGAGATAGTCTGGAATTAAGTTTGCCAGATAGTATATCAAAACGCTGGATGAAACAGTGGAATCTTTTTAATTCGAACCCCAAAGGAAATAGTAAAAATTCTAATTATTCAAAGTTAAAACTAACGGAAATCCAGTACTAAAGAAACTCTGTAGTGGAATTAATCGTATCTCGGCACTGATCACTGAAGAAAGAATGAAAAGAATTAGGCCTGCTGTTCTCATATAAAGTAAGCCGCCGGCAAAAAAGAAGCTTTTGTTATACACGTCACCTCGTATTATGTTGTACATTACCACACAATTCAAACCACTCACTTGAAGGAGTTCGTGATTTTTGTTTGTTTTCACATTATGCCACGTGATTATAAAGGGCTTGGAGGTGGGGAAAGGTGTAGCGGGTATAATTGAGGTACTTCTGTAAACAATGGCGCTGTACAGTCCAAACTTCTAGTATTATTTACCTGTCAATCACAAAATAAGTGAAATTCTTAACAGCAATTAATAAGAATTCCATGTACAGTCGAACTTGGTCACAGCGTCATCGAAGAGATTGATGGAATGACGTTGCAACAAAGCAGCGCTCATCAGCACAGTGCATCCTCGGGTTAGCGTCTCTTACCCGCGGATAAGAGAGAGCACTATCGTGCATCCTTGGCTGCTGGCGGGTAGGGGAGAAGTGGGTACAGTAAGACAGGGAGAACAGTGAGACATTTTTTATTAGATGGCAAATTTTGAGGTTGAGATGCTAGTAACAGTGGAGTTGTATGTTGCTTGAGTAAAGTAACAGTATTTTCATACTCGATTTTATTCTAGTTATAAAGGTGAGTGATGAAAAAATAATTCGTAATTTTTCACTCTAGAAGTAAAATTTTGACTTGTGTTTAATGAAGGTTATATTGGTATACAAATGAGATATACATATGAATGTTTTGTTACCTAATACTATGGTATTTGAGGTTATGTTTGGCAAAGTTTCATCTTTCTTGTTTTAATTTTGAAGTGATGGCGTCATTTTTAAACGAACTCTGCGTAAAGGGAACAGTGAGACATGCCATTGAAGGGTACACTGAGACGTCTCACTGTTCCCATGTACCAATGATTTGCAAAAACAAACTGTAATTATAATACATTTACCAGTAACTAACATTAAAAATGGACATACTAGTAACCAATTTAGGAACTATAGCTTAAAATAATGGATACATTACATTTTAATGGTTTCATAAATAAAAAATTATTCACAAAATTTAAGAAAACGTAAAAAAAATAACAAAGTATTAAATTAAATTCTTATAATTATATGCTTTGTTGTCACCAAAAATTCATTTCATTTTTTCGCAAAAGTTCGAAATGTCATGGAAAATTCACTTTTCCAAATGTTCCAGATGTTTCAATGGTTTCGAAGTCAGACATCAAAATGATTCTAAATAAGTCTACAGAACATGACAAGATAAAGAGACAGCAAGCTTTTCTTTCTTTTGAAATAAAATATGTAAATCATTTCAATGTCCGTTAATAGACACTGTGGTGTCTCACTGTACTCTCCTAAATGGGAACAGTGAGACATTTGCATTTTTTTGACAAACACGTATTGTATATTATGTCCTTTATCTATTAACATTTTTGTTTATGTATTATTGTACTCCATGTTTTAATGTCTATTTCTATTGCACTTGATTTTAAAAATACTTGAATTATCACTTGCATACATATGTCTTAATAATTTGTGTCTCACTGTAACCACTACTCCCCTGTGCTCTCCCCCTCTTCCTGCTGCACGACGAGGCATATAGGGATATCTTATGCGAAGTTTTACCGTTAGATGGAAGGGGCGTTCCATGCGGCACATGTTTTAGGGCTATATTATGTCATATGCTACAGTTCATTACGTTCTCCCATTTGTTGGTTTTCTGTGCGTGTCAAAATTATATTTATATTTAATCTAGTATAATTTAATTTCATTCAGTATTTTCTTACCTCATAATTTAATTTCATTTATAATAAATAATAGCGTAAATTTGTCTTAATACTGGGAAATACCCGTTAAGAGATGAATGAAGAAATCTGCAGTATGCAGAATATACTGTAGATAAGAGTAAATTGAATGTTTATGAATCTAAACGAGAACTTTGAGAACGAGGTACACGAATAACAAAAAATGGGAACTTTGTAGAAGGTGAATATTGCCTCTTTGATCATTAGTATTGTAAGTACCATATGCGAAAAATAAGATATGCAGCCATCAATGTGTCCATATGGAAGGGACTATCGTTCTTGAATTCCTCGTATTTTATCTCTAGTTGCAGAGAGATCAAATGCAATTTTTAATAGGATGATAAAATATGATCGAAGTAGTAGGCCTATCACGATTATTCGTCGGTTTTGTAGGTTAAGGACATGGAGGTTTGAATATGTAGGATAATTTTGAAAATTTGAAATTAAAACATGATTTTTAATAGTTAGTCTACATTAAAGGCATTATTCACCAAATGGATTTTTTTGAGTCAAGGTTCCCTTACTTTCTTATTTCATACATAGACTATATTATTTATAGGTGTATATATATTTTCACTATGGATCGTCGTGGATAATAATCATCCCATTTATTCGAGAGTATAGGCTACTGTAAGTCTAGTATCATCCCATTGTAAAATGCAGGCGTAAACTTCGGAGACTCCTACAAGTACTGAATATAATCTAAGCTAACATAGCTTGCTGTCGAGGTTGCATATATTTTTATTACAATTTTTCTCTGCCCCTTCCAAAATTAAACTGTAGCCAGCAATTAGCAATTCCTTACTTGAAGTACTTTTGTTTAATATTGAAGTGCAATTTAATTAGTTAGCCTATATTTTTTAAGGTTGAAAGCATATATTCAGAATCTTTCGGGACCTGATTGAAGGCAAAAAGCTTTCCCTGGTTTTTACATATAGGAACACAACAACAATTTTTCATTTTTAGTTGTTTTTTTAAGAGTATTTAATATACTAATACACTACACTAAATCCTCAATGTTTATATACTGGAAAACAAATCCACACGAAAAAATCATCCCTCAAAGTACACGCGCGCTATCTGTTGGCGCTAGTTCAGGATATCCCTATTACGACGCACTGCTTACCCGTTACCCATTTCAGCGAGTGCTGACGACCACTGCTATAAAGTTGTCCCTATAAGAAACAATAAATTAATGCAGAAAATAAAACTCCAACAAGAAATACATTCACAATTTTAATATTAATTTAAATATTTGAAGAGAAATAATAGCCAGGACGAATTATCCAATGTTAAATTAATCAGTCTCCTCTGCAATAGTAAAAGTAGTGAAATATTGACAGTAATACACAGTTCCACTGATATAACGCAAATTAGGGTAATCACCATATCTTATTGCCTGGCACTGCCGCTGGAAAAAATCTATCCGAACTGGATTGTTTTGGTCTGCAGGTGGAATTAATGGAATCACGAAATACAACGCAAAAACATCGCAAGTATGGTCGGAATTTCACTCGTGTATAATTATATTCGGAATCCTTTCTGAGCGAGTATAAATTGATTTGATGTAGTTTATAGCCAATCGGTTGATGACGGTGACGACGGGGGTGGTGATGGTGGTGGTGGTGGTGGTGGTACGAGGAGAACACAATTTGAAAGATGCGAGTATGCTTTCTTTGCGGGAAAGAAACTATGTGAGCGCCAAGCAGATAGGCCACTTGTCTCAATTCATATGTCGCTATTTCACCAAATGAATCCAGCAAAATTTTGAATGTGAAAAGACGGAAAATTGATATAACCTTTAAAAAGTGAAAGGAGTAATGTCGTAATAGCAAAGCACCATCGAAAACGAGGCTTTGTAGCAGCCTACCAGCCGGCAATGGAATGAATTTCGGGAGAGGGGCACTACGACCCAGCACTGCGATCTTTCAAGATCTGTTGCGCTAACTCTCAAATTAGGCCCATTCCCAAACCCACATCGGCTGACTACATTAAGGTTCGCTGCGTACCCAAATTTCGAGCAGGCAACCCCACTTATTATTAGGCCAGCCCTCTCCGTGCGTCACCAACCGGTGTTAGGGGAATAGTATGGAATGATGAACTGGATGCCTAATATGGGGAAACCCCAACTGCAACCTTGTCTGCCACAATTGTTACTATGGATTTTTAATTGAACAACACATGGCAGGAGACAAATAGCCATTTCCATGGAAGGAAGATGATAATAGTAATAATAAGACCTAATACTAATAATAATAATAATAATAATAATAATAATAATAATAATAGTAACAATAGTGAAGGAGACAAATAGCCATTTCCATGCAAGGAAGATGAATATAGGCCTATAATAATAGACATAATAATAATAATAATAATAATAATAATAATAATAATAATAATAATATAATAATAATAATAGTTATAGTAATACAATTTTTAATATGGGAAATGCCTGTTATTATTCGGTTGAGAAGCTTTTGTCATCTAGTCTGCTGTCAAAAAATCTGAAAGTTAGAATTTATAAAACAGTTATATTACCGGTTGTTCTATATGGTTGTGAAGCTTGGACTCTCACTTTGAGAGAGGAACAGACATTAAGGGTGTTTGAGAATAAAGTTCTTAGGAAAATATTTGGGGCTAAGAGGGATGAAGTTACAGGATAATGGAGAAAGTTACACAACGCAGAGCTGCACGCATTGTATTCTTCACCTGACATAATTAGGAACATTTAAATCCAGACGCTTGAGATGGGCAGGGCATGTAGCACGTATGGGCGAATCCAGAAATGCATATAGAGTGTTAGTTGGGAGACCGGCGGGAAAAAGACCTTTGGGGAGGCCGAGACGTGGATGGGAAGATAATATTAAAATGGATTTGAGGGAGGTGGGATATGATGGTAGAGACTGGATTAATCTTGCTCAGGATAGGAATCAATGGCGAGCTTATGTGAGGGCGGCAATGAACCACCGGGTTCCTTAAAAGCCAATAAGTAAGTAAGTAATACAATTTTTTGTCGCTACCTCACGCCGTTTTATGTTTTTAAATCGAGGTAGAGTGGTTTTAATTAATCCTTTAAACTCATTTCCGTTACTTTTTTCTTTTAGTGTTCTATAAATACGTAAGTAATAATATTGAAGTGAATCAGGCATTAGTCTATATTGATTAAATTAGCACTAAGCACAAAGTTTCGATTAGAATGTCAAATATAAACACTGTGCTTGTAGAAGAGAGATAGAAATAGAGATGGATCACTTAGTTTCGAAAAAGGTCTTCATATAAATTAGTCATGTATTCGTTGTATATTTTCCATTAAACACGATCGAAGCTCATACCGTTCTCTGTTTCTCTTTCTCTCAAATAATTTATAAGCATTTGATGCATTTCCCGGGAACAACAACTAAACTGCTAAGAGAAGAGTTTGCGTTTAATTTCTCTGATCACTACGTTAAACTGCCTGAATGGTTGGGTATTCACTTTACACAATAAACATGCGTGTTCTAACGTAATAGAAAAGGGCAGGAAAAAAAAACGGTTCGGAGTAAGGCTCGTTCAATCAGCGTTCCTTGAATGAACAAAACAAAATACAATTTACTCGATGTGTGTTATTTTAACATTCTATTTAGTTAATCAGAAAGTTAAATTTAATACACCATTCATTCATTACTCATTCGTACTATGACAGTAGAATTAATAACATTGTAATTTATGGTGTTGAAGAGCGAAATCATGAAAAAGGAATTGATACTGGTTTCGTAGTGTTAGAATTATTAACTAAGTATTTCAGTCTAAACTTGGACATAAGTGCGATTAATAACGCGTATAGAGTCGGTAACGGAAAAAAAAGACCAATTATTGTGAAATTGAACAGTTACTTTATCAAAGAGCACATCATTGCCAATACGCGTCAACTCAAAGGCACAAATATATTCATAGAAAATGACTTTGCAAAAGAAATTAGAGAGAAAAGAAAGAAACTAATTCCAATATTAAAAGAAGCTCGAGGTAAAGGATTGAGGGCAACTTTAGTAAAAGATAAAATGAAGATAAACGGAAACATAGTTAACGTAGAGGCCTTAAATAATCAATTCACTGAGGATTTATTAAGTTGCTGCAACAACAGAAATAACGAAATAGAGACTTGTGAAAATAGAGCATCATCGACACCACACATAAACAGAAGTGCATCACGAAACAGGAAGTCTAGAAGCGTAGAGAGGACTGATAAGAAAAGTAACTCATCAAGCGGGCAGAAGGAATCAGAAATAACAAATAGAAGAATTGATGAGCTTACGGCAGTGAATGATATTAGAGCATACCTAAATAAACTAGACAGCACTGTTTTCACAGATCCCTTTAGAAGAAAGAAGAGTGAAGAAGGAAAACCTTGTATGGAAGAAGAAGCTGGAACCAGTGAAGATGCTGTTTGGGGAGCTGGGGCACAGACTGAGAGAACGACCAGTGAGGGTAGTCCGAGGCGCGCAAGTGAAGACCAATTAATAAGAATGACACATGCCGTTGGTAGTCCGGGGTGCGCGAGAGGATGTGCTACAATTTGGAGGAGCTGTGCGATACCGACCGATGAAGTAGAAGCAGGTGACGAACAGTTAATAAGAGGTAAAATGACAAATAGAAACTCTAACAGAAATAAAGTAGATTCAATCAAAACTATAGATACTGAACGAAACTACCTACTAAGAGATAGGCATCAGCAAAGATTAAATTTTCCTAAAATCAGAAAAACTTATTATTAATTAAATAAGGTAAGAAGACAGGTTTTGAAAATAAGATAGAATTACGTCAAGGTTTTTTTTTTAAATAAAAAAAAATTGAAAATAGAGAACTAAGGTAGTTATTAAGGTATTCCGATAGTTATATTAATTAGTAAAAGTTCAGAAGTAAATTTGACTTTATAAATTGGTTAACTAATATATTTTAATTTCAATAAGAATGCAATTATAATAAATTTATTAGATCATAATAGAAATCATAATAGAAATGAATCGATAATGAATACATGCGACATAATGATGAAACTAAATTGAGGTTGATTATGTAAGCAATTTGTCAAGCTTGTTTTTAAGCAGGCATGCGGTAGTCTTCGTAGAAGTTACGCAAACGTTTCTGCTGACATGAAAATATTGTAAGAAAGAAAGATTAACCTACATATGGAATGTACCGATTCAGCTATTTCAGGTTCATGACTTACAGGATGTCGACATCTGATCATCTAATTGGAATAATAAATTATTATATAAAATAAGACCTAAATATTACAATTAGATTTTGAAAAGGAGCAAATAAATAAGGTTTAAAGTCTTAAGGGTTATCACGATTGGTTTAAACATGCACTAAAACAAGACGTAAGTGCAAGTTTGAACCAATAAATTATTGAGATTTGCGATAGATTAATTAGTTTAGGAAATTGTATATTTATTATGTAGAACTACATTTGTATATAGATCTTTTGTTAAATTATTAAGTTTTGTACTTTTGTGAACAATATCAATAAAGCTATCTACTCATTCGTACTACTACTACTACTACTACTACTACTACTACTACTACTACTACTACTACTACTACTACTACTACTGCGATAAATGCCCTTTGCCTGTTGATTCGGCGCTGCAGTCGGGCGTGGGTTCGATTCCCGATTGGGATGATTACCTGGTTGAGTTTTCCCATGTTTTCCCAAATGTAAGGTGAATGTCAGATAATTTCACGTCAAATTCTCTGTTTCATCTCGCCAAATACCACTTTGCTATCACAAATCATGGTCTAAGGTAGCGGTGACCAAAACTCGAACTGCAGTGATCACTAGGGTACGGATTTTTAGGTCGTTAAAATATAATTTTAGGTGCCTAAAATAGGCTTAAAAGTGTAGAAAATAATCTCTAAAGAATTGAAAATAGGCTCTAACAAAAAATAATGTTTTCTTTAAAAACATGTTCCAAATCATCAGGAATTCACTTCTAGAATTTAATAATTTTAAATGCTTATACACCATTACCACCAATAGTACTAAAAGTACAAGAATGACAGATATCTAACTAGTTATACATAAACTAAACAATTAAATGAGAAAAATAAGTTTTAGACATAAATTCAGTACACAAGTCAGATATAATCATACGATGAAAGAGTAATGGAACGGAGAAAAATTCTCTCCGACGCCGGGATTTGAACCCAGGTTTTCAGCTCTACGTGCTGATGCTTTATCCACTAAGCCACACCAGATAACACCCCGGCGCCGGACAGAATCGTCTCAGATTAAGCTCCAACTCTTGGGTTCCCTCTAGTGGCCGCCCTCTGCACTACGTCATAGATGTCTATGAACGTAGGACCGAAGTCCACACATGTGCTGAGGTGCACTCGTTATGAGTGACTGGTTGGCCGGGATCCGACGGAATAAGCACCGTCTTAAATCACGAATATATATGATATGCGTAAATCACTTCGTGATTTAAGACGGCGCTTATTCTGTCGGATCCCGGCCAACCAGTCACTCATAACGAGTGCACTTCAGCACATGTGTGGACTTCGGTCCTACGTTCATAGACATCTATGACATAGTGCAGAGGGCGGCCACTAGAGGAACCCAAGAGTTGGAGCTTAATCTGAGACGATTCTGTCCGGCGCCGGGGTGGTATCCGGTGTGGTTTAGTGGATAAAGCATCAGCACGTAGAGCTGAAAACCCGGGTTCAAATTCCGGCGCCGGAGAGAATTTTTCTCCGTTCCATTACTCTTTCATCGTATGATGACGCAGAATATCTGCATGGAAATATCATATGTACTCCGGTATATTAAAATAATATACGGATATAATCAATTCTTACCAAGCCTTGTCCGTTAATATCCATAATTAGCTTCACAATAAATATTACTAATACTTTTTCTAAATTTTCAACTAAAAAGCAATGCCGTCTGTCACTCAATAGAAATATGTATGCCGAAAATGAACGCTCCACATCCACTGAAGTAACATGAACGTACGGTATTTCAATTTTGACACTAGTTGGACAGGAATGTTCCATTCTAAATCCGTGTTCTTTCCTGTTAGGATATCTGAAGCAATACATAGGTCCTTCGGTTTTACATTTCTCTGCAGAACTTGCTCCAGTTTATCCCGTACTTTATTTCCAACAGAACCAGGAACACATTTGGAATTTAAAATACAAATTTTCGAAATAAGAATGAGTGTTTTGACCTATTAGAAATAAAACATACTTAATAGGTCAAAATAGACTTTGTCGTCAAAATAGGCATTTTAGGTACTATTAAAATACAAATTTTAGGCATAGTTTTAATGAAACGTATACTTGCAAGTTTTTATGAACTCATCTTTTAAGGATTAAAATGGGGTTTTATCTAAAATCCGAAGTGTAGTGATCACAAGCGACAGAGAGCCTATGAAGTAAGGAGACGGAGGAAAGGTACTTGACATGAAAACTACGATCAGTGGTGGTCCCTGTACTAACATCTTGATCAATCCCGCGTATAAAAATTTCAAGCTTTGCTGTATCAGTAATGCCACTGCTGTCATCTAGAGCCAGTGAATAATATACGATTTTTCTTGCTTTTTTTAAACCTTCCTCTTGAATATAATCAGGAATTTTCTAAATTCTTCTCTCGATACTTGATCGAAAAATTCGTAGTTTTTTTTAATTAAAAACTTCTTATGGACAAGTTATTTAAGCTATTTTAATCATTACTCTTTTCAGAAATTCTGTCCTATTAAAAGGCTTTAGAGCACGAGATATTTCAAACTCCATTAGGTAGCTGACTTCCTTACATTTATTTATGTCATCTTTCTCTTCCTGGCTATGGTTTAAGACATGTCAATTCCTGGCGTTTAACAGTTCGTTGGCACATAATATTGAATCAGTTTTTGTACAATATTATTATTAAATGAATGACTAATAAATAGTTACCCTCATCTAAAGATTAAGAAGATTAAAATTGAGATAAAACCTCATAATTTTATCCTCCTAGGGAGAGAGAAGATCAAAAAATATCAATATTCATGCACGTACAGAAGAATTATAGAAACACATACTTAGTGGTGAGTAATAATAATAATAATAATAATAATAATAATAATAATAATAATAATAATAATAATAATAATAATTATTATTATTATTATTATTATTATTATTATTATAAATTATTCAGCGTGGAAATTAATGTTTCTATATACTCCTAATTGAACTGTTGAGCAAAGTAAACATTTTACATTTTATCCGACAGAACAACAAAAACGTTCTCCTTCTCATTCTTTACGAAACCACTTCTTACTGCTTATAGAGACAGAGTTTGTAGAGCGACATGATACCGCCACTGCTTGCCTTCAGTACGTGAATGAAACACACAGCAATATACAGGAAACTCCTCATACCCGTTTGAATGTCTGTGATTACACGATGTAATCACGACACCCGTTTCGATCACCGCTGGTCTAAGGCATCATTCCTAGGACTTCCGTTACGGAATGCGCGTTGGTTCGAGTCCTCATAGGGAGGAAATTTCCTCGTGGAATTGTACAAGAATAAAATGATAGACACATACATCTATGATTAAGTTATGGCAATGGGTGGTGATGCAAAAGTCCCATTTCTTGTGTAATAAGCCAATGTCAGAAATTTTAAGATTGTGTAAAAACTATGAGCAATTAAAATCACACCTTACTTTTAAAATAGGCCTAAACTCTATATATTATAGGCATTAGTTCTATGCCCGTTAAATATACTGTGTAATAGATGTGTTTGTTGCTGTAAACGAAGTCTTGAACGCCCTCTACTGTTATTCCAGCTTATTTCAGTTAATCCGGACTTTAGTTAATTCGGACAACTTACCCCCAATTAATCCGGATTAACGAGATAGTGCTTAGGCCTACTATTGTTTTTAATTTTATTGTCTTATGATTCAAGTGTATTCAATCATAAATCCAGGAAATAAGGGTTTAATTCTCGACCGAGAAGTCAAGATTTCTCTCCCATCCATACGTAGTAGCCTACGTGTCGTAGATGTCTAGTTCTCAACCTTTTTCAACGACGTACCATTATTTTTAATTTAGGACATTACCTGTACCACTAACCAAATTTATTATGGGAAAACTCATATGCCGCTCCAAGGGTCATAACTAACGTTTCTGTGCTCCGATACCAATAATTGATTTCGGAATATGTGTTATATATCTTTCGCGTGTTAAATATTATAGAACCTGTTTAACTAGTTTCAGCCTGTTATTGGTCTTCTTCAGAACTGGTCGTTGCTGGTCTTGGCGCCTTTTGTTTGTGTTTTCTGTGGGGTGTGTTTGTGTAGTGTAATGTGGAGTCAAAGAGTGTGTGTGTTCTGAAATTGAGTTTGTGTTGAGAATTTCTTTGGATGTGTTTTTGTATGTATATATATTTCGTATTGTTCTAGTGTGTTTAGTTTTTGACTTGTTGATTGAATATGTAGAATTTCCATGACTGTGTTTATGCCTCTGTAGGTGTGATGTGTTCTGCATATGTGGAAGTGTTTTGTAGTTTTGTTATGGCTGTGATGTGTTCTTTGTAATGTGTTTGAAATGATCTGCCTGTCTGTCCTATGTAGATGTTGTTGCAGATGTTGAATTTGAGTTTGTATACGCCTGAGTGGTTGTATTTGCTTGTTTGTTTGTGTTCTTTGTGTGTTGAGATGTTTTTGTAGAGTATCACTTGTTATGTATGCGATGTTGTAATTTAATTTCTTGAATGAGGTTGCAATCTTGTGTATATTTTTGTTTTCGTATGTTAATGTGATGTATTTCTTGTATTTGTGTTGTATTTCTTGTGTTTGTGTTGTATTATGTTCTTTGTGATTATGTTTTGTCTTTCTTATTATGTTGTCTATTATGTTAAGGTGGCGGCCGGGTAGCTCAGTTGGTAGAGCAGCTGGCTACGGACTGGAAGGTCCGGGTTCGATCTCAAGTGGTGACGGGGTTTTTCTCGTTGTCAAACTTCCAGAACGGCCCCGAGGTTCACTCAGCCTCCTATAAAATTGAGTACCGGGTCTTTGCCGGGCGTAAAAGGCGGTCAGAGCGTGGTGCCGACCACACCACCTCATTCTAGTGCCGAGGTCATGGAAAGCATGGGGCTCTACCTCCATGCCCCCCCAAGTGCCTTTATATCGTGTGACGGGGATACCTTTACCTTTTTATTATGTTAAGGTTGTATCCGTTTTCTTGTGCTATGTGTTTGATTGTGTTTAGTTCTTCTTTGTAGTCTTGTTAACTCATTGGTATATTGAGTAGTGTGTGTACCAGAGTGCTGCATTGGAGTTAAATCGCTCGCTTGAACTCGGTCGAGTGTCGCACCCTCGAGTGAGTTACGATCGGTCGTGATACGCTCGTAATAAATAGAAGCACAGTACAAGGTCATCTCACCGACATGTCTTATCTTGTATGGAAGGCGACAGATAAGATACACATATGTTTTGCTCACACGGTAAAAATAAAGCTTTATTTTCTGCGTTTATACCAAACGTTTAATGGAACAGTCAATGGAACGTACCAAAACAGAAACATGAAGTTATAAATAAAATATTATGAAAAACTTCGATATACAGTTATTATTGCTAATTAATAATAATTAGTCAATATTTTATTTACCACATATATAATATGATAGGTCCATACATAGTGTTCCGCCTATACAGGGTGTTTAAAAAATACGGGGCATAATTTCAGGTTTGTATTTCCCACATGTAGACAATCAAAATAGTTCATTACAACATGTGTCCGGAAATGCTTCATTTCCGAGTTATGGCCTTCACAACATTGAAATTCACCGGAACGTTTTTCTGTCCGCAGGTCGTTGTCATTACAGAAGATGTTCAAAATGTCCACCTCCTGCTTGAGTACAGACCTCACATCGATGTTTCATTGACCTGCGAACACGATCCCAAACTCCAGGAGTATTGCATATGTCCTCAGAACATGCCACAATTCGATTCCGAAGGGATTCCAAATCAGGCACCGGAGACGAATAAACCAATGATTTTAAGTGGCCCCACAAGTAGAAATCGAGAGGGTTCAGATCAGGTGAGCGTGGAGGCCAAGCAATTGGGCCACCTCTACTATCCATCGATCAGGAAACCTTCGATTCAAGTACCGGGGAGCCGTACGACTGAAGTATGCAGGAGCGCCATCATGCAAGAAGTGAATGTGTTGACGATTGATCAGTGGAGTGTCTTCTAAAACATGAGGTATGGTGTTTTCCAGGAAGTTTGTGTGCGCCTGCCCCGTAAGTCTGTTTACAAGTACATGGGGTCCAACTAATCGATCACCAATGATACCGGCCCACATGTTGAGGGAGAACCGCACCTGGTGATGAGATGGAACAGTTGCACGTGGGTTTTCATACGCCCATACATGCTGATTGTGGAAATTTGTTATGCCATCTCGTGTGAACTGTGCTTCATCTGTAAATAATACTAAGGCAGGAAAGTTCGGATTTACACCACACTGCTGCAAGAACCACTGACAGAACCTAACTCGTGCAGGGTAATCTGCACGTTGAAAATGATAAGGATACAATTGATACTCTTTCAACAGTCTCCAGACAGTCGTATGAGGAACATTGACTTGCAACGCTACCCTTCGTGTGCTGATGGAAGGAGTCATGTTCACAGCCTCCAGAATCTCCTCCTGTACTTCTGGAGTTGTAGATCCTGGTCGTCCCCTTCCCAAACCAGGAGAGTTAAATTTTCCATACTCGCACAGACGGTAATGGAGACGTACAAATGTCTTCCGATCTGGACATTGTCGCTGTGGGTACCTCTCCTGGTACAAACGACGAGCCAGCGCAGCATTGCCGTCCGCCTTACCGTACATGAAGTGTATTTCTGCCAGCTCTTGATTTGAATACATGTCGCACAGTCTAACGCCTACACAACACTGAATGTAACCTTCGCCTCGGAATGAACTGTCAGAGTGCCCTCTTAATGTCTCCTTTGACGGCAAGGACCTGCGGAAAGAAAAACGTTCCGGTGAATTTCAATGTTGTGAAGGCTATAACTCGGAAATAAAGCATTTCCGGACACATGTTGTAATGAACTATTTTGATTGTCTACATGTGGGAAATACATACCTGAAATTATGCTCCGTATTTTTTAAACACTCTGTATACTGCGACAATGTAGAAACGTTGTACAAATATGATTGATATAGCAGTAGATTAATAACAATATTAGTACAAAGATAACGTCACAGAAAATATAATAAAACGAATAATCATGCTGCACAATTGTTACAGACGCAAACATTGATACACTAATTATTAGAGATTATTATTATTATTATTATTATTATTATTATTATTACTATTATTATTATTATTATTATTATTATTATTATTATAGAAAACTTGATACAGTTCTTGCATTATCGTGATAGTGTTCTCCGTTTATAATAATTACATTTACATCCAATAACATCTATCAGATGTGGCAAAAACAAAATCACTTCTGTGTGGAAAAAAAAAAAAAACATTTACCTACAACATTTATATTACATTTTAAAGCAAGTTTTGTAGTTGTACTATGGAGAGGTTAGTTAAACACTGCAAAGTTTTGAAATGATAAACATCTATGATGTTACTACACAGTTCACCACTGTAACAAGAACGAATGTCTAACGCTCGGCTTATACCGTTCGAGGATTTATCGCTCGTGACAATTTTACCCATCATGCATGTGCGCTACCTATCGGATTATGCTATGAACTACTTGGCGCTCGAGCGAAAACGTCCGATGCAGACTTCTGCTGTGTACCATTGTTCGGAATGCTGCTTGTTTGTGTTGTTGGGTGATTGGATGCGTTGTGTATGTGTGTTGTTGTTGTGTTTTTTTTTTGTGTAGATTTTGAATGTGTGTTTGTTGTCGACTTTTGTTATTGTGATGTCTACAAAATTTATGGATTTGTTGGTAAGGGAACTAGCAGATAGGTTGTCGCTTTCTGTGCATTCTCTGCTGATGGAGCTGTTGCTTAGCTGTGAAATGGTGCATATTTCTGCATATGGCACACTGTAATTCAGAAAAATTGCGCACCAAGTTGAACGACATCTGAATTTCATATCCTGTATACTTACTAACATGTTTTTTTTTTCATAAATGCATCTTATGGGAAACGAGATAATTCTCTCTTCACATAGAAACTTTGTTACATTGTTCAAAATTGTATTGGATGGTTTTAATTTTCTAATACAGAAAAAATTAGAAGCGTACACAAGAGAAGTTAAGAGACAAAGCAACAGCGTTCATTTTTATCAGCGCGATGCTCGGCTTGTCCTTTTGGCGCACTGTGTATTTTCTAATCAGCATCACTTATCTTCTATTTTGAGTGAGCACTCAATTGAGTTTATACAAGCACGCAAGTTTCTGACATTATCTACAATTATGGAAAGTAGTTCAACTGTTTGAACAATCGACAATCAAGCCAACAATGAGGTCCGGAAGCAGATGATTTCCGCCAGCGATACAGTTCTGTGTGGGATAGCTGTGTCACGGACATAATGTATGGTCTTTTACTTTCTCTGCGCCACAAAGTAATTCTTACCGCCATTAATGGACTGAGATATGTGCTCATTCGTTTATTCAGCCGGTGTAATTGTTCCAGTGGTGGATGCATTAGCATAAATCATTTTTATTCTATTATGTCTCGGATAAATAGGAATGGCTGTAAGGCTGCAGACTAGTGCTTCTGCGTCACAGGGGATAATGGTTGTGGCTGTACAGAGAATTAATTTACAGAGATTGTGAGATTTTATTCATAAATGTTGAGATTTGTTTGCTAGAAAAATCGTTAACGCTGCTTGTTGAATTAAATTAAAATAAAATATATTGTGTTATCAACGTCTGATTTATTAGGAAAGTGATGTTCACAAGAACTAAAAAATATATAAATCAACTTCGGTTATAGTGAACCTCTGCGGACCAGCATATTTCGTTCACTATATCCGAGGTTCACTATACTAGGAGCAGAAGAAATAGGCGTGTATGACGAACCCCTCAATCACTACCCCGACTCCTATACCCCTCAGAACCTGCTTTGTGTATGGTCCTGTCCCAAATAACTTACTCCTCCATTCACATGTTTTGCACTATAGGAAAACTTAAAAGAACAAATAAAATAATAACGTGATTTCTACACCTTTTCCAGTTGTATTTCAGAAAATATCAAATGTATTTCAGATTAGTCAATTGTATTTCAGAAATTATCAATTATATTTCAGATTTGTCAATTGTATTTCAAATGGTATCAATTGTATTTCAGATTTTTCAATTATATTTCAGAAATTATCAATTGTATTTCAGATTTGTCAATTGTATTTCAGATTTGTCAATTGTATTTCAGATGGTATCAAATGTATTTCAGATTTGACAATTGTATTTCAGAAATTATCAATTGTATTTCAGATTTGTCAATTGTATTTCAAATGGTATCAAATGTATTTCAGAATTGTCAATTGTATTTCAGATGACATCAAATGTATTTCAGATTAGTCAATAGTATTTCAGAAATTATCAAATGTATTTCAGATTTGTCAGTTGTATTTCAGATTTGTCAATTGTATTTCATATGGTATCAAATATATTTCAGATTTGTCAATTGTATTTCAGAAATTATCAATTGTATTTCAGATTTGTCAATTGTATTTCAAATAGTATCAAATGTAATTCAGATTTGTCAGTTATATTTCAGATTTGTCAATTGTATTTCAGATGGTATCAAATGTATTTCAGATTTGACAATTGTATTTCAGAAATTATCAATTGTATTTCAGATTTGTCAATTGTATTTCAAATGGTATCAAATGTATTTCAGAATTGTCAATTGTATTTCAGATGGCATCAAATATATTTCAGATTAGTCAATAGTATTTCAGAAATTATCAATTGTATTT
Organism: Periplaneta americana; assembly: GCF_040183065.1. NCBI lineage: Eukaryota > Metazoa > Arthropoda > Insecta > Blattodea > Blattidae > Periplaneta > Periplaneta americana. The sequence continues at coordinate 131,665,387 of NC_091122.1, read as the reverse complement.
CAGATTTGTCAATTGTATTTCAGATGGTATCAAATGTATTTCAGATTTGTCAATTGTATTTCAGATGGTATCAAATATATTTCAGATTTGTCAATTGTATTTCAGAAATTATCAATTGTATTTCAGAAATTATCAATTGTATTTCAGATTTGTCAATTGTATTTCAAATAGTATCAAATGTATTTCAGATTTGTCAGTTGTATTTCAGATCTGTCAATTGTATTTCAGATGGCATCAAATGTATTTCAGATTAGTCAATTGTATTTCAGAAATTATCAATTGTATTTCAGATGGTATCAAATGTATTTCAGATTTGTCAATTGTATTTCAGAAATTATCAATTGTATTTTAGACTTGTCAATTGTATTTCAGATAGTATCAATTGTATTTCAGATTTGTCAATTGTATTTCAAATGGTGTCAAATGTATGTCAGATTTGTCAGTTGTATTTCAGATGGTATCAAATGTATTTCAGAAAATAAGCAATGCGTTTAAGATTACATAGTCACTTTTATTTCACAAAATAACAAACGTAGACCTACTTGAGATTTTAATATACATTTAAAAAAGTGGAAAATGGATTTAAAGAATCCTCAACTTTATTGCATTTTAGCGTCCGACAGGCATATTCTCCATAGCTAAAGCTGCAGCTTGATGAATTGTACTGTGTTGTACTGCACGAACAAAATCACCACCAACAATATTGTGTGTGTTGCTTCATCAATTTTACTCTCTACACTACAGTAGGTAAATTCGCCTACAACATCAGGAGCCATGACGTCAGGAATTCCAAGCTGGGTTTTTACGTACGTCTTCACTTTACACCAAATGATCTCGATTGGATTTAACATTGGAGAATAAGGTGCCAACCGTAAGTTCTGAAATACAATTGACAAATCTGAAATACAATTGATAATTTCTGAAATATAATTGACAAATCTGAAATACAATTGATAATTTCTGAAATACAATTGACTAATCTGAAATACATTTGATGACTTCTGAAATACAATTGATATTTTCTGAAACACAACTGGAAAAGTATAGTAATTACAAATACCTGGTTTACTGAATATTGCTGTTTTGTTTAGTTAACTGTCCGAACACAGGTCTGAAACTCATAAATGACAACAATGAGACATCACTAATGAGGTAACTAAGCCAGGAATAATTAGTTATTGTGGCCAGTTCTCTTTTCCCCTCCATTGCATACATCGCTCAATAGGAACATTATTACAATAATGAGACTTTAGACGATATTATCATTTATAACACTTCGCAAGTTAGCCATTTCACAAATATATTAGTTATTATCATGTAGGCCTAATGTAAACCTAATATATGAGGAATAAAATATTTATCATTACACACAATTAGTGTTTTGTTTTTAAGTGTTTTCAGAATAATGTATTCAAATAGAAACTACTAAATAATGTTTATACAGTTATCAACTTTGTGAATCATGAGGAAATTAAAAATTAAAGTGCAAAAAATAAATATATATTTACTATATCTAGAAAATGCACACGTTATTGTAACATGAACGAGTTTCGTAATAAAAAATACTTGTGTATTAGAAGCACACTTAAGAATGGCTTAGCTTAACAAAACAACACAATAAATATGACTAAAAAAATCCTTCCGCATAGATTCTCTTAACCGATCGTAGAGAAACACTACACGCCCGGGCAGTGGTTGTCTGCGTTGATGATAGGGTACTTTTAATGTCGTTACAAACTTTAAGTTCTTTGAAGAAACAACAAACTTGATAAATAACGCCTTTAGTATGACTTCTGACAGGGCTCGTCTGAGACATGATAGCGATTACTTGGATGATTAGTATTTAAAAATACTGTTTATTATGTTATTATGATATATTTTTTCGAACAAACTGTAACACAGTACAGTAGTATCACAGACGAGCACTTGTCAACAACTAGCATTCGAACGCAGCGACAGGAAAGTCTCTCTGTTCAGGTCATAAACCGTTAGAGAAAGTGTGGAGTGAGCAGTTTTCACACAAGACCAAAAACCCGCCTATTTCTTCGGCCTTTACTTTATAAAACCGAAGTGTCTGTTTTTATACTCCTGACGTTGCTATACATACAGTATTAATGCCCGTTTGGGATAGACCATGTTTAATATCAGTACTAATGTTCGCTATATCTTCCAACTTAAACACTTTAAGCTACTGTGTACTCGGCCTTGGAATTTCCCTGGGTGCACTTTTACAAAGATGCGGGAGGAAGGGTTGAGAACCATTATACTGTAATCCTTCTTGTATTTACCCATTGGTATTTTACAAAAGAAAACACTTTTTCTTCCTATTCTTCTAATAACCTCTTTTAAAGGAGTCAGAACTAATCCTTCCTTTATCCCTCACTGCGTATACTATTCTCTTTAAAATGTTTCAAGCTGTCCAGGAAGCTGAACAAATTCTTTGTCTTTCAATGGACTTTAGGAGTAGAAGATTTGAGATTTTGTTCTGAACATATTCTTGGAAGTTTATAGCAGGAAGGGTTTCCTAAATTACCATTTTGGCCATTTTAAAATTACATTTTCTTGGGGAAATTCTAGTTTTAGGCGATCTATAGATATGGATATAGATAGGTGTGACCTTGGATTGAGCATAGCTAACGAGAAAGACAGGTTGCAGCACGAATCGGAGTCACGTGGTTATCATGGTCTAGTCATGGCCATCTTGACAATCGCCTAATACATGTTCAAAGCTATAAAAAATCAAAGGAATTGCTATATTAAACTCATGTTACACGTGCATTTATATATAAACTTGTTCAATGTTGGCCATGTTATGACTAAGAGTGTGACGTCGCGCCGTAGCCTGTCTTTCTCGTTAGGCACGATATTGGAGCGAATGACGTCATCTAGCGATACGCGGGTCGAGAGAAGATTTCGTATGTAAAGTGTACACAGTTTTTTTTTATACTTTCAGATTTGTGTTTGGTTAAACTTATTTTATTTGAATTATTTTACCAAGAACAATAAAAAAATCGGAATTCTGACATTGTCATGGTTTTGGTTTGGTTGAAAACAAGTCTCTCTCTTAAGGCCTTTTTGACATGGCAGGACTAATTGTTGATGTTAAAAGTGAAAATCACAATAAGTAATAAAATTAAAGGGAAAGAAGGAAATGAAATAATTATGTTAGCAAAGCAGTCGCAAAAAACAACTACAAAAGTCTAAGAGATTTAAAAGAAATCAAGAAGCAAGAATTAACAATTATGGAAAAAAATCGTAAACAGATTACCATATAAATTAAGGACTACATGATGGAAAAGAGGCTTTTATGTATAAATGAAGGCTAAAGAAGACATTAATATGCATCTTAACAGTTATAGCTTTGCCTCAACACTGTTATAAAATAATAAATAGCAATTAAATTCATTCGTACATACAATTCCCAAGGTTTTTCAGACGAAAAGTTTTATTGGATGTACAAGTACATTTTCCGACATTCATTTAAACGCATTTCTTCTTTTTCTTCAGTCTTAGGGGCTGGTTCTGGCCTCGAACCTGTAACTTCTCTTTTATAATAATAGGCTTATGTAAAACAAAATTACACATCCTTGTTATTTTCGTTTTTTTTTTTTTTCATTTGACTTTCAAGCTCTGTTTAATAATTTATTTTTGTCATTTGCAGAAAAAATAGCTAATTCGTTCATATCGACATATACTTTTAATTTCGTGACAAATTTTCAGACTGCTGAATCTTGTATTCATAATTATGTATTGTGAGACCATTTTTACTAACAAATTCTTTTTAAGCTTTGTATAATTGAAGGGTTCAGAGCCTTAGTGAGCCAAGCGCCATTTATTAAAAACGGAGAAAGCAAGGGTTAAAGTTAAGTGAATACCATAGTTTAACAAATATTGACATATCATTTAGTTTTAATGTGTATTACTTTATATTACTTCCTATAGCCTATGTTTCCATTGAATTACGGTAATAACTTAATTTTAACCCTTGTTTCCTACGGTTTTAGTAAATGGCGCTTGGCCCACTATGGTTCTGAACCCTTCAATTCTTGCCTGGACAAAACTTGGACGAGATGGTTGTCAAATCACGAATTTTAGCGTGCGATCACGAGTCCATAATGCATTTAAACTCCAATTCTACTTCCGGCAATTACGGGAGGTAAAATTATAGAAATGATCGTGCAATCGTGAAGTATTGTTAGTATCAAATTTGCAAGAACAGAAAGAGTAAGAGAGAGAGAGAGATATCATGAGAGTAAGAAAGGAAAACACTTTGTTGCGAAATCGCAACGATCTATGTTTTAGCAAGGGGTGGAACTGTGCGACAGCCCGGAGTCTTACGACTGTTTTGCTACAAATAATTCAAGTTCTGAACCCACGTATGCCGACTTCGATACGTACACTTGTCACAGAATATCTCCGAGTCTAAATACTGTTATGATAATGATTTCAACTTGGAAACGGACTCGCGCGAGGAAGGGAAGAGTGTGGTGTCATTACTTACTTACATACTTAAGGAACCCGGAGGTTCATTGCCGCCCTCACATAAGCCCGCCATTGCTCCCTATCCTGAGCAAGATTAATCCAGTCTCTATCATCATATCCCACCCCCCTCAAATACATTTTAATGTTATCTTCCCATCTACGTCTCGGCCTTTTTCCCTCCGCCTCCCAACTAACACTCTGTATGCAGTTCTGGATTCACCCATACGTGCTACATGCCCTGCCTATCTCAAACGTCTGGATTTAATGTTCCTAATTATGTCAGGTGAAGAATACAATGCGTGCAGTTCTGTGTTGTGAACTTTCTCCATTTTCCTGCAACTTCATCCCTCTTAGCCCCCAAATATTTTCCTAAGCACCTTATTTTCAAACACCCTTAACCTATATCCCTCTCTCAAAATGAGATAATATAACTGTTTTATAAATTCTAACCTTCAGATTTTTTGACAGCAGACTGGATGATAACAGTTTCTCAACCCAATAATAACAGACTTTTCCATATTTATTCTGTGTTCAATTTCTTCCGAGTATCATTTATATTTGTTACTGTTCCTTCCAGGTATTTGAATTTTTCCACCTCTTCAAAGGATAAATTTCCAATTTTTATATTTCTATTTCGTACAATATTCTCGTCACGAGACATAATCATATCCTTTGTATTTTCGGGATTTACTTCCAAACTTTTCTCTTTACTTGTTGCAAGTAAAATTCCCGTATTTTCCCTAATCGTTTGTGGATTTTCTCCTAACATATTCACGTCATCCGCATAGACAAGCAGCTGATGTAACCCGTTCAATTCCAAACCCTCTCTGTTATCCTCGACTTTCCTAATGGCATACTCTAGAGCAAAGTTAAAAAGTAAAGGTGATAGTGCATCTCCTTGCTTTAGCCCCCAGTGAATTGGAAACGCATCTGACAGAAACTGACGTAAACGGACTCTGCTGTACGTTTCACTGAGACACATTTTAATTAATCGAACTAGTTTCTTGGGAATACCAAATGCAATAAGAAGATCATATAAAACTTCTCTCTTAACAGAGTCATATGCCTTTCTGAAATCTATGAATAACTGATGCACTGTACCCTTATACTCCCATTTTTTCTCCTATATCTGTCGAATACAAACTATCTTATCAATAGTTGTTCTATTACGCCTAAAACCACACTGATGAACCCCAATAATTTCATCTACATATGGACTTAATCTTCTGAAAAGAATAAGGACAAAATTTTGTACGTCAACAAAAGTGACATTCCTCGAAAATTACTACAGTTAGTCTTGTCCCCCTTCTTAAAGATAGATAAAATTGTGGACTCCTTCCATTGTTCTGGTACAATTTCCTTTCCCAAATAGCAAGTACAAGCTTATAAATTTCGTTAGATAATGCGCTTCCACCCTCTTGTATTAATTCTACTGGAATTTGATCGAATACCTGGAGACTTATAATTTTTCAGATTTTCTATCGCAATTTCGACTTCTGAAAGTGTGGGTTCGGGTATAAATGGCTCAACAGTTTGTATTTCAATTTCGTCCCGATCATTTCTGTTTGGCCTATGTATATTTAGTAGTTGCCCAAAATAGTTTTTCCATCTGTTCAGTATTGAATGAGAGTCTGCAAGCAAGTTACCATTCTCATCCTTGATCACGTTTGCCCTTGCCTGATATCCATTCTTAAATTCCTTTATGCCCTTATATAAATCTCTAATGGTTTTATTTTTTCTATTTGTTTCTACCTCATTCAGTTTTTTCTTCAAGTAATCTGTCTTTTTATTCCTAAGTGTACGATTTGTTTCCCGTCTTTTATTGAAATAATTATCTCTATTCGCCTCAGCTGGATCCTGTAAGAATTTCAGTTTTGTGTGGTGTCATTACCAGTATGAAAACAAATCCTTAACGCTGTCGAAATTAAAAACATCCACTCATTCTTACTGTCAAACTCAATTACTTCACTGTAATAGAATAACAACATATAGAGCGGTGAGTAGTCTATGTTTTCAGTTTTAACATATACGTATAACCATCCGCATTTAAGCATATTTGTTTGTTTTTCCTTATTTCGCCCTCCTTTCTCCTTTACATAGTCCAGGCTCGGAGACTTTGCTTCCAGGTAATGAAGCAAGAGGCTATCCAATCGAACCGGAACCATTCTTGGACCTTACCACAAGCGATGGACATCATTCAGAGGAAAATTATATTTTAAGAATTTCCCAATTTTGAAACAGGCTAATTTTGGTACACAGCGGAAAGCCCAGAGACTGACTTGAAATATATATTTTTTTTAATACATAGTGGCTGAGTTACAAATAAATATAGCAACAGGGATACTGACAGTTGACTATCGCCTGAAAAGGCATGAAAGTTTTGAGCGTCGCTAACCTCAAGCACAGGCTAGGTGGGAAGGAAGAACAAACTTCCCTTTTTTGTCTTATTCTAATGGAACACGCACAAGAACTTGAACAATGCTTTAGGTTCCTGAAGAATTACATGTTACTATTACACTTTTACTACGTCATACTATTTTTGACCAATAAAACGGTACGAAAGGTCGTCTTTCAACCAATCATGGCTGGTTATCGCACAATTTTATCGCTTCCCTAGAATGTGTTTGATTTTATAGCTTCCCTAGCATTTGTTTGTTTTTATCACCACCGGCACTTGTTTCTTTGTTTGCCAACATTTCATACTGCAATTTATATACTATAAAACATGATTTGCGATCGTAATTTGTTTCCTGCATAGATAGTCGACTGAAAATGGCGGCTCCGTTCAAACATTTTGGTGAAGGTAACATTAGTGAAATAGAATTTTAGTAGCCTAAGTCAATATCTATTTTACTGTATTAGAGTACTTTATTTCTTCTAATCTTTATATACTTTCTCCTGCTGTTATCATCATCCTACCATTTATTTTTTGTCTGCCAACATTTCAAACACCAAATTCTTTACGGTACATCCATCCATGGCAATGCATTCGTCTGCCCTTTTGCGTAAGGAATCACTCACTCTTCGAAATTTTGTTGTTAATACGTTAATAAGAAAGTCCTGATAACGATCCCCAGTTAATATCACCAAGAACGCCTGCCCGTTAGTTGATTGAGAATCGGTGCTGATGCCTTGTTTCTTCAGCTGTATGGGGATTTTCATCAGCCCACACATGCTGATTACGAAAATTCACAACACCATCTCTGCTGAACCCCGCTCATATCCGCAACCAGACTTTTGTTTTCAGTATTCCTTGCGGCGTGTCATTATTTCATGCCAGGGGTGTCAACTACGGTATGATTATCTGGTAGCCTGCTATATTGTAGGGCAGAAAATGCACTGTCCTGAATGGACGTCACATTGAGCACCTCCTATGAACAAGTGTTCAGATCTCAGAAAGTATGTGTTGTAGGACCCATGTTTATTAGACATTATTTTCTTCTTTTGATGCATACTATCACATCCTAAAATATTGGATACTTTTTTTTAACATTCTGTATATATTTATGATGATTGTAATGATGATCGTGATAATGGCCATGATTCTAATGAATATAATAATTATTATCATAAAGGTATCATGATACAGATGTTTATTATGGTGATGGTGAAGAAAATGTAAATATGAAGACAACATGAAGATGTAATAAAAAGAGAAAGTGGTGTTAGAAAGATTTCTTCGTTACATAAATATAGGCCTAAACCTAAATCTATAGGCCTACACAAACTGGAAGAACGTCCTATGTTCGTCTAATAACTCACAAAATCCTCTTGTCTATCATTTAGCACCCACCTGTAAACCTCACAATTGCACGTTTAATTACTTGCAATTCGTTTATTCCCATGTTAGTAGTATTTAAATAGATACGTAGTTACATTACAAAAATTCATCAATGAATTCCTATTTCCATAACATATTGAATGTATTGGAGAAAATTGGAAGTTAGAATATTTATGGAAAGGAAGTGCAGATCATTATATTTCATTTTCAAACATAGGGTTTGGGATCGGTACTTTACAGTGTACAAGTCTTTATACTTTACTTTGCATATTAATATAAAATAATGAATTGTAAACACTATGCCTTGCTATAAACAATGGAGCTTGAGTTGAGTCAATTTATACTTGAAGAATACAAGCTTTCATTACCTTCGGAATAAATAAAACAGGCTGTGGTATTGATGTTCCTTTCTTACTGCACAATGTTCATACTAGATTTCACAACTTTCTATCGAAGTGTAAACAAGAAGTTTCAGTTTAGACTGACTTGATCAACAAGCCTTAAAAGTAAACTTCATTTGTTTCTGTTGTATTAAGTTTGATGGTTGTGGTGAGCGTTATTTGTTCCTATGGTTTGTTAGAACTGACGTCAGGAATAATATGGAATTCAACAGTCCAGTAAAATGTAAAACATTCTTCCTATTTTACTAATAATTCATAGAATAATTTGCAGAACTATATTATTAAATGTTTTTTTAGAAAAAGTGTTCCTTTGAATTTTTATTATTAGAGATTTACTGTTTTTTTAGAAATATAACTATCATTACATTATCAATAATAATAATAATAGTAATAATAATAATAATAATAATAATAATAATAATTATTATTATTATTATTATTATTATATTTTATTTACTTATATTTAATGTGCTGTACAACAGCCAATGGCCAATTACAGTTCAGCACAAAGACAATATAACAAAAACATTAGTAATTTTATAAATTACAATAAAAGTAAAATTGAATAATAAAGTTATTAAAATAATGACAATTAAATAAGATGGTAATTGCAAATGAAAGAGTGGAATCATATAAATGAAGAATGGAATCATATAAATAATATTACAGAGCTATACAAAAGGCATAAATTAATAACAACTGACATAAAACTCAAAAGTATATACTACAGATTAAATAGATCCAATCGATGGAAATTAGCATATTTTATACATCTGCAGACTGGAAAGAGAGATTTAGAATTTCTATTATAAAAAATTTTTATGAAATCGTAAACCCTTAGCAGGAATACGAAGACATATTGCTTATGAATGATTCACAATCAGTATCACCATTAATGACTTTACAAATAAATAAATAATCAAGATCTTGACGTCTGGCAAATAAACTACAGAAATTAAAATATTTGCAGTTAATCTAATATTTATAATCAGAATTAGGTAAAAATCTATAAGAACACAAGGAAATATTTTTTTTTTTTATATTCTCCAATTTAGCCGAGTCAGTGAAAGTAATGGAGTTCCATACAACAGATGCATATTCAAGCTTGGATCTAACCAACGTATAGTATAAAATTAATTATAATAAAATTAATAATAAAAATTTATATGTAACTTCGAAAACTAGATTTAAATATTTTGTGTATATTAATGACATGAGTAGACATTTGTAGAAATAGGCAATGTACAGCTGTCAAAAGAAAAAGTGGCCGCTCTCCTGAAACAAAGTTAGCTTCGGGTATCTTCGCTACAATTCGGAGACAGGCGATGTTACATGTTGTTGGACCACGTTGCCTGATATCTACAGTTATAATTGAAGTATTCTGTGTGTTATCGATAGCATAATGGTAGCGTTCAGGCCTCTTATTCATGAGGTCCTGCGTTCGACTACAACCTCGTGCTTTTTATGTTCTTTTTTGTTCTGTTTTTGAGAGAGACAAACTAGACAGAATGGCTCCTTTCTCTTTTATGATTATTTTAGTAATTAACATCAGGTTCATTAATATATTATGCCATGACTTTATCATTATGATATTGTGGCTGCAAATGGAAAGAAAAAAGATTTTATTCTCAATAAAAATATCTTTCGTGGCATAAACAAAACAAATTTACTGGCGTCGGCCTTAAAACATTCAAACAATTAAGCGTTCAAAAAACAAAAAAAAAAGCCACAATTCAATATTTAGTCTATCTTCCTCTTACCTCGATCATCTTGCAGTCGAGTGGGCATGGAATTGACTAGTCTTTGCAAATAGCGACTGTTTTTAGACACGATATTCCAGGCATTCTGAACATACATACATAAGTGTTCTGTCCATGGGCAGGTCTTTCATTGCAAACCCAGCAATCTCCAATCTTTCCTATTTTCTGCCTTCCTCTTAGTCTCCGCATATGATCCACATATCTAATGTCGTCTATTATTCTTTTCAACCAGAGACCCAACCAATTACTTTTTATCTTTCTAATCAGTTTCAGCATCATTCTTTCTTCACTCACTTTTTCAAACACAATTTTATTTCTTATTCTATCTGTCCACTTCACACGCGCCGTTCTTCTCCACATCCACATTTCAAATGCTTCAATTCGTTTCTCTTCATTTCGTCGTAATGTCCATGTTCCTTCCCCATACAATGCCACACTCCACACAAAGCACTTCACAAGTCTCTTCCTTAGTTCTTCTTCCAGAGGTCCGCAGAAGATCCTTCTTCTTCTATTAAAAGCTTCCTTTGTTCATGTTTGCAGTTTTTCTTGGGAAGGATAGGCCTAAATGCGGTAACATCCCGTTGCTTTCCGCACACCACTATTTCTTTCGCATCTTATTAAATTCCAGGGGGCCCAAGCGTGGAGATGAGGAGAGTGGATTTGACTAATTGGGCCCTCCGGACTTCACCGAAAGTCACGGCAAGGGTTAAATATTAATTCTATCAGGATGTTTGACCCTATCAGAGATCGGGAAATCTCAATTAGCCTTTGCCCCCCGCATCCTGGACTAGCTTCTACGAATCATCAGAAAATCTTAGAGTGTGATTGGGCCAATTTTTCCGAAAATGTTTCCACACTTTTGCTCTCTTAGCTCAGCGGACGAACGTCGGAATTTAGATGTCAACGTCTCAGGTTCAATTCCTCGTTACTCCTTTTCATTTTATTGTGGTTCAAGATAGTATAATGTAATAATACAAAAAGAAAAACTAATAGCAGTATTATGGAACTGGATTTTTCCAAACCTAATATTAAATGTATGTTATTTATATCGCTAAAGAACGATTACAATATAAATAACTTGAATATTATTTATACAGTATCACTAAAGAACGATAACACAATATAAATTATAAATATCGGTTTGTTTAATTAATATAAGATATTATATAATACGTATTTAATTATCTAAATAAAATAACCTATTTTACAAAGAAATATGGTTATTTGTGTTATAATAATTACTTACATAAAATACAGATTATTTATATTGCGAAAGAACAATAACAATATAAATAACTTGAATATTATTTTATAATGCTAATGAAGGAAAACAATATAAATGATAACTTGAATATTATTTATATCGCTAAAGAACGATAACAATATAAAAAACGTGAATATTATTGATATCGGAATTTCACAGATTTATTACAGATGTATTTAAGAAATTGTAGAAGAATAGTAATTAGTAACAGTGTCCTATTTATTCTTCTTGGAGCCAAATTTGTAACTTTTAAAAGTGTGGTTACTATGTTGAAGTGTATGTGTTCCAACGAATGCTTGATTTGTTATGTATGTGAGTCAGTTATGGGATGCTTGATGTCGTCGCAATGTCGTAATTATATTTTGATTGTGTCTGTGTGACTATTGTGTATTAATTTATTATGTATGGTACGGAAAGCTGCATATTTGTGTTATAGAAGTGTTACGTATGTGTGTTGTTAATGTTTTTGTATGTTTCAAATTGATAACTGATATTTGTTTTGCAATCACAATGCCTAATTTACGGATTGTTTATGTTTTGTTTACATCGCGTAAGCTAATTTAATTTTCTTTTCCATTTCTCTTTATGCTTATCTTTTTTGTGTATAAAACTATAGCCCTAACATACATATGTAAAATAGGGCTAACCCCCATTGGAGATACTGTAGCTACAATAGTAATAATTATTATTCATATCGTTATAAACGATAACAGAATACAAATGATGACTTGAATTTTATTCATATCTCTAAAGAACGATAACAAAATATAAATAACGTGATATCCATCAAGAACGATTACTGGATATAAATGATAATTTGAATATCATTTACATCGCTAAAGAACGATTAAAAAATAAAATGAAAACTTGAAGAAGGCCCGAACCCAGAACCTTTGAATCATTAAACAAGCACTCTACCGCTGGTCTGCGAGGAGCAGATATGGAACATTTTTATAGTTCCAGAACTGCATGTACAAGCACATGCATCGTGTAACATCGCCACGACCCGAAGTGGACTTTCACGAGTGCGGCCACTTTTTTTTTTTTTTGACAGCTGTACAACGAGGGACATAATAAAATTGTTGAGCGGGGAAAAACGTTTCAAGATCTGTAGCGCATTTCATTAGAGGCTATAGGCCTAGTTTTAATTTCTTCTTAGCATAAATATTTAATATTTAAACAGAAAAGCGAAGCGAATATTTCGTCAACATATGGCAGGAAACTTTCGGCTCGGAGCATGCGCAGTGTAGCATTCTTGGAGTAAAAAAAGAACTCGTGTCGCTCACCTATAATGTCCCTCATTGTGCAATAAGTTTGTTACAAAATATACTATGCATATCTTGTAACATTTTGTTACCAACTGCTAAATATGCATTACCGGCACAATCTTAGATTAACGAGAGATATTTAAAATAAATGACGGTACGACATAGGCGTCAAAGAGTTTAACGTGGCCTTCTATTAAAATTACAGTATTGAAATAATTTTTTCTTATTATATATTATTTCAGGGTTAAGAAGAAATATGCAATATTTGTTTGTGGTCAATAAAGATATTGCATACCGCATTTCTTCATAAGATCATTATAAAATAATATGGAACTATTTTTTTGAGCGCTGTATTTTTATGAAGAGTTTATAAATTAGCAATATTTATTTTAAATTACAACATACCCTTTACATTTATTGAAAATGTATTTATAATTTGAATGTACAGTAGTGGCACAAAAACCGGACCGACGGAATAATAAAAGTCCCCGAAATGAGCCACTGTGCATGCCACGCCCACATTCACAAGATAGCGAGTAATATATTGAAATTGTTATAGTTTCGACTGCTGACGTAGCCCATTTCGAAAGCCATTAGAAAATAAGCTGGTAAAATTCATGTTCTGGGAATAATAAGTTAATTAAGTAGTAAAATATCGCTGCAATTGAAAAGTATTGGGAATAAATTTGAATAAGGAACAAAAAAAAGTTTCCTTTCCAGGCAGGATTCGAACCACGAAAGTCTTAGTTACCAGTATATCTTGCTGTCACTGTGAACAAGGCTCTGAAACCAGCTACAAGGGTCGGTCCCTTTTTTTTTTTTTTTTTTTGCCACTACTATACACTTAAAATCATATGTACAATAATATTTATTATTACAGTGTTGTAAATGTAAATAAATATACTATACCACCTTAAAGCTCATTATTTTCTGATAATTTTTATTAATACAGAGTTCAGTGTTATAAGTATTTTACTTTTTGAGTTGTTACAAACTTATAGCCTACATTTTTACATTTTTCGTTCGTTTCGGACAACCGGATATCTCAAGTGACATTTTGATATATTAAAAAAATACCTTTGACGCTTATATTTCATTCAATTATTTTAATTTTGTAAAAATATGCATATTATACATTAATTCTACATAGATGCATTTAAAGTATGTATAGCCATATGAATATATCAAGTAATACAGTTCAAAGATAAGGTGTTAATTGTCGACCTGGTAGGGGAGGGGGGGAAACTTTAAACTTCAATGTGGACGTAGCATATCATATAGAAGTGGTCGGCATATCTTGACTCGCGATTCAACCCTTAATACTTAAGCAGGGCAGAGGAGTAAAGCATGATCTCCCTCCCCTTAGCCATCACTTGTTCATTCAAAGTTAAGCAGTTTGGGTTTCCTCCCTTCCTATCTTCCCTTTTGCTGTGTATTTCGGACTGTATTTTACATGACGCAATCTTTGTCGAACACTGCCTTAGGCCTATAAGGTTTAGTATCTGGCATTGATGATGATAATTATGATGTCAGAATACTGATATTGTCAGCCTGAATGAACGCGTATGTGAAAGGAGGTAACAATGAATTTGAAACCAGAAACATAGGGATACGTACATACATAGTATTCTTTCACTGCAAACCCAGCATTCTCCAATCTTTCCTATTTTCTGTCTTCCTTTTAGTCTCCGCAAATGATCCATATATCTTAATGTCGTCTATCATCTGATATCTTCTTCTGCTCCGAACTCTTCTCCCGTTCACTATTCCTTCCAGTACATCCTTCAGGAGTCAGTTTCTTCTCAGCCAGTGACCCAGTCAACTTCTTTTTCTCTTCCTGATCAGTTTCAGCATCATTCTTTGTTAATTCACTCTTTTCATCACAGCTTCATTTCTTATTCGTCTGTCCATTTCACACGCTCCCTTCTCCATATCCACATTTTCAAATGCTTCTGGTCGCTTCTCTTCACTTCGTCATAATGTCCATGTTTCTGTTCCATACGATGTCACACTCCACACAGACCACTGCACTAGCCTCTTCCTTAGTTCTTTTTCCAGAGGTCCACAGAATTTGCTTCTCTTTCTATTAAAAACTTCCTTTGTGAAACCAGAAAATGGAGGTCAGATTTCCTGACTTGTATGACTAATTGAAATTGTGGCGGCATTAAAATAATGTGTAATATATTTACTGTAGTGTGAAATTATAGCGGAACACTAACTTTTTTCTTTCTTTTGTGTTGTAGGTGGGAAGAGGAAAAGGAACAATCCAAGAACTGGCCTTGGAGATGGACAACTAAAGGTAAGTTACGTGTTACTTTAAATTATTACTATTGTTGATGTTGCTTGAGCAACATAATTACTTCCTTACTAGAGACAGCCTCTAGTACTTGGCAACACTGCTTTATAAATTTATTTGCCACGATAAATAATAGCCATCGGAATTGACGTCTTGAAAACAAGGTGTCTAATATTAAAAATAAAGCCTTTAGCTATGAAAAATCTTTCTCATCCTTTTGACTTAACAAATTCACTGACACTCATTTCAGAATCATCAAGTTGCATCTGTGCAATAAGATATTTTCTGTTAAATATGTAACAGCTTAATCGAAGTCATCCCATTTCCTCAGGCGTTGCTCAATGCAATATACATTATTAGGACTTTTATTATAGGATCTAGGCGTATATAATGTATACTGCTGATTTTTTTAGCGCTCATTTTGTTGCTGTTGAAATGGAATCTAGGCTACTTGAGCTTTTTTAATGAAATTATATTGCAAAAAATGGAAAGTTATCATAAACTCTTTGAAAGGTAAAGTTGTCACCTTTATATAAAAGAAGAATGTACTCTATCGTCAGGTAAAATTGAGAGCAGTACTGTTTCGGAAGTTCATGGCGAAGTGCATCAACATCGGTTAAAAACGCAGTAATCATAGGTTACGAAACGATGGCTAAACAGTAACCGTGGTTAAAATGTAATTTCTGTAATGTATCAAGAAGCGTGTTTCGATTAATTTGAATTCCGGCATGGTAACTTTGCCTCCAAATGTACAAAATATGGTTCATATATATGATAAATAGGAGAAGGGAAAGACCGCACCCTTGTCTAACACCTTGGTTTTTTGAAGTCCAGGTAGTAGTTTCCCATTCAGTTCTTAATGGCAATTTCATTTTGTTGATATAAATTATAAATGGAAAAAATTATTTGATTTAGTACATTATCATGGCATAAAATCTCTAAAAGTTTATTTTTGTTAACTTCGTCGAATGCTTTTACGAGATTAATAAATGCTACGTGTTTTTCCATATTAAACTCTGTATGCTTTAGTATTAAAATCTTCATAGTAAAATACTGTATCTGTCACAACATGATCTTCCTTTTCCGAATCGATGTTGTTCTTTAGTGATTTTGTCTTCATAATGATGTGATAATTTAGTTTTGATTATGGTTGTATAGATTT
Organism: Periplaneta americana; assembly: GCF_040183065.1. Taxonomy (NCBI): domain Eukaryota; kingdom Metazoa; phylum Arthropoda; class Insecta; order Blattodea; family Blattidae; genus Periplaneta; species Periplaneta americana. Next base: position 131,648,973 of record NC_091122.1, on the reverse strand, counting down.
TATAACCTGAATTGAGAAGGCTATGTCTCTGTAATTTTCATATTGTTTCTTGTTTCCTTTCTTATAGTTGGGCATTATAATAGCCTTTTGGCAACTTTCTAGGGGTTTTGATTCTGCCTAAATATTGTTTAAGAAGTATAAAAATCTTTAAGTAAATTCTTCTCCAGCGAATTTAAAAAGCTCTATGTTTAAACCATCTTCACCTGGAGCTTTTCCGTTTCTTCTTTCTTCAGAACTCTCCATTTGTGTTTCTTGCGCTTCCATCTGTATTGAGCACTGGATGTTCGGTGAGTCCTCCTTAGGTAATACATTTCTACCGCTTTGAGTCTACTTTTCGAGACCGATGGAGAAGAATTCTTAAGGAAGCCGAGGCCCGATCCGGGCTGTAGCGCTATGGATGATGATGAGTCTACTTTTAATGCCTACAATTCATTGTTATACAGCAGAAAGCATTAAACGATTTTCCTCCCATATATGTTTCTTAATCTTCTTGGAGATAGCCTACGCTTATTTCACCAAATGTACAGTAATTAAAACAACCCATCATCTTTTTCACTAGTTTAATGCTAAGTTTTATTTTTGCCATTTCAGAGTCATTATTTGTTAATGGGTAATACCTACATCTGTAAAGCTGTTACGCTGTTTTATTTTAAAATCATCCTTTATAAAATATAATAAGCCTATTTCTTGTTTAGTTTCTGAATTTACAACGAAATAGCCATATTCACTATGTTCATTACATAGTCTTTCCAACATGAATTCTCTAAATCGTAAGGATTCTGAGGAACTACTACCACGTATCTGATCACCTGTAAAATTCAGACTGTATAAATAAATATTATCAATGCGGAATCCCATTTTGAGGCATTTTTTTTGTCGTGTAACGCTTAATTTGACCTACACTAATAGCACAGTCTAGTTATACAGTCACGAAGTTCAATATGTAGTAAATATACATCTATAGATAGTTGCTGACCACTAGGATCGCTACTATCGCCTCATTACAGACAAAGCGAAATAGTACCGGCACAGTCTATTGTTCCTAGCACCCTCACAACTCAAGCTTCGTGACTATATATACTAGACTGTGCTAATAGAATAATATGAAATGACATTGTGGAACAGAAATTAGAGTACGGTTGCCATGGAAATGATTGTCATACACTGTAAAATGACGAACGAGTCTTACAAAGAATTCCGCATATATGAATACAAAAGCTATTTGGTAGAGTTTATTACAGTTTAAGGGGGCGGGGGTTGTAATGTATCTTAAGAATAATATTATGTTTTGGCATGAATGCGAAGCAGACGCGGAAACAATACATGCGTAACTGTAGAAAGTTACTACAAGTTTGGCGTATAAGTAACAATAACATTTATGGGATTTTCTGTTGTGTTTATGTAGTTGTCTGTGACTTACTACTACTACTGCTACTGCTATAGGATTAACTGTTATCCATTGCTTATTTGATTCAGTTCTTTAGAAACACTTTAAATCTTACAGCAAATTGTATTTATCTATTTATTCTAATTCCATTACCCTAATTCAGAGCTTTCCAAACTGGGTGTCGCCTGAAGGTTTATGGGGTGTCGCGAACTGTCTGGTATATTTCATTATTTTGAGCTATTAAATCATGATAACTGAAATGAAGTAAGAAAATTGCTGATCACCCCTCGCTTAGGCCTACCTAGCTGCCTTGTAGATACGTGTCCTTGACAGACGTATAGATGTACGTATAGTTGTAGTGTACAAGTATCATTCTAGTCTACAAGGTAAGGATTAGACAAAATATCTGCCTTACGAGAGAAGTTAGTAATTTGGTCTCGGAAAGTGAAAGAGGGCAGATACGTAACGTCCCCAAATACATCTCACTGTGATTCTAAGAACGAAATAAAAGATTCAATTTACAACTCGAAAGTTACTTCCCAGATCTGAACACAAAATCGACTGGATAAGAAATTCATTTTTGTCATCTGAAGTTAGTAGACTTTCTTTAGCAGCTGCAGAAGAATTGGTATATATTAAAAATGATAGAAACTCTAAGTTAAAACACCAAAGAGATGATTTGAACAGATTCTAGATTTCACTTGAAGGTTTTCCGAATCTTGCTCAACGAGCTATTGTGGTTTTGTTGCAGTTTTCAACCACATATTACTGCGAATCAGGATTTTCTGTTATGACCAATATCAAAACAGTGAAACGTGGCATTTTAAAAATGCTGGATGAAGAAATGCCAGTGAATTTATCCCATATTCGTTAAACATAGAATACATTTGTAAGATTCGCCAAGCACATGTGAGCCACTGAAAAACTAAAACTAAGGGTGAAAATAAGTGTGATTGTTGTCCTCATCTTAGAACTCTATGTAAATGTTTCTTTCGCCTCATATAATATGTCAACAATACTGGAGATATGTGTGTTTATTTTATTCATTTTATGAAGAGTGTACAGTAGTGGCAAGAAAACTGGACCGACCCTTGCAGCTGATTTAGAGCCTTGTTCACTCCAGAGCACGATAGACTGGTAACTAAGACTTTCGTGGTTCGAATCCTGCCTGGCAAGGAAACTTTTTTTGTTCCTTATTCAAATTTATTTCCAATACTTTTCGGTTGCTGGTAAAATTCATGTTCTGGGAATGATAATTTAATTAAGTAATAAAATATCGCTGCAAACGAAAAGTATTGGAAATAAATTTGAATAGGGAACAAAAAAAAAAGTTTCCTTCCCTGGCAGGATTCGAACCACGAAAGTCTTAGTTACCAGTCTATCGTGCTCTGGAGTGAACAAGGCTCTGAAATAGCTACAAGGGTCGGTCCGGTTTTTTTTTTGCCACTACTGTAGGCCTACAAGTAGCCTATTAGTGTATGGGATACTTTCATTTGAGGGATAAGGTGACGCACTAAATTTTTAGAGTTTGCTAGGGTGTCGTCATATAAAAAAGTTTGGAAAGCTCTGCCCTAATTCCTAATTTCCTAATACATTTGATGATTGTTTGTCTTGGAGACCCCATTGCACAAGTGTAATTTCTAAACTCAATAGCATTTGTTATCAAATCATAATTTTGAGGACGATAACAAATCACAAATTCACGATGTATTAATGTCTTATTATTTCGCACACGTCGAGTCAAGGCTTTCATATGGTATTTGTTTTTGGGGATCTGGAACCATGCTGAATGATATATTTATTGCTCAAAAGCGTATTGTCAGATGCATAGCGGGCGTTAACAGTAGGAGCTCTTGTAGGGAACATTTTTTACAATATAATATTCTTACTGTTTATGGTTTATATAGTTTTAATGTTTTACAACTAATTTATAAAAATCTGTCTGATTTTCACCAAAATTGTGACTTCCATACCTACGATACTAGTAACAAAAATAGTTTAACTATTCCAGAACACCATCTTACAAACACTAGTAGAACCTATATGCTCTTTGGTATCAAAATCTACAATGGTTTGCCTGATTACATCAAATATACAAAAAATTCTCTCAAATTTAGGAATTATATAAAAACGAAATTAATAACATTGTGTCCCTACAATCTTGAGGATGCACGCATGGGCCCTCGAAATGAATAATGTTTTTATATTTGACTTATTTTAAATTAATTTGTAATTGTATATACTTGACCATGTCTATGCATAACTTATATTATGCCTTCGACAATAAAGTTCTATCTGTCTATCTATCTATCTATCTATCTATCTATCTATCTATCTATCTATCTATCTATCTATCTATCTATCTATCTATCTATCTATCTATCTATCTATCTATCTATCCATCCATCCATCCATCCATCCATCCATCCATCCATCCATCCATCCATCCATCCATCCATCCATCCATCCATCCATCCATCCATCCATCCATCCATCCATCCATCTATCTATCTATCTATCTATCTATCTATCTATCTATCTATCTATCTATCTATCTATCTATCTATCTATCTATCTATCTATCCATCCATCCATCTCTATCTATCCATCCATCTCTATCTATCCATCCATCTCTATCTATCTATCTATCTATCTATCTATCTATCTATCTATCTATCTGTCTGTCTGTCTGTCTGTCTGTCTGTCTGTCTGTCTGTCTGTCTGTCTGTCTGTCTGTCTGTCCGTCCGTCCGTCCGTCCGTCCGTCCGTCCGTCCGTCCATCCATCCATCCATCCATCCATCCATCCATCCATCCATCCATCCATCTATCTATCTATCTATCTATCTATCTATCTATCTATCTATCTATCTATCTATCTATCTATCTATCTATCTATCTATCTATCTATCTATCTATCTATCTATCTATCTATTCTTTCTTTCTTAGGACAAAATGGCCGTGATGTGCAGTATGTATTCCTTATTTAATGTTCGCTTTGTTATGTTAAAATTCTTTAACGATTCCTTTGAAACAATTATCAAAATACATTTATCTAGTGCTGTACTCGCCATGGTTTAAACTTGGAAATAGAATGATATGCTTTTTGAGAACTGTAATTAAAAATATAGGAATAAAATTTACCGTCTCTCTAAATGAATGCAAAGGAATACGAATGGAAAGGAAAAGGCCATAAATATGACGCAAGTACTAGAATATGTATGAAATGAGGATGGAAACTGCATTTGAAAAAGGGAACTAATGCACGTGGAAGGTACAATATTCACCTAGTGAAGGCCGTAGTGGAGAATAACATTGAAGACAAGCATTTTCCATTTTTAATATGCAAAGAATACATTCTTTATGAGTCATATTAAGAACTCGCCCTACTGAAGTAGTGCCGGGCGTGGAGGAATCTGCTACTGTGGTGGAGGAATAGGTACACTTGTAGGTCACGACCTGTGAGCGCTGATCTCTAGGTTTTATGGCCCCCGAAATGGTCATCATATCATCTATCACCAGCTTCATTAGGGTAGCACAAAACAATGTCATAAAACGAACACGACGGAGCATGATTGAGAATCCAAGGGGGCAGTGTCTTGAGCAGAAATAAGAAAACAAAAACCGACCTCCACAATGGATAATTGCAAGGGGAAGAAGGAGAGATGAAGCTGATGGAAAGGATGCACAGGTCAAGGTCGTAAAGAAGAAAAGGGGCGTGGAGCGAGGGGAACAACGTTCTCTTCTCTTTTCTTCTTGTCCAGGAATTCCTTTCCTTCAGCCGTGCTCTGTCGTGTTTCCGACCTCTACAGTTCCTCTTCCATAAATACATATAGACTGCCTAATCTTATTTGTGTACAGCATACATGGCCACAATTTTCGGTTACGTGAGGCACTCGATTTGAAATAGTTTGTTTACTAGGAGAGGAGACTGCAGAGTAGGATGGGAAATATAAACTGCTGTGACCTGCGTCACCTTATCGTAATCGCTAAGGCGGTCAGTGGCGAATTATTAGGAAAGCGCTTGGTTAACGTGAGAGACTCGAAAACTTTTATTCAATTTGGCAAATTAATTCGGCAGCTTTAATCATAAACCTCTTTACTATCTCTCCATCATTGAATTGATTTAAATCACAGGCGAGAAATTGCGTAACTAGCCAATAATATTACATCACGTTGTCTACGTGAATATTCTTGTCTTGAAACAATGAAATTGTCTTGAATATTCTGGCGTTTCTCAAGATTACTTAATAGATTTGCACGTTCTCGACCTAAAATAATTTCAGAAAATCATATTTCGTTTTCTACGCACATTTGATATATTTTTTTATAAATTTATTTTGGAAATAATACGTACAAACAACATTTAATTCCTAGTACCTTTTAATGCAGCGTGTTTAAGGTATAATGTCGTATTTAGTATTACTATGTAAATGTTAAGATCATGAATTTTCTTCGGAATAGTACGAAAAAATAACATTTAATTTGTCTTATCTTCTAATTCAGCATGTTCTTTATGACATAAGGAGTAATGTCGTTGTATATTAAATTTATTAATGCCTAATAGGATTTTCGAGTATAACATACATCGTATGTTCTCCCCTTCTAAACAGCAAAAAATAACTCTTCCATTTCTCATGAAATATAATCGTTTTTAACGCGTACACACTGCTTTGATAATGCCATTATGCCACCACTGATATTGCTTATGAAACTGATATAGAACCTGCCCACGTCTAGGAGCTACGTGAGGAAGGAACGGGGATTGTAAAGATGATGTCACTCAGAGCGATAAGCTCTGTGAAAGTCAGTGAGGCACTAATCCTCAAGTGAGGCACGATGCCCATCTATGGTGTACATGATCAGTAGGGCTAGGATTTTGATGAAATTGCATCTTTTTTCTAGTAAGCCAGAAACATACCTACTTTTATGTGATAAACTAAGTGCTTAAGACATATTTATTAGGGCATTTTTTTTGTATTTTTTGCCTGTTTCAACTCATAAGAGCATTTATTGTTTTATTCGGTCATTTTTTAGACATTTTCATTTAATTTTGGCCATAAATCTCCATTATTAATGTAAAAATAATGTATATTTCCTTCGATATTTTCTCTACATATTTTGTTCATTAATACCCATTATTTTGTATAATATTTTAATCATTTTTGTACACAAATATTGTCGTTTTAACGTAGTATACCCCATGTAATGAATCAGTCCAACCGCCCCTTCAATATAGGCTCCTCTGTGCCTGCTAGTTTCGGATAAGAGTGGCCTTGTGGTGGAATACAGTACATGGAAACATCAGATAAAATAATTAATTAAAGTGTACTACTTAGAAAAAAATATGTAAAATTAAATAAACTTAAATGTTGGTACTAGAATTTAATTTTAATTATTAGTCTAAATATTAAGTAGTACAAAATCTCTTTTCCTACTGAGCCAATTATGTAAGATCAATTTTTATGGCATTTTAAGGGCATTTTTTAAAGACTTTTAGGTCATAAATGCATTGTTTTTAGGACATTTGTCATGATTTATAAGTCATCAAAATCCTAGCCCTAATGATCAGTCTTGAAAGTCCACCTTCATTGTGTGGACGGAAGAAACTTTCTCGTTTCTTATTCTTCTATTTTAATAAAATTTATTTATAGTCTCCTGACTGCATAGCCCTATAGCGACTACACAGATAATAATTCTAAATTTTTGAATTGAATTAAATATGATTGATAGCAATATGGCGGAAAATATAAAATTTACTATTATTGAACAAATCATCCACACTGTAAAGAGGATTTAAAATTCATGTTGACCTGATTGTTCTTGTAAATGAATGAATACTTATATATAATTCTTTGAGAGAGGAACAGAGATTAAGGGTATTTGAGAATAAGGTTCTTGGGAAAACATTTGGGGCTAAGAGGGATGAAGTTGCAGGAGAATGAAGAAAGTTACACAACGCAGAACTGCATGCATTGTATTCTTCAGCTGACATAATTAGGAACATTAAATCTAGACGTTTGAGATGGGCAGTGCATGTAGCACGTATAGGTGAATGTAGAAATACATATAGATGTTGAACCTATTACTGCTGTTGTAGCTAGTACTGCTGATTTTTAACCTACTCCTACTGCTGATGTTGAATCTATTACTGCTGTTGTAGCTAATACTGTTGATTTTATCCCACTACTACTGCTGATGTTGAATCTATTACTGCTGTTGTAGCTAGTACTGTTGATTTTTATCCTACTACTACTGCTGATGTTGAACCTATTACTGCTGTTGCAGCTACTACTGTTGATTTTTATCCTACTACTACTATTGCTGATGTTGAACCTATTACTACTGTTCTGGCTACTACTACTGATTTTATCCTGCTACTGCTGATGTTGAACATATTACTGCTGTTGTTGCTACTACTGTTGATGTTTATCCTACTACTACTACTGCTGATGTTGAACCTATTACTACTGTTCTAGCTACTACTACTGATTTTATCCTACTACTGCTGATGTTGAACATATTACTGCTGTTGTAGCTACTACTGTTGATGTTTATCCTACTACTACTACTGCTGATGTTGAACCTATTACTACTGTTGTAGTTACTATTGTTGCTTTTGATCTACTACTACTGCTGATATTGCACTTATTACTATTTTTGTAGCTAGTACTCCTGTAGTTGCATTTGTAACTGCTACTATTTTTTTTTTTTTTTTTTTTTTTTTACATCCGGCCAGAGGCCATTTTCCGAAATATTTCTGTTTTTCAGGTTTTCAGTTTTCTGTTTCTGTTTACTAACTAACACTAACACAACACCCATGCCCGAGGCGGGACTCGAACCCACAACCCTTCGGACCAAGCCGTAGAGTCATTGCGTGCCTCTACGGCTTGCGCCACCCGGGTCGGCTACTATTAGACCTACTGCTGGAATTGCTATTGTTATTGTTGTCACTAATATTACTACTGAAACTGTTCCTGTTACCACTGCTCTTATCGCTGCTATTCTTATGCTGCGGTTTGGCATCGCTGACGATCGCTGTAGCCAAACCGTAGCTTTAGGCCTATTTCTTCTTGTCTATTTCACGGTTTGGTATTATGAGCGGAGTGAAATTTATTTTCCTTATAGTTAAGACGAGAGGGGAAGAATAAGTGACGTATTTAATTTTGACAAGCACGAAAAATACTCCATCTGTCACGGACTATGAATTTGTAACATACACAGCTTATTTATTTCCCTTCTTAATGTAATGTTAAGTTGGATCTAGTTTTGACAATAGGGAGAAAATGTAATAAAATTTTAATTCTGTATGGACATTTACTGGTATAATCAGATACATGGTGTCCAAAATTTTGATCTCGGATTTCGAGCTTTTTCTTCCCTTCCAAAAGTAGAAGCAAAACTAAGAACTTCTATTCCCTTTGGCGTGATTAGAAACCTCGAACGTCAGATCTAATAGCAATCATTTGTGAGTATAAAATTATTAGGGTCCACACATTTTTTAATTAATATGTCCGTCGGCAAAAATGTAACGTTTATTTCCGCGGCACCACTGCAGAAATGGGAAAATGCATTCATTCTCTCACTCTCTCTGCAACATATCATAAAAGATGCCCTTGTGGTTCCAGCAGAGCGTGAAACACTGCCTTGAAGGATTAGTAAAACTACGTTTTATTTTGCGTTCCCAGACTGCATCAAATAAAACTTGGTTTACTTTTATGAAGAGTAATCGCTTGTACACAGATCTGCTATTGTCAACAACGAAAAAATAATTTGAAATTATTTCATTTTTTAAGTTCACAGCTTTGAAACCGGACACACGCAAGATCTGGAATTGGCTAACAATGGTAAACTGTATTGGCGGTAAAAATTGCTCGCTCAGTCGAAAAAAATTGTAATTGCACTTTGAGATTAGCGTAATAACAGTCCGGTAGGTAAATTCATTGACTGTTTGTGTATATGCGCATTTGTTTGAAAACTACTCAGACATAAACCACAGGCGTATAAGGATCACGGCGTGGACCGATCGCCCGCTGGCTGTTCCCTCGAGTATTGAACAATTTACAAGCATGCATCATCTCCAGTCAGCTACGATATCGCGAATGATTAAGGGTTTTAGAATGCAACTAGATTTATTTCCGACAAATATGTATCTCTTTCATTAATCGAAAAATGAGATTAAAGACTGGCATGTGCTTAGAAGTAAGGACATTCTGCTTTGAATATGATACCAGTTTTGAATTAAATGAGTTTTTTCGACGTTGTTTTGAAACTGTTTGCACACGACCAAATTTTTGTTAAATTCAGCGCTTCACAAGACTTTAAAATTTGCAATACTACTTTAAAAGACATTGATTGTCTTGAAAGTACATGAGATTATGATCTGATCGATCAAAGGCTTGATCATTCTTTGAAGGAATTGACGGGAAATGTCACCAATAATCACAAAAAACATGGCGTCTTGGCCGAGAGAATTTGTTTGCAATTTAATTCAATTATATGAATTAAACCCGTGCCTGTACGCCGTAGGTTCTGTGGAATGTAGCTATAATAAAATGAAGAAAAATAATGAGTATTAGGAAATTGCAAGGCCTGTACGTGATAGATTCTGCAAAATACGTACTAAAATGAAAAATGATGCGTATTAGGAAATTGCAAGGCCTGTACGTGATAGATTCTGTAAAATACGTACTAAAATGAAAAATGATGCGTATTAGGAAATTGCAAGGCCTGTACGCCGAAGGTTCTGTGAAATATATAATAAAGGGTAAAATAATGTCCATTAGGAAATTTCAGCAAGGTCGTACGTTGTAGGTTCTGTGGAATACATAATAAAATAAAAAAATAATGCGTATTAGAAAATTGCAAGGCCTGTACGCCGAGGGTTCTGTGAAATACATAACAAAGGGTAAAATAATGTCCATTAGGAAATTTCAGCAAGGTCGTACGTTGTAGTTTCTGTGGAATACATAATAAAATAAAAAAATAATGCGTATTAGGAAATTGCAAGGCCTGTACATCGTAGGCTCTGTGAAATACATAATAAAGGATAAAATAATGTCCATTAAGAAATTGCAGCAGGGTCGTACGTTGTAGGTTCTGTGGAATACATAATAAAATGAAAAAAAAAAAAGTGTATTAGGAAATTGCAAGGCCTATACGCCGAGGGTTCTGTGAAATACATAATAAAGGGTAAAATAATGTCCATTAGGAAATTTCAGCAAGGTCGAACGTTGTAGTTTCTGTGGAATACATAATAAAATAAAAAAATAATAATGCGTATTAGGAAATTGCAAGGCCTGTACATCGTAGGTTCTGTGAAATACATAATAAAGGGTAAAATAATGTCCATTAGGAAATTGCAGCAAGGTCGTACGTTGTAGGTTCTGTGGAATACATAATAAAATGAAAAATAATGCGTAGTAGGAAATTGCACGGTCTGTTACGTCGTGGATTCTGTGGAATACATTATACAATAAAAATTATGGGTATTAAGAAATTGCAAGATCTGTGCGTCGTTGGTTCTGTGAAGTACATAATAAAAAAAATCCGCATTAGGAAATTTCAAGGCCTGTACGCGGTACGTAGATTCTGTGAAATACACACTAAAATGAAAAATGATGCGTGATAGGAAATTGCAAGGCCTGTACATCATGGGTTCTGTGGAATACATTATAAAATGAAAAAAAAGTGTATTAGGAAATTGCAAGGTCGTATGTCTTAGGTTCTGTGGAATGCATAATAAAATGAAAAAAAAAAGTGTATTAGGAAATTGCAAGGTCGTATGTCTTAGGTTCTGTGGAATACATATTAAAATGAAAAAAAAGTGTATTAGGAAATTGCAAGGTCGTATGTCTTAGGTTCTGTGGAATGCATAATAAAATGAAAAAAAAAGTGTATTAGGAAATTGCAAGGTCGTATGTCTTAGCTTCTGTGGAATACATAATAAAATGAAAAATAATGCGTATTAAGAAATTGCAAGGTCGTACGTCTTAGGTTCTGTGGAATACATAATAAAATGAAAAATAATGCGTATTAAGAAATTGCAAGGTCGTACGTCTTAGGTTCTGTGGAATACATAATAAAATGAAAAATAATGCGTATTAAGAAATTGCAAGGTCGTACGTCTTAGGTTCTGTGGAATACATAATAAAATGAAAAATAATGCCTATTAAGAAATTGCAAGGTCGTACGTCTTAGGTTCTGTGGAATAGATAATAAAATGAAAAATAATGCGTATTAAGAAACTGCAAGGTCGTTCGTCTTAGGTTCTGTGGAATACATAATAAAATGAAAAATAATATGTATTAAGAAATTGCAAGGCCTGCACATCGTGGGTTCTGCAAAATACATAATAAAATAAAAAACAATGTATATTAGAAAATAGCAAGACTATACGTCGTAGGTTCTGTGAAATGCATAGTAAAGGGTAAAATAATGTTCATTAAGAAATTGGAAGGTCGCATGCCGTGGGTTCCGGGGAATACATAATAAAATGAAAAATAATGCGTATTGGGAAATTGCAAGGCCTGTATATTGTGGGTCTGTGAAATACATAATAAATTGAAAACTAAAACGTATTAGGAAATTGAAAGATTCGTACATCGAAGGTTCTATGAAATAAATAAGTCTTAATGAAATGAAAAATAATGCGTATTAGGCAATTGCAAGACCTGTATATTGTGGGTCTGTGAAATACATAATAAATTGAAAACTAAAACGTATTAGGTAATTGTAAGGTCTGTACGTCGTGGGTTCTGTGAAATACATAATAAAATGAAAAAAAAAATGATACGTAGGTATGTAGATAGTGTGAAAAAGTGAAAAATAATGCATGGCCTGTACGTCGTAGGTTCTGTGGAATACATAATAAAATGGAAAATAAGGCGTATTAGGAAATTGTAAGGCTTGTACGTCGTAGGTTTTGTGAATACATAATAAAATGAAAATTAATGTGTATTAGGATATTGCAAAGTACTTATGTGGTTTTAAGCTTAAAAAATGTTTTCATTTTAGGTTATAATGGAATGCTTCTTTTAATTTAGGTTTCCATACCCTATTATTATTATTATTATTATTATTATTATTATTATTATTATTATTATTATTATTGTAAATGAAAAGCAGTAAATAGGAAAGATTGGAGAATGCTAGGTTTGCAATGAAAGATCTACCCTTGGGCAGAAAACTACTCTGTTCAGATGAGAGTCAGTGAAGCACAGTTCACACACAACAGTGAGAAGAACGTTTGTGCTGCTGCAACATGCTACTCTTCTCTTACGAATTGAAACAAATTTTTATGTTGAGATTAGTTAAAGTGCAAACCAGTTATCATGTGGCGTCCTTGGAAGTATCTATCTTCAAATATTGATAGTGATGATGAAAATGAACGGTAAACTCATACATACACAGTCAGCTAAAATTATGCAAAAATATATAAATATTTTAAGGAGAGAGGAGAACAATGGCATGATCAACGTGCAACAACCATTGTAGCGATAATAGTAGGCTACCAACATAATCTAGTGGAGACTTCTTGAATTTCATATTAAAAAGTAGTTTCCAAAATTTGCTACCCTATTTTCTATTTTCTATGAAATCATTACATATCTTACTTAGGCTACATACAAACGGTTTTTAAGTAACGCGGAGATTCATTGCCGCCCTCACATAAGCCCGCCATCGGTTCCTATCCTGAGCAAGATTAATCCAGTCCCTACCATCATATCCCACCTCCCCCAAATCCACATTTATATTATATTTCTATCAACGTCTCGGCCTTCTCAAAGGTCTTTTTCCCTCAGGTCTTCCAACTAACACTCTATACGCATTTTTGGAATTCACGCATACTATGTACGTACCCGAGCATCTCAAACGTCTGAATTTAATGTTGCTAGTAATGTTAGGTGAAGAATACAGTGAGTGCATTTCTGCGCTGTGTAACTTTTTCCGTTCTCCTGTAACTTCATCCCTTTTATCCCCGCATATTTTTAAGCACCTTGTTCTCGAAGACCCTTAACTTCTTTGTCTCTTTCAAAGTGAAAGTCCAAGTTTCACAGCCATACAGAACAACCGGTAGTGTAACTGTTTTATAAATTCTGACTTTGTTTTTTTAAAGAAAGTAGACTGGATTACATATCTACTAATTAATTTTTACCGTCCTTATATGTCAGAAAAAATATGTATAGAAATAATCATTACTCCATTATCTTTAAAATTAATTTAGGAATGCATTAAATTATTCTTGTTACCTACAATTACAGCACTTAATGTTTTCAAAAATAAATTTTGTTAAATACTGTATTTCGTGTGTATCATTCTGGGATAAATTGACTGTTAAATAGTGAAATCAATAGTTCAGACTCTAACACTATACACAGGCAAACAAAGAAACATCATGCCCAAAAGGATTTCTCGATATCATTCATTTTGACTTGAGCTGAAAGTGAATTTAAAATCTAAATTATGAATAGAAAATAGGAAATTGATATTGCTAGTCTATAAAATGTTTAATTATTGAAGTACAATGAAGTACCAAGAAAACTTAGTATGCCAGAAACGAACCACAAACGTAAATTATAATTTTTTACATACTAATTTATTTGTGTGGTAAAAATAGTCGTTATTAAAACATAAATAGCATTGTCACACGACAAACCAATAATTGAAGTTTTTCCTGGTCGCGTGGAGCATCATGGGATATATAGGCCTATTGTGTATTCCAACTTCGTACTATTGCACACCGATCAAGTAATGTTCTCATCGTACGCACTTTTATATTTTTATTCATTCGTTCGTAGTTCTCTGCCCAAGGTTAGATCTTTCACTGCAAACTCAGCATTCTCCAATCTTCCCTACTTTCCGTCTTCCTCTTTGTCTCTGCATATGATCCATATATCTTAATGTTGTCTGTCATCTGATATCTTGTTCTGCCCCACACATTTCTCCCGTTCACCATTCCTTCCAGTGCTTCCTTCAGTAAGCAGTTGTTTTTTTATATTATACTCTTAAATCGGCAGATAATCTATCAAAACTTAATTACTTACTTACAAATGGCTTTTAAGGAAGTCGAAGGTTCATTGCCGTCCTCACATAAGCCCGCCATCGGTGCCTATCCTGTGCAAGATTAATCCACTCTCTATCATCATATCCCACCTCCCTCAAATTCATTTTAATATTATCCTCCCATCTACGTCTCGGCCTCCCAAAGGTATTTTTCCCTCCGGTCTCCCAACTAACACTCTATATGCATTTCTGGATTCGCCCATACGTGCTACATACGTCTGGATTTAATGTTCCTAATTATGTCAGGTGAAGAATACAATGCGTGCAGTTCTGCGTCGTGTAACATTCTCCATTGTCCTGTAACTTCATTCCTCTTAGTTCTAAATATTTTCCTAAGAACACTATTCTCAAACATCCTTAATCTCTGCTCCTCTCTTAAAGTGAGAGTCTAAGTTTCACAACCATACAGAACAACCGGTAATATAACTGTTTTATAAATTCTAACTTTCAGACTTTTTCAGAGCAGAGTAGATGACAAAAGCTTCTGAACCGAATAATAACAGGCATTTCCCATATTTATTATGTGTTTAATTTCCTCCCGAGTATCATTTATATTTGTTACTGTTGCTTCAAGATATTTGAATTTTTCCACCTCTTCCAAGGATAAATCTCCAATTTTTATATTGCCATTTCGTACAATATTCTGGTCACGAGACATAATCATACACTTTGTCTTTTCGGGATTTGCTTCCAAACCTATCGCTTTACTTGCATCAAGTAAAATTTCCGTGTTTTCTCTAATCGTTTGTGGATTTTCTCCTAACATATATTCACGTCATCCGCATAGACGAGAAGCTGAGGTAACCCGTTCAATTCCAAACCCTATCTGCTATCCTGCATTTTCCTAATGGCATAGTCTAGAGCGAAGTTAAAAAATAAAGGTGATAGTGCATCTCCTTGCTTCAGCCCGCAGTGAATTGGAAAAGCATCAGAAACTGGCCTATACGGACTCTGCTGTACGTTTCACTGAGACACTTTTTAATTAATCGAACTAGTTTCTTGGGAATACCAAATTCAATAAGAATATCATATAATACTTTTCTCTTAACCGAGTCATATGTATTTTTGAAATCTATGAATAACTGATGTACTGTACCTTTATCAATCTATCAAACTACTAGGACTAAATATTTGAGACGTATGAGCCAGTGTGCTGAACTGTATCGAAAATTTCGCTAAATATTGAAATAATCTTATGCCAAGCAGTTTAATTATATTCGAAGTACTTTCCTTGAAGTGTAATTTACTTGTTCCAGGACGTTACCCACTGCCGGAAGCGCTATTTGGAGAATTATTTAATTTGTATGTATGCTCTTTAAAACCGTTTCTTCTTGAATCTCTGAAACATCTGCTAATCTTCTCACTCTAAGTCCCATCTTCATTGTAGAGATCACGAAAAAGTCGTACAGGGTCAGATTTTAACAATTTGGGCAGAATTTCGAGACGATCGCCTTTCGTTGTATTAAAAACTGTCGGATACAGAGTGCAGTGTGTGCTGGAGCGTTGTTTCTTGTTATGGTGCAAGATTGCCAGCGTCGTAACGTGTTTTTGTTGAGATCCTACGCAAATCTGTTGGTACTAACTCCAGAAACCATCACTCTGTGATTTGTGAAGTCAATTGTGCTTCGACGATCTTCAGGGAAGGCTTCCGAGTTTTTCATAGTATTTCTTCAGTTTGGCAGGCTGAAGGGCGACCATTTCGTCGACATTTTACCTCGTTTTTAAACAGCATATTTCTCGCAGATTTAAATTTTGCCCATAATCTGTTCCTTTACCTCTGAGATTCTGGCTGATTTGTAGGGCCTACCGTAAACCTATTATCAGACAGTACATCTCACTTGACGATATGCGTCAGAAGAAGAACAATTATTGTCAGTATACATCTGAAGTATGTTTAGTGTAATATGTTACTATATAGTCAGCGATGTATGCAATGGAGGGGCAAAGGAACTGGCCACCCTATCCCGTTACCTCATGGTTCAGTTGCCTCATGAAAGATGCCTTATTGGTGTCACTTACGTGGTTCAAATCTGTCTTCTGACAGTGGACTAAACAACAAACATGTTCCTTAAGGACTTCATTGATTATTTCCTTGATCTCGGCTGACGTTTCTTTTCAACAGAAACAAAACTAGATGAAAAATATTATTTTAAAAATTACAGTAGCGATTGATTGAAAGCGATCATGGCTACACCGAGGTGCAAATACAATAAAACAAAAACTATAAACATTTACCAGATGTCAGTAATTTGACTACATTACGCCGCCATCGGTCCCTATCCTGAGCAAGATTAATTCAGTCCTTATCATCATGTATGTATGTATTTATTCACACTGCAAATGGGTATATACCCGGCGGCAGTGGTAACTAATTACACTCAATAAAGACAATAATAAACACAATTAATAAAAAAATAGAATTAATAATAATACTAATACTTAATACTAACAATAATTAATAATAATAATAATAATAAAAATAATAACATCCTAAATTAAATTGTACCTTAAACCTATGTTCGAACTAAAACCCACGATTATATGTTCATATCTGCACAAGTACCTTTCAACACTACACTCATTTCGCTGTCAACTCACTCACTGCACTGGAACTACGACACATTTCACTGATTCTATCCTGATTTCACTAACACTTCAAAAACATTTCATTGTTCAAATACTTTGCACTGCCACTATAAACTATAAAGCTTCACTGACAGGAACACGTTTCACTTAACACACTTCACTGACACAACATAATTCTTCACTGATAGAACACCTCAATAACAAAATATCAATTACACCCTTTAAATACTGTGTATAATTATCGTCTATTAGTAAAGTCCTTAAGCCTATTTTTAAATTTAAAAAATTTTAAATTTTAAATCGTATCCCAACTCCGTCAAATCTATTTTAATATTGTCCTCCCATCTACCCCTTAGCCTACCCAAAGGTCTTTTCCCCTCAGGTCTTCCAACTAACACTCCATATGCATTCCTAGATTCACCCATACGTGCTACATACCCTGCCCATCTCAAACGTTTGGATTTAATGTTGATAATTATATTAGGTGAAGAAGGGTGTTTGAGAATAAGGTTCTTAGGAAAATTTGGTGCTAAGAGGGATGAAGTTATAGGAGAATGGAGAAAGTTACATAATGCACAGCTACACGCATTGTATTCTTCATCTGACATAATAAGGAATATAAGATCCAGACGTTTGAGATGGGCAGGGCATGTAGCACGTATGGGCGAATCCAGAAATGCATATAGAGTGTTAGTTGGGAAGCCGGAGGGAAAAAGACCTTTGGGGAGGCCGAGACGTAGATGAGAGGATAATATTAAAATGGATTTGAGGGAGGTGGGATATGATAGAGACTGGATTAATCTTGCTCAGGATAGAGACCGATGGCGGGCTTATGTGAGGACGGCAATGGACCTGCGGGTTCCTCAAAAGCAATTTGTAAATAAGTAAGTAAATTAGGTGAAGAATACAATGGTGCATTTCTGCGTTGTGTAACTTTCTTCATTCTCCTGTAAGTTCATCCCTCTTAGCCGCATATATTTCCCTTATTCTCAAACACCCTTAACCTTCGTTTCTCTCCCTCTTAAAGTGAGAGTCCAAGTTTCACAACCATACAGAATAACCGGTAATATAATTGTTGAATAACTCTTCCCGAGAAGAGTTATTCTACATCAAACGCCGGGAAAGCCTCAAGTCATACAATATGCTGTGCTCCAACCACGAGAAAGTCTCTGCGGAATGAAACGCAGCGGGGTAATACTGTGAATTAATGTTGATGTCATAAGATGTCATAAGGTCACACACGTAGGTACTCGTATCTCTATTGGCTTGCCCTCATAGCACAAACAATAACATTTACACACACACATTTATACTACCCTAGTTACAAAATTAGATCACTGTTAATCTCTTGGTCTTTTAATCCCTCCATACAGGAAATAACATATGCAGGAGAGCGCATTGTTTTTAAACTGACGTTATAACGATAATATTATCTATCTACTTCGCTCCAATAGATAACGCAATAGTAAGCACATTCCTTTCACGGTTGATCCCCTGGTTGGAGAACAGTAATTGTTTTATAAATTCTAACTTTCAGCTTTTTCGAGAGCAAACTGGATTATAAAAGCTTCTGAACTGAATAATAAGAGGTGAATAATAACTTTTTGGTACCCTATCGTTTTATAAGAAAATACTTACATGTCTTCGGAAAGTTTTGTTTCTCCCGATCTGCTTCAAAGAAAGCTGCATAGGATAGTCGGGACGTAAGTATTTATACGCAACTGAAATAATATTATAAGGTAATCCTTTGACAATTAGCGTCTGTGTACTCCTATCCATAATATTATCTGCTTATCAACTTCTTATGTTCAGTGGTAAATTTACGCTAATATTCCCGACAGAAGGGGTTATTCTTGGTTTTATCTACGGATATCTATACTTCTTCTTGACAAACAGATCCTTCTTTGTCTTCCTGATAAGGATTCTGTAAACATGATAACTGTGAGTTTGTTTCATTGATTTAGAGTGCTTGGTATAAGATATTTTCGTTAGATATTTATGTAAGATTTGTTGAAATGAAATGATTTATAAAGTTTTAAATTAAATTCATAATAAAGGCCTTTCGCTTTACTGTGTTTCACAAGAACACAACTTAGGCGTTAGTGATGGAAATGCGACAAATGGCATTTTTTAACAATTGAAAAACAGGCAACAAATTATAATTTTTTTTTACGGAGGAAACGCTTACAATATTACATTGATGCGAGATTAGAACCATTATTTGTTGCAACGGGTTAGGAAGAATATCATCATCATCATCATCATCACCACCACCATCATCATCATCATCATCATCAACGTTAACACGGTTTGGGCCCTTTTACCCCTTCCGACTTCAAGATTTTGCATCTATTGAATTTAACGGTAGCTACACTAAGGTGAAATTTCAGTTTTCTAAACTACTCAAACTAGAGACCTGAAAATGTGTACAGTTATCAAGCTACATATAAATAATCTCCTTACAATGTTGTATCTAATTTGGCTGTATTCTATTATTAGTATTTTTGTATATTTAAATGATATTTTTAAATATCGCTACTCTTCTCGCAAATTAAAACAAAATTGTCTCAAAATTTGTCTACACATCTTTCAAACTCTGAGAAACAAACCTCGCTGTCAAGGGTTTCTGTTCCATTTAGTAAAAAGAAAAAAAAAATAATAATGCAGTCGAGTATAAAAATTGTCAAAAAGAATTGCAAGTACCTAAAAATATACTGATGCTAGATCTTACGAAAACTCACTTCCTATTTACCTACATTTACTTAAACCAGTTAGAGCACTTAGTACGTAGAACCAAGGACCCGGGTTCGATCCCTGGCGGGAGCGAATTTTTCTCCTCTAATAATTATTGTTACCATAACAGATATATTCTGTAGGACCAAAAATCTTTACGTACGTAGATTCTTCGCCTGACAATGCATGTTACTGTGGAATCTCGGCCACCAAGTCACTCAATTGAGTACGCTCCTTATGTAATGGCAGTTGACTTAATAGGCCTATATGTCAACATGGAGTCAGGCCACAAAAGGAAAAACACTAGAGGAGAGGGATTCGATCCGGTGCTGTGGATTCGATCCGGCGTAGCTCAGTGGTTAGAGCACTTGATACGTACAATCAAGGACTCGAGTTTGATCCCCGGTGCCGGAGCGAATTTTTCTCCTCTAATAATTATTGCTACCATAACAGATATATTCTGTAGGACCAAAAATTAATCTTTGCGTACATAGCTTTTACTAGTTGAAACTGGTTTTGACTGATTTCGGGTTTTAATGGTAACACATATAAAACATTAGATAGGCTATGAGATCTATAGGAGATCTTTATAATAAATATGTTATTTCGAATACATTTGAGGACGTCCATACAAAGCATGAATCTACTACAGCATTTGTAGGAAGTGTAGCGTTTTTAGTAAAGAAAAATGTAGAGAAAACCAAGGCCGAGAAAAATGAGTTTAAAAGTTTGGATCTATAATGATGAATGTCAATAAAATCAAAATGTCAATAAAGTTAGTTGAAAGTAAACACATGCAGTTTCTTCTAACTCTAATAGGTGATTGGACAGCTCTATAAGCATGAAAATTGGTGGATGGCTATTTTATATCTTAAGCATTTTTGTAATAATTAAAACGTAAAATCTTAATTTTTTACCAAAAATTGCAAAATTTCACTTTGGCGTACCTACCCTTGAAATTTTGTCGATCTCTCATATATAAATTATGTGATTAGGGCTACAGCTCTTATTATTTTCAGCTTTCTGTTTTGTGTATGCAGTAGCCATTTATTACTCGACCGAGGCGAGTGGAGCCGCGGGCGTAATGTGAACAATCGCGATGAGGTATTACGAACGCAGGAGCAGTAGCGCCACGGCTCCGGGCTGCAGGACTCCAGTGGCCTCGGTCGAGTAATAATTTGGTATTCTTTGATTTTTGTGTTTATATATGTAATCTATAGTTTTTCGCTTATTATATCGTTACGTTTATAATCAGTCGATAGCCGGCCATCGTCCTCAAGCCTTTCCTGTTGACGTTTATTCGATGTCCAAAGGATTAAAGCAGAAACCAAAATTATGGATATCCTTTGGTCACAACTAGAGACCGGATTTTTTGGTGCTAAAAGCTGATATTGCAATTATCTGTAGTTATAACTTATAAGCGAAGAAGCAGCGTCTCGTCTATAATATAAATACGAGTAACGCAAATGAATTTGAAAGCAGTCGCCAATTGTAGCGAATGGCACGAACTTCGTCTTCACTGTGTAATTAACGAAGTTCGCGACATTCACTAAAGCTTCTTCTCTCTCGTAGGCTTACTGGACAATGCACACTTTTCAAGCCCTTGTTCAAGTGAATAATTTCACCACAATTTACATATTAGTAAGGGCGCTTCACAAGATTATTATCTAATCTTTGTGACCTAATTCTCCTTTGTTAGATTTCCGAGTCTCAAAATGGATCTAAGCTACATCACATACTCGTCATCATGTTTAAGTTTTAGTACCTAAAGATCCAATCTTATATGATAACTAGAGACCGGATTTTAAAGGAAAAATTTTTCGTGAAAAAAGGACGAAAAAGGAAAAGTTATTGTAAAAAAAAAGGATTCGAAAAAGGATTATATTACTCCCCGAAACACACATCAGCACATTCATGGATATACATGGCACACACAATCTTATATTTATCTCTTCACAACATAAGAAAAGTGTTGTATTTGATATAGTTCAAAAAGGACTATAGGCTGTTACTCCATCAGAAGGGTGCTACAGTATTTTAATAGAAAACACACTTCAGCACATTTATGGATACACATAGCACACACAAGCTTATATTTATCTCTTCACAACATAAGGAAAGTGTTGCATTTGATATAGTCCAAAAAGGACTATAGGCTATTACTCCCTCAAAAGGGTGCTACAATATTTTAATAGAAAACACACTTCAGCACATTTATGGATACACATAGCACATACAAGCTTATATTTATCTCTTCACAACATAAGGAAAGTGTTGCATTTGATATAGTCCAAAAAGGACTATAGGCTATTACTCCCTCAAAAGGGTGCTACAGTATTTTAATAGAAAACACACTTCAGCACATTTATGGATACACATAGCACACACAAGCTTATATTTATCTCTTCACAACATAAGGAAAGTGTTGCATTTGATATAGTCCAAAAAGGACTATAGGCTATTACTCCCTCAAAAGGGTGCTACAATATTTTAATAGAAAACACACTTCAGCACATTTATGGATACACATAGCACATACAAGCTTATATTTATCTCTTCACAACATAAGGAAAGTGTTGTATTTGATATAGTCCAAAAAGGACTATAGGCTATTACTGCCTCAAAAGGGTGCTACAGTATTTTAATAGAAAACACTTCAGCACATTCATGGATACACATAGCACACACAAGCTTATATTTATCGCTTCACAACATAAGGAAAGTGTTGTATTTGATATAGTCCAAAAAGGACTATAGGCTATTACTCCCTCAAAAGGGTGCTACAGTATTTTAATAGAAAACACACTTCAGCACATTTATGGATACACATAGCACACACAAGCTTATATTTATCTCTTCACAACATAAGGAAAGTGTTGTATTTGATATAGTCCAAAAAGGACTATAGGCTATTACTCCTTCAAAAGGGTGCTACAGTATTTTAATAGAAAACACACTTCAGCACATTTATGGATACACATAGCACACACAAGCTTATATTTATCTCTTCACAACATAAGGAAAGTGTTGTATTTGATATAGTCCAAAAAGGACTATAGGCTATTACTCCCTCAAAAGGGTGCTACAGTATTTTAATAGAAAACACACTTCAGCACATTCATGGATACACATAGCACACACAAGCTTATATTTATCGCTTCACAACATAAGGAAAGTGTTGTATTTGATATAGTCCAAAAAGGACTATAGGCTATTACTCCCTCAAAAGGGTGTTACAGTATTTAATAGAAAACACACTTCAGCACATTTATGGATACACATAGCACACACAAGCTTATATTTATCGCTTCACAACATAAGGAAAGTGTTGTATTTGATCACATTCAACATTTCAGTATGTTTCAATATGATTCTGTCTCTTTGAATGCAAAATGTCTTTATAAAAAGAAAATGACCGCTCAACATCAACTGAAACCAGAGATGAAAATTTTCTTTTTATCCTGAACTCTAAATCAGCTCACTTCATTAGGTTTTCAATGTCTGGAGTCAGAAGAAGAACGATATTTATTTTCGCTTGCTCAGGAAGTTGTACACCTATCTGAAAAAATGTAGGAAAATTATCTAAATCTTTGCGATATTCTGTAAAAAAATGGACCAAAATAAGAGATGTTTTTAAAAAGGGGGAAAAAAGGGAATATGGACTAAAAAGGGGGGAAAAGGGAAGCCAAAACCACCAAAATTTGGTCGGTGAAAGATAGTTTAGAACATCGTAATTAATTATTTCATGTTTCGTGTTTAAATAAAAAAAGGAATTGCCTTTAAAATCCGGTCTCTAATGATAACATATGAAACATTCTTTGGACATACCCCGTGTTCAGTTTTGAATGGAAGTGTCCGACACTTCTTTCTATAATATATCAGCGAGTTCATAATCACGGAGCATTTAATCCTGAAGACATAGATAAACGATATAGACCATGTCTTCTATTGAAAATGGGTATTGTTCTTCGTCCCCTCCCTAAACAAGCGAATGCAGCCGTGCATTATATACAAGAAATAAATGTCATCAATGTTATTATTACAACCACACTTAATTCATTTTTTATATTTATTAAAGGTGAAATTAATTTACAGCAGGGCATCATAAAGTTATTCTTGAAACTTAACTTCCCCACAGGAGTTTTAGTTGAAGAGCAGTATTGTTACAATGTTGATCATTGCGTGAATTAATTTCTGATCAATTGACCACAATTACAGCAACTTTTTCGACGAAACCTTCTCGAATTAATAGGTGAATTTAATATTTTCTTATTCACGTGACAAAATAAAACGAACATAATTAAAACAGATTAAGATAGACCGACTAGTTGTGAAACTTAGAATCTGTAAAATCATCTGTACTTTGAGTAGGTTGGCAAGCAGATCTATGGCGTCGTAGAAAGCTCTCATTCGAAATTGAACACGGATACTATGTTGATTATCTTATGCATGTGCTGAAATCTCTGTTTCATGACTAGGGAACAAGCCATAATTTGTTGCTATTGAAATTATAGAAATATAGCGAATGACGCGATGACATTAAAATGGTTGGAAATGTTGCTGCAGTACGTGCTGTGCCGGGAAGATCTCAGGACAACCGTTGTAGGCATTGCCACAACGAGGTTGAAACTCTTGCACACGTCCTGGGATCCTGTCCGAACGACGAAGCTCTGCGAAACGCTAGACACCACCAAGTACGATCAATTATAGCCACTGCCCTTAAAGATGCCGATTACAACACCTTTGAAGAAGTACATGGTCTCTCCGTCACTGGCAGTACACGGCGCATAGATTATAATAGTTTTCAAGGAATCTACAAGATCTGGATTCATAATTGATCCCACTGTGCGTTTCGAAACGAATGAGGAACAGCCAGCAGAAGTGGATAATGAAAAAAAAACAATATCTACAATCCTACCATTCCCTATTACCTTCAAAAGTACCAGCTAGAAGAACTTGAAGTAATCGGAGTTCTGGTTGGAGCAAGAGGTACCGCTACTCTCTTCATGAAAAATGTGTTTAAGAGGCTTGGAATAACTACATCTATTATTCCGATTGTAACTTTAGCTGCATTGAAAGGATCAATTGCTCTCCTGAAGCATCACCTATATTAGAAATGAAACTAAGTTCATTAGCATTCTTTACTTTTTTGTAACACTCACCTCTCTAAAAGTAGGTATATTTCCACTAATGTCAAAACGTATTTGCAGCTATGTACTTGTAGGAGTTTCATTGTTAAAACAAAATCAATGATTCAGTGAACTTGTAAACATTTATATGGTTAAGTACTCTTTGTCCCTTGTGGCAGCTCACGAATGGTGAGAAGATTTCTAAATTATTTAACCTGTGTAATTTTAACCAGTGGAGAGATCTTAAAAATACAATTTATGAAACAAACATTTGCATGCAGACTGCAAGTTGCGGAAAATAATATCTCTCTGGTTTATGAAAGAAACACTTGCAGACCACAAGTTGCGGAAAACATTATCTTTGAAAAAAAACTCTGGACATACGTAGTGACCTGTGGTAAGCCATAGAACATATTCAAAAAATATGAGGCATGTTTCCAACAAAGTGACAGATATTTCCAGCAGAACCTGGAATGTTAATTATAGATTTTAATTAAATTAGATTTCATTGGCGATCGGGAACGTCATTTACCTTCTCTTATCGGGAACTGATCGGAAGCTTGCCGACATTGTTAATGATTCATAACCAGTCATAACGGAAACAATGTGAAAACTGCAGGAGAAAGACGCGGGTAGTTAATCGAAGATGGTTGTTCAGTAAAGCTTCTTAGAGGTTTACGTTGAGATTTCTGACAACGTATTATTCAATGTTTTTCATAGGAAAGGTGTAATATCTTGGAGTAAAGACATCAAGAATACCTTGTTATTTATTTGACGACACTTCTTCTCATTTCTACTTAAACTCCTGATTTTCCATTTTTACTTACACTCGTAATTTTTCAATAGACAGCTTTTATTTGAAAATGCTTGGAATAATTTGCCTAGTCACTTATTTTGGCCTATAATGTCCGTTATAACCATAGTATTCCATACACGTTTTGCCGCAAGGTACCATAGGCAACTTACTTGTTACAAAAAGTTGACCCCGTTCTTGTCCATGCATTCCTCAAAGGAATAATAATAATAATAATAATAATAATAATAATAATAATAATAATAATAATAATAATAATCATAATAATAATAGAGGAAGTGTTACAAATATGAAATAGGAATACATATATGAAATAGTGTGATATACAACCTGAGATGTGTTGTAATCTGGCGAAAGCCTTACAAATTACTACGCACTGATACTCTCTTTCGCGGGAATGTATTAGTTTGCAGTTAGAAGCTGAACTGTTGAAACGTTTATCATTATTGCATTTTCGAGGAAAGTGAAAATTTTGGCTGTAAGTTCTTTTCTTGAATATACATTCTCAATGTTAGAAATATTATTGATATGTATTCCTAAAGAGAAATAATCTGCGTTTATAGTAATGTATGTTTAATTGATTTCGTTTTTAAATTATGGTATGTTTTGAAGTTATGACTTACATCAGTGTGTCACAAATATGAAATACTAGTATTATTAGTATTCCATCTTTATGACCTGGTTTTCTGTTTCGTTACTAGTGTTGACACCTGTAGGAGGAGGGAAAACCTCACCTTCCAACAAACTTAGAAAACAGTGGAATGAAAAGACAATGCAAGAACCCATAAAACAAGTTCGAGAAAAGACGTGAGACACGATTCATCTAGATTCAGTATTACGGTTGGGAAAACACCTTCTAATGAAGATGCTGAATGCTTGGTCTGTGCTTTTCTTAGTAGAGGCAATTTTGACTTTACAATTTTATTAATATTGTAACTTGTTAATAGTATTCCATATTTGTACCTCCATTTTTATGAAGGAAATATGTTAGATTTTGAGAAAATTATTATTTTTTTAAATATTTCATAACATTTTACGAACTTCTAAGTCCGGTGTCACAGGGACATTGAGCAATAAAAAGGACTTTACGTTAAGTATTCAAAATATGTAGGTTCCAAAACGATAAAAAAATGGTATTCCATATTTGTAACACCTCCTCTAAGTGTAGTGGTGGTGGTGGTGGTGGTGGTATCATCTATGCGCGGCAAAATTAATTTGTAAATGTGTAGCAATGTTTTTAAATATTTTTGTGCAATGAAAGACGATAAATTAGGATTAACTTTAATACTCATACTCAATACTCTTCAGAATTTAAAGGTGAAACAATTTGATTTGCTTACGATAGCTAAAATAAGATATGAAAAATAAACCACACAAAATCAAAAGTTTATAAATTGCTTTTTTAAAAATTTTATAAATAAACCTATTTTTTAGTAAAATAGGTTATTTTATTTAAATAATTAATTAATTAAGAGGCTTTCACTCGCATTTCATTTAAAGTCTCTCTATAGTAAACTACGATTTAATTCTACATCACTGACATCAGCTTGGATGAGGCATTGCACTCGTTGATTGCTGGCGGTGTAGGAACATTCACTAAATCGTTGACACTTCATAACTGAACTGCAGTGGAGAAGTTAAAAGAAAATGCCCTTTTCCTTGCCCTGCATTCTCGCACTCGTTCCAGTCTACTCCTTTCTGTTTTGGGCTCAATTTTCGGCGTTTCATTTGTACGTTTTATTTCACGCCACGTTCTCGTTCGTCAGGCCCTGATTTCGGCAAATTTTCTAGCAAAAATCTCCACAACAATGTAATTTCACGCACTGATTTCAACTACATAACGTCACAACACTACACAGAAGACACACTGTCTGATTGCAGTCCCACTACCACTAATTTATATACATTGATTTGTGGAAAACTGCAACTATCAACAACTTTATTTACACGATAACACATCAACGTACACAATCCCTGGCGACAACACGCAAAACCCTCTTAAAATACCCGTCACAGAATTTTGGTTCACAGCGTTCGGCTCGTATCCTGCCTAAAGAAGTTTAATTTAAATAATAATAATAATAATAATAATAATGACACCTAGAGAATAAACTAACAGCTATTAAAGCCATTAGGACAGGCAACAATTTGGAAAATACAAGACGTTATGATTGAAACTATTGCATTATCGTTAGGGAAGTTGTGTAGAAAAAATTACTCACTTACGACTCTCTCCGGCATCTTCTTACATTGGATATTGAAACTTGGGTCGAGATTAAGCTGATGAAAATAATATTGAAATTATTATTACAGTGGGTGGACATCGAATTAGAAATTTGTTATTATAATTTTATTTTATAAATTTTCAAGAACGTTATACATACCTAGTGCCTCTATTTATGTTCTGTAGTAATGTCTGAGATTACCCGATAAATCCACGAGCGAAGCGAGTGGATTTGTCTGGCAAATCTCAGACCTCGAGTGACATTTATTAGGACTATTTCGTGAATAAAATAAAAATGTAAATAATATATCCCTGAAATTCGCTCACAAAATGTTAATAATTGTATATTTACGAATACTTAACCTATTCAGACATTGTGAAGTTGAAATAGATGAATATCGATTACTGAAGTAAAGAAATTGAGATGTTATTCAGTAATGCCAAATGCGAAAAGCGAAATACAGGTTTAAATATGTTAATTATATGTACTGCGCTTTTTTCTTATTATTAACAGAAATTAC
This sequence comes from Periplaneta americana, assembly GCF_040183065.1. Taxonomy (NCBI): domain Eukaryota; kingdom Metazoa; phylum Arthropoda; class Insecta; order Blattodea; family Blattidae; genus Periplaneta; species Periplaneta americana. The sequence goes on along the minus strand of NC_091122.1, from coordinate 131,620,516 downwards.
CTTCATTATCTGCTCAAATCATAGTTTAATTAAAAAATTTTATAATATAATTGCAAGTAACTGATTAATACATTAATTAAATGAATTGCTGAAAAAACAGTTATCAAATCTGAATGAAGGGGTGTAATTTTCTTCAGATAGTCTACAATGGACATGGAGTTAGAAGATGAAGATGTAGATGGGGAAGTAAGATTTCGCACTTTATTTAGTACTTCATCGTTACATTATACACTACACCGAGAATCATGAACTATGTAATATGTGTGGAGACAGCTAGCAATGCTTATATATTAACACTACAGCGAGACATATGTTGCTACACCATCTCTGTATAGGTAATTAAAAACACAAATTTGATTACGCCATACGGAATGGAGCTTGATCAAAGACGTTGTGTATAATTAAGGTCTTTGGGTTTGATATGCGCTGATGTTACATAAATTTGAACATCTGACTTTCTATTAATTGTTTAATTTCATTCACGTAATACAAATTTGATAGGCTAAATTAGGTTAGGTTACCTGTGGGAGCGGGACCAATGCCAACTATGCCTTATTTCGACCGTTACTCCGTGCTACAGGAAAGCATTTTGCATAGTTCGACAAACACATTCTCGCTGTAGTGTGTAAAGGAACTAAAGCTGCATCTACACAGTTCAATTTTCCATGCGCGTATGCGTACAACTGGGAAGAATATCGAAAGAATCAAGTCTAAAACGTACGTTCAATTAATATGCATGAAGATTTTGTCTACATGGTGAGCCTTTTGAACGTCGTCTCACTGCGTAAATATATTAATTAATATTAAATATCAATATGCGTTCATTGCTTGAATGTGTAAAATTGAAAGAAAAATTTAACTGTGTAGATGCTTATTAATAAACTCATGCTCATCGATTTACGGGGAAACAGTTGGTGACTCTGACTAAACAAAAGAACGACCATGCGATAAATTGATAGCGATAAATCTAGCTGCAAAAATTGTCGCGATGTCTGACTGTGGTTGGTTGGAATTCAAAATTTCATTACACTTCATTTGCAGAAAATGGAATGATGTTATATAAACGAAATAGTCAAATTAATATAACAATTCATTGTTAACTCTCTAACATCTCTTAGGACTTTCTGCTTATCCTCACAGATGGCATTAATTGCCAACAATGTGACGTTGAACATGTGTTCAGGTTTGTGCCCAGTGACAGTCTGATACAGGCCTATTGGATTTTATTTGAAGACAGGTCAGTTAATAACCGGGAACACTCGCAATCATATACATCCGGGAAGTTTTCTTCAAGGAAAATTTCCCAAGAGCCGAGCCCGGGAATCCAATCCAAGATATCCGGTTATTGAAGCTAACATTCTGACCACCAGAACACAGAGACAGTCAGAAAATGAATATGAAACATTCCTTTTGACATGATTATCATGGTAAATTAGTTATTTGCCACCAGAGGGCTTTGAGGTTTTTTAATTCCTAATTCGTTGTCCACACTGCAACTTATTATCATTATTATTATTATTATTATTATTATCATCATCATCATTATTATTATTATTATTATTATTATTATTATTATTATTATTATCATTATTATTATTCAGTGTTCGAATTGAAAAGGGGAAACCGGGAAATTTCTGCTTTTCTCCATTTTTTTCCCAACTTCATTCGAGTGTCCAAACCCAACCAGGGAAAGTAAATTTCCCTTTCTGTATATATATTTTAATATTATTAGTACCACACCGGCCTGAATAGCGATATTTTTCCTAAAATTGCATTTCCGAATATTCATTTTCATTTTCCGTGTGGCGGTCAAAACAATTCTCCTGTAGAGTGAATTTGCTGTAGTAAGCTTATTCTTAATGTCATTAGTGAATATCACCAGAATTTCAACATTTAAAAAAGTTATCCTGTGTATGAAAATAGTAGGCCTATATTAAAATATTTTAGACTTTTCTTTTAAAACTATGAGAGAAAGATTATACGTTTGTTGTTTACATGAACCTCTGTTACTATACGATTTTATAATTGATATGTAAATTATGTAGTAGGATAAGGTTGCCTAATTCCGCGACACATTTCATAAAGTCTGTATTTATGCCAAAATTTTAATAAAGATTTTCAAATAACACCTAAATGACGATGTTTGGACCTTCAGCTATAGTTTTTTACAACATTTAGTGTCAACAGTTTCACAAGTTTGGTGTATAATATATGATTCTTCATTGTTATATAGTGGCTTCTAAATCCGTGACAGGGATCCAGATTCCGTGATAGTGGTTTCCTAATTCCGTGAGTGATATCCTAATTCCATAATACTAAAATAATTCTCATTAACTACTCAGAAAACAAACGTGTATTATTTGGAAAAATACTTTAAAGTCATGGTATATTGTTTTAATATGGATTAAGCAAGAAATTACAACATAGGAAAAGGGCCTAAGTGACAAATTTCATAGAAATACTTGTGTAACTACAGGAATACATATTAATATATTATAAACAAAATAAACTGAAAGTTAAATTCAATACAAAATTAAATTTGAATAAATTGAATTATAACACAATTACTTCTCATTATTTATATTCCTAACAACAGCAGTAATTAAGTTGAATATATGCCCTATTATTTTATTATAATTATAATTGATGTTTTCTATAACTTATTTCTATTATTATTTCCACAACCTATTTTCTTTCATAGACGTTAATTTTCACAATTTAGCGTTGACATCACTGTTCGAGTAAGCCAGGAAGGAGAAGTACGAGAATAAATCCAAAAATGGGAAAGCTCCTATAGCATTGTTACTGTCTCAAAATGTTTAAACAATCATACAAATTGATTCAGCTGACTTTAATCTACAGTAATATATCAATTTTATAATGCTGTATTAATTCTTACCTCAAATATAAAATGTTTTTTCAGGAGCGGTCACAAGAGAAAGAAAAACTTACTGGTCAACCACCTTTCGCTGAACAAAAGCTTCTGCAGTCGACTGCTTCTATTCAAAAGGCGGGTAGTCAATAGAATTGAAAAGAAGACATCTCCTGGCATCTGTTAGGTACCATATTTCAAAAACTTAAAAAGTCAGAGACCACAACTCCATAGCAGTCAATTGAAATTTTATCACGGGATTAGGGGTATCACGGAATTAGGCACCCTTAGGTAGGTTACGAAGAGTTATATTGGTACTAGAAATTGAAAATACTACGTCAGGTGCCGCTGTAATTAAAATGGACAACGACAAATAATAATAATTTGACTTTATAAGAAACTTTAAAGTCGAAATTGATGTAAATAGTTAAAAAATTTAAATACTAATATGTCAAAGAAAAATTTCTCCCCCTCTATATTTTTATCAATTCGAACACTGTTATCGGGGGCGGTAAACTGCATACACGTTTCAGGTATATGACCTAAAAGAAGGTAATTTACACACATGTAATTTGCACACACCGATTTTGGATATGTAACCTGCACACGCAAATAACCCAGGAAATAAAATCAGGATGTAAATTACACACAGAGCTACAATGGCATATATTTACTTTGAACATACTCACTATTACAATAGTAACGCATTAATCAATATTTTTTTATTGGTAGATGGTATTTTGCTCTCTTAATGAATTCCACTGGGGATATATGCACCTCATTAAAGTCTTTTATATTTCTCTCCATAGTTTCTTTCCTCCTTAAGGATCCCTTATTTTTAACTTTTGCAGCAGTGGATATCCCCTGAATGTTCACGTATGTGTCTATTTGAAATTCAGTTAACCTATTTGTAAAAGTATAAATGTCTGGATGAACAGAGTAAAAATTTCTTATTGAATCTAATATGAAAATACGTACAGGCATTAATTAGTTATACGCTGCAAGCTTTTCTGTTTTAGCTGCCCTGATTGAAGGAGGAAAGGTAGCGTCATCGTCTACATACCGTATCTGTCTACTAAATAGTCAGAAAAGTTATCTGGTCTTTCATCTTGTGACTTAATGGCCACTAAATGAGATAGGCTACAAAATAGTCGCCAACCTCATGTGGGTTAAAAAACGGTAGACTGAGTACAAGTTTTAACCATCTGCCTATTTCAGAATCACGTTTATATTTCTTTATGGAAGCATATTTTTTAATCTGACGAAGCCAAAATTGACTTAGGTAGAATCTACGTCCAATGATATTGGCCTCACCCCATACAACATTTATTGCAGCATGGATAGCACTTATAAACAACTGTGTTGAAGGGCCAATGCTTTATGTTGAAATGCTGCGTAACTATCCATCCAAGTCAGCCAAACTCATACTGTATCTTTCTAATCCCATTACAAGCTGTGTAAGGTAATTGTGCTTGTTATCCGTAACATTGGTTGACATTGCGTTCGATTTATATGTCATTTATTAAAAAAATAACCCGAGTCATGCTGTTTGTGTAGTTTAAACCCGAGTCACACGGGGATAGTTTACAGGAGTCAAGTGCTTGAAGCCTCTAAACTTGACACCATATTTGTGATCACACGGAGACATTAAACTTGAAACCATGCTTGAAAAAAAGCGCGCGCTGAATGTTGTATTCGCAGTGATGTTTGAATTCTTGTATTCTGTTATAGTTAATAAAAATCAATAGTGAACTGGCATTTATAGTTTGGTGAAACTGAAGATGCCACCAACACATATTCAAGCATGTGTGCAGCTAATTGGCGCCTTGTTATTGTATGAATTACAAAATATTCTTGAAAAAAGGAAAAGAGAACATGGGTTAAGAAATGGATTCGTAGAAGAATTATGCACGGTGCATCTAATACCTTGTTGAAAGAATTAGCTGAAGAAGATCCTGCAGAATACAGGAAACATCTCAGAATGAGTCCTATTTTAAGGGTTTTTAACTTTTTCCGAACCACTTCTACGTCTATGTTTTCGAAACCTTGTTCCATGAGTTCACTGACTAGTTTCTGGAATAATAATTCCCGCTTGTTTTTATTGAGGTATTCCTTGTCACGATTCCATAGAATTTTATACTTCTCATACACTTCCAAAAACGTTATGATATCGTTGGAATTCCACTAAGGGGCTCTCATTAATAATAATTATTAATTTACTTCGACAATAGGCCTAAAACTACAAACTTTCTACTTGCCAAGTTGCTACAAGTTCGCATTTACACGCGGGAAGTGGTGGAGTCACGTTGGTCACGTGACGGGAAAGTGGACACAAAAGTTGACGGGTCGTCAACTCAAATTCTGCTTGACCGCCAAGTCACAACTTGACTGTCTCGATCATATCACACGGGGAAAGTGGAAGGAAAGTGGACTTGCTCCAAGCACTTGACTCCTGTAAACTATCCCCGTGTGAATTAGCCTTTACATATGACCTCTACCACCAAGGTTTTGTTGTGTGTGCAGATTACATACCACAAGTGTATAGCAAAGGTATGGAATAGTAATATGCGTTACAAGAGCGGTATGTTGAAGTTTTCATGTTCGAGGAAAAGTTTGAAAAAGCGAAACGTAGTTCAGCTTTTTTAATTTCCGAGAATTGAAAGAAAACATACCGCTCGTGTATCGTACATTATTTTGTGCGAAGATCGTTTATTACATACCTACCTGAAAGAGGAATTTCTAATTAGTTGCAATGAAATCTCCATCTTGGTTTCTGTTCAATGACGGCAATTTTGGAAAACAAAAATATCTATCTTCAACATTGTTACTTTAAAATGTTTTCTGTGTTTACTATACTCCAGCAGGCCGTGATATACGTCTGTCTTTTTTTTTCCCCCAGTCTATAAATGCGAACTTAAAACAAACGGCTTCCTTAATGTTACATGCATCACGAAATGCAGTAACTTTAGTGGAGTTGTAGAGTTTACTGAATTTTTGCAAATATTTAAAAACAATAATTAACAGTGCAATTTAGGTGAAATTGCAGTGGTAAGTTTCCAATTTATAATTATTACTATATTGAACGTCTCTAAAAATAATATGTTAAAAGCCTAAAGCAGTAAAATCAATATGTCACTTAAGCGGTAAGAAGAGGGAAATTGTTGTGTGTGTTCGGTTGGGAATACTGAATGTGGAATTTTAGACTTACCGCGGGTTGGTTTTGTGCGGAAACCAAGCAAATACGCACGATCTCGCTCAAAAAAATATACCTGGAAAGTGTGTGTAGTTTACCTCCGCCCGTTATTATCACTAGATGTCAGACGTAGACAACAGACTTCACTATACCATAACATCGTAAAAACAGTAGTTGTAGGCACGGTTACGTTGTTAGAATTATTTTCAATCTTGCCTCAAGTAAAGATAGAATGAACTAGTTATTCGGACGTGTAACACAACTGTATGGCACTGTGAGAAACTTCCTCAGTTTCGCCTACATTGGCTGTACAAGCTGGATGCGCTGTGCATTCACCGGGGATGAGCTGGAACGACAGCCGGGCACGTGGCCACTCCCCGTGCACTGCAGGGGCGCTCGACCCGCGGCGTGCAGCTGCTCCGGGTCCTCATCTGCAATATTGTCCGAAAATGTAGATTATGAAACAAGGGGGGCAGTGGCATTAGAAACTTGGGCGCAGCCATGTACATGACACTGTCTGTGGAATTGCAGTACCGTAAATCAGGTCTGATTAGAAAAGACAGAAACGGAGGGGAGAAGAAAGCAAAGACGTAAAGGAAGTAAGAATTTAAAAGGGGAGGAAAATAAAATAAGAAAGAAAAAGGGAAGAAAGAACAATACAGGAAACAGATGAAATAAGATAATTAGGAAGACAATATGGAAGAAGTGAGGAAGAAAAAAGCAAAGGAAAAGAAGGAAAGGGTAGAAAGAAAACGGAGTGAGGATACAAGCAGAGAAGGAGTATCATCATAAATATGGAACTAAAAGATCCGATTTTATACGACTAGAGGAACCAAAGTGTTTCACAAGCACAGCTCTGAGCCATGGTACCATCTTTGGTCCAAGGTTATACAATAAAATTATTGATAAATACCAAAATTTGGAAAATTTTAGTATCCGAAATTTAAAAAATAGCGTTAGGAATTTAATTTTTAAAGAAAATATATATTGATTTAATATGTATCAGTGGCGGTTCTTCGGGGGAGGGAAGGGAGGAACGTCCTCCTTAAATTTTTCTTCTTCTGAAAGTAAATACCAAATAAAATATGTGCCTTGAAATTCGAGGAAGATTCGATAATTTTTAAGTTCATAGCTATAAGTAAACCTTGGTTGATCGAGTTTTAAACGACGCGCGCTCATGTGCTATAGAAAACTGTGAGAAGGATGCGAGATTGTTTGTGTGGAGGAAAGCCAATCCTTTCCTCCTTTACTGCAGTTAACACACATAGACAACAGCGCACTATCGGCCAGAGAAAGAAGCAGAGTTTTAAAGCAAGTAAATGAACGGAGAGGGAGGAGATCCTCCTCTGAATCAGCGCATGGGCGGAAAATAGAAACTGACTGGTCGTGCAGCTAGCTCGCTACCGATGCCATCTAACGTTGTTTCATTCAACCAGACTAACACATCTTGGAAGAGGCACAATAAAAACAGTTTTAACGCAAAGTTATAAGACACCATATAAACTTTTTTTAAATTATAAATGAAAATATATTATTCATTGCACTTTATATGTATAGGTTACTATTCATGATTTGAAAGTTTCGAGGATATTTGAAAGTTAAAGTCGGGTTTGTATAAAACAAAGAGGAAGTAGTTCTACGTTAGTATCGTAGATCATTTTGGACACTGAAATTCACATCCATTCATTGTCTACTAGACAGGACAACATCCAAGTTGTCAGTTTTGTACAACATATTTGATATTGAAAGAAATTGAAAGTACTCCAAACTACATTATTTTTAACATAAAAAATTAATTGGCCAAGGGCAACTTTGAAAAATAATGGTAGTATGACTTTACAAGAATTGACATTCTTCAAAAGTATGTGATATTGAACATATAAAATGTGCATGTGGCAACATAGACCATGTGGGTGGATGTAGTGTTCTCGCTTTCCTAACAGATTATTTTCCATTCCCACTTCCGTAAAACGGTTCCGGTTACGTGTTAGTAGCTGGTCTCTTCCAACACGTGTGATGCTGTAGTGGACGTGAAAATGCGAGATTGTGAATTTCCTTGTAATTCTTAATTTGTGCAATTATTCAACAATGAATGGAAGTGAAAACATATATTTTGGACAATTATTTAGGAAACTCAGTTTACAAGAACAGATTATTGCTATACAAAAGGGAGGCCAACCCGAACACTATCTAGTCTCACATGTATGCATATAGGCTAATTTGTAGCAAGTTTCATTCAAGAAGGTGTCATTTTATGCAGTTAACTTCTTTCCTCCTCTTAAGAAATATGCGGGAGCCGCCACTGATATGTATATGTATTTGTATGACTTAAATGGTTAAAATTGAAATTGTATTTTTAAATTTAATTTATTCCTGTAATTTTTTTTTCTTCACCCAGTTTGTGTCAAATAATTATCTTTGTTTGTGTTTATCTTTGTGTTTAGATATCTCCCTGAGCACGAGTTTTTACTCCTTCAGGGAAGAACTAAGATTGTATTTTTGTACATGTTATTTTACTAACAATAAACAACAATCACTAAGGAGTAAAGGAAGAATGACAAATGGAAGGTAAAAATAAAGAACTAAGGAAAAGAAAGCAAAGAGAAGACGGAATGCTAAGAAAAGTACAAGAAGGAAAGAAAGAAATTTAATAGAACAACGAAATAGAAGAAGAAAAGTGGAAGGCAGAAAGAAAGAAATGAAGAAAGAAATAGGAAAAGAAGGAAAGTGGAAGGTAGAGAGAATGATAGAAAGAAGAAACAAGAAGAAATAAATTTAATGGAGTAAGAAAATAGAAAAAGGAGAAAAGTGAAAGGTAGAATGGAAAAAAAGAAGACACAAAGAAAGAAGAAATTAATTTAATGGAATAGGAAGAACAATTTTTTGTATGCATCTGAAGTCTGATTAGTGGATTATGTAGCTAATCAGCGATGTATGCATTAGAGGGGGAAAGGACTGGTCACCCTATCCCATTATCTCCTGGCCTAGTTACCTCATGAGTGATGCCATATTGCTGTTACTTAAGAGGTTCAAACCTGTCTTCGGACAGTTGACTAAACAACAAACAACTATAAAATAGGAAAAGATAAGTGGAAAGTAGAAAGAAAGAAAGAAAGAAGAAATAAATGTAATGGAATAAGAAAATAGGAAAAAATAAAACTGGAAGGTAGAAAAGAATAAAAAAAGTAGTAATAAATTTAATGGAATAAGAAAGTAGAAAAAGAAGAAAAGTGGAAGATAGAAAGAAATACAGAAGAAATAAATGCAATGGAATAAGAAAGTAGGGGGAGAAAAAAGAAAACTGGAAGGTAGAAAGAAATAAAGAAAAAAATGTAATAATAAATTTAATGGAATAAGAAAATAAGAAAAGAAGAAAAGTGGAAGATAGAAAGAAAGAAAGAAGAAAAAGGAAGAAATAAATTTAATGGAATAAGAAAATGGGAATAGAAAAAAGTGGAAGAAAGAAAGAAAGAAGAAAAAGGAAGAAATAAATTTAATGAAATAAGAAAATGGGATAAGATGAAAAGTGAAAGGTAGAAAGAAGGAAAGAAAGAAAGATAGAAAGAAAGAAAGAAAGAAAGAAAGAAGAAAATATAAGTAATAAATTTAATGGAATAAGTAAAATAGAAAAAGGAGAGAAGTGGAAGGTAGAAAGAAAGGAAGAAGAAGAAATAAGAAATAACAACGAAGTAATATCAAAATAAGAAAAGATGAAAGTTGGAAGAAAAGAAAGAAGACAAAATGAGAAAGAAAAGTCGGGGAATAAGAAAATAGAAAAAGAAGAAAATTCTACGGTAGGCAGAAAGAAAATAGAGAATGGAAGAAGCAAATAGGAAAAGAAGAAATGTGGAAGGAAAGGAATAATAAAAAAGAAGAAACAGTAGTAAAGCAATAAGTAAATAGGGAAAGAGGAAAGGTGGAAGGAAAGAAAGAAGACTAAACAAGAAAGAAATGTAAGGGAATAAGAAAATAGAAATTGAATAAAAGGAGAAAGTTAGAAAGAAAGAAAAAGAATACAAGGAAAGTAAGAAAATATGAATGGAGGGAATGAAGAAAAGCGGAAAGTAGAAAGAAAGAAAGAAAGAGAGAAAGATTCATAGTTTTTTATTGTAATGAAACAACAAATACTGCTATGGAAAGGCATTACATAGTAATAAATAACAAATAAAGACTGAAACATAAATAAATGTGGATGATAGAAAGAAGAAAGGAATGCATTACGAAAAGGAAGGAAACAGAAATTAATATAGAAGAGCGAGAGGAAGAGAAGAGTGGAGAATAATAATTAAAGAAAGGGGCGTTAATGTTTGGTGTTGGCCTGTTTGCACTTACAATTAGTGTTGTGATTCATTTGTGTGGTATTAAAATGTGTAATAATGTTAATGGAACGAGAAATAACATGGGATTTTCAAATTACCCCAAAACACTTAGAAGACTTCAATGAATCAGTGTAATTACCACGTTCTAGTACGGACAAGTAAACCGCATGCTCTGCTATCATATTTCGTTTGCAATGTGTTGGGAGAATCATGCATTTGTGAACCACAGTTCTGAAGGTTAACACGGAATTAGTGCATATAATCAATCGGGTTCGACACCAGGCTCTATTGCCCTTTTTGTCAAGTTTATACAGTATTATATGAGCCGTACAGAGCAGAAGTGGTGTAAGTCAAAAATGGGTAATGAGGGTTAAATTAAATATTCTGTAAAATACAGCGCAAAGTAGCAATTAATATTCAATTTATTTAAACTATTAGTAGTCAGTGGATAGCAAGAAGGACATATTAATTGCTACTTTTCGCTGTATTTTACAGAATTTTTACTTTAAACCTCATTACTCAATTTAGACTTACACCACTTTTGCTCTGAACGGCTCATATGTACCTCTATTATCAGACAGTACATCTCACTTGACGATATGTGTCAGAGGAAGAACAATAAATGCATCCGAAGTCTGATTAATGTAACATGTAGCTAATCGGCGATGTATGCAATGGAGGGGGAAAGGAACTGGCCACCCTACCCCATTATCTCCTGGCCTAGTTGCCTCATAAGTGGTGTTTTTTGGTATCACTTACGAGGTTCAGAGAGCATAATTTAATTTTGATTATCTGAAATATCATTAATTATTATTAATTTTACCATCATTCAGTTTCTCCATTTTGAAGTAATAAATTGTCTTCAAAAACCATATTTTTTGCATCATTGTGTATTGACCTCCATAAGATTTTAATTGAGCCTCAAAAAAACACAATAAAAAGTCCTGCTCATCTTTAAAATCTACTCTTTCCAACAGTGTATTCATTATAAATTAATGTTATGTATTTCCGAAAATAGAGTATTTCTAATTTTGTGCCTTTTTTTCGGCCCAATGTGCATGTATACAAACTAAAAAATATTTTTCCACGTAGTATTATGATTGTGAATAAAGGAAAAATTATGCATGCAATGTGAAAATATAATAGGTGTGGGTCTAAGTCTTGTCAGTACAAGAAGATAACTAATGCACATATTTTCTCGATAAATAAACCCTTAAATATTGAATGTGAACAAAATCAATTTAATAGTTTAAGGGAAATTCAAACCACATGTTTGTTATCAAGTACGAGTATATTGAAAGAGTTTATGTGTAAGACAATTCCGAAATAGACTTTTTGTGGCATCACAGTAATTTCTCTCTATAGGCCTACGTCGTATAACGAGGTTGTAAAAAGTAGAATCTCCACAATCCTACTTCACATTTATATTGCATTAGCAATTAAACACAAAGCTTTCCAGTCAATTTCCTGTAAGCCTTTTTCATTTAATATATCACAGGATGCAATTAAATTTACAACTTTTCCTAACCGTAAGTAGTTTCTTGATTTATTCTATATAAATTTGAAAATTTAAAATGCAGGGTGAATCACGAGATGTTACCGCTACATACAGCTTGATTCAGGGATTTTAGCCCCTGCAAAAAGTAAGTAGATAGACTAAGAGCGAGTTACTCATCACTACTGGCGGGATGGGTCACACAGGTCAGGCCGTGCAGTCTTAACACCTAACACTTCCTTCTTATCATGTCGCGGCACACTCCGTCAGGGTTGCCATACGTACGACTATAGTCGTACGCATACGACTATTTTGACTCAATATACGAGGTACGACCGCACTCTATGTCGTACGCAATTTTGTACGACTATTTCACTGAAGGGAAAAACATAATTGGGAACTTATAATATTGGTCTATAATTAAAATGAAATTTATTGTTAATTCGTCCCTTTTGGATAAGTTTTCTTCATTTAATATATCCTGGACTAATATGAAAGAAACATGCTTTTAAGGGGGGTGGGGGAATGCTTTGAAAATCGATCTGTAACTTTGCTTGCCATGCAAGTTATAATTTGTCATCTTGAGCTCTAGGTTTCACGTTGACGGCGCAGTTATAACAAAATAATACGAGTTTAATTTTATTAACTTCCTCGTCTGTTCGATAAAGGAAATCTTTTATCAATTAAAAAGTACCGCAGTAGCATTAAGAAGTCTAAACGCGCCGACGTTATAGAGGTGTCGGGTTTGAGTCGACTGTAGATGAATTAATTTGATATAATTTTCAGCCGCCGCATTTATTGGCCTATCTGCCGCCGCGCCGGCCAAAGATCAAATTCTGCTGACTTCAAGTACAAGAAAGTTGTTTCTAACCAAGCGTCATCGTGCACGCCTTACTGCGACGACAGTGTTGAGGTTGAAGAAATGGGTGGTGATTTGTTTCAATGCTGAATGTCATTGTGGATGTGAACTATAATTAGTAGTATTTTTAATTGGAACTAAAATTTACTGGTAGATATATTTATTTTGCGATTCTTTATCAACTGCGTAATGACATGAAGGTGATAATGCGAGTGAAATGACTCCAGCGCCGAAAGTTAACCAGCATTTGCTCTTAATGGGTAGAGGGAAAACCTGGAAACAACGTCAACCAGATAACTCGTCTCATCCGGGATTTCAACTCTGGCCCGCTCGTTTCACAGTCAGACGTGCTAACCATTACTACACAGCGGTGGACTAGAAGTATATTAGGAAGTTGAGAAATGTACGACAATTTTATGCTGAAGTACGGCAATTTTTATAAGTTAGTACGACGGTTTCGATTCCTTTATCTGGCAACCCTGCACTCCGTCTTAAAACACAGTATTCTTCCACATGTCCCGTTATTAACCACTACATCTGTTTACTAAACATTGTCATGATGACTTATATTTTCTTGACATGGAGTGTCCCTCAAATACGGGCATAGATATTATTTTCATTCTTTCTCTTCCCTCTTCCCCTCCTATGCTCATTTGTTATTAAATTTCTCCCTTATGACGCAACATACAGCTCGCTCACTAGCCAAACAACCAAGGACAGGAGCCATTAACGTCAAATCGAGCTGTACGAATCTTATTTCCGAAGACATTCTGAGTAAAAACTGTTATATAAACATGGGTCCTATTCTCAATATTTTCAGAGTTACACTAATTTGAAGTTGTTAAAAATGCCTCATTTATTTAGTTTTAAGTGTAAAAGAATGTTAAAAGTAGAGAATGAACTAGTCTGAAGTATACTTCCATTAATTAACTAGTATTTTGAAGCTAAAAATATGTTGTTAATTCCTTAGTTGCTTTGTACAGATTTTTTTTTCAATCATCCAAAAATTACATTATTCTTACATACTTAACACAATTATTGTTACAGATCACAAGACTTGTAGCAACTTGATTATTTACAGTTCAATTTTGCATCCTAATGTACAGTCTTAAAGAGCTTACAAGATTAACGTGATTTGTAAATTAGAACCCATGTTTATATGCTCTGTAAATGGCGGTAACTTCTCGTCAATCACCCTGTATAATCCCAATGCTCATGTAACTTGCCGTACATTTCTTTAGGTGAAGCAAATAATCCACAATTCAGTATCAAATGTCCTCGCTTTATTTTGTCATTAATTTCCATTCAGTTATTTAACGTATGGTAGTTTTCATCTTTGTGATAAAATATGTCTTTCAATAGGATTTAACTTTGCTTCATTATAAAAAAAATATGCTTTACTTGCGAAATCCTCTTTTGAGCTTCGAAGTTTTCAAGGTTTTAAGTGCGTTGGCACATTTTTGGATATAAGAAAAGCTTTTGATACTGTAAGTCATCATTTATTATTATAGAAATTAAATTGTGTTGGAATTAAAAATAATGTTTTAAATTTAATAAAATCTTATTTAAATGATAGAGTTCAAGCTACAAAATTTGATAATGAATTAAGTGAATTTATTAAAATTAAAATAGGAGTTCCGCAAGGAACAGTCCTTGGACCGATTTTATTTTTAATATTATATTAATGACCCTTTAAGACCTTAAATAATATGAAGGTGATTTATATTCGTATGCTGATGATACTGTTTTACTTTTAGTGTAAAAACTTGGACTGATGCTTATTATAATGCAAATAGCGGCTTAAAATTAATAAAAAATGGTTCGATTTAAATTCACTTGTAATCAATAAAGATAAAACAATAGCTATCCCATTTTCTTTAAATAATAAAGGTACAGTAATAAATAAATTTCATCTACACTACAAATTAAAATGTATAATTTTAATTGTTGCCATATAAATTGCAATTGTTCAGTTATTAATGAAGTTAAGGAGATTAAATACTTAGGTATAATTATTGATAATCATTTAAAATGAAATAATCATATTCATTATATTTGTAATAAATTACATAAAACATTACATTACCTTGTTTTTCTAAGAAATATTTTGTCAATTAACTGTTTACGTATAATTTATTTAGCATTATTTCAATCTATATTTATGTATGGTATTTTTAAGTTTGGGGTGGAACTTATAAATCCAACCTATATCCGTTAATTTTACTATAGAAAAAAAGTATTAAAATTTTGTATAAAAAAGCAGAAAGATCACTCAACTGAATTGTTGTTTAAACATTTCAAAGTTTTCAACATTAAACAAATGTATTATTTTATTTTATTAAAATATTTTCACAGAAATCTTAATAACTTTGAAAGATATATACGAGTACATAAATATAGAACTCAAAATACGAATTCTCTGCGTTTGTCTGAACTAAATGTAAAACCAATGCAGCTTTTTATCGTAGCATGAGTCAAGGTCCAAGATTATTAAACAAATTTTATTCTAATATTATTTTAACCACGAATCCTATCCAAATTAATAAAAAGGTAAAAAAAAAATTGTATTGGATTTATAGTTTGGGTTTAAACATATTAAACTCTTTTTAATCTGTATTCACTCTCAATTTTAATTTTATTTTTGTCTGTATTGGAATCCCCTCCTGAACACGAGTCTTACTCATTCAGGAGTGGGCTAGTTTATCTTACATTGTATTAACTTGTATTCATTTCAAACTTACTAGCAATAAATAAATAAATAAATAAAACAAAAAATTAATTACGCAACTGTTAAAACATCTAAAATATAATTTTTTTATACTTCTACCAGTTTTGACCGCGAGCCCTGGCTAATATGATAATTTAGTGGCATTTGCCGTCCCTGGTTCCATTATAATTCTGAAAGAGAAGATTGTTTTTCTTCTGGCTTGTACAGCATATAGTTGACATTTATTCAGGTATCCATCTAATGCGAGATGCTCTCATGTCCCCGCTATAACCAATCCATCTCACGTGTAGGGGGCAATGCCATAATTTGATTTGGTTAATCCCTTGTGGCCACCTAGACCAGAGCATATAGGCGCATGAAGGATTTGTAGCTGTGGAGTTGCACAGAGATGGACGTGAGTGGCCCGGGTTTGTGTGGCGAATCATCCTATAATAGTAATAACAATAATGAAGATAATATTAACAATAACAGTAATATTAACAATGACAATAATATTTATAATTGAGGACCGTTTTTGCAAAACTTGCTAACTGAAAAAACTAAATTTTACAGGAGAGACAAAAAACTGAATGAAGACAAATAGGTTATAGGTGCAACCATCACACTTTGACACACTACAATGAAGATAAATAATTCAATTTTGCTAAGATAACTTTAACATCGTGTAGAGGCCTGCTTTATGTTAACGAATCCACCAAAATCTCAATTTGGAAATTTTGCAGTTAGCAAATTTTGCAAAAACGGTCCTCATTTAACCAAATAATAAAAAACTTAAGTGGTAATGTTGAATTTATTTTATCTCGTGTTAACAAAAGACCAGAGATTTTCGATTGGGTTCATATCAGGATTGTTGCCTGGCCAATTAATTGTTTTGGTAAGTGAATCCTGAAGAAATTTCGAAACCTATTTCGCTCTATGGCAGCGGTGATCAAAACGCGAACGGCTGTGATTACACACGAGAGAGAGCCTAAGAAGTACGGTCACAGCCTAGTATACTATACAGCCACGAAGCTTGAGTTGTGAGGTTGCTAGGAACAATAGACTGTGCAGGTACTATTTCGCATTATCTGTAATGAGGCAATAGTAGCGATCCTAGTGGTTAGCAACTATCTATGGATGCATATTTATTACATATTGAGCTTCGTGACTGTGTATACTAGACTGTGGCACGGTGACGAGGGAGAGGTACTTGGCGTGGAAACTACAAGCAGTGGTTGTTCGTGCACATGCTGAACTGAACATTCCTTAGCTCATTTCCTGTCTATCTCTAGGTAGAATGTACTATATTTATAACCAAGCAGTATATTCATTAATCTCAGTATTTTTATTGCAAGGAAGCAAATCGTTCTATATTAATAAATTCATGAATCATTCAATAAGGAAAAATAAAACAGACATCATTTGTAAGCTTACTTAAAAATATAAGAAACCCCCTTTTTCAAACAGATAAATATATTAACTTAATGACTGAAACAAAAATTTGACCTTCAATTATTTTTTGTGCTTCTTTCTGAAAAGAAACGAAGTCCGGCTGAATGTTACACACGGCAATTCTCAACTGCGCTATGGTTTCGTCCGTAAGGTAGGACCTGTTTTTGTGATAGTATAACTTGTAAAAACAACTGTTGACATAGTAGAAGAAAAATACGCTAATATCTTCTTTCCAAGTACCTTCCATACTAACATCGCACGAGGTACTTTACATTTTTCTGCTGCTCCCTTCTTCGACTTCCTTCCCCTAACTAAATATAATGTCTCAACATGTCACGTTGTGTCCAAGTAGCCCCGTGGTGGTCAAGTGACTCCACTTTACGGTACTGAATAATAATAATAATAATAATAATAATAATAATAATAATAATAATAATGATAATAATAATAATAATAATGATAATAATAATAATCCATTTTACGTCTGTATATTCAGCGTGACTTGTTATAATGCCTTTTGTTGCTTCTAAATACTCTAATTGAACTATTGAGCAAAGGAGAGCGAAATTATTCATCCCTCCTCCGATTCCTTATGAAACCTTCTGTTCCTGCTTGTAGAGACAGAGGGCTTGTAGAACGACATGATGCCGCCACTGCTTGTTTTCAATACGTGAATGGGACAGACAGCAATGTACAAAAAACTCTCCTTATCCGTCTGAATGTCTGTGATTACACGCTGTAATCACGATATCACTTTTGGTCACCGCTGCTCTATGGCAAGGATCACTATCTTGCTTGGATACTATGCAGTTATTTGTGGCAGGAGTCTAGTCTGTCACAATGACATCAGAGACTGTCGGAATTTAGCAGTGTTCAAAAACAAACTTAATAAGTATTTTCTTACTGCGTAGAGTAGGTTTAATTTTTTACTTAATTAATAAAAAAATTTCTCTCTTCTTAACTTCCACAATAAACCGTCTAGCCTTTATTAATCAGTTAGGGCCGTATTCATAGACATTCTTAGCGCTGGCTTTCGGTGGATGATCAGCGAACTAAAGTTTTTCGTATTCATAAACCAGTGTCAGCGATATGATATGAATCCTGTTTAGCACGCTCGTAGCCCGGGCTGGCGAAATGTCTATGAATAGCACCCTTAATCTTTTAGTACTTTGATTTTTATTGTATTTGTAAATTTAATCTTAATTGTAATTATAATTGTAATTGTATTCTTAATATTGTAGTTGTAATCTCCTGGTACAGGGGAAGAGAAGGCATCATGGCCTTATCTCTACCAGGTTTAAATAAATAAATAAATAAATAAATAAATAAATACATTTACAAAACTATAGAATGATAAAATTAAAAAATTGAATAGTTTTATGTTTAGTCTAATAATTTGGCCACGATGTAATGCAGACAAAATTGATTCTATCCAAAGTATACTTCTGTGCCCAGAAGTTAACTTATACTTTCTAATATTTTGGTTAGATTAAGTTCTAGAACAATGTTAATATTTAAACTCCGAGGAAGATATACAACTTTCTTATAAATTAATGAAGATTTTTGTGTGTAATAATTAGAGAAATTGTTGATTTTATTTGAAGTTATTGGCCATCCGTTTCACTACACATCTATCGAAAATACAGGGTGATCCGTTTGGGTATGGACAAAATAAAAACACCGTAAAACATTTAGTACTGAACTTTATTTCTTGAAACTTTGTGCATACAACACTGAAAGATGGGAGATTCCTCAGAGCTCAACATGATCCCCATTGCGCATAAGAGGGCTGATTTGTTGAAAAGTTTGAGTAATTTTTACTCTCAGATCATCAATTTTCCTGAGTTTCTGTGACTAGACAATATATTTAACAAAACCTTAGACGAAGAAGTCAGGAGGGGTTAGATCTGGGGAGTTTGGGGACCAAGCCAAGAGATAGCTGCTTCTCGTACTGGGTTTCGCCTGCAACCTTCTGCATGCTTTTTTTTAAACATATAATCTGTTTCTACAAATGTTCGATACCACAACATTATGGAATCGTATTTAGGTATATTACGCACACCATACCCACGTCGAAATTCCCTTTGAACTCTTTTAACACACTCAAATTTAGCATACCAAAGAACACATTGCGCCCGCTGTTGAGTTGTAGTAGCCATTTGAATCATCTACGATTTTCATTTGTCCTTTCAGATAATGCTTTGTTGATTGTCATATATGGAAAGTTCCATCTTTTAATCATAATATAACCAGCAAGAAATTTTTCCTACTGTCATAATAGCTTTATAATAATAAATTAATATTATCCATACCCAAACGGATCAGACTGTATAAATCTATCGTGAATATGAAGACGGCTCTACCTTTAATCTGACACGTTCAAGATCCTTTTACTTCATATGTCTCCGATCTTGTTTTAACATATCGTTGATAGATGACGTAGATAACAGCTGATCAGTACTTTATGTGAGAAATGACTACTAAATGAGAGCAATTTTGGAGTCATTTGCATAATATATACCTTTTTACTCGGCTTTATTTATGAGACCTCTGTTCTCATCCTTTCATAATAGTAATACAGTATAGGTAAAAGTAAAGCCTGTCTTCTTCGCATGACATGAAGACATATTATGCAAAAGGAAGAGAAAGAGAGGTTCCTGATTTCTTAATCTCGGCACCAAAAAAGTGTGAGTGGCCGTTATGAAAATAGCAACATGTTTGACATTGTGGAATTGTCTAGTCATTTGGATAGATGACGGCTTTTACATCAGATTTAAGTGTCATATCTTTATAACCTGAGAAAAAAGTAACAAGCTTTATTTTTATTACTATTTTATTAAATTTACTTCTATTTAATTTTTATTAGAAGATTATGAGTACTAAATAATAGTAATGTATGTTTCGGAAAACGTATAATGTATCTTTCACGTGTTAAATGTTCTTATCTGTTAACATGTTTCAGCCTGCTATTGGCCATCTTCAGAACTGACTGTTGCTGGTTTTGGCGCCTTTGGTTTTGTTTCCTGTGGGGTTGTGTTTGTGTAGTGTAATGTGGAGTCAAAGAGTGTGTGTGTTCTGAAATTGAGTTGTGTGTTGAGAATTTCTTTGACTCCATATTACACTACACAAACACACCCCTACAGGAAACAAAATCAAAGGCGCCAAGACCAACAACAGCCAGTTCTGAAGATGGCCGATAGCAGGCCGAAACATGTTAACAGGTAATAAAATTTAATACGTGAAAGATACATTATACTTTTTCCGAAGTGATATAGTGTTAAAAGTTGTGTAATCAAGATGAGTAATATATATTATCCTGTTGTAGATTATTTATTAATACTATATTATGATATAATTGTACAGATTACTATACAGAGCATCCGAAAAGTCGCTGTACACTCAAC
The DNA here is from genome assembly GCF_040183065.1 of Periplaneta americana. NCBI lineage: Eukaryota > Metazoa > Arthropoda > Insecta > Blattodea > Blattidae > Periplaneta > Periplaneta americana. Next base: position 131,600,215 of record NC_091122.1, on the reverse strand, counting down.
ACCACCATGTCGAATTAGTTCTACAAAAGTGTGTTGGAAATGGCTCTTAGGACGGTTACACACTACAGCGAGAGCTATGAACTATGTAATGTGTATGTCTGGACACCGCTTAGCTTAATCTAACGTCTTCACACTACAGCGAGAAATATATTGCTATACAGTGATGCCATCTCTGTATAGATAATTAAAACACGAGTTTTATTACGTCATGTGGAAGGCAGTTTGATCGAAGACTTTATATATAATACTATACAAAGTCTTTGGGTTTGATATGCGCTGATAGAAATAAAGTTACATGAATTTGGAAATCTGACTTTCTATTAATTGGTCATTTTCATTCACGTAATGTAAATTTTATAGGCTACAATAGGGTTAGGTTATCTGTGGGAGCGGGAAATATGTTTTCAAAAAATCGCTAGCCGACCAATGTCATCTATGTCTTATCACAGCAGTCGCGCAACTCATACGTATAAAATATGCCAACGTTTGACAGCTGGCGCGACAGTAGTCCTCTAGCGGCAGGCAAGTTAATAGTGTGCAGACGACATATGATAACATATCAGAAAACGGGTTTTGCGTAATTTATTTTATATTTTTATGTTATACAGTAAGTGCATATGGTTCTTATTAATTTTACTTTAGAATCCTAGAAGAATTTCACACGCAGTTAATCTACAAGTTTCAGAAGCTGAGAATAAACGTAATTCTTTCTGCTCCTTACAACTGAATCATCACGTATCATGGTTTGAAATAATATAATTGTTCGTACGTGGACGGTTAATTCAATTTATTCCTAAATAGACCTAAAGTTATGCTTCATTGGAACACTCTATTTCCTATGAGAAGAGTCAAAATTAGTAGCTTCAAAATTGTAGGGCATATCTCGTAGGGTACATCGCGTGGTGAACTCCTCTCCCTATTTCCTGAGAAATTATCTATTTTCCATACCGCAAATTGGAGTAAACTCGACCGCTGAGGTAAATTTGAAAATAAAAAAGGGTAGGATTTGAACCTTAATGTGAAAGACACTGATTTATAATGTTCATTATTTTTCCATTTCTTAAGAACTGGTATTTCTTTTTTATTATTTTGAGTCACAAATAGTGCTGATATTATGGTTTAATTTTTTATGGAAAGTTTACCGCATTTTAAATTACATTTTCAGTTTTTACACATAGGCTTAATTTTAACTTATCCTACCTATATAGTACGTAATTTACATGCACTTACTGTTAATATGACGTAGGTGAGAACAAATAAATGAACACAATTTTGTTGAAAAAATTTTAACTTAACTCAGAAAATGTACTTTTATTTTCAATAAATAATCATTGAAACTGTAAAATCAACACCAATAAGTCATGCAAATTATTACAGAAAAGATTGCTATTTTATACTACATTTAAAAAGGCTCTTTTATTTTTTGAGAACTTAATACGTCTGCCACATGAATCTACACAACACATCAGAAATTTATCGACTCAGTCTGGATTTATTCAAGAAATGAACATTTCGCAAAAGGATTACAATACTCCATGAATTCTTGAAAAATTAACACCATTATCCCTACTTGAATGCAATAGGCCTATAACATTCAACTTTTGAAAAAAAAAAAAAAAAAAAAAACACGAATACAAAAATTATGGAATTACTTGCATTAAAAACTGTAGATACATGATCCAAAATCGGAATGGTTACACATTTACACATATGATCTGTGCAACAAAATAATTTACTGTAACAGGTACGGTATTTACTTTGTTTTTATTTAAACTTGGCGTGTTCTCACAAGGGCCCTATGCTTCCCGGAGGAGTGAAAGGACTTTTACTACTACTACTACTACTTTATTTAAACTGTCCTTCCTCACATACAAATAGGTAACTGATAATTAATAAATGTTTTATAGAACACAATACCTAGGCTACATACAATGTGGTTTATTGGTTATGACTGAGTTATGATTTTCTGATATACACTTGCCTCTCTTGGTCTTTAGGGAATCTGAAGAACGACAAATTCGGATATTTAAACTTGTTGTTACTGCAATTTACAGCACTCCACACATTGCCTTTATTCCGACGCATGATTAAAACGTTATTGTAACATCTCGCATCCCTTAAAAGCATGTGCTGATTGTATCAACCCTATGACCTGTGCCTTGCCTGCCGCTTGGGCGCTAGTGTCGCGAATGTTGGCAAAAAAAAAATGTTGAAGTTGCGCGACTGTATGTATTAGACTGTGATCTTATTTCGTGCGTTACTCCGTGCTAAAGGAAAGCATTTTCCATAGCTCGACAAACATATTACATATTTCTCGCTGTAGTGTGTAACGGGCCATACTCATCGACGTGGAGAGACGGTTAAAAGACAAGAGAATACTGACATGTGGCATATCAATTCCATTTCATTCAAATTTAATCAGTAGCGGCTCGTGTGGGTATTATTATTATTATTATTATTATTATTATTATTATTATTATTATTATCCCAAAGAGTAACAATGGTAGAAGTAGATATTAGGATAAGTAAAATGTCATTTAATTCAAAATTTCTCTATTGGTACACTCATGACATATATTAGGATTTACAAGGGAACTGTTAATGATCTTATGTTCAAAGCATTCCTCAACTGCGTACACAGGTTTTCACAGTAAATATACAAATATGAGGTGACAGAATATTTATCGAATGCACATTGTAATTGCGTAAAACATTTATAGGCCTACTGTTGGTAATTTTTTGTTATTGTGAGCATAGTTGGGATTTTAAGGATGTTTGGGATTTGGTATGATTTTGATATTTATTGTCATTTCTGTCTTTATAATCCCCACATTTAAATTTAACAAGGCGGAGCCTTATTAATTACTCCATAATTGCTTCCTCATTCCATGACACCTAGTCTTCAGACAGCAATGGAATTGGTAGTGGAAACGATTCACTCTTCACTTCATCAGTGTAACACCAATGAATTGTTTCAAATATATGTTAGAGACATCAGCCAGTATTGCCAACAGTATTGCTGCATTGCAAGCAGTCACGCGATCAATAGGGTTCAAATATCCCCTGTTACTTTTTAAGATACCAGTAGAACAGACGCTTGTGCAGACGCTTGTATTTCCCTATTTTGACTATGCTGACATTTTACTGACTGACCTTCCCAGCGACAACAAAACGAAACTTCAACGTGCTCATAATTTGTGTGCACGTTTTGTAAGCAATGTTCGTAAATATGATCATATTACTCCATCCCTGGAAACAATAGGTTGGCTTAAACTAGATAAGAAAAGAAATTTACATTCACTTCTCCTTCTCTTCGAAATCTTGAACTCTTCTGTTCCTTCGTACCTGATTTCTCGCTTCACTTACCTTTCTTCTCACCACAATCTGAACACACGCTCTCGCCATGAAACAATACTAACAATACCATCCCATCGCACCTCCTCATACTCATCCTCTTTCACAATAGCCCTGCCAAGACTCTGGAATTCGTTACCTGCTAGCATCAGGGACTGTCGAAATAAAACTCAATTCAAACCCAACTTACTAGGCACTTGGTCAGTAATTGAGACTCGTTCAGACATGGTTTCTTGTAAATAGTTCTCTTAATATATCACAAAATATTTCAATATCCGGTAATTTCATCACTATAGAATTTTGTAATTCTAGGATTAATTTGTAATTCAGTAAATACAAAAATATTCTTTGTTCTTAACTTCTATGATAAAATGTCTAGCTTTCATTAATCAGGTAATCTTGTCGTACTTTAATTTTTATTGTAATTGTAATTGTAAATTTAATATTAATTGTAATTTTATTCTTTATATTATAGTTGTAATCCCCTGGTAGAGGGGCAGAGAATGCCTGACGGCCTTATCTCTACCAGGTTAAATAAATAAATACTAAATACTAATACTAGGACAATGTATGCAAAAATAATCTAATATTTAAAGTTTCATTTCAGTCGCTGTATTTTAGTGACTATTTCGTTTATATGACGTCATTTAATTTTCAACTAATGAACTGTAATGAAATTTTGAATTCCAACCAATCGCGATAATTTTTGCAACTCGTTTTATCGCAATCAATTTATCGCATGGTCGTTCTTTTGTTTAGTCAGTGTCGCCAACTGTTTCCCCGTAAATCGATTAGCATGAATCCATTAGGCCTGTAACACATACAGTGAGAAAATGTAATGCGTTTGTCGAGCTATGGAAAATGCTTTCCTTTAGCACAGAGTAACGCTCGAAATAAGGCATAGCTGACATTGGTCGGCTAGAGATTTTTTGAAAACATAGCTATCCCACCACCTGTATTTCCCGCTCTCACAGGTAACCTATCCAAATTGAAAGCCCATAAAATTTATATTACCTGAATGAAATAGAACAATACAATTAATAGATGTTCAAATTTAATTAATTTTATTTCTATCAGCGCGCATCAAACCGAAAGACCTTGTGTAGTATTATATACAAGGTTTTTGATCAAATTGTCTTCCACATGTCGTAATAAAATTCGTGTTTTAATTATCTATACAGAGGTGGCTTCACTGTGTAGCAACATATTTCTCGCTGTAGTGTGAAACTGTCTCCACACATAATAGGTGCATAGTTCATAGTTCTCGGTGTAGTGTGTTACGGGCCTAAAGTATAAATAAAGTGCGAAATTCTGCTTCGACATCTACATCTCCATCTTCTTATTCTATGTTCATTGTTGGCTATCTAAAGAAAATGACACTTCTTCATTCAGATTTGATAACTAAGTTTTCAACAATTCGAGGGTTCAGAATGACAAGGTTCTATCTAGTGTTCAGTAAATTTTACAGGAGAGTATTTTAAAAGTTTGGTTGTTAACAAAATCATTGCAGATAAGAACCTTTTCTAAATAACTTTATCACGAAAAATAATTAAGATATCAACATATTGTAATTTATATAGTAGATAGCTATGAAATAGCAGAATTCAATGCAACAAAAATCTCAATTTACTAAAAATGTTAGATAGAACCTATTCATTCTGAGCCCGCGAATTGTTCATTTAATTAATGTATTAATCAGATTTCTTGTTATTATATTATAAAACGTTTAAATCAAATTATGATTTCAGCAGATAATTAAAATGTATTTGTTATTATAATAATAAGACAAAAGGGCAGTACATGTAATTAACATTGTTGAACCTGTATTTCGCTTTTCTCAATTGGCAATACTGAATAACATCCAGTTTCTTTATTGCAGTAATCGATATTCATCTATTTCAACTTCACAATATCTGAATAGGTTAAGTATTCATAAATTTATTAACATTTTGTGAGCGAATTTTAGGGATATATTATTTACATTTTTATTTTATTTACGAAATAGTCTAATAAATGTCATTTGAGGACTGAGATTCCTGATAGATAAATTGTAAAGTTATAATAGAGAAAAATATATAGCAATTAAGATTATTTTGTCTGTGCAATAATGTTAGTGAACTGATAATAATTATTGCTGTTATATTTAATTTTTTTTATTATTTTCCAGTTTCATATTTCAGTATCGTACTTGTATCAGAAGCTAAGGGAAAACTGCATTTTTATTCAAAGCATTCGTTCTTTCAAGTTTGAAATTTATTATTTCTTTCAGCGCCTTCTAAAAATAAATATTATTTTATTCATTTAAATTTATTGTTAAATGCTTTCATTTCAAGTAGAAATAAACTACTAGAATTATGGACACTCTGAAAATAATGTAAACATGTAATACCATAGCAATATGTTAATGTATAATAATAATAATAATAATAATAATAATAATAATAATAATAATAATAATAATAATAATAAAAATAATAATAATAATAATAATAATAATAATAATAATAATAATAATAGCGTAATTTTGTGAAGGAGATGCATAACTGAAAATTAAATAAAGCAAAATTCTGATTCCATATCTACATAGATAATAATCATTCTTGTCCAAACACAGCCTAATGCGAAAACTTTAAATTTAAGAAATAGAGAATTGCTAATTTTTTACAGCTCTACATAATTTATATTACAAAAATTCACCTCTTTTGAGAATATTTTAAACATGAGTTACGTAAGATTTGAAGTTTGGATTCCGGTTATTCTAATAAATTTTAAAATGTCTTAATAAATATGTTATTGTTGTTTGTTGTTTAGTGACTGTCCGAAGTCAGTTTGAACCTCATAAGTGACACCACTCATGAGGCAACTAAACCAGGAAATAATGGGGTAGAGTGGCGAGTTCCTTTCTCCCTGCATTGCATACATCTATGACTAGATACATATTACATTAATCAGACCAGTTAATAAATATATCTGGGATAACTGATTTATTCATATTCTATATGTACAGTAGTGGCAAAAAAAACCGGACCGACCCTTGTAGCTGATTTCAGAGCCTTGTTCACTCCAGAGCACGATAGACTGGAAACTAAGACTTTCGTTGTTCGAATCCTGCCTGGAAAGGAAATTTTTTTGTTCCTTATTCAAAGTTATTCCCAATACTTTCAATTGCAGCGATATTATTATTCCCAGAACATGAATTTTACCAGCAATCAAAAAGTATTGGGAATAAATTTGAATAAGGAGCAAAAACTAGTTTCCTTCCCAGGCAGGATTCGAATCACGAAAGTCTTAGTTACCAGTCTATCGTGCTCTAGGTGAACAAGGCTCTGAAATCAGCTACAAGGGTTGGTCCGTTTTTTTTTTTTTTTTTTTCCCCATTACTGTGCATTATATACGCTTAATTTTAGATTCGTAATCTCCGGCGTATTGCAATCATATACATTTCATTAATGAAATTAATAGCATGCACAGAACCATCATTTTATTTCACTAACCTGTGTTGCAATAGTTGCTGAAAGTGGTGTCCGTTAGCATTCAGGCATTCTCGGAATTCACTTGACTTTAGTTGTCATGCGGCCGTAATTCTTGGACTTCAGTAACTCTGAAAGGTTTCAATTTTAAAAGTTTAGTAGCCGTATGGGCTGAAGTTTTTGATACGCCAACTTCTTGTGCAACACGACGTAAAGATTTATTAGGAGAACGTTCAAGTGATGCACCAATATCATCAAGTTTTGCCTCTGTTAGAACTCTTCGTTTTGGCCTACGAATTTTAGAATTCAGCGATCCCGTTTCTCTTAATCTGATCACAAGGTTTCGAACTGTACCTCTGTTTGGAGGTCGAATATCGGGGAATTTCTCTACAAATTGCCTACACACTTGTCGACATGATTCTGTCTTGACGTAAGTTTCGTACATAAATATTCGCTGTTCTAGAGTAAACTTTTCAGCCGGCATTTCAATTTCTAAACAGTTAATTTAATGCACTTCAAACGGTACGCAAGCTCACACGTCTTTTGTCACTAACATCTCAGACTGTACTAAGCTGCGGCAACAACCGCTAACATACAGGCCCGCGCAGCCTTGAAACGTGAAGCAATCAGAGTTTGGGATCTTTTCGCGTTCTTCGGATCAAGCGTGACGTGAACGCACCATACTGTGCATAATGTGCAGTAGGAATTTTTTGTAGACATGTTGTTCTATCTCTTTTTTTATCTTTTCATTTCTTTTTTATTTCATGTTATATTTTTATTTTTCTCCTTTTTTCATTATTGCTTTCTTCTTATTATTTTATTGTATTTTTTCATTGTATTCTTTTTCGTTTATTGTATAGCTATTCTTCTATTGTATTGTGAATTTGTTGCATGTAGCTACTATAAATAATGGAAGTCTAGCTCTGTTGTAGAACATAAGATAAGCAAATACAAATAATTCATTATCTATATATATAATTTGAACTGGTAATGGAAATTATGGGAAAACGGCTGAACGGATTTTAATAAATGACCCCTCATTTTGAAGCTTGGAACCCAAAGTTTTTCAGAAAAATAGCAGTTTTCAGTGAAATATCAATTTTCCTGCATCATTTTCCTATTTTTAAAAATACATCTGTCGTCAGTTTTGAGAAATACGTCTTTTCAGAATAAAACAAAACACAAACACACTACAATAAACAACAGGATATTACACGAGGGCCATGACCTGGAGGATTGCTGACATATTTAGAGCTCAAATTCTATTGGTTATTAAAAACTTCAAGACTTAGGCTACTAAAAATAATTCACAGTTCTGATTCTGCGGTGTGTAATTTTCTGAGTACAGCTGTATATTGGATATTAAAATCTACAAAACTTGAGGTGGTTTGATGACATTATTACCATCAGAAATGAAATATTATAGTTAATGCCAAGATGTGACTATTTTTCATTAATTATACTGTATATATTAATGCTATAAAGATGATTTGTGTGACGATGATGAATTAGATGACATTAATCCAAACACACTTCTTCAGGAAGTAAAAGTGATTTGCGCTGTGTGTGGAGGATTCGGTGAAGATACTGAAGTGTGGTTTCGGTGTACTGTATGTGCAAACTGGACACATAAGGAATGCAGAAATGAAATATTATAGTTAATGCCAAGATGTGACTATTTTTCATTAATTATATATATTAATGCTATATTGATGATATGAAAGTGAAACGTTTTGAGGTTGTGTAAGTAGATGTAGAGAATATCTTAAATTAGATCTTCATTTCTATAATTTACTGAGTGGCGGCTGCATAGCATATAAAGGTAAAGGTATCCCCGTAACATGCCATGAAGGCACTTGGGGGGCATGGAGGTAGAGCCCCATGCTGTCCATGACTTCGGCACTAGAATGAGGTGTTGTCGTCGGCACCACGCTCTGACTGCCTTTTACCCCCATGAAAGACTTGGTACTCAATTTTGTAGGAGGGCTGTATAGCATATATAACTACAAAACTTATGTAAGATAATAATGTTGTTATTAAAAATCAAATATTTTTATAGTTATTAATCAAGTGGGGTTGGGTCATTTTCATATATTTAATGGCGCTGTGGTATAGATAGTTACATGCGTCATTCTCTTTAGTATTGGCTCGAGAGAGCGCAAAAATTACAGTTCCTAAGGAAAGACCAAACGGTATTACTTATTGATAAAATAAGAAGCCTACAAAATTATGTAGTCTCCCGATCATTTCAGCAAGATCTCTTAGCAGGATAAAATGACAGCAGCTATACCAAGATGCTATGTGTCTTGTTCTAAAGCATAACAAATCTCACATTTTTTTAACTTTCACCTACAATCCATAATGACCTGAAATAGCTATTGCTTTACTTCCACATGGAAAATCCACTGATTGTATTGGCATTGTTATTTGCGTTTTCGCGTTGAAACTCAAAAACTGAAGGTGGATAGGTCCAAGAAAAAGTATTTGGCATAAAAAAACATTCAGAGGAAGTATGTTTCATTATTACGGAAGCAAATAACTTTCAAAATGTCTGATATTCTCCAGTAAAAATACTGTAAGTCTGAAAAATTTTTATTTGAACGTCTAATGAACTTAGTTCGCAGCATTTGCTGCACAAGCCACTAGTTTATTGCAATTTCAATTTCACTTTCAGTACCAAACTTTGCGAATTATTTAGACTTTGGCTGTTGGATATACGTACTTCCTTAAAATATTAACTCACTGTATACCGGTATCTTCATAAATATCAACACTTTCTTGATGTTATTAACTTGGTGCATTACTGCAGCTTAATACAAGAGAGATGAGAAATCTCCGCTTTCCTGTTTGGAATCGAACAAATCCGTTGAATTCAAAGCCGGAAACATATCTTTCTTTAAATTGGCATTCATAGAATGAAGTTTGCATGTTATTTTCATTCGCATGTTGTTTTGAGATTCCTTTAAGGGTATATGTACGTGAACGACCACAAATATTATCAGAAAATGCAGGCTCTAAATTTCAAATTTTGTAACAAAATGGACTCACAATTGCACAGAAATTATAAGATGCCAAAACAAGACTTATTAGAACTTAAATATCTGATAAAAGTATAAAAAGGTTACTAATTATATTTTTCAAATCAGTTTTATCAGAGTAAGAAAAAGAAACAAAAAAAATTCTGCGGTTACATCATTTGGTAATCAGAACACTGTTATGGTCTTTCTGGCATCTTTAATATTTTTCCTGCGTGTAATAAATACTACTCTCAGACATGTAGAGTTGTTTCTTTTAATACAATTAATTTTTTATTTGTACTATATAAAATATATTAAAATTTACATAATGTTTTGTGACCTAATTTTTTATTTTCAAAGAAGTGGGCATTATACATCTTGATTACACAACTTTTAACACTGTATCATTTCGGAATATGTATGGTAAGACTTTCCTGTGTTAAATTTCAACGTACCTCGTTTACATGTTTCGACCTATTTATGGGTCATCTTCAGAACTGGTCGTTGTTGGTCTTGGCGCCTCTTGTTCTGTTTCCTGTGAGGGTGTGTTCGTGTGGCATATAGTGTAGAGTCAAAGAGTGTGTGTGTTTTGAAATTAAGTTGTGTGTTGAGAATTTCGTTGGGGTGTGTTTTTGTGTGTCTGTGTATTTCATATTGTTCTAGTGTGTTTAGTTTCTGGCTTTTTGGTTGGATGTGTAGTATTTCCATGTCTGTGTTGATATCTCTGTGGGTGTGGTTAGCATTTGTTATGTGTTCTGCATATGTGGAGGTGTTTTGTAATTTTGTTACGGCTATGATGTGTTCTTTGTAACGTGTTTGAAATGATCTGCCTGTCTGTCCTATGTAGAAGTTGTTGCAGGTGTTACATTTGAGTTTGTATACGCCTGCGTGGTTGTATTTGTTTGTGTGTTGAGATGTTTTTGTAGAGTGTTATTTGTTCTGTATGCGATGTTGTAACTTAATTTCTTGAATGAGGTTGCAATTTTGTGTGTGTTTTTGTTTTCGTATGTTAGTGGGAAATTTAACACAGAAAAGTCTTACCATACATATTCCGAAATGGGCATTGTTGTAGTCTGCATGTTAAATCAGTGTAGAAAATTTGAGAATTTTATCTCTAATAGTTGTGGAGTTATGAAATAATATGTGTGAAAATTTTCAAATTTTGGAAAATTTAATTTAAAGTAAAAAGTGAACTCTAATAAAAAATATTATTAGCAGGCTTCGAGACTTCGGACCCAATAGAGCAGTTCAGTGGGAAATCCGCATAACGGCGTACTGAGTACGGTGGTAAAGCGTACAGTGGGTGGGGGTACTGTAGAATGAATGCCAACAAATACGCAAAGGAAAACGCTCTGGATTTGAAGGTTCTGACGAATAATTTGGTTTTCATACAAACCTATTTTCAAACTGTGTCTGAAACTATTACACGGTTAGAAAAGTCAGAGCAAGAGATGCCGGAAACCCTCAAATTAATTTAGAAAATGATGCAGAGAATTAATGAGACATCAAGTACACCGGTTACTGAACGAGTAAACAGAACTGGAAATCAATTTTATGTAAAAATAACGGATATGGAACATTGTGTAACATAAACAGAAAATTAGTGGACATAGAGTCACCCGAGAATAAAGGACTGTCTCTTAGAGACTGCAATGATATTAGGTTTTTTCGTTTTGCTCCTATCACGTCATGCGATGTAGAGCGCAGCTTTTCACAATACAAACTCTATTTGGCAGATAACCGAAAAAGATTTACGTTTGAGACACTGAGAATGTATCTTGTAGTAGGTACATTGCAATTCGGTACTGCACCTGCACTTCCTAAAGACGACCAATAGGAAAATGAAAAAATTAAAATTGCTAAATGCATATTTCCATCATTAACACTGTATAATTAAACACAAAAAAAGACAGGAGAATAAATGCTTTTCACATTCTTTTGACATTATCATTGTGTAATATATATTTACTTTTAGAATGTACATATGTGTTTCCCCATACTACCGTACTCTACTCTAAATAGCACCGTTGTTACCTCAACTCATCTCTACCTACCTGCAACGAGTCAACAACCTATAGTGCATGCACAGTAAACTTAATATATCGGGTCCAAAGTCTCGAAGCCTGATTATTAGTAACATTTTTAAATACTTTTATCAGATATTTAAGTTCTAATAAGCCTTGTTGTGTTACCTTGTAATTTTTGTCCAATTGTGAAATGACCTTATAAAATTTTATAAATTTAGAGCCTGCATTTTCTGATAATATTTGTGGTCGTTCTCCTGCATATACACTTAAAATGTATGTAATCCGCTAAGAACAACTTTAGGTTCGTAAGTGGCCTTCGCCCCATAAACATGATGCGTTGTACTACCCTATACGTATCGACTACTTCATACTCTGTGTGACTCACGCACTATTTTTGTTTGAGGGGTTGTACGAGATAGCGCGGCATAACAAATGTCGAATATTAGGGAACAATGCATTTTAAAGCCTCGCCTCTCTCTCTCTACCTCCTTCCCATCCTATCGTCCTTGTTATGTACTTCGGATGCTGCATCTCATGATGTAACACACGGACAGTTCCCCTTTATCGACTATCTAATACCGGCTTCACTTCTCCTCTGCCCCTCCCACTGCTGCTGCATTTTACCCCCTCCTCAACCACCCTCCCCGCACTTCCCTCTTTGTCACAGACCGCCCTCTCTCACTCGTGATCTCAAGGCCAAGGTCAAACAACTTCAGTTCCAAAGATACTCTCTCTTTCTTTCTCGTCGTCCGCCGCCCTCATCGATTATTGTTCCGGGCGGGCGCCAGGCACAGTGCGTGATGATTCTAACTTCGCCTTTAAAGGGGGATAGAGCCATTTTGATGCATGCTTTCTGAATTTTTAGCCGTTTAGCTTCATTTGTTCTTAGAGTTTAAGGACGATTACTCACGATCGATATGTAGCGGTATCGAAAATTGTTGATAGTATCGATAGTATGCTAATCAATGTTATTAGTCCGAAATTCGGATTATAACTTATCGTTCGACTGCGGAAGTTCATGCAAATGCAGATTTTATTCAATGCGCATATGCTTAAAAACTGTATGTCTCTGCTGATCCTTACTTTAATACGTTCAAATAAAGGTAGGTTTATTGTGAATATTTTGTTTTTTTTTTTTTTTACAAAAAATTCGTGTTTTATTTTTAATAATAATAATAATAATAATAATAATAATAATAATAATAATAATAATTCTTTATTTATGCTGGCAGAGTTAAGGCCATAGGGCCTTCTCTTACACTCTACCAGGTCACAAAGTATGCAATAAGTTAAAATTTAACAAAAAGTTAAAGAACAGAATACTAACATATTATAAAATAATAATAATAATAATAATAATAATAATAATAATAATAGCATAATAATAATAATAATAATAATAATAATAATAATAATAATAATAATAATAGCATAATAAAATCGGCACTAAACAACATGAAAATAATACCATAATAGAAAAAAAAGTAAAATACATTGGAATATAGTGAAAGCAACTCATTTGGTACAAATGGTTAATATGGAAAAACGTAAGGAAGAATATATCAAAATGGAATGTAATAAAATAATAATAAAAAAGAAAAGAAATACGAAAATTAAATAAAATTCATCGCCTGATAAAGAGAACAAAAAGGGGAAAGGAAGGAAAAAGAAATATATAGCCTATATTTTTACAAAACTATGGCAGAGAAAAGGGCTTATAGCTGAAACGAATCTAATTCAAAAAGTTCAATTTTAATTTATTTTTGAAACTAGACAATGTCCGACAGTCTCTGACATATGTTTTACATTTATTTAAGAGCTCATATTGATCATTTTTGTCGCTTTATCAATTATTATCTTCCTCAAATACTGTACTTAGGAACAGTTATTTTATTGTTAACCTTTTCACAACAGAACATTATGTGGAAGATAAATGTGTTTTAAACAGAAACCAATTGCACCATTTGTTTGTTAGCTTAGATGTTAAAGTCTCTGGCCGTTTCTTGGATAAACGTGTGATTTATTTTTCACTGTGTATTGAAACGTTTTAAACGCGTTTCTATGCTTTCACGGTGAATGTAATCAGAGACCCAAAGGTCTATTTCTGAAAACTCGTTAAACTTTAACAGTTAAAAGTGTGTTATTGAGAAATCTTCGGCGAAGGGAGCTTTAAAATGACAGAAGAAAAATAGAGTAAGTTCTTATATGAAGCATTTACTGTTGAAATAGAGAAAAATGGGAGTATAAGAGTACAGTACATCAGTTATTCATAGATTTCAAAAACGCATATGGCTCGGTTAAGAGAGATGTTTTAAATAATGTCCTTATTGAATTTGGTATTCCCAAGAAACTAATTCGATTAATTAAAATGTGTCTCAGTGAAACGTACAACAGAGTCCGTATAGGCCAGTTTATGTCAGATGCTTTCCCAATTCACTGCGGGCTAAAGCAAGGAGATGCACTATCACCTTTACTTTTTAACTTTGCTCTAGGTCATATGCCAATAGAAAAGTCCAGGAAAACAAAGAGGGTTTAGAGTTGAACGGGTTACATCAGCTTCTTGTTTATGCTGATGACGTGATTATGTTGCTAGAAAATCCACAAACTATTAGGGAAAACACGGGGAATTTTACTTGAAGCAAGTAAAGAGATGTTTGGGAGTAAATCCCGAAAAGACAAAGTATATGATTATGTCTCGCGACCAGAATATTATACGAAATGGAAATATAAAAATTGGAACTTCGAAGAGGTGGAAAAACTCAAATATCTTGGAGCAACAGTAACAAATATAAATAATACTCGGGAGGAAATTAAACGCAGAATAAATATGGGAAATGCGTGTTATTATTCGGTTCAGAAGCTTTTATCATCCAGTCTGCTCTGAAAAATTGTGAAAGTTAGAATTTATAATACTTATATTACCGGTTTTTCTGTATGGTTGTGAAACTTGGACTCTAACTTCGAGGGAGGAACAGAGGTTAAGGGTATTTGAGAATAAGGTGCTTAGGAAAATATTTGGGGCTAAGAGGGATGGTGTTACAGGAGAATGGAGAAAGTTACACAATGAAGAACTGCATGCATTTTATTCCTCACCTGACATAATTAGGAACATTAAATCCAGACGTTTGAGATGGGCAGGGCGTACGTAGCACGTATGGGCGAAACCAGAAATGCATATAGAGTGTTAGTTGGGATGCCGGAGGAAATAAGACCTTTGAGGAGGCCGGGACGTAGATGGGAGGATAATATTAAAATGGATTTGAAGGAGGTGGGATATTATGGTAGGGACTGGATTAATCTTGCTCAGGATAGGAAGCGATGGCGGGCTTATGTGAGGACGGCAATGAACCTGCGGATTCCTTAAAAGCCATAAGTAATTAAGTATACTGACAGAGTGAAGGCCGTAGGGCGTTCTCTTACACTCTACCAGATCACAAAGTACACAAGCAATGAAATTTAACAAAAAGTTAAAGAACGGAATACTAACATATTAGAAAAAAAACAATAGCATAACAAATTCAACACTAAACAATATGAAAATAATAGGCCATAATAGAAAAAAGAAAGTAAAGTATCGATCTAAAAATAGGGATATAATAAAAGCAACTCAGTACAAATAGTTAACAGGGAAAACGTAAGGAAGAATACAATAAACTGAATGTGATAAAATAATAAAAAATTAAAAAAAACGAAATTTAAATTAAATCCACAATAAAAAGGCTTTAATAATAAATTCATCTGGTGATCAAGAGAACAAAAAAATAAGAAGAAAAAGAAATATCTAAATTTTTTCTTCGATAGGCTTACAATTTGATTTTTACCAATTACAGGACAATACGTCCTGTTTTCTATTGTAGTGGCGAAAGCGGTTTTCAAAAATATTTTTGTGGTTTATTTTATTGATACTCGTATTTTCGCATGTCTGACATGCAAATGATATTAATATTGTATTATTCTATGCTATTATTTAGATATTGTCGTTAGTACGTTATTTATATTACATAAAACAATTCATATTTTATCAACATTAATCTCACTAGAGGTTTTGATTTATCTAGAGAAAATCAAAACTCGAGTGGGATTTAATTGACTATTACATGATTAGAAGAAAGTATATAAAGATTATAAGTAACAAACTACTCCAATACAATAAAATATTAATTGACTTACGAAAATAAACCTGTCTTCAAATGCACCATTACGCTAGATGGCAGTTGGGCCAACTATGGAATCTTCATTGAACTCTGTAGACGGTTACTAGTCAAGAAGGATTTGTTGATTCAGTTTCGTTTTTATTAAGACATTTGCATTCCACTTCAATCATCCGGATCCCAGTAATCAACGTCACTTGACAGATGATTTTCAATAAATCTCAGTATTAAACAATCTCTGACACGTGACTATCCATAATATCATATAGCAGAAGCTATAACATAACCTAAATAATATACACAAGTGTTAGAAAAGTTTTAATTAACGACGATGACATAAAAAATAAACATGAATAATTTTAAAAGGAATAATTATTGAATGTACAATTTTCAAATTTGAATGTGGTTGGTGGTTCAATTGATGTTAGCCTATATTGGACGTGTGCGTAATAGAAGTGGAACTCGTTGATTTAGGCCTACATGGTGTATTCTTCTTATTCAGGATTTCCGAATGAATAATTTTAAAAGGAATAATTATTGAATGTACAATTTTCAAATTTGAATGTGGTTGGTGGTTCAATTGATGTTATATTGGACGTGTGCGTAATAGAAGTGGAACTCGTTGATTTAGGCCTACATGGTGTATTCAACCTATTCAGGATTTCCGAATGGTACTCTTCATTTATTTGTAAATAGGATTTCAGAAGATGCATAGGTATGATCAGTGATTTTTATTATTTCTTGTTCTTGAATGCCAATGCGAGTCATATTTGAAACTGCTGTGCATCGACTGGAGTGGTTTGTAATTTTATATATATATTTTTTTTTTTTTGACGCCCAGACCAGCGCAGTTTCAAATGTTGGCAAACAAAGAAACAAATGCTAGGGACGCGATAAAATTAAACAGATGCTAGGGACGCGATAAAATTAAACAAATGCTAGGGGCGCGATAAAATTGTGCGATAAGCAGCCATGATTGGTTGAAATACATCCTTTCGTACCGTTTTATTGGTCAAAAGTAGTATGACGTAGTAAGAGTGTAATAGTCAGAATAAAGCAGAAATTCAATAAATACGTGGCTAAACAGTAAATTTACTGCATATAATTTATTTGTAGTGCATATTTAAGCAATTTTAAGTACAATACATCAATGTGCGCACATTTTCTGATTTTTTTAGCGCATGAACTTCCGCTGTCTTCTTATCTTAATGGTTACCATTTCACGCGGTATATTTGCACTAATATATGCAAGTACATTTATTTATTAACCAGGTCTGCAAAGTCTGTGACATTTCCTGTATCAATACATCATAATTATCTCTTTACAAAACAAGATATAAAAGTGACATGTCATAAAGTATGATATACTACAGTCCAATAAGAAGTTTAAAGTTATTCTAATCAAATTTAATTTATTTGCTTTTGTCTACTATACCCAGTCTTCTTAATCCCCGTATTCTTTCTCTCATTGTATTCCTAACTCTTGAATCCATGCTGTGGTCAATTTCATGTTTTCCTTTTTACCCGCGGTGTCCAATTCAAAACTCTTTTGGAGAGTCTTCCTTAAGCCATTCTTCGCACATGACCGTACCGGTATTACTCTATTTCTGTAGATAACACTGGTCAACAATGCATTTGTTGTTGTTTTCTAATGTCAGGCGTTTGAAAATAAAGTCATTTGACCTCTTGCACTCCAATATTTTTCAAAGATATTATCATGGTCAGCCACAGAAGCACAGATTTTGAGTTGTTCTGAATCCATTTCTTGGTTTGAGTTGCACAATGGGCAGTTAGGGGACTGATATATTCCAGTTCTATGCAGGTGTTTGGCCAAACAATCATGGCGCGTTGCCAATCTAAATGCAGCTACAGACGATTTTCGTGGTAAATCGGGAATTAACTGTGGATTTTGATGCAGAGAGTTCCATTTTTTCCCTTGTGATTGTGTTATCAAATTTTGTTTCTTGAAGTCTAAGTATGTAGATTTAATAAATATTTTCACAGAGTAATACGTAGATTTAGTAACAGGTCTGTAAGTAGCAGTGCTGCCCTTCTTTGCTAAAGCATCCGCATTCTCGTTTCCCAGGATTCCACAATGGGATGGTATCCATTGGAATTCAATTCTTTTATTGGGTGATATTAATTGAGAGAGCATTTTAATTATTTCTACTGTTTGAGATGAAGGTGTGTGTTTAGAGACTATTGATAGAATAGCTGCTTTGGAGTCTGACAATATAACTGCATTCTTAAATTTATTGATGTGGCATAGAAGATTCCTGAGACTTTCACTTATTGCAACGATTTCTCCATCAAAACTTGTTGTTCCATATCCAAAAGATCTATAAAGTGAGAAGAGACAGCACGTAACACCTGCACCGGCACCTTGTTCTCTGGAGATCAAGGATCCGTCGGTGTATAAATGAAGCCAGTTTTGTGGGGGTACCTAATATTAATTGTCTCTGAAGACAATTGTTTCATTATTTCAGTGCTTACTTCTGATTTCAGTATTTCTTCTGTTAAATTTAGATTATATTCTATATTTAATAGAGTTAAAGGGTTTGGTTTAATTTGTAAGTTTTCTTTTAAATTCGGGATATTGATTTTCTGTTTTAATTCTTGAACCATGGATATGAAACTTTTTTGAGTTTTCAATGTACAATGTATTTGTTAAATGTACAATTTCTGCTGTTTCTTATGTAATGTCATCTGCTGATTCCAAAAATGAAGTCAGAATTTTTCTTCCAACCAACTTTTTTTTTTTTTTTTAATTTTAGAAAAATTGATTTATTTTTATATGCAGTCCTTAACATACTAATGGAAAGAAAATATTTCCAATATTTAATTTTATTGCTTTAACAATTGAGCTCCTAACTTAAGCTCATTGTTGCCTGTGAAGTCAGAATTCATAAAAATGAATTTTATTCTTCATAAAACTGCGAGATTTAGTATTAATAATTCTCAGTTGAGTTGGAACTTACATTTGTGAAACAAGTTTCATAATCCATGTTTTCTTTGTCCTAGTTTTAAGTGTATCTTATAAAATGAAACATACCTCGAAATACTGTATAAATCACAAACAATTTTTGTTACGTTTATGGTTAATTAACTTTGAAAGCACACAGGTGAATGTTACTACACTAGTTAAAAGAGCTTACGAGTGTTCTTTTGATTGTAAAATAGACGAGGACAGGAATTGAGCCCCTGAAATCTGTTGTGCTCCATGTACTTCTATTAGCTTAATTGGTTGGCTAAAAGGATCCCGTCATATGCCTTTTCCAATAATAGTATCATTCCACAGACTGTTACTTTCTAGGAACTACAGATCAAAAGATTAGAGAGAACTTGTCAGCAAGCTGATTCGACCGTAACGTGATGGGGTGTCATGTATCTCTCAAAATAACTTTATGGATTTTCATCTATTTTATTCTTTCCTCAAAACCTTCGGGTAGTAAGTGACGAACATGGGGAGCGTTTTCATCAGGATTTTTCTGAAATAGAAAGGCGCCACCAGGAAAAATGGAGCCCAAATATTCTGTCAGACTACTTCTGAACACTCAAAAGAGATGTTTCTCAAGCGAAGTATAGCCTAAAATCTATTTCACACACATTTTAAGTAAATATGATTTTAGGTAAAATGTCACAAGGTATCGTTACAGTAAAACCCCGATTATCCGTCACCTTATTAACCGATTGTCGGATTATACGATTGTCTTTATGTCGCGTGTTTTTATTTTATTTTTTTGCTACAGAAATATAGGTATGAAGTACTGTACATTATATTAGCACGTAATTTTTTCTAGAGAGGGTTATGACAAGACTTTACCTTTACAAAGTATGATCTACTATTGAAGTTGTCATGCTATATAACTTCTGTAATATATTATATAATGTCTTCCATGCGTTTAAACCAAATTGTGTTGTACTAAGTATAAAAAAGTGCAAATAACTGAGTGGTTTGGGGAACGAGAAACTGTGGTTCAACTCAAAATACGAGATTGGAGTCTCAAGTGTGTCTAATTTAATAAAAATCGAGGGCAAAGTGTATGAAGTATGTAAATCTCCACTATTCCTGTCTTTCCACAGACAGTCAATACAAGGAGTTTCTTTGCCCTTTAAAATCGTTTGTTAATAAACAGAATTAAATTAGTAATTGTTAACTTTTGATCCACTATCAGCATGTTCAATACAACACCACAGAGGGAATTACGAAAGTGTTTCGTTACCATGGATAATAGAGATTCTACTGTACTAGAAAAGTCTGAAATACATTTCATATACTTACTGGCTTTTAAGGAACCCGGAGGTTCATTGCCGCCCTCACATAAGCCTGCCTTTGGTCCCTATCCTAAGCAAGATTAATCCAGTCTCTACCATCATATCCCACCTCCCTCAAATCCATTTTAATATTATCTTCCCATCTACATCTCGGCCTCCCCAAAGGTCTTTTCCCCTCTGGCCTCCCAACTAACACTCTATATGCATTTCTGGATTCGCCCATACGTGTACATGCCCTGCCCATCTCAAACGTCTGGATTTAATGTTCCTAATTATGTCAGGTGAAGGATGCAATGCGTGCAGCTCTGCGTTGTGTAACTTTCTCCATTCTCCTGTAACTTCATCCCTCTTAGCCCCAAATATTTTCCTAAGAACCTTATTCTCAAAAACCCTCAATCTCTGTTCCTCTCTCAAAGTGAGAGAGATAGGGTTGGAAGTAAATCCCGAAAAGACTAAGTATATAATTATGTCGCGTGATCAGAATATTTTACGAAATGGAACTATAAAAGTTGGAAATTTATCCTTCGAAGAGGTGGAAAAATTCAAATATCTTGGAGCAACAGTAACAAATATAAATGACAGTCGGGAGGAAATTAAACGCAGAATAAATATGGGAAATGCCTGTTATTATTCGGTCGAGAAGCTTTTGTCATCTAGTCTGCTGTCAAAAAATCTGAATTTATAAAACAGTTATATTACCGGTTGTTCTGTATGGCTTTGAAACATTTCATATAATTATTCAAAAACCCTGGGTGATAGAAAAATTTTGAAAACAGATCTGAAATCAGCACGAAAAGTGCTTTGGGCTAATAATCATCCATTCTTCATCTTTTAACAACAAATGTGTTTAATTTTGTTGACCATGTAATTTAGCATTTGTTTTCGCTTTCAAGTTCCATGTTTCAGCTTACAATACATTCCTATATATTGAATTATAAATATTACTTGTAGCTTTTTATTGATATCTTTATCTCGTAATACTCAATATAACATTGCTACCTATTTATATTTGGATTACAGACTTCGAGCACAATTAATAGTGCAAAATTATTGATCTCCGTCCCGCGCCGTGGCGTCGTCGTGATCTATAAAGCTTCGTGTCATGGACAAGCGTTCCAGAATGAGCGTTGGTTAGTGTCTGTATGGGGGAAGAAATTTTTTCATGAAATTTCGGTCAGTGTATGGGGACCGTGATGAATTTGGGGAGATTTAGTAGATCATGAATTCGGTTCCTCGAACCAGCTCGTACTCGTTTAACAGCTGGTGTGATCATCGTGCCAATCATAAATTATCTCCATATTGGTTGAATGGTAGTTCATCTTTGCTGAGGCTTGTGAACATGAAGTCAACAGTTGGCTGATAGGCCTTGGTTCTGCATGGGCTGTCGAGCACAGGATCAGGTTTATTATTGTTACCCTTACGTACCTTTATTTTTCACGAGTTCCATCTCAGATCACATATAGAGTGCTCGTTCCTATGTTAGAATCGGTTGCACTTTGAAGAGAACAACCGCCAGGATCGCCACCCGTCCGCCGTAAACGAACATAAGATGGCAGTACAGTCGCTAATGCAATTCAAATGGGAGTTACGACGTGACACATTATGTAACAACTAAATGGCAGCATAGTGAACCTGACAGAAGTTGTTACCGTCAAAAGCTATAACGCCGAGCAATCTGGGTATATATGATCTATGGTTCCATTCACATGATTATAAAGGAATAAATAAAACATAATAAATGAAATAGGTAAGGATTCTTTCTAAGCCAAATTACAATAATCAATAACAATAACAAAATCGAATCTTCAATTTTATAAATTCTTTCTGATATATTCCAGTTAAAAGCAACAGAAAATAAAATAATTAATGGGCCTAATAAATGTAATATTTAATTTAATACGAATTTCATTAGGATAAACTCATTACCCATCCATATAATATGATATTTATTTGTCAGTCAACTTTACACTTCACAGTTATGATGGACCATCACATTTTCTGCTTTTCGATCCTTCATCCCTTTAATACATATTACTCTTTTCTATTAATATATTCATTTTCCAAGTATTTCTTGATTACTTCCTATTCTTCTGTTTTAACTGAATTGCTATATATATATATATATATATATATATATATATATATATAGGCTATTCTTCCCTATCTATCCTCTTCTATTCTCTCTCATACCTAGACTGTCTCACTCCAATTTCTCGCTTTCGTATTAAATATTGCATATTCCTTTCCTTAATAATTCACATTTTTTTCATTCAGTTTCTTCTCCACTCTCAAATCTACCTACTCTTAATCATTCTTTTCCAGCTATTTTCTCCTGAATTAATTGTTTACATTTTCCTTTCCCAATTCTATTTACCTATTTATCTCTTTCCCTTCACTTCACTCCTAAATTTCCTATTTTATTACCTCTTTCCATATATTTCATACCCATCCATATTAAATGTAGCGGCTCGTAATCAATATTCGCAGATGATCGTCGACCTCCAGAAATATATCGGAAGACTAGAAAGTTTTGCGAAAAATTGAATTCGAAAATAAACACGAAAAAAAGATGCAAACACGATGGAACACAGAGGAAAATAAGAAATGTTTAAATAACGTTTAAATAGAATGTGTGAAAAAATATAGGCATTTAGGTGTTATATTAGGTACCAAGACATATTAGAGCGAGCAAAATGAGAATTCTTTAAATGAAGATAGGCTATTTAAAGCGGCTTTTACCAGCAATTGACGAATGTTGAATAAATGATCAAATATTGGTAGTAAAACTTGAAGGATATTTAAATAGCTTTAATTTAATCAAAGACACTTTAATATACTTGTAAATATAAGGAAATTACTTATGCCTATCATATATTAATAGAACACGAATCAGTTAAGAAAATTTTTTTGAGTTCTTTGAAATTCATCAAACATAGCAGTTAGTTATGAAATAGTAATGGATAGTAGCATGGGGACTGTTTTAGTAAGGAAAATTATAAGTATTTTGAGATATATTACAGAGAAAGGAGACACTATTGAGAAGAAAATGTATACGAAAATAAAATCGAATTGATTAAACGAGAGAGAATATAATGTTAACAGATTAGGCCTAAATTGGGTATTGGAAAAAATCGAGGAAATGAATAGAACTTTTCTATGTAAAATCATATAATAAGAGATGCAATGAGATGAACAAGAAATTTACAGGGATTTAATTAAGTTACGGCCGTTAATTAATTACAGGGTACTGAAAAGTTTATGGGAACCAAACAACATAATATATGAGAGTTAACTCCAAGAAAGAACGGAGAAGTTTAACATGGTGGCGGTTAGGAATAGCCTATGGAAGCTAAGAAACTGAAAGGAAAACAATGGGAAAGATGTTTGCCCCTTGTGCAGAAAGAAGAAGCGATACACATACAGACAATATTATGTCCAGAAAGATGAAAGAACAGTTGGAAGAAGAAGAGTTTACTTCAGGAAGGGAAAAGGTACGAGAGATCCAATTGAACTCTGCGAACAATCGGTGAAAGATACCTAGAGAAGAATAAAGAACTATATTATTATTATTATTATTATTATTATTATTATTATTATTATTATTATTATTATTATTATCATTATTATTATTATTATTATTATCATTATTATTATTATTGTTTTTATTATTATTATTATTATCATTATTATTATTGTTATTATTATCATTATTATTATTGTTATCATTGTTATTATTATCATTATTATTAGTATTATTATTATCATTATTATTATTAGTATTATTATTATCATCATTATTATTATTAGTTTTATTATCATTATTATTATTATTATTATTATTATTATTATTATTATTATTATTTCTATCAATGTAATCGCGTTAAATTGTCATTTCCTCATTTCAAGACATCTGTAAGCGTTGTGAATACTGCCATGTGCTTTAGTTGTCTCTGTAGCCTGACTGTACTGTTTGAAGTTCAGTTTACAATGTAAACGGTGCTGGTAGCGACCTCATCTTCAGGAATCTACTCTCCTTTTTCGGGTAATACCTGCGGTCAGTCACTGGATAACAGTAGGAAATCTGCTAACAGTTGCTCTATCAGTTGATCATTATAAAGTTTAAGAATATATACCTATTATTGGAGAAAAATTTGTTCCGGCACCGGGAATCGAACCCAGGACCTCTCAGCTATGCGCGCTGAGCGCTCTTTCCATCTGAGCTATGCCGAGACCCGATTCACGGCCCAGGCTGAACTCTCTTCGGGTCTCGGCATAGCTCAGATGGAAAGAGCGCTCAGCGCGCATAGCTGAGAGGTTCTGGGTTCGATTCCCGGGGCCGGAACGAATTTTTCTCCAATAATAATAGGTACCTACATGTAGGTAGTCTTGATTATTCAATGAGGACGGCGAGGCCTCATATATGAATATATGTATATTTTTAAGAATAAAATTTGAATTACTGGAGTAAATAATAACTGAGATTTCCACGAAAATCTTTTAGACTTTCTCTAGAATTCTTGTTGAAATCAATTAAGTGAGTCCACACCTGTGGAGTAACGGTTAGAGCGTCTGGCCGCGTAACTGGGTGGCTCGGGTTCGATTCCCGGTTGGGACAAGTTACCTGGTTGTGGTTTTTTCCGGGGTTTTCCCTCAACCCAAAATGAGCAAATGCTGGGTAACTTTCGGTGCTGGACCCCGGACTCATTTCACCGACATTATCACCTTCATCTCATTCAGACGCTAAATAACCTAAGATGTTGATAAAGCGTCGTAAAGTAACCTACTTACTTACTTACTTACTGGCTTTTAAGGAACCCGGAGGTAACAAATCTCAAAACCTTATTTATTCCTTTGCTTTAGTCGTCCCATTCCTAGGCTTATTTGAAGGTTTCGCAACAAGCTGTTTTTTACGGTGATGGGTTGTTAGCCCTTCGCCCAACCCTCAAGCTGGAGGACCACCCCTCATCGGCTGTCCGCGATTGCTTATTCAATATATTCACAGCTACCCTCTATATCTGGAGGCCGTCTCCTCGATCCGCAACCTGAGGACGCGCCATGCCGTGGTGATAGGGACCCTCAATAAATGGCGTAAAATAACCTATTAAAATAAAAATCAATTAAGTGCATTTTGACACTATAGTGAGGATCACATAAGAACAGTTCCTAAACAGCAAATATTGCCATCTTGTCAGTGTTGCCAACTGTTACCAGTTATCACATGATCCTACGTGTTAATGACTTATTTACTTACCGTACTTTATGTTGGAAGGTTATTCTAAATAATTCAATAATTTATAACATATTTTCGTAGGCAAACTATACGGGAAAAGGATCAACATGTCAAGTATTTTGTCTGGCAATACGAAATTGATTGGTTTGACTAAACAATTGACTCACGAGACCTAACCTAAAAATGTATTTTGTTTGGACCACATGAAATTATTAGTAGGCTACTAACTCCGAAAACTTACCTGATTATAGCCTTGAATTATAATCACAACACAACACATAAAATAACTATAATGTATTAATATTAATACTGATATTGATTAATTATTAGTATGTTCAAATTTGACTAGCTTCCAGTAACCGGTTCAGAAATCTAGTACAATTTTAATTCCATGGAACTCCAGTACCGACAAATATTGTCGATACTTGTCTCGGCTGCCAACATACCAGTTACAAAATCACTACCATTTGTAATATTTGTTAGTATCGAAATTCGAAACGAAGTTGGCAAAAGAAAATTCAACCTGCAAACTAGAAAATCACCACAATCCACTAGCTTATATAGTAATGGGGAAAAATGGTTAGGTTTCACCCTTAGGGTATGAAGTAAGCTGATCCATACTATAGTTTAAATAGGAATTTCTAGGGGAATAAACATTTATTCGGATTAGCCAATTATTCCAATTATCTAATGTCGAATTAATCAATCTTTATTGTATTTGAGTGAGTGAGTAGAAATAGAAAGTATGAGTTTAGTGATTCAGTATACAACCGGTGTGACGTCAGAATTGTGTTAGCTCAGTAAGAGAGGTATTACGCTGCTAATGGACTTAGCGGCTAATCATGTAATATGACATAGTGCGGGCTCCAATAAGAATAGAAAGGTTTATAATAAATACCGTAGTACCTATTACGCAGTTAAAAGCAGCTATTTACAGCGTTTTTATTGGCTCTTGCAGGTGACATGAAACTAATGTACTCTAAAAAAACAGGTGGCATGAAATAACGCAGTGTTACGCATGCAATTCCGGACTCTTTTCTGGTATGATTACTGATACCGAAAGCTGTAACTGAAAGCGCGGATTGTACTTAAACTTTCTCACTACACGAAGTAGGAAAAAAGTATTCTAATGCTGCAAAAATAGATTGGAAATTTTCGCGGGCACACATTTTCAACATCCCAAGCGCCATTCTGTTTCTCCTGTGTGTCCTTATGTCTGTGTACAGCGATTTATCCTATTGTATTAAACGGATGCTGTTAAAATGCAGTGACCTATTGAAGATTTAAGGGGAATTAATTGCCCTATACCGCCAATGTTAAATTTGCTTGTTTAATGACCCAATATCTCAGGAACCACTAAAAATATCGTACTGGAATTTTTACAGGCTGAAGATAAAAGGTTTCTAAGCAAACTGACGTAGATTTATCAAGAAATATAAGTTTTAAAAATATTAGGTTTCTTTTAATGGGTTAGGTACAGCTTACAGCAGTAAAATTTTGGAAATATTCAACATTTTTTTTCCTCCATTAATGTATCTTGTATAATAATGAAAATTAGAATGTGTAAAGCACTGTCCTTCTGCTATATGATAAAAATATTTTTACGATTTAAAAAAAATTATTTACATTTTTTTTTTTCAAAATTCAGTACTGTACTCCAACCAGGAGAAAGTCTCAGGGGAGTGAGACGCAGCGGGGTGATGCTGTGGATGAATGTTGATGTTATAAGATGTCATAAGGACACACACGTGTGTACACGCATCTACATTGGCTAACTCTCAAAGCACAAACGATAATACCGATACACACACATTTATACTACCCGAGTTACAAAATTAGATCACGGTTAATCTCCTGGTCTTTTAATCCCTCCATACAAGAAATAACACATGCAGGAGAGCGCATGTTTTTTTAAACTGGCGTTATAACGGTAATATTATCTATCTACTTCGCTCCAATAGATGACGCAACAGTAAGCACATTCCTTCCACGATTAATCTCCTGGTTGGAGAACAGTATCGTGACAGTTCAGTGTGCCATGATGAAGCGTTCCCTCATAACTAAAAAAATATCCAACATTCTGTGATGAAATTTTTGTATGTATTTTTGCATGTCATATCTACAATATGATGCAAAATCACTTTCCTACCTTTGATAGATTGTCTGATAAAAAATAAATTCATTTTAAAAATGGTAAAATATCAGTATTTTCTTCTAACACAAAATAAAAAAAATATTTATTAAGGAATGTAGTTGAAAGAGCATGATATTGTAAACATGAGTTTCTGCAATAAAATAAAAGATAGAGAACATGAAAAAATTAACACGTTTATGAGTTATGAGGTAAACGCTTCATCACTGCACAATGAACAGCCACCGTTTTGAATTGTTGAAAAAAAAATAAATCGTAAAAATATTTTTATTTCATATAGCAGAAGGACAGTGTTTTAAACATACCCATTTTCATTATTGTACAAGATACGGTAGTGGAGGAAATAAATGTTGAATATTTCCAAAAATTTTACTGCTGTAAGCTGCACCTAACCCCTTAAATAATGATCATTTGATTTTGTCACTTTTTGTGAGAAAGGCCCTAAAGATTTTACGGAGACAGTGTTGTTGTCAATACCGAAGAAAAATATTGCCAAGAAATATAACGAGTTCAGGATATCAGCCTCATATCGCATTCGACGAAGATTCTCATGCCAATACTGAATCGGCGTTTATATTTTTATGTTCTAACTAAAACAACTGAAATAATTATTTAAAACCTTTAAAATCGGGGGGAAAAAAACATAATATAATTTAATAAACCCTGATACACAAGGTACAACAAAAGTCTACTTACAAAATAATAAATATATCCCAAACAGTAAAAATAAACTATGATTTAAAAAATTAAATCAATAGCTTGTACAAAAAGAATAAATTAATTTTAATGTAAATGTTAACATAAGCAAAAATAATTTATGTAATTTCAGACTACATCAAATCTTACGGAAAACTTTTCAGTGTAAATGAAATTCTTAACTGCAAAGATTTAATCTGCATTAAAAATGTTCATCCTAGCCACACCTTCCTGTACAACCACAACTGGTATATTACGATTTATTTCAGTTAACAAATATTGAGAGTGACGGGCGAGTGTACGTATTTTAGAGCTAAAATCATCTTTACAAACTTCAAAAGAGGGAAAAACAGTTGGAAGGAGAACAGTTTACTTCAGGAAGGGAAAAGGTACGAGAGATGCAATTGAATTCTGCGAAGAATCGGTGAAAGATACCTGGAGAAGAATAAAGAAGTGTATATAGTATTTGTGGATCTAGAAAAAGATTTGACAGAGTGGATTGGAATAAACAGATGGAGATCCTGAAGAAAATTGGTGTAGATTGAAAAGAAAGGACCTTGTTCAGTAATCTATATATAAAACTAGTCAAAATGAGGATAGGAGAAGAAATGTCAGAAGGAAGTCACCTGGTGTCACAGCGGGAGAAGTGTGATAACCGGCGGGAGAAATGTGATATTTAGAAATGGAATTCTTAACACTGCGGGACTAGCATAGTCTATTAGGAAAGTCATTAGCCAGATCTGTAGTCACTTGCAACCAACCAATGAATATTGACATATTTTATTTATTTATTTGTCTATAACAGATTTAATTACAATAGATAGTACAAATTGTTGCTTCTAACATAAAAAATGGAAAAAAGGAAACATGAAAAAGAGATAAATACAAGATACAGGTATAAAAACAAATTAAAAAATGAAAAAGGAATAAACACAGATATAAATATAAGAGACAGATATAAATACGAACGAAAAATACAAATAAAAAGGTAAAAAAAAGAAAATATAAATACAGATATATAAATAAAAAGATGTAAACTGTATAACGAAGATTATAAAGTAACAAATAGCAATATTATTTTAAATCATTGAATTTAGAACACTTTTTAACATTGGTGAATTTTTATTTGATGAGTTTTTTTATAATGTAACAATTGGCGATTTCTTAAATTTCATATTCGAGCGTTAAGCTGGATTTCTGACAATATTTCGCTAATAATCCAGCAGACCGTTGAATATTTTATACTTTACAATAAAAGTTGCTCAGCACATAATCTGCGTCCAGCAAGACACATTAAATATACACGTAGTACAGTAAAGGCTGATTCACAATAAACCGGGAACGGAAATATTGTTAAAATAAATGCATTTAAATTTGAGCATTCACAATTAACTATTGTTAATGCTCACATTTACATACATTTATGTTAACATTATTTCCGTTCTCGTTCTCGTTTCCGTCCCCGGTTTATCGTGAACCAGCCTTTAGTAGACTATTGTACGAAATTTTGTTGTGGAAGGCCGAATCATGAGTAATATTTATTTTAAAATAAAGGTATCTTGAAAATCGTTTTTGAATTTTTTTCAATAAAAAAAAACGCACCCACAACACATCCTGAGCACTTAACTGAATTTCAGAACACACTCCACAACAAGAAACGAGAAGAAAGCACTGGAACTCACTAGGATTCAGAGGATGACGATATTAATATGCGATTTACAAAGTGGAAGATCAAATTACTGAGGCGTATTACAATTTAGTGTGTATATGACAATTAAAAAGGAATGTCAAAGTCGAAATGTTTCGTAATTTTTTTCAGTTTCTAATAACAAATCCCAGATTTTTGAAAGCATTATTTTTTATATTAATTATGTGATTATGAAAAGTCAAATAATTATGTTTTATAGTTGTACTTACATCTTCAAAAATATATTCGTTCTAATAGTTCATCACTCATTGTATAAGTAGCTCTTAAATAAGACGTAGTCTCCTTATATAAGTCATATAATAACATTTTTATATACCAACATCACAAACAGTCTTTATCGTTAGTCAATATCGTGCATAATGTGTTACATTAAATCTGTGGCCGGGAGGAAAAACGTCTTAAGTAAAAATTTTATACTTTTCAGGAGAGCAATAGAAAGATTGAAATTGGTGTCAATTATAGAGTTTTTTTAATTAATAGGTTTCTCCTGAATGTTATTTGTTTATATTTCTTCTAAAATAGGTAATATTGCTCATTTAACAATTTTCTTGATTATTTCCAAAAATAGCCACACTTAAGCCCTTTTAAGACTAGAACCCAAACTGAAAAAAAGGGACTATTTAAACATAAGACTTTTTTCATGTCAAAATAAATGAGAAATGTAAATTATTAGGGATGTAAAATGGTTCTTAAACAATTATAGGACTGTCTACCCTGGAAAAGGAAAGGGCATCAGTATGTAATAAAATAGCTAAAATACAAGTTAGACCTTTTTAATAGGGAAGCATGGAAAGTAAACATGTGATGTTTGTAAGGAATAAAGTATTAAATATTCTTAAGTCCTTCATTCTGTGTGTGCTCGATTCAAAAGTACTCAAGACATTTGGTAACGCTCTATAAATCCAGTCAGGAGTGTTATTTGACTTTAACCATTTTACCAGATTGTAGAGAATTGTTTCCGCTTTCAGAATATATAAAAATCTCATTTTCACTAAAAATTGACTTAAGACCTTTTTCTTCCCGGGCACAGAAATGCATTAATGTCATAATATTACCATGACAACTAAAATCTCATGACTTCTATTAAGAAAACATAGGTTGTATCATAAAGTTAACATTATGAAACGATATCGCTGTTGTCATAGCAACCTCTTTCTTCATACGCCATGAAATCAAACTTCCCATCATTACAAATCTGATGTTATTTCTTTATTAATTATTTTATGCTGTCGTGCAAAAAATAGCCTATGAAACTACGTTCGTTTCTTAACATTTAGGCCTACTCATGTAATAAACTATAACATTATAAACTTGTTTCATAATATACTATTTTAATATTAAAATTTAATTCATTTTTTAAAATCAATTGTTAAAATATGATGATATAGGGCGGGATGGGCCATTCTTTTAACACTGCAGTCCGAATATGCTTATTGTGTATCTCTGTGGAATGAGTTTCATGCCAGTTGTGCGCACCTGGCCAGCTGGTTCTGCCAACTGCCACATCACGACTTTCTCTCCAGCCGCAGCCTAACGTTCACGTAATACCATTCCCTGACGACGGGTTTCTGTAATTTAGATAGTCGTCGATAACCGTCACTGGACTGATCTTCTGAGTCCCTTGAGCCTTCACTGCTGCCATCTGCCAGTCTTTGGAAGAGACTCGTGTAATGGCAGGCGGATGAGCCAGTACCTGAAAATTCACAAAGGAAGATGTATTTTCTGTCCCGAGTTGATAATGAGAAGGGTAATAGAAGTGTTGGTAGAATGAAGAGGGAAACCTGGAGAACTACCCTCATAAGTTTGGCATTATGCACCACAAATGTCATATTTGCCGAAGTCGAGGATTGAAACTGGGCTGTTTACATGAGTCTCTTATTTAGAATTTAATTTAATTTATTGAAATTACATTTTTTACTTGGTTATTTAACGACACTGTATAAACTACTAGGATATTTACCGTCGATGGGATTGGTGATAGCGAGATGAGGCCGAAGATTCGCCATAGATTACCTGAAATTAACCTTACGGTTGGAGAAAACCTCGGAAAAACCCAATCAGGTAATCAGCCCAAGTGTGAATCGAACTCGCGCCCGAGCGCAACTCCGGATCGGCAGGCAAACGCCTTAGCCGACTGAACTACGTCGGTGGCTCAATTACAAATTACATACGCATATTTAAGTATATAGTTTGCACTAAATGTGTATAACGTGTACTCGGCCACTGATATGAGCGAACATAGTACGTTATAGACCAGGCATGTCAATTGATGCCCACAGGAGCAAGCGCGCGCTTTAGAGCCCAGGAGAGTCTGAGCGCTTTACAGCGGAAAGGAAAGAGACAGACGAAAGAGGTGGTATATGCCGCTTGGTCGAGCTATATTCAGGGATGGCTAGCACTGATTCAATAGATAAAGGGAAGAGAACTTATTAAAATTGTATCCATGTTAATTTTTAGATTTGCCTGAGAAGTATAAGTGCATTATAAGAATGTAAGTTTTAATTTTAATGCTCATTTTTCACAAGTTTGATTTTTTTTTATTCAAAAGAAATATTTTATCAACTTTTTGTATAGAAAAGTGAAATTTTCAGGTATAGGCCTATTTATTTAGTAGCCCTACAGAATTTTTTCGTAAATCGAATATACCGTATATACGTATACTGAAGATAGTGTATTGAAATTTTTGAAAATATTCGCATGGAAATTGTTTGTAAGGAAATGAATTAACAAAGCAACTACTGTTACATCATAAGCAAAAGATACATGCCCATGTGTTGTAAAAATGTCAGCTCTATAGCTTCAGCACATTTCGAGAAAATAATTTAATATTCTGATGATAGGAAGTTGCTCACAAATATAGTCTTAAAAGCATAATGCGATAAGAGTTTTGTTATGTAATATTAGTTACGCTTAAAACAGATACAGTACCTTTTTTGTACTGTAATATTGTTTTGATTAGTTTATCGATTACTTTTGTAAGGCTAAAGATACCATCAATATAAATTCCAACTTATCATGTCATACTCAATCTCTTTCTTTGGAACATCACTTTCTTTATGAATTATGTGTTTCATCCACTTAATACAGTATAATATTATACTACTATGGAATTTAAGTGAATATTCCTTCTTAACTCTCTATTATGTTATTAAGATTTAAAACACAAGTGCAATATTAAGAAATCAGTGTTGGTACTTTTGTTTTACAGACAGTATAGATAATATTAAACAGAAAGAAGTCATATAAAAATAACGACATAAAATTTCACGTTCCGTTTGAAGTTTGTGCACCACTGTTTTCTTAATCCAACAGGCTGCTTATTCATATACACAACCCTTCCTCTTTCCATACTTAGCGCTTGCTGCCCGCGCACGACGTCAAGGTCAGAAAAATGCGCTTACTTTGACATCACTGTTACAGACTCTCTTACTCCCCACTTGCAGTCCATACCGGTCCACGTCCGTAAGGTTTCATTTAAGATTTTCTCTGCTGAATACAAACTTAGATATTAGACATTTACAAATAATAGAATTCCCTCATTGTAGTTAACATGACAACACAGGACATGAAGAGTATAAGAGAAAAGAGCCGCACTCAATGGAAACCATATCCTCCGGGCTTGTATTCGGAAGTGCGGAAGACAATAAAAATAAGTAATTCGATGTTACGCATTTTGTTATCCATATCATTTCCTTATATTTAAAAGCTCTCATCGTTGCGTATTTATGTTAACGTTATTTTCGTTGCAGTTCCTTGAGGCACCTTTGTAATGAAACCTCTAAGAAATTCACGGAAATTTAATATTTAATGAAAAATGTAAGCTTGCAGAAACGTATTAACTTTATTCCCCCACAAGGGATAGCAATGACAGAAGAAACTACACTCTGTGGAACGTAAAACTTGGTACAGAATTTGTGGTATAGGCCTAGCCTATTATGTTTTTGTTTAAAACGTCGACAAAAGTTGTAAACAATAAAAAAAAACTTTAAACACTGAAGACGTCTTAAAAAGATATAGCCTACTTATTATAAATTAAGACGACGTCAAGACGTTCTGATTTGAAGTAATAAAATTTCATGCAATGCACTGATAAATTTTACAGGACATTATGACATTATCAGAAATGACATCAGATTAATTAAATATTAGTAAAGGTAAATCGCTCAGAGAATGCATGAGGAAAATAACTGAACCAGTGTGCGGATGGAAAAATGAGCGCGAAAAAGTGCATTGGTTCTTGGTACATATTACCAGTAAAATATTTGAAGAACCACGAGAAAAGGTTTAAAAAAGAATTAACCAGATTTCTACATAGTCATACCTTCTACACAACTGATGAATTGTTTATGTTTGTGAATTGAATTATTCTACTTAAAAGACATGTACAATTTTATACAGCTCAACTAAAATATGTTTTTATATTGACTTAATCCGTTTACTATGCATTGTATATTTTTGTTTAGCATAATTGATGAATTGTATGTGCTGTAAATTGAATAGTATACTGTATAGGTCAACTGATGAATTGTCTAAGCTTATAAATTGAATTAATCTACTTCATATGAATTGTACAATTTTGTATAGCTTAACGAAAATAAGTTTGTAAATTGAACTAATTTGATTGTATATGTTTGTATAGTTTGGCTGATGAATTGTATATGCTTTTAAAATGATTACTAGTGTGTGTAGCTCTACTGATGAATTGTATATAGGCCTACTGTAAATTGAATGGTAGTCTGTATAGCTCAATTGATGAATTGTATATGCTGTAAATTGTATAGTAGTCTGTATAGCTCAACTGATGAATTGTTTATGATTATAAATTGAATTACTCTACTTGATATTAATTGCACAAATTTGTATAGCTTAATGAAAGTATTCTTGTAAATTAAATTATTCTGCTTACTTTGTATTGTATATATTTGTATAATTTTTGCCGATGAATTGTATATGCTTTAAATTGAATAGTAATATGTATAGCTCTATTAATAAATTGTTTGTGTTTGTAATTTGAAGTAGTTTGCATGATATGTATTAACAATTTCTGTATATCACAACTGATTGAATTGTTTATGCCTTAAATTTAATTAACTTACTTGTTTTGTATGATACATATAGCTCAACTTATGAATGATCGTTTGCGTTTGTAAATTTAATAATCTGATTGGCTTATTGTATACTTTTAGTAGAGCCATCGATGTAGCTCAGTCGGCAGACTCGCTGGGCTACTGATCCGGAGCTGCGTTCGGGCTTGGGTTGGATCCCCCTTTGGTCTTTGGTTTCTTCC
The DNA here is from genome assembly GCF_040183065.1 of Periplaneta americana. Classification (NCBI taxonomy): domain Eukaryota; kingdom Metazoa; phylum Arthropoda; class Insecta; order Blattodea; family Blattidae; genus Periplaneta; species Periplaneta americana. Next base: position 131,564,848 of record NC_091122.1, on the reverse strand, counting down.
GAGGTTTTCCACAGCCGTGGGACTGAAGCCGGATGGTCTATGGCGAGTCCTCGGCATCAACCCCTTTGATTTGATTACCTGGTTGGGTTTTTCCGAGGTTTTCCCCAACCAAAAGGCAAATGCCGGGTAATATTTTGGCGAATCCTCGGACCTCACCTCATCTCCCTACATCTCGCCAACATATTGTAAAAAATTGCACAAAATTGTAAAAATTGTAGAAAATTATTAAATTGTAAAACTGTAAAAATTGTAATTGTAGTATTGTAAAATTTTGACTTGTTCCACATCTTAAAGCTTCATTGCTCATGTAAGATCTATGGAATAAAATAATGAATGAATGAACGAATAGTACATCTTGATTACACAACTTTTAACACTAGGGCTATATAACTTCGGAAAAGGTATTATTTGTCTTTCTTCTGTTAAATTTTATATTACCTTGTTAACATGTTTCAGCCTGCTGTTGGCCATCTTCAGAACTGGTTGCTGCTGGTTTTGGCGCCTTTTGTTTTGGTTCCTTGTGAGAAATGCTAACCACACCTACAAAGACATCAACACAGACACGGAAATTCTACTCATCCAACCAGAAAGCCAAAAACTAAACACACTAGAACAATACGAAATATACAGACACACAAAAACACATCCAATTGAAATTCTCAACACACAACTCAATTTCAGGACACGCACACTCCTCGACTCCACATTACACTGCACAAACACACCTCCATAGGAAACGAAACAAAAGGCGCCAAGACCAGCAACAGCCAGTTCTGAAGAAGGTCAATAACAGACCGAAATATGTTAACGAGGTACACTAATATTTAACACGAGGAAGACATATATAATACATATTCCAAAGTAATAGTTTCAGTCTTTGGGTCTTTAACTTCATTTGGTGTTTCGATTGAGATTTTATTATCCTGAAGAAAACTACTATTTTGCTACTGCTTTGATTACTACTGCTATTGTAGCAACCTGTAGCCTATTACTATTGCTGTTGCTATTACTGATATTGTTACCAGTGTAACTGCTATCACTGCTAAAAACATTACTTCTCCATGTATTACTATACTATTACTTGTATTACTGCTACCTATATAGTTATTACTGCTACTGGTACATATGTCTACTTCTTCTATTACAATTGCTAATACTGACATTGCTACTAACTTACTTCTACTGATGATGTTACTGCTAATATCATTACTAATGTATTGCAATTGCTATTACTACTGTACTATTAGTGGTATTATTCTGCTTCTCTTACTATTGCTAGTATTAATATAGCTATTACTGCTACTGATGAGACTGCTATTGCTAATACTATTACTGCTACTTATTAGAGTCTACTATAGGTATCCTACAAGCAAAACTCAGCTCGAAATCCTCGTGGTGAGCATGCTATACCCCCTCTTACCCCCCCCCCCTGCAGTAGACGTGTGAGCATGCTGGGAACGGGAGCATACGTCAATAACGCCCGCTGGTTTCTGCGCACTGAATTTTCCTTGTTGGATGCCTATACTACTGACGTTGCTACCTATACTGCTACTGGTATTAATTTTACTTCCATTACTATTGCTAGAACTGTTGTTGCTATTATTGGTACTGGTATTACTACTGGTATTTTTTGTAGGTTATTTTACGACGCCTTATCAACAGCTTAGGTTATTTAGCGTCTGAATGAGATGGTGATAGTGCCGGTGAAATGAGTCCGGGGTACAACACCGAAAGTTACCCAGGATTTGCTCATATTGGTTTGAGGGAAAACCCCGGAAAAAACCTCAACCAGGTAACTTGCCCCCACCGGGAATCGAACCCGGGCCACCTGGTTTCGCGGCTAGACGCGCTAACCGTTACTCCGCAGGTGTGGACACTACTGGTATTACTTTTGCTGTTAATGTTACTACTTTACTATTGTTGATACATACTGTTACTAGGGATACTATTGCTGGTATTGATGTGACTACTATTGCTACTGTTATTGTTGCTGTTGGCATTACTGCTATAATTATCACAATTATTACTACTACATTGTGTTAAAAAAACTCTCTTAGCAGTGAGTAGAACGCTCAGAAATCCGCAAATTATGAAAATCGGATGGTAACATTGGTAGCTGTCCGGGCTACTGGATTGAGGAAGAGAAACTACTAATTTATGTTAAATAAATATATTTACCTTTTTCACAGCAAATGTTGAAAATGTCCACCACGTTCTTGGAGGCACAGGTCAACACGCCTTAACTTACTTTCGAACACTTTAATTAAAGTTTCTGTCTTTACTGAATTAACGTAATTAATTATTTCAGTTTTTAAGTGTTCTATTGTTTTCGGATTGTTTTTATATACACTAGATTTGGCAGCGATCCAGAAAAAATAATCAACGGGTGTTAAATCTGGTGACCGGGGGGGCCAAAGTTCTTGAGTGATTATTCTTTCACCAAAAATCTCATGCAATAATTCCACTGAACGGTGGTCTGTGTGTGCTGTGGTATTGTCTTCTTGAAAGAACCCGGTAAGAATCTCGTCTTCCTCCAACCGACGAATGAAAGTACACAATATTTCATTTCGATAAACTTCACGGTCGACAGTGCTCTCATAAAAAATTGGTCCTATGATTCTCTTTCGCGAAATTGCAACCCATACGCCAATTTTCTGGGGGTTTAATTCCGTTCCTGCTGCTGCATACGGATTAGTTGTTGACCAAATACGAGTATTTTGTGAATGTATGTAGCCAGAAAGGTGAAACCAAGCCTCATCTGTATAAAATGTTCTGTCTAAAACTCCAAGTCCATGATGATTAATAACTTGACGGAACCAATAACAATAACGAACTCTCTTATCATGGTCTGCAGGTAGCAACTTTTGATCTGCACAAACTTCATATGCATGCAACTTACGCGCTTTCTGAACTGCAGTATGTGCTGAGCAGACGGAAATATTGGTTTCTTGGGCTAATTTTCTCACAGATTTAGAGGGGCTCCTAAGCATTATGTCCGAAATATCAAGCAATTTCTCTTCTGTTAAAACAGGCGGCCTCCCACTTCTCGGAGCATCATGTACAGAACCCGTTTTCCTAAATTTAGCAATTAAGTCTCGAACAGTGTCCCGATTCGGTAATGCCGATTCTGGAAATCTTTCGCGAAATTTCTGCTTCACTTTCTCTGTATATTTCCCACCCTCTCGAAAAACGAACTCCACTAAAAACGTTCTTTCTTCTATGGAAAACATTATTAACACAATAACACTCACAGCACTTTCACTAACAGACTGGGGGCGGAGTACGCTTGCTAACGCTCACTCACAGACTGAGACCGCCCGACCTTCACCGAGGTTGACGTCAAGGCCTATCGACCTTCACTGAGGATTACCAGCATTCCAAGCGCCAGCGGTAAACGAACTTTTTCCACACTGCGGAGGGAGTTTTATAACGCGCTGCACTGTACGAGTTTCACGAGCGGATGCCTGTGAGGGGAGTATGGTGCTTGCGGGGTAAGAGGAGAGGTTGCGCTAGTAACTCAGAGCTTCTTAAGGAGCAGGTGGATGGGAGTGTTGTCATTGGCCGGCCGGTTCTGTGTCGAATTGATTGTAAGAGTGGGGGAAAAAATAACATTCCTTGCTCGATTCTTCTCCTGAAATGCGAACAGTAGGCCTACTTCTACTTTACAATTCATGTTGATTTTTCAGGTAAGTCCATCATTAAGTAATATAAAACAATATTCAATTTGTCAATCATATGCCTTATCATTGTTTGTAGTTTATTAACACTTGTTGCTAGATGTTAACATTTAAAAATATGTATAAACGTTTTCGCCCATCTTTGGCATCATCAGATACATTTATATTTTTTGAAATATCTAATTGTATGAGTTACATTGTTAAGTTGCTGTTCTTTCATTCAATAGTGATCCACCAATAATTGAGCCGTTCAGAGCAGAAGTGGTGTAAGTCAAAATTGGGTAATGAGGTTTAAAGTAAAAATTCTGTAAAATACAGCGCAAAGTAGCAATTAATATGTCCTTCATGCTATCCACTGACTACTAATAGTTTCAATAAATTGAATATTAATTGCTGCTTTGCGCTGTATTTTACAGAACGTTTACTTTAACCGTCATTACCCATTTTTGACTTACACCACTTCTGCTCTGAAGGACTCAATTAATCCCATTATCTCCTGGCCTAGTTACCTTATAAGTGGTGTCTTCTTGGTGTCACTTGTGAGGTTGAGACCTGTCTTCGGACAGCTGAGTAAACAACAGCAGTTTGTGTGAGAAGATATATATATATATATATATATATATATATATATATATATTTTTATATTTGAAGACCTAACATTCTAAATGTACCGGTTTTTTTTTTTTCAAATTTAATTTTATTCAATCTAAGGGAGGAACATCCATATCAGAAAATCATACTAAATTGTTTTTGTCGTAGCTCAGCTGTAAGTGACTCATTCGTGCGCCAAAAGTAGTGTTGTAGGTATCTCAACGTGCAATGCGCAGTGTGTTTTTCATCAATATCTCAGAAAGTTGTTTTTGGCACTTAGCACATTTAAAATGTTACATCCTCATTTGCTACAGAGATCTGTGAGTGTAGTTGGAGGGGAGGTTTCGCATTAGCGCCTTAACAATTTCCTTATATGACTGAAACTTCACTGCCATATGCCAGTCCTTTCAAGTTGTTGTAGCTTTGGTTGATTCATGTACAGTAATAGGGGATAGTTGGGTAGTATCGGACATCGGGTAATATCGGACAGTGAGTTTCTTTCATCTACAACCAAATGATAGTACCTGAATGACATGTGATGTTGCATACAGAAACGTAACCATGTCATTCGGGTACTACAATACGGTGGTAGATGCAAGAAACGCACTGTCCGATATTACCCGATGTCCGATACTACCCAACTCTCCCCTATATTTCGAAACAGTGTGGGATTTGGATATTTAGTTAATAAATTTCCATTAATCTATTATAATGTAGGAATTTTGCTAATACCAAAATGTTAAATTTCTTCTTGGAGTAAACAGAATAACCTAAATATGTACAGTAGTGGAAAAAAAAACCGGACCGACCCTTGTAGCTGATTTCAGAGCCTTGTTCACTACAGGACACGATAGACTGGTAACTAAGATTTTCGTGGTTCGAATTTTGCCTGGGAAGGAAACTTTTTTTGTTCCTTATTCATATTTATTCCCAATAATTTTTTATTGCTGGTAAAATTCATGTTCTGGGAATAATAAGTTAATTAAGTAGTAAAATATCGCTGCAATCAGCTACAAGGGTCGGTCCGGTTTTTTTTTTTTTTTGCCACAACTGTACGAGTAAATATGGATAGGACCGACACATTTTCAGTGATATGATCATGTATAAATATTGCAATGTAGTAATCAAATACATTTTTTAGACTATCGTACTTTTTTGGTGTAGTACTTACTGATACTGTTTACATATCTGATAAGTTGACATTGTCACACCTTGCAGCCACCGGCGTAGCTTAGTCGGCTGAGGCGTTTGCCTGCCGATCCAGAGTTGCGTTCGGGCTTGGGTCGATTCCCGCTTGGGCTGATAGCCTGGTTATGTTTTTTTTTTTTTTTCAGAGATTTCCCCAACAGTAAGGCGAATGTCAGGTGATCTATGGCGAATCCTCGGCCTCATCTCGCCAAATATCATCTCGCTATCACCAATTCCATCGATGCTAAATAACTAAAAAAGAAAACACACGTTGACTGATCGCTATACAAACAAAAGAAAATCAGTGCCGTTATGATTGCTTCCCGCACGCAGTTTGGGAAGTAAAATTAACATAAATCTATTTATGTGTAACATAATAATAATAATAATAATAATAATAATAATAATAATAATAATAATAATAATAGTAATAGTAATTCGTGACGCTACAACTCATGAAGGGCCCAGACCGACCAGCCGGCTGCTGGCCTCACGTTCACATACCGAAGCAGAGGTGGACGATCATCCAACCAGAATGGAGGTATCGTGTGGTTTGCACGGTGATCTTCCTAGCCGTTATAGCTGGCTTTCGCAACCGGATTTCGCTACCTATCGTAGCTCCCCAAGTACAGTACGATGCTGGGTGAGCACCGGTCCCATACACTGGCCGAAATTTCATTAGAAAAATTTTTCCCTCATGAAGACTTGAACCAGCGCGCTTATGTGTAACATACGTTTACGATATCTGAAACGAGATCATATTATGCACATGTGTCACACTTTCATTCTCAGTATCAGTATGTTTATTCACTTATATTACTGTACATATTTGTAGGTTGTGTTTTTCAAAACATTTACCCTAATAACACAAGAAGTTAAGCCATTTTCTGAAATTAGTATGTATTTTCATACCTCATTCTAGACTATTTTCCTAAACTGGGAGTCACGACCCCCAGGGGGGCTGTGTAAAGAGCTGAGAGGATCGCGAGATTATTTTAAAAATAAAATAAAAAACATGCACTTGCTGTGAGTTCAGAAACATAAACAACATTCAACATAACAAAAAAAGTTCCAGTAGTTGTACATTAAAGTAAAAAATAATGCGACAAATGTGCCTGTCTTTCAGAAAGTAGCTTTGAAATCTGGACTCTATTCTGTACACTCAGAGTGATTTCACTTTCAAAATTGAATGAGCCTTCTCGTCTTTGTTTTGATGACAATCATAGACGAGAAACTTAGTTAGCATAAATATGAGGTTGCAAATGTTATAAAAAATTGTTTATTTTGCAAGTTTGAGGTATTCATGCATTATTTTGATCCACAAATGGTCTACATTTCTGCGAAAGGCCTAGTTTCAACATTTCATCAGTAGGTAAGTACATATTTAAATTATTTTTTTTAGTGCCTTCCGGAAAATACTAAAAAAAAGCTGACATTTAAAATTGTGGAAACTTAATTTAACAAACTCAGTATTTCCTGTATCACATGTAACTAAATTGTCCACGAGTTCTTTAATGCACTGGAATGCATCACATTCCTTTTTTTCAAGCGATGTAGACCAGAAATGAAATTTCTTTATAAATCTTTTGATTTTATCCTTGGCTGTTATGTTAACATCTTGGCCTTGCAATGTCGTACTATTTAAAATGTTTTAATATATCAGCAAAGTCGGCTACTAGAAATGATCTTGATGTAATATTTCATGTCATTGTTGGATTATATTTTTATTTTAGTCGTTCTTTGAGTGTTTCCACTAATTTTGAATAAAATTATCGTTGTTCTCGATTTTACAGGGATTTGTAATTTTCACACGAATTAAGTACCCTATTAGTTCGGTAGAGGGGGAGGGATCGCAAGCAGAAGTCCCGCCCAAAAGTGGGTCTCGCCTTTAAAAAGTTTGGGAAGTACTGCTCTAGACTTTTCTGGAATCACTGGCGCCTAGCCGATTTTCGGTGCCTCTTGATCTTGTTCAGTTTCTAAATCTACAACTTTTAATTCAACCAATCGTAGTTCTCCCATTTCTGATTCTTTGAGCGCGATGCCATCCATGATTGATTGATTATAATGCAGACTCACAAAAACAAAAGCTTTCTGTACATACGCATAAAGAAACTTTATTTAATGTCATAGCAACGAAATCCAAATTCCCTTAATACATTTATCGTTTAAGAAATAAATTCATACTTTTCCCTTTAATATAATATACATAAAGTTAAAAACGTATTATTAAATTATTTATTTATTTTAAATAAATTGAATAACGATCATCTAAAAATAGTATGCAGTACTTTCGATTTCGTCTCATTTTTTTTTTCAAACTTTCCTCGACTCTGTAATAACGCACAAGGGCATATGTACATGAACGACCACAAATATTTTCAGAAAATGCAGGCTATAAATTTCTAAAATTTAATAAGAAAATGAACTCACAATTTGGTCAAAAATTACAAGGTACCACAACAAGACTTAGAACATAAATATCTGATAAAAGTATAAAAAAAGGTTACTGATAATATTTTTCAAACCAGTTTTATCTAAGTCTGAAAAAAAAATCTGCAGTTACACCATTTCGTAACTATAACACTATTATGGTCTCTCTGACATCTTTAATATTTTTCCTGCATGTAATAAACACTTATTTCTGAAAAGTAGACTACTCTCAGCCATGTAGAGTTGTTCATATTAATACAATTAATTTTTTATTTGTCCTATATAAAATATATCAAAATTTATATGTTTTTAGTGACCTAATTTTTCTATTTTCAAAGCAATGGGCATTATTATAGTCTACATTTTGCATAAATGCATGTTAAATCAGTGTACAAAATTTCAGAATTCTTTTTTCTAGTGGTTGTGGAGTTATGAAATAATATGTGTGAAAATTTTCAAATTTTCGAAAATTTGATTTAAAGTAAAAAGTGAATTCTAAAAAATATTATTAGTAATCTTGTTACACTTTTACCAGATATTTAAGTTGTAACAAGTCTTGTTGTGATACGTTTTAATTTTTGTCCAATTGTGAGTTCATTCCCTTATAAAATTTTAAAAATTTAGAGCCTGCATTTTCTGATAATACTTGTGGTCGTTCATGTACATAATATACTCTTCATTCATTTATTTTATTCCCTAGATCTTACATGAGCAATGAAGCTTTAAGATGTGGAACAAGTTAAAATTTTACAATATTAGAATTACAATTTTTACAAATTTTTATAGTTTTACAATTTAGCAATTTTCTACAACTTTTACAATTTTGTGCAATTTTTTACAATATTTTGGCGAGATGTAGTGAGATGAGGTGAGGTCCGAGGATTCGCCAAAATATTACCCGGCATTTGCCTTTTGGTTTGGGGAAAACCTCGGAAAAACCCAACCAGGTAATCAAATCAAAGGGGGGTAATCTAATCAAAGGGGTTGATGCGAAGGACTCGCCAATTGTATCGCAATATACTAAGACCCTACGTGACTGTCTACTAAAATCTCAAGGACCACTACCAGGCAACCGACTATACTTTGAGGAACGCTGGAGTAATATTATTTTACATCTGCCTGTAGATCAAGAGAGAATGAAAATACCGTCATCGAGAAGTGTGAGAGGACAGACTACCAACAGTTGAAACCATGTCTTAAATTACTAATAAAATATTTCTTCTAAAAGGACGCATTTTTTTGGCTGTCCGTGCGGTGAGAAAAGTGTTGTATCTTCTTCGTTGTAGTCTCTTTGGTGGGCCAAGTCTTTGCTTGCAGTGAGTCAAGTATTCCCCCGACGTCCTACCCTGCTGCTGCCTTGCTTGTCGGCGGCACACACTATCTCGAGCAGTTCCCTGCAAGCTCTGGGCTAGCTAAGAACCAAACCGCGGAATAGTTGTTATGGAAACACAAGTCACATTAATCTAGCTCTCGAGTATAATTTCGCGCCAAAACCAGCACTTCACTTGTTTTCAACGAAACATCTTATCTTTCACTCTCTCTTGTTTTCCACACTTCTCACCTAACGTAAATGAGTGACATTGTGTTACAATATGTTTCATTTAATATTTTTTTAGGAATTATGTTGTGATTTTGTGTGTTACTTTTCACTTGGTGATGAATACAACGGCAGATGCTTCCTAACATCAAAGGATTTATTAAAAGAATAGTATTTTATAGAATTTTGCCGTATGTAGAATACGTCAAGTGAATTTAGTAATCCAAAACATTAACATAAATCTGAGACTGACATAACCTTAATATTTAATTAAGGATTCAACCTTCCTACGCACAACCATGTTACTGTGTCATTGCAGGAAAAATATGGAACAGGGAGCCGTGTACTTATTCCCCCCCCCTTCTACCACCCCAAGTGTCTGCACCCGTGACTCATTTCACCCGGGGTCTGGTATTGATTTGGCCCTCCCCTTAGACTAAGGGGGAGAATCCTCCCCCAAGTGAAATGATGTAGGGCGACGTATGTACGCAATATCCTTATATAGCCAACTTAAGTTTATATTGCGTTTAAATATTTAACCAATATTTATATAATTCCAAACTTGTTTCTCATGAATAAAAATAAAATTTCAGGTTATGAAACACGAATCAAGGTTGTCTTGTCATGTCCACGTGGTTAGAATCGGAATTGTAATTATCATTTAAACCAGTTTATATATAGAAATGTATACGTTACAGATTGGAATATTCAATTATATTTTAACACAAACTTCACTGCTATCCTCTATTCCGCTGTCTTCACATTCCCTTTCATTCTAGTCTGTGGCCGGTAGTTGTAAACATTGATTTGTTTCTACTATGACATTGACCTTAATGTTAGAACAGTTTTCAACGCGGACGGGAAGAGAACTAGTACTAGTGAAAGTGGTGCCGTCTCCATGGTGATTTGAAAAAAGAAGACGTAGTGACAGTGAATTTCAATGAATCTAGATATACATGTGCTATAAAACGTGTTACAAAGTACATCAGTGTTTTATGTGTTGAACCACGTTTGAATAAGTGTAAATAAATGTTTCATAACCCATAAAAAATTTGTAGTATTAGTAAGCAAAGTATGCTGATCAAGTGAAGTATTTTAATTGCCGCTTTTTTTTTATAAACAGATTTGTTAGTAATTGTGAAGTTTGTCGTCTACTACAAAAATAATATAAATTGTTAGGTTAGGTATCAAAGTGATCGTTGTTGTGTACTATATTCTGTGACATCAATACTCAATATATGAAAGTGTAAATGAATATTTATGAAAAACGTCGGAAAGTGTGTGAACTAAATAATTTTGTGACTAGCAGTGTAGCACGGAGGAACAGTTTCGGATTCCAGTTTGATTGGAATCGCTGCTTCTATTGTCTTCGTATCTTGGTTTCGCAAACATTTGGTCCCCATTCAGAGACTTGCCCCCTTCCTGTTGCCCTTACGGGTTCGGTGGGCATGTCACCATGTCGGATGTGAAGCCAAAGAGGGCCCCAGGACCACCGGAACCTCCTCCAGCTCACAGTGGCTCCCTTGTGTCAGGTACAGATTCATCAGTTTATATCTCATTGTTTTGTTTACAGAACTAGATTGTGCACGTGAAGAGGGATGCATTTGACCAGATGAAGGGCTTTAATCATGAATTGTTCGTGGCAAAAAAGTTTTTAATGTCTATAACATGTTCAGATTCTCAACATCCAATAAAATCATTGTCTATTTTTTTCTCATTTCTTTGCCTCACGGTTATTCTCATTTTAAAGTTGTTTTATGTATCCCTCTCCATCTTTGGCCATACGCATTATAATAGTAATATGCGTTACAAGAGCGGTATGTTGAAGTTTTCATGTTCGAGGAAAAGTTTGAAAAAGCGAAACGTAGTTGAGCTTTTTTAATTTCCGAGAATTGAAAGAAAACATAACTCTCGTGTATCGTACATTATTTTCTGCGAAGATCGTTTATTACATACCTGAAAGAGGAATTTCTAATTAGTCGCAATGAAATCTCCATCTTGGTTTCTGTTCAATGACGGGAAATTAGCAAAAAAAAAAAAAATCTATCTTCAACATTGTTGCTTTAAAATGTTTTCTGTGTTTACTATACTCCAGCAGGCCGTGATATACGTCTGTCTTTTTTTTTCCCCCAGTCTATGATGAGTCTGGAATCTTGTTGATTTTTTCACGGCTTCCTTAATGTTACTTACATCACGAATGCAGTAACTTTAGTGGAGTTGTAGAGTTTACTTAATTTTTGCAAATATTTAAAAACAATAATTAACAGTGCAATTTAGGTGAAATTGCAGTGGTAAGTTTCCAATTTATAATTATTACTATATTGAACGTCTCTAAAAATAATATGTTAAGAGCCTAAAGCAGTAAAATCAATATGTCACTTAAGCGGTAAGAAGGGGGAAATTGTTATGTGTGTTAGGTTGGGAATACTGAATGTGGAATTTTAGACTTTTCGCGGATTGGTTTTGTGCGGAAACCAAGCAAATACGCTCGATCTCGTACAAAATATATTTTGATAGCCTTCGTTCTTATTGGCCTATATCATACTTTCATGCTATTAGTTAATTTTCGATGTCATCCAAAATAGTAAGTCTCTGTTATGCATTAACGTTTCTTTTTTTACTCTATTTTGGATTTTATCCTCTCTGGAAAACATATTCCAGATTTCTGATTTTCTCCATTAATATCAGTTACTAGAATTTTAAGAAAGATTTACTTCTTACGAGACGTATGGTCATTATAAAGTTTCTAACACAGTTGGATTTGTTATAATTTCTGAACAAATACAGCAATCAATATAAACGGCTATGGAATTCTTGAAAAATTGAATTTTGTTATTCCGTGCTAAAATAAACGCTTAAATTGTTATGACTTAATAATTAAACTTTTAAAAATAAATAGAAGTTTGTTGGTCATTTCTATTGTCTATTACACATATTTTCAAGATTCAGAAATTAGTTATAAACTAGTGGCTTGTGCAGCAAATGCTGCAAACTAAGTTCATTAGACGTTCGAATAAACATTTTTCAGATTTATTTTCAATGAAGAATACCAGACATTCTGAAATTTATTTGTTTCCATAATAATGAAAGATACTCTCCCTCTCGAGCCAATACTGAAGAGAACCACGCATATAAATATCTACACCACACCGCCATTAAATATATGAAAAAGACCCAACCCCACTTGATTAGTAACTATAAAAATATTTGATTTTTAATAATATTATTGTCTTACGTAAGTTTTATAGCTTTCAGTAACATATACTATATAGCCGCCACTCAGTAAAATATAAAAATCAAAATCTAATTTAAGTTATTCTCTACATCTACTTATATCACCCCAAAACGTTTTACTTTCATATCATCAATATAGCATTAATATGTATAATTAATGAAAAATAGTCACATCATGGCATTAACTACAATAATATTTCATTTCTAATGGTAATAATGTCATCAAATCACCTCAAGTTTTGTAGTTTTTAATATCCAATATACAGCTGTACCCAGAAAATTACACACCACAGAATCGAACCTGTAAATTATTTTTAGTAAGTTAAGTTTTTAATAACCAATCATTTGAGCTATAAATATGTGAGCATTCTTGCAGATCATGGCCTTCCTGTAATATTGTTTACTGTAGTGTGTGTTTTGTTTTATTCTGAAATGCAATTAGCTAGTTCTCAAAACTGACGACAGATGGATTTTGGAAAATAGGAAAATTATGTTGAAAAATTGGCATTTCACTGAAAACTACTATTTTTCTGAAAAAGTTTAGTTCCAAGCTTCAAAATAAGGGGTCATTTATTAAAATCCGTTCAGCCGTTTTCCCGTAATATCCATGACCAGTTCAAATTATATATATACTGTAGATATTTAGACAGTATTTTTATCGGTTTCGTACAATGTTGTGAATGTGATCGAAAATTCAATGACTGATTAAGAAGATTTCTAATAAAAAACGTATCTGAAAGGCTGTCCTTGTACAGTACTTTCTTATCGTTCATTAATTAAGAAGTTAGAAGAAACTGATTCAGTTGATGACAAAATGAAATTGGGAAGATCAAGAATTAGTGACATTCAAGTTGTAGAGATCCTTAATGAAAATAAAAACGTAGCTAGAAAAAACCTGTTATCAGTCAGCAATGCTAATGTGGTAACAAATGTAATACAACCCTGTTTGGAAAATTTTACGATATGCAAGCTTTTGAAAACGTATTCTTATAAACTGCAAATGATGTTCCAATTGAAGGTAGCTAATTATGGGGGGGGGGGGAAGCATGTATTAACTCAGATGGAAATCGAACTGAAATGGCCATCTCATGAGATCCACTTTACTTTCAGTAGTGGAGTCGATACTCGCAATTTGTCGACAATGGACAACAGCCAGTCCGAGTATACAGACTAAACCCCATTCTTAGCGCATTCTATAGCCGGTTAGTTGATCTTAATTGTTCAATTTGGCAATTTTATTAATGTCAGCTATGATAATTACCTTGTAATAATCCTATAGTTATGACGGACTTTTAGTTTTACATTTTACTTCCCTATTTTACACATTGCAAGACAGCTTTTTGTCTATGCGGATGACGTGAATATGTTAGGAGAAAATCCACAAACGATTAGGGAAAACACGGAAATTTTACTTGAAGCAAGTAGAGAGATAGGTTTGGAAGTAAATCCCGAAAAGACAAAATATATGATTGGGCCCATGTCTCGTGGTCAGAATATTGTGCGAAATGGAAATATAAAAATTAGAGATTTATCCTTCGAAGAGGTGAAAAAATTCAAATATCTTAGAGCAATAGTAATAGATATAAATGACACTCGGGAGGAAATTAAACACAGAATAACGCCTGTTGTGATTCGATTGACAACTTTTGTCATCTAGTCTGCTGTCAAAAAATCTGAAAGTTATATTACCGGTTGTTCTGTATGGTTGTGAAACTTGGACTCTCACTTTGAGAGAGGAACAGAGATTAAGGGTGTTCGAGAATGAGGTCCTTAGGAAAATATTTGGGACTAAGAGGGATGAAGCTACAGTAGAATGGAGAAAGTTACACAACGCAGTACTGGACGCATTGTATTCTTTACTTATCATAATTAGGAACATTAAATCGAGACGTTTGAGATGGGGAGGGCATGTAGCATGTATGGGCGAATCTAGAAATGCTAGAGTGTTAGTTGAGTGGCCGCCCGGAGGGAAAAAGACCTTTGGGGAGGGCGAAACGTAGATGGGAGGATAATATAAAATGGATTTGAGGGAGGTGGGATATGATGATAGAGACTGGATTAATCTTGCACAGGATAGGGACGATGGCGGGCTTATATGAGGGTCGCAATGAACCTCCGGATTCCTTAAAAGCCATTTGTAAGTAAGTACAAGAGTAAGTATTGCATTACTACAAAATAATCGATTTCTATATTTCCGCGGATATATAACATTTCAACATCAAGGCTACCTATCGAAAAAGAGGGTTTTGGACATGTTATCTGTGAGTATAGAGGTTTCTTCGTAACTATTGGACGGATAATGTTCATATTCAATACCTACGAGCAAATTTCTCCTGGAATGATATATGTGTACATGAAATATAACAACTTTTAGTAATAATAATAATAATAATAATAATAATAATAATAATAATAATAATAATAATAATAGGTCTTTATTTGAAATCAAAAATACAGAAAATAGCGGTGAATTCGAAATCTGTCTTAACGAATTTCTTTTAGCTTCGTTTCTTGCGTAAATATAAATCAAATAAAGTATCCAGCAATGGCACCAACTTATAAGGGTCCGTGAGGCCCAAGGCCACACAATATTTTGCATTATTATTATCATCATCATTATTATCATTATTATTTATGGAATTCATTTATTTTTGCTTATACCTCAAGTGTTTGAGCCCACCCAATGTATTCTAAAAGTTGGCGCCAATGGTATCCACTATGTCCCCAGATTTCTATGTCTTCCAGGCCAGTAACTTCTAAAGACAATAGATCTAAAAGATAAAAATCTAAAAACCACGGAAAGGAGGCCCAAATCAAGGAGATGTAACGTGTCAGCATGTCTAAATGTAAGTTATGTCTAAGTTAAGGAGGTCTAACAAGCTATTTTGTCATAATGTAATAATTAAATCAATATGCAACATCATTTTGGAAGCAATAATAACTCCCGCAGGACGACAAACTCAGCGAAAGGACAACACTGTAAATTTCGAAGTATGGTCACAGTCTAGCATACACAGTCACGAAGCTCAATACGTAGTAAATATGCATCCATAGATAGTTGCTAACCACTAGGATCATTAACATCGCCACATTACAGACAATGCGAAATAGTACCTGCACAGTCTATTGTTCCTAGTACCCTCATAAACTTAAGCTTCGTGACTGTATATGCTAGACTGTGGTATGGTAGTGACGCATCATGCGTTTATTTGAAAAATGTTATATAACATAAAGGATATCAAAAAGATAAAGACATTTTGGTACAGCAGTTATTGGCTGACCATGAAAGAATAAGGTATCTTATTAGGAAATGTTACCGGATAAACTTAAGTCAGATAGAGGAAACAGTAGATAACTACCAAACAAAATAAAGAGCGAGAAGACATCCTCGACTGCCACATGACCTTGAACTACTAGTTTAAAACTCCGAACAATCGAACTGGGTGATGTTGAAGGGCAATAGTTGTAGAAACCTTCTTCGAAATTACTCTCGATCGAACTACTTTTAGAACAGAAGCCAATCTCAATAAAATATAATGCATTCATCGTACAGGATATATCTTTATCTTTTGTCTTTAGACTTATATAACAATTGGATGTAGATTACATCAATTAGATGAAAACGTATTAGACATCTTTTACTAGACTTACTGTCATTGAACCCATTTCATTGGACATTCTGTCATTAGTCATAATTTCTTTAGACCTATAATACTGATTGTGGATCTTTCTATGTTTTGGTGAAAATAATAACTAGGGCTAGGATTTTGATGAAATTGCATCTTTTTTATAGTAAGCCAGAAACATAGCTGGTTTAGTATTTATGGGTGCTATTCATAGACATTTCGCAGCACGCGCTACGAGCGTATTAAGCTAGCCCCGGCTATCCACTGGTTACTAGTACAGAATTCAAATCATATCCTATCGCTAACACTGATTTATGAATACGAAAAACGCTCATCATCCACCGGAAACCCGCGCAAAAATGTCTATGAATACGGTCCTTAATGTTATGTGATAAACTGAGTGTTTTAAGACACATTTGTTAGGGCATTTTTTTTTGCATTTTTTGCCTGTTTCAACTCATAAGAGCATCTTTTGTTTTATTTGGACATTTTTAGGCATTTTCATTTAATTTCGGCCATAAATCCCCATTATTAATATAAAATAATGTTTATTTCCTTTGATATTTTTGTCCATTAATACCCATTATTGGTTATTTCACGACGCTGTATTAACTACGAGGTTATTTAGTGTCGATAGAATTGGTGATAGCGATATATTTGGCGAGATGAGGCCGAGGATTAGCCATAGATTACCTGACATTTGTCTTACGGTTGGGAAAACCTCAGAAAAAAACCCAACCAGATAATCAGCCCAAGCGGGAATCGAACCCGCGACCGAGCGCAACTCCGGATCGGCAGGCAAGCACCTTAACCAACCAAGCTATGTTGGTGGCTAATACCCATTATTTTGTATAATATTTTAATCGTTTTTCTACACAAATATTGCCATTTTAACGTAGTACACTCCAACCACCTCTTCAATATAGACTTCTCTATAACTGCTAATTCCGGATAAGAGTGGCCTTGTGGTGGACTGCATGGAACTACATCAGGTAAAATAATTAATGAAAGTGTACTACTTAGAAAAAATTAAGTAAAATTAAATAAACTTAAATGTTGGTACTAGAATTTAATTTAATTACTAGTCTAAATATGAAGCAGTACAAAACCTCTTTTCCTACTAAACCAATGATGTAAAAACAATTTTTAGGTCATAAAAGCATTGTTTTTAGGATATTTTTTCATGATTTATAGGTCATCAAAACCCTAGCCCTAGTAATAAGTAATATAACAAAAAATTATTTTACGTGTAATGATAATTATTATATATAGAATGGTTATTACATTCGTTGCAGATTTGTCAAACTTCAATAGCTGCAAGACCTAGTCATTGTCATTACCCTTCTTCCTCGCTTGTTAATGTATTGATACCATGTAAATAAGCAATAAATGTAATTGTTAAGTCATTTGTCTTTTCTTCGTGCCACTTGTATGCGTAACACTTAAACAGTTGTATCTCCATATCAATGGAAAATGGGACACATGTTTATATGAAATTTTATACTCACAATAGTCCATACTACGACACTCTAAAATATTTACTATTCATACAGGGTGATTCACGAGGAAAGGTAAAACATTTAGGATGTGAATTCTGGAGTCATTCTGAGTGAAAAAGTTCATATGAATATAGGTCCGTTTTCGAACGGTTACGGAGATATGGCTCTTTGATTTCACAAAAACTTCTGAGATTCCATTGTACTAACTCGCATTTAGAGACAGATAACGGACAAATTTAAAGTTTATATTCACGTATGCATACATACCTAATATTCTAGAAGTCAGGGTCGATTTTTCGCGCGTTTTCAAAGGCACCTCCTCATACTTCAATGCACTGTTGCGCTCGGGCGTGAATCGCGCTGGTCGCTCGGGAAAGTTGCACGTGGCTGTCTTTATGCCGCATCCAAAGTACGGTTGATTAGCGCTTCTCTCGTTTCCCCGTTCCTTTGCTATACCAAGACTTTCACGCAACCCCATAGACAGTAAATACTCTTCGATATGGTACCCTTCTGTTCGGAAAGCGTCGTTCATATTCAGTTACGGCATGGAAGGAACTTCTATCGCACAAACCATAAACATACACAATATCGGCGTATTCTGCAGTCGAAAATTTATAAGCCATCTTGAAAAACACAACTTAACACTTCCGGTAACTGTACCTGTATAACTACTGTACTGTAGGTAGCTGACTGAACTGCTGTGAACCGATAAGTGATAACGTATTTGTTGTGACATTTGTAATGCCCCACCACCCGGTTTGTTTCTCTTCTCTTATCTACATCGCTCGCAATGCAGATTACAATGTTACGTCATTCATCGGTGATCTTGTCTCACGTCAGCAGCATATGGTAATGTCTGATTCACATTGGGGCGAGACGTTTTACCAAAAAAAAAAATGCATCTAGCTCCGCCACCGTTCGAAAACGGACCTATGTTCATATGAACTTTTTCACTCAAAATGGCCTAAGATATCGTATCCTAAATTTTTTACCTTTCCTCGTGAATCACCTTGTATATGAGTAGTTGTATTTCATAATCCCTTCAGGTAAGCTGGAACTTGTAGGAGCTTTATTGTTTCTTGTAAAGAACTGTGAGCCGTTTAAGAAGACACTATCAATGCCATCTACATATCTTTGGACAAATGAGAAGAATAACTATTGGGGCGGACGGCGGCTCTTGCTTCACGCAAACACAGGGGATGCCATATTTTTTTAAACTCGTTAATGAAAGGATAATTGTGAAGATTTTTGGTGAGGAGAACGGGAGAACCCCTAAAGGAACTCTCAAAACTTTAGTATTGGCCATTCCATGTCGTCTTACTACGTCTCTAATTATTGTCTTGAAAACTAAACTCTTCTGAAAAGAAATTCTCAGTTGAATTGTATTAAATCGATTGAAAAGAAATATTTATTTCCGATTTACTTTCTTTCACCAACTCTTCATATTACTTATTTCAGTAAAAATTGAATTATTATTTTTATTTCTTTATTGTGTGAATTACAGAGAAAGTTTTTATTCCCCTTCTTCTTCATATATTAAGCTGAATTAAAATTTGTTACGGCTCCAGTTTATTCTTCCATCTCTTCATTGGTCATCCTATGTAACGGGAAAGGTTAAGAGCTGCTGATTGATAAACAATGAATCCAATTTTGTCTTTCGGTCACTAATCTATTTTAATATTATTACATCAGTAAAAACGATTTGAGCAATAAAATTGGTAATTGCAAGCATTACAGTATTAAAGCTGATATCCGTAATGCTACAATTCTATCCATATTAACTGCTGTATTACATTTATTCACGATTTGCTCAATCATGCAGCAGATTGCGCCTGCTGCTACGTTCAGGTTATGATTGTATGCTACTTTAATTAAATTGAATGTCTGTTACATGCAGCATTTGTTTCGCAGCATGCTTAAATAGTTGTACTATATCGTTAAAAATAACCGTCGTAGTAATGTTCAGTGGAAACAACAACGTAAGAATATAGAATGCTTAATGCAGTGCAGTACTTTTTTAATCGTTTTATTTGCTTGGAACGAACAGGTGTGAGGCACAATATATATAATAGAAAAGCTCGTTTTATTTTTAACGTTCTCTACTCTACAACTTGGTGTATGCAGGAGAAATATTTAGAAATACGTAGCCTTAGTTGCTTGTAATGACACTGTACTTGATTATAAAGTTTAAAAAGTTGTGTAATGATCCTGTTTATCGAAGACGGCAAAGATAAAGATGACGATAATGTCGAAAATCATGTACAACTGAATCTTCTCTAGGAATTATTAGAGAACTATTCAAAGTCCGGGAATTCCTTATAACCAATGAAAAAGGTCTACAGCTTATGGTGTACAATAACCATACTGGATAACACGCATTGCTATATTTCTCGTAACACTTGAATTTAAAATTCGTGAAATGTACAATTTACTGATAAATTGAAGTCTAAGCGTTTAAATAAAACAGTAATAATAATAATAGTAATAATAATAATAATAATAATAATAATAATAATAATAATAATAATAATAATAATAATAATAATATATCCTTTGAAGAGGTGGAAAAATTCAAATATCTTGGAGCAACAGTAACAAATATAAATGAACCTTGGAATAAATTAAACGTAGAATAAATATGGTAAATGCCTATTAAAATTCGGTGGAGAAGCTTTTATCATCCAGTCTGCTCTCAAAAAATCTGAAAGTTAGAGTTTATAAAACAGTTCTGTTATCGGTTATTCTGTACTCTGTGAAACTTGTACTCTCACTTTGAGAGAGGAACAGAGGCTAAGGGTGTTTAGGATGCTTCGGAAAATATTTGGGGCTAAGAGGGATGAAATTACAGGAGAATGGAGAAAGTTACACAACTCAGAACTGCACGTATTGTATTCTTCACTTGACATAATTATGAACATTAAATCCAGACGTTTGAGATGGGCAGGGCATGTAGCACGTATGGGCGTATCCAGAAATGCATATAGAGTGTTAGCTGGGAGGCTGGAGGGAAAATATCTTTGGGGAGGCCGAAACGCAGATGAGAGGATAATATAAAAACAGATTTGATGGAGGTCGGATATGATGGTAGAGAGTGGATTAATCTTGCTCAGGACAGGGACCAGTGGAATGCTTATGTGAGGGCGGCAATGAACCTGTGGGTTCCTTGAAAAGTATAAGTAATAATAATAAGTTGGCCGTTCAATAAGTAATGGAGTAATTCACCGCATTATTTTATTCATAGTTTGTTTTATTGCAATTGCAAATAGGCTTATATACGAACTCATTCTCCAATTCATTGAAAACAAATAACTTGCCTATTTTTCCACATACAAATGCCTGCTATTCCCCACATAGTCTTATTCAAATTTATGATCTTATTCCAACAAAACAGTAGAGCCTGTATGCCTTCTCGTTACCACTATGCTGATATTCCTCTCAGCCACGTCATTACTTCGGCAACGATCTCCGCTGCATTCTATCACTTCCGGCGGATTGCATTTTTCCAGACAACCAGAAATATGGTAGCCAGGTAGTCCAAGATTAGGACTGTAGGATGGGTGAGCAAGGACTGTCCATCAGAGGTTTGTGATCTCTTGACGAATGTGCAAGCTTGTGACCTCGCATTGTCATGCTGAAGGATAATTCTTCTGACTTAGATAAAGACGAATACATAAACTTTTATTCAGATTCTTTATAGTCTTGACGTAAATCTCTGAATTTGCTTCATTAGCAGGTAGTGTGTAAACCAGAATTACCACTTCAGAGTCCCAGAAAACTGAAGCCGGGACCAGGCCTTACTTAAATAGGCATTTTTAAGCGTTTGTGAGTGATTGCAATGGTTTCCTTCTCTGTAAAACGAAGTTCAATAATTGTAGTTCTGTGCTTTGCACGTACTTCATGTGCAGTCGTCATTTTGAACACTAACTGTATCTACGATTGGTTTACATGATGTTGAATTGAAAAAGAATATGTCCTTAAAATTTTACACATTAAGTTACGAACACCATGTAGGCCTACATCATAACGCCACTTGAAATATTAATATGCATAAAGGTACACAAAAATCAAAATAAGGATGATGTAAGCCAGGGTGACAACCATCTAAATTGTTTATGGTCGTTACAATTTTAATTATTTGAATATTTAGTGTGAACTTGTAAGTAGGAATAGGCTATTGAACAGGATTCAAAATAGATCTGATTAATTATTGTTTGGATAAACTCTGCAGTTGAAAGCGTCGTTAAACAAATACTGCTGCTACTACTACTACTACTACTACTACTACTACTACTACTACTGCTGCTGCTGCTGCTGCTGCTGCTGCTTGGGCCAGTCAAACGGAAAGATGATGGGAGTATACTGTTCATATGGAGAGGGTGAGAATGAATATAATCGTCTCTTCTCTACCTGCTTACTTTACAATTTATGACTCCTTAGGCGGTGACGTCACTATCTCCGCGTTCCCTAGTAACCAAGTTGTTTGTCTCTACCATGTTTTGTTAAAAGGTGCTCATCGTTACTGCAAACTGCAATTAATTGATTTCAATGGTCGTGAGAAATCTCTCCATGCCCAAAAGGTAACGGTATGGTGCGCGGTTTCATCAACTGGAATAATTGGCCCATTCTTTTTTGAGAATGAGGCCGGAAATGCAGTGACTGATAATTCAGTGCGATATGTTGTAATGATACAGAACTTCTTTACACCGCAACTCGTCCATTTTCCACACACTGTTTCAACAGGACGGAGCAACAAGCTACACCGCAAGAATTTCGATGGATGCTGTGAATGCTTTGTTCCCGGGCCGCGTCATTTCACGGAAAGGGGATATCGCTTGGCCGCCTAGGTCACCTGATTTAACGGTATGTGATTTCTTTCTATGGGGCACCTCGAAACGAAGGTGTTTGGGGGCAATCCACCCAGAACAATTCCAGCCCGAAAACAACGTATACGAGAAGAAGTCGCTGCGATACCTGTCAATATGCAACAATTCGTGGCCAGACTCGAAGAATGTGTGCGTTTCAGTGGAGGTCACTTGGCTGACGTAATTTTTAAGAAATGATTTTTTTCCTTGCTCCATATCTAATGGTTATTCATATACTTGTCATTTCTACTCATTAAATTGATATAATAGTAACTTTTCATTCTTTTTCTGCGCCTTGAAATCTTTCCGTTTGACTGACCCACCTTGTACTACTGCTGCTACTACTACTACTGTTGCTACTACTACTGCTGTTGCTACTCTTGCTGCTGCCGCTGCCGCTGCTGCTGCTACTGCTGCTGCTGCTACTACTACTGCTGCTGCTGCTGCTGCTGCTGCTGCTGCCCGCGTCACCGTTTTTGGCGTGTGAAATAAGTAATGGGAACGTTAATTACGAGTGTTTTACCTTTGCCCCGGTCAGTCTGACAACTGTGATTGACAAATGGCTGATGTGTCGTGTATAGGAAGTGGTACCATTCTCAGCTGTACTAGCAACATGCTCACAAACTGGGCACTATACTCTATGACACATATCAAAAACGCTGGCGCCAGCTCTACTACTACTACTACTACTACTACTACTGCTGCTGCTGCTGCTGCTGCTGCCCGCGTCACCGTTTTTGGCGTGTGAAATAAGTAATGGGAACGTTAATTACGAGTGTTTTACCTTTGCCCCGGTCAGTCTGACAACTGTGATTGACAAATGGCTGATGTGTCGTGTATAGGAAGTGGTACCATTCTCAGCTGTACTAGCAACATGCTCACAAACTGGGCACTATACTCTATGACACATATCAAAAACGCTGGCGCCAGCTCTACTACTACTACTACTACTACTGCTGCTGCTGCTGCTGCTGCTGCTGCTGCTGCCCGCGTCACCGTTTTTGGCGTGTGAAATAAGTAATGGGAACGTTAAGTACGAGTGTTTTACCTTTGCCGCAGTCAGTCTGACAACTGTGATTGACAAATGGCTAATATGTCGCTTATAGGAAGTGGTACCATTCTCAGCTGTAGGCTACTAGCAACATGCTGAAAAACTGGGCACTATTCTCTATGACACACGCCAAAAACGCTGGCGCCAACTCTACTACTACTGCTACTGCTGCTGCTGCTGCTGCCCGCGCCACCGTTTTTGGCGTGTGAAATAAGTAATGGGAACGTTAAGTACGAGTGTTTTACCTTTACTACAGTCAGTCTGACAACTGTGATTGACAAATGGCTGATGTGTCGTGTATAGGAAGTGGTACCTTTCTCAGCTGTACTAGCAACATGCTCACAAACTGGGCACTATATTCTATGACACACGCCAAAAAAGCTGGCGCCAGCTCTACTACTACTACTACTACTACTACTACTACTACTACTACTACTACTACTACTACTACCACTACCACTACCACTACTACTACTACTACTACTACTACTACTACTACTACTACTACTACTACTACTACTACTGCTGCTGCTGCCCGCGTCACCGTTTTTGGCGTGTGAAATAAGTAATGGGAACGTTAAGTACGAGTGTTTTACCTTTACCACAGTCAGTCTGACAACTGTGATTGACAAATGGCTGATGTGTCGTGTATAGGAAGTGGTACCATTCTCAACTGCACTAGCAACATGCTCACAAACTGGGCACTATACTCTATGACACACGCCAAAAACGCTGGCGCCAGCTCTATTATTACTACTACTACTACTACTACTACTACTACTACTACTACTACTACTAGATCATTTTTAAGCTTGTGGCCGTTAAATTTTAAATTATATACTTAATTATTTAGCATAAATTTGTCAATAGAAATATTTCCGAACAGGGCTCAAAATCTGTGTTACTATAAATAGAAGTACAGATGTAGTTTGTCGTTACTGTCCACATACAGTATATTTATGAACAAAAGAGTTTCCTTATTGAAGCATAATGCTGTCTTACATTTACGTGCGCACTAAATCAAGCAAGATATATGTATATTTAGTTTCCCGCTTTAATTTTATTCTTTGCACAAGCATTCATTACTTTACTAACACAGCATTATATTTGCGAAACTGCATTAACTCCCCACAATAAATTTCAATATCGCGTTTAAATTTATACTCCGCTTTTTATAACGTTGGTATGATTGTGCTTTATTAGAAGTAGTTTGTAAAAGCTCTCCTTGTCTGCTTGTTTCTGTAAGCCTTCCTCTTTGTAATACGTGCGCACATCCTGTTGCAGTTTCCTATCAGCGGATTTTTCTGTGTATGCCGCATTAGATTGGAAGTGACATCAGTTCACCCTGGAAAACATTTCTTTTTATAACGAGATAGTTTGTGATGAGATAATAACATGCACTGTTTACTTGTTAGTTTTTCAATCAGCAAAGCTTAAACTAGAAAATTTGTTGAGTGACGACGAGAAGTGGAAGGAAGATTTAAAGTAGATCAGGGCTTGCTAAACATTTCATAGCGAGGGCCACATTAACCATCCGAGAAAGAATCGCGGGCGAAACCACGGAAGTTTAAATTAAGTCTAATAAACAAAGCTCACAAACAACATTTGTATTCAAACTTTGTGTTTTATTGACCCAAAACCTACACTTTCAAATTGCTTTCTTGGCAAGTTATGTTTTTGGCAATATCTTCCACTCTACGAGCGATTGTATGTACTGAAAGACTAATATTCTTAAATAAATCTACTTTCTCAGGACAAATCTCCTTTGCCGCCATTATCATGCACCATCACTAAATAGTTTTGTCCTTTTCGCCAGTTCATGCGAAACTAGCCACTGTTGCTGCTTCATTGTCTTATCTCTATTTCTTGAAAATATTCCATTCAGATGATAGTCCACGTTTCATTGCTTCAAATTTATCATTCCGTAACTTCCCTGTAAATTGTGAAAATTTTGAAAAATCTTTGATTTCATAATGCCTGCGAATATTATATTATTTAAAGACAGCAACTTATTCGTTACAAATCAGGTATAATTAGGCCTACTTTATTTCCAGTTTGAATCATAAAATAGTCCAAACTCCATTGTTGTTTAAACACACAATATTCACTGTCCATTTTCTCTTTTTTTTTTTTCTTTCCCTGCCATAATTAAAGTTAAGTTACGCTGTAAGAACTACTAGTAAATGCTTGTTGATTAACTCAGAGTGCTAATACTAGACTGTTCTTAACTGGATAATATTTACCACTTCATATTTCACTGCTCTAATATTATGTGAGCGTGAACCGAAAGAAGTCGCTGTTGTCAGCTTACTGCGGTGCAATCTCTGGTTGCTCTGTTGCCACACTTCGCGCTTGGGCTGGACAACCCACGGTCTCCTGGCTGCTGAACGCTTGCAACCAGTAGCCTATATTGTAGCAACATCATTGTTACCACAGTATATGAGTAATTTGTTTAAGAATCTGGACCTCTGGTTTGATTTCATCGATCGAAATTTGTTAATAAATTAATCTTTTTCTTCTTTTATTGATTTTTAATTTTTTTCAAGTTAGTAAATGGGCCGAACAAAAGTAGCTCGCAGGCCGTAGTTTGGCAAGCCCTGATGTAGATCTACTTGTACCCTTGACAAGTTCTGGGAAAGTGGCATTGCGCTGTTGGAAAATCATGGCCAATATCACGGTTAATAGTTCTCATCAAATCATTATTTATTAAGCATTATTATTATTATTATTATTATTATTATTATTATCATTATTATTATTATTATTGTATGATCAAACATCGTCTTTATCCTCATATTGTTATGATATTGTCGTTATAATCGTCATATAACTTATTCTTTTTTATAATCAATGTCATCACTGAAGGTAGAAAGTTCGTACCAAAACATAAATTTCAGGTTAGGTGCAGCTAAGTGTATAGATCATCTTGGCTCTATTGCACTAGTCTTCTGTGTAGGGGCCTATATTATACTCTCTTCGCATGAAAACTCACAGTACGTATATCCTCAAGTGTGAATGGGTGATTTTCGTAACTACATTACAGCAATATGCACAGTAGAGAAGCAATTTTATTACGTGCTGAAGTTTGCAGTGGAGTTGTGTAGTTTACTGAGCGTTTTTTAACATGGCAGAATAAATCTTCCAATCGCACGAAGTTGAATGCAATATTTTAAAATTTACTGATAATACAAGCCTCTCAGCAAATTTAGAAACATATTACCTTGAAATATTATGTAATGTGTATACGTAATGTAAAGAACGAATATTATTTCAAGAGTCCACACCTGTGGAGTAACGGTTAGCACGTCTAGTCGCGAAACCAGGTGGCCAGGGTTCGATTCCCGGTCGGGGCAAGTTACCTGGTTGAGGTTTTTTTCCGGGGGTTTCCCTCAACCCAATATGAGCAAATGCTGGGTAACTTTCGGTATTGGACCCCGGACTCATTTCACCGGCATTATCACCTTCATCTCATTCAGACGCTAAATAACCTAGATGTTGAAAAAGCGTCGTAAAATAACCTACTAAAAATTATTTCAAGGACATTGTGCCACGAAATATTTATATGGAATACTTTTCTTTGTATGGGGAATATAACATTCAAAAGAAACATTTGACTCAAAATAGACATAATTTTGTGCGTTCTCGACCTATGTATGTCAGTAAGTTTCAATATCTCTTCAAACACTGTGCTGCAGTCCAGAAATATAGAAATAACTGACGCCGCGAATTGTGGAAGAATAATAACGTTTAAATATCGTCGTTGTTCCGCCAATAACTCCTATGTGACATATTTATCGATTTTCAGATTTTTACTCTATTAAATAACTGAAATAGTAATACAGCAAATAATAAAATCTCCTAAATGTAATTATATTTCTTTCTTTCGAAAATGTAAGAATTCACAATCTCCTATGTACGGCTACCATAAGATGAATAAATGCATTTTTTTTCTTCCTAGTGAAAAATTTCATATTTTGCACATAGGAGTTATTGCAAGAACAACGACGATATATTGGAGCCGTCATTGCATCGTCATCGTATCATCATCATCATCATCATCATTGCATGATCGGTTTCGTTATCTTAAATATTGTGTAGCTGTCTTTTCTTCAAGAATTGGATTTTTTAAGTCTTTTGTGGTACGAACAGTGGCGGCTCATGATAAAATATTATGTGTGTTCACAATTTTGTGTTCCAAAATCGAAGAGAATTTGAAATCGTACGTTTTTAGCCTTATATGAAATGTCATGATTCCAATGTTTCCCTGTCGAAAAAACCGTATATAAATTCAAAACAACATATAATAATAATAATAATAATAATAATAATAATAATAATAATAATAATAATAATAATAATAATAATGAAACCTAGTCTTTTTATTTCCAATTTTTCCTGGAAAGCTAGTTTACCCAGTTCTTTACTCTTCAGAATTACTTGAAAAGAGTTCATTGTTTACGTTTGTTAAAAATTAATACATAAAACAATTTACAAAAGCGTGTGTTCAGTCATACACAGTATTTTGATTCACACCAAACTGATACACTATAGCCTATACCAGTACTGTAATCCCATTCGCATAGATTGATTACTATAAATACATGCCAGTAAATATTATTCTTAAATAATATACACCATCATACAGATATTTAAATTCATACTACCATCACATTCAGCTAGCACGTCTTTGAAAGCCAAACTATGCTATATGCCGACACTGAAGTATAGTAATTCACAAGCTACACTCTCGTAGCAGCACTATACACTCATCCACATAAAATAAACGTTCCGACAGTGAGATGCTGACACCTGCAGGCTAAAATACAGACTTATTAAATTTTCTCCTCGAGATATATCACGTAAACGATAGGCATCGATGCACCTGACATCTGTAGGATAGATTCACTGTTCACTTAATGCTTTGTGCTCTTGACGAGTCATAAGCGGCCAGCGAAAGACAATTTTCTCCCGCGCATGCGTGAAATTTCTGTAACCTTCTTGAAAAGAGCACGGCTTGTACGTGAACGGATGTTGCCAAGTTTATATATGAAGTTTATGCAAGGTTATGCGGGAAGTTTAAAATACTCGATCCTGATATTATACTTCCCCACTACGCCAATACGGTATTAAATAATAAAACTAGTCGTGCATTAATGGAAACAAGGTGTTCACGTGCTCTTGTGCTCTTATTGACGCACCGCCACTGGGTACGAACTGCTCAGCCATAAGCTATCTTCTTCTGATATTCTATTTTTCTTCTCCAGCTAGGCTCTTTATTACTTCAGTTGTAGCTTTGTAGTGATTGGCTTCTGAAATCGTCTATTTCAATATTAAATCTAAAATCTTGAAATTTTTTAACTTATTGTTTCTTGAAAGTCTCGTTACGGATCTCAACTTCGAAACTTCGATTCCAGTTTATCTTTACCATATTTGTGTGGACCTTCGAAACTCTACTGAGATCTTGGATTGGAGACCTTTTCACATTCTGTCCGAAGGTCTCAGGCTTGCGTGGGCGCGTCCGCCATATTTTGAAGTGAGGCCGCCTCTTGTAAAAGTTTTCAAACACTGCTGACGGTGCTGGGAGATGTGAAATTGTATTTATATAAAAATATCGAAGAAAAACACAACAAATATTGGAAAACTTCCCCTTGCCGTTGGACGATCTCTGCGTCGTCATAGTAAAGACTTAATTGTCGAGAATAACTTAAAACAAAGCAGGTTAACATATTAATACGATGGACATTTGCAAAGTTTTAGAGGGTTCAAGACTTGTTATATTAAACTGAATATTTGTTTTTAGGAGAATACAGAAACGAGATATCTCATCCTTCGGAAATTCATTCATAGTTTTCTACCCAAGGGGACGTCTTTCACTGGAAACCCAGCATTCTCCAATCTTTGCTACTTTATACATTCCTCTTAGTCTCTGAATATATCTTACAAGGGAAGGATTTCGGTTCGAACAGGAATTTTTGGTTAAAAATTTGTACAGACGCGTATCTCACAATGGTGATGAAGACCGTAAAAATATTCATTTGTTTAACTCTCCGTTTGGTTGATATTGGTCAATAAACTTCTTTAAAAATGTAGCCTACATGAGGATTCTCTACAAAATGCATGAAACAGCATGGAGCAGAGCAATAAGCACAACACACAGAAACAACACCTGAACAATCTTCTGAACCACACTCCAGTGTTCAAAAATCAAATGCCACCTGAATTACATTTTTGAAATCCGAGACTTGTTCACGATTCACGTAACCAGCTGATTGCCAGGAATACTGAAGCATAGGGCAGTATACTGGAGCAGACAACTGGTTATGAACAACAGAGTGCATTTTCATTATAAACACTCGATTTCCCAAGTTAAGTTCTGGATTCTCAGCAAGAGTCCTTATGTAATCTGTTATCCTCCGAGCATATATTTTGTATTGACTAAGGAAATAGGTATTTAGAGGCTGGATATATTTAGTTTTTTTAGGTGTAATGATCATAAATTCCATGTCCTAGCTTTGGAATGATTAATTTATTAAGGTTGTGTCCTTGTGCGCATTCAATGACTCACACAACAATGTACACTTTTGATTAGCTGCAATATTTTCAGACAGAACGTTGGAGAAAAATGTTCTTAAATGGGCTTCAGACATTTTACCACTCGCTCTAGCTTCTAGGCTAGGCTAGGCGTACGGGTAAGGTGTCCCATCCCCTTAACTTGTGCAGTGCTCTCCCCACCCCTCAACTTGTACAGTGCTCTAACAGACAAACCACACATTACACAAACGAATGCTTTTGGGAGCTTTACAAAGATGTAAAGATGGGCCTGTATACAAATTTTGGATACGAAATTCCTCTTCGAGCCGAAACCCTTCCCTTGTAAATGTCGTCTATCATCTGATATCTTCTTCTGCCCCGAACTCTTCTCCCGTTCACCATCCTTCCAGTGCATCCTTCAGTAGGCAGTTTCTTCTCAGGCAGTGATCCAACCAATTCCCCTTTCTCTTGCTGATCAGTTTCCCCAAAATAAGATTAAAAAAAATTTGAAGATGTTCACTACTTTAGAAATTGCTAATAAATAATACGAAACACCTGCAGATGTATTTGATTGAGAATTTTAATGACTATTTCATTTATATGACGTCATTCTATTTTCGGCCAATGAAGTATAATGAAATTTTGATTTGCAACCAATCATAGTCATACATCGCGATAATTTCTGCAGCTCTATTTATCACTATCAATTTATCGCATGGTCGTTCTTTTGTTTAGTCAGTGTCGCCAACTGCTTCCACGTAAATCGATGACCATGAATCGATTGTACTAAATAAAGTACGAAATCCTACTTCCACATCTACATCTTCATCTTCAAATTCCATGTGCATTGTATCTAAAGAAAATGACACTCTTTCATAACATTTGTTCATTTAACTAATGTATTAATCAGGTTATTTGTAATTATACTATAAATTACGATTTCTGCAGACAATGAAAATGTATTTCTGTTATGACAAAAAGAGAAAAGCGCAGTACAATACAAAGAACAAGGCAGAAAATAGGAAAGACTGGAGAGAGCTGGGTTTGCAGTGAAAGATGTGCCCTTGGGCAGATCACTAAATGAATGAGAGAATGTAATCAATGTGTCAAACAAGGCTGCCCAATGTCCCCAGCATTGTTTAGTATATAGGCCTATATATTGACGATGTCGTTAAACAATGGCAGAAACAAGTAATAATTTTAAAATAAATGACAAAGCCTTAAACACTATACTGTTTGCGGACGACAAGTAATATTAAGCAACACAGAAGATGATTTACAAATTGCTATATTTAAATTAACTCACATAGCTAACGAGTATGATATGAGAATTTCGGAACAAAAAATAAAAGTTATGGCTTTTGAAGGGACAAACCACCTGAGATGCAAAATAGTGATTAACGGAAAATAATAGAACAAGTAAATAACTTTAACTATTTGGGATGCAATGTATGCCAAAAAATGATATCAATATAAAAATAAATAGATTCTATAATATGTGTGGAACAATAAGAAGAACATTAAAAAATAAAACATTAAGAACCACTCAACTAAAATTTTACGAAACAATGGCAGTACCTATGTTAACGTACGCCTGTGAGAACTGGACGCTTAATAGATCAGACAGAAGAAAAATAGAGATAGCTGAAATGAAGTTCTTGCGTTCCGTAGCGGGTTATACACTTTTAGACAAAAAACATAATGAAGACATAAGAACACAATTAAATATATACAACGCAAATTACATAATAAACCAAATAAGAACTGGTTAGAACATATTGAAAGGATGCCACATAATAGATTTCCACAGCTGACACTTCAATATCAACCTAAAGGCGAAAGGAAAGTAGGACGTCCAATAACAGGATGGAAAGATACAATATCTTGATGTGGAAACAGGTCAAAGGCCTAATTCCATGAGGAAGAAGAAGAAGAAGAATGTAATTAACATTTTTAAACCTGTATTTTGCTTTCTTCAATTGGCATTACTGAATAACATTTAATTTCTTTATTGCAGTAATAGTTATTCATCTATTTCGACTTCACAATGTCTGAACAGGTTAAGTATTCATAATTATACATTATTAACATTTTTGTGAGCGAATTTTAGGGATATATTATTTACATTTTTATTTTATTCACGAAATAGTCCTAATAAATGTCACTCGAGGTCTGAGATTACTATAGACATTTTATCAAGAATCAAGCTTTCAAAACTTCACAAAAGTTGACTGAGATTGTAATGTGCTTCAACTGCACTAAAACTAAGATTCAGATCTAAAATGAACATAAATTTCCCTCCCAAGTTCGAATTAATTTAACCTGAATTTATCAACACTTCTAAGTTTATTCGGCGGCTATTTAAAGCGTTGCTGATCAAAACCCTTTTCTCCCAAAGTTAATAGAAAATGCCAAAGATTCGAGGCGGAATGCTTTCGTCGTTATTTGGAGCGCAGTAACCGGTAACGTAAAAAATTAAAACAATGTTTATTATATGAACCATAATAAATAGTTAATTAAAAATAACAATATTAAAAACGTTCGCTTTGTCAATGTGGATTCTGCATGAGAAAATAAAACAAACATGAAATTCAGTGCAAAGAATGAAAAATGTGTGAATAAATGCGGAGTCAAACTTCGATGTAATGAAACTTTATAACTGTGTAAACATTTTATTCAAATGAGTTTGCGATGTAACTCAGTGTCATGGGTCGTCCTGAAATAATACGTTCTGTCTGTTTATATGGATTTTTCATGGCGGATTAAGTTTTATATTTTCACGGATTTCCACATGAGGGAGTGAGATTTTAACAGTTATTCCCCCCTCCCCTACCATCAACAGAAATCATAAGTGCTCTAAATTCTACATCTCATACGTAATATGAAGAGGCTTCCAATTCTTAATCAGAATTTAAAACAACGACCACAACAGCTTCTTTCTGTTTGGAATAACTTATTTCTTTGTTACTATATACATCGTCCAGCCGTTTTTCGGGCAGCCAGTTAAGACCATCTTAATAAAGGAAGTCAAAGTTGAATGTAGTGCATATTCTCTTAAATTTCTGGTAAACAAGGCGGTTTCGGGGAATAATTTCTCCGACAATTTCAGTTTCTTCTGCGATTTCTTTTTGGCATTTGTTTCATTATCATTGCAACGTCTAGTCTCTCAATATAGATCGAATGTTGACTAAAATACTACTACAATAACATTACATTACAGGTCAAGTGAATCCTTTCAACACGTGACGTTTACACAAGCATATGAACTAACGAGTACTAAAGAAATTGATTTGTTCCGGAATATGTCACAAAGTAGTTAAAGGAATTTATCTTATAAGATTCACCTAAGTTTACAAGCACCTAGCCTAAATAGGTCAGGTTATTACTTTATTAGATTATTTTACGACGCTTTATCAACATCTTAGGTTATTTAGCGTCTGAATGATATGAAGGTGATAATGCCGGTGAAATGAATCCGGAGTCCAGCACCGAAAGTTATCCAGTATTTGCTTATATTGGGTTGAGGGAAAACCCCGGAAGGAACCTCAACCAGGTAACTTTCCCCTACCGGGAATCGCACCCGGACCACCTGGTTTCGCGGCCAGACACGCTAACCGTTACTCCACGGTGTGGACAGCCTAAATATGTAATATAATTGTATGTATGTATGTATGTATGTATGTATGTATGTATGTATGTATGTATTGTACTCGCCAAACTTAGACTACCCCATCTCAGAGAAAAGGAGTTAAAGAAGTCACGTCAACTTGCTCCCGATGTTTATGTTATGCAATTGGTCGCGTCCGTTAACAGAATTGCCAAACATAGACGGCCTCAGCCCGAGTAGAGAAGTCAGCTTATCTTGCCTCAAGAGATAACTACTAACTTCTCTGTTAAAAAAAGAAACATATTTGCCTCAGCCCAGTGGCTGGGCTAATTCAGAGTCATAATGTGACAACGCTGCATAACTAACAGGCATGCACCGTACATTTTTGTTATGTTTTGGGTAAGGCACGAGTCAGCAGATTGGTGTGAGTGCGGTCGTCTAGGCTTGGCGAGAACTTGTATGTATGTAAGTATGCATTATCTTTCTGTGAATGGATGTATAGGTGTGTTGTGTGTTACGTATGAGTGTATGATTAATGTGTATATGCGTGTATCAAACGTACCGTTGTACGCTTGTGTGTCATGTGTGAATGTTTTGTTGTGTGTTGTGTTCTGTAAATGCCTGACAGTGTATGTTGCCTGTTAATTAATGCAAGCATGTGTGTGCTGTCTGAAAAAAATGTGTGCTTGTGTATAAGCCTATGTATTGTCTGTGAATACATGCAAGTGTGTATTGTCTATGAATTCATGCCGTTGTGTGTGTATTGTCTCTGAATCTGTGACTGCATGCTAATTATGTGTTGTCTGTGAATGCATGGATGTGTGTATTTCTTGCAAATACCTGTCATTGTGGATGTGTGTTGTCTGTGAATGAATGCCAGTGTGTGTATTCTCTGTGAATCTTTGACTTCATGCTAATGTGTGTTATCTGAGAATGTATGTATGTATTGTCTGTGAATGCTTGTCAATGTGTGTGTGCGTGTGCATGTGTGTGTGAATGCAGCCAGTGTTTGTGTATATTGTCTGTGAATGCATGTCATTATGTGTGGTTTCTATAAACGCATGGATTTGAAACTTGTACACAAATGAATAGATGTCCACTTTGAAAATGCATGGATGTGTATGTTGCCTGCAAATGTATTGTTGTGCAAGTTGTGTACGAATGCATGAATATTCGTGTTTGCTAATGCGTGGATGTGGATGTTGTCTGCGAATGCATATGTGTTGTCTGCAACTGTATTGATGTGCATGTTGTGCACAACTGCATGGATGTCCGTGTTTGAAAATTTGTGAATATGTGTGTTGTCTGCGAATGCATATGTGTTGTCTGCAACTGTGTTGATGTGCAAGCTGTGTACGAATGCATGGATGTGTATGTTGTCTGCGAATGCATGATATGTGTGTTGTCTACAACTGTATTGATGTGCATGTTGTACACAACTGCATGGATGTCCGTGTTTGAAAATTTGTGGATATGTGTGTTGTCTGCGAATGCATATGTATTGTCTGCAACTGTGTTGATGTGCAAGTTGTGTACGAATGCATGGATGTGTATGTTGTCTGCGAATGCATGATGTATGTGTGTTGTCTACAACTGTATTGATGTGCATGTTGTACACAACTGCATGGATGTCCGTGTTTGAAAATTTGTAGATATGTGTGTTGTCTGCGAATGCATATGTATTGTCTGCAACTATGTTGATGTGCAAGTTGTGTACGAATGCATGGATGTGTATGTTGTCTGCGAATGCATGATATGTGTGTTGTCTACAACTGTATTGATGTGCATGTTGTACACAACTGCATGGATGTCCGTGTTTGAAAATTTGTGGATATGTGTGTTGTCTGCGAATGCATATGTATTGTCTGCAACTGTGTTGATGTGCAAGTTGTGTACGAATGCATGGATGTGTATGTTGTCTGCGAATGCATGATATGTGTGTTGTCTACAACTGTATTGATGTGCAAGTTGTACACGAATGCATGGATGTTCGTGTTTGAAAATGCATGGATGTGTATGTTGTTTGCGAATGCATGATATGCGATGTTGTCTGCAACTGTATTGATGTGCACGTTGTACGCGAATTCATGAATGTTCGTGTTTGAAAATGCATGGATCTGTATGTTGTCTGCGAATACATGATGGGTGTTATCTGCAAATGTATTGATGTGCAAGGTGTGTACGAATGCAAGGATGTTCGTGTTAGAAAATTCATGGATTTGTTTTCTGCAAACGCATGGATGTTTTGTCTGCAAGTGTATGGATTTGTTGTCTGTAAATACATGAGTGTATATGTTGTATGCATGAATGCATGCGTGTGATTATGAGTTATGTAAATGAATTCTAGTGTGTCTTATCTGCGAATACGTGGATATGTGTAGTTGTCTGCGAGTGCATGGATGTATGTGTTGTGTGCAAATGCATGAGTTGTCTGCGAATGTATGAGATGTGTTTTATCTGCAATTGCGTGTATATGAAAGATGTGTACGAATACATGGATGTTCGTATTTAAAAATGCATGGATGTGTGTGTTGTATGCAAATGCATGGATGTGTGTGTTGTCTGCGAATGCGTGAGATGTGTTTTACCTGCAAATACGTGTATAGGCAAGATGTGTACGAATGCATATATGTTCCTGTTTGAAAATGCATTGAAGCGTGTGTTCCGCAAATGCATGGATGTGTTGTCTGCAAGTGTATGGATGTGTGTGTTGTCTGTAAATGCATCTGTGTCTGTGTTTTGTGTATGAATGCATGCGTATGTTCATGTCTTATGTCATTTTTTTTATTTTAGTAGGTTATTTTACGACGCTTTATCAACAGCTTAGGTTATTTAGCGTCTGAATGAGATGAAGGTGATAATGCCGGTGAAATGAGTCCGGGGTCCAACACCGAAAGTTACCCAGCATTTGCTCATATGGGGTTGAGGGAAAACCCCGGAAAAAACCTCAACCAGGTAACTTGCCCCGACCGGGAATCGAACCCGGGCCACCTGGTTTCGCGGCTAGACGTGCTAACCGTTACTCCACAGGTGTGGACTCTTATGTCAATGCATCCCATTGTGTCTTGTCTGTGAGTTCATGGATGTGTGTACTGTCTGTGAATTCATGGACATTTTGTGTTGTCCGCGAATGCGTGAATGTGTGTATTTTCTGCAACTTCTTGGATGTGTGTGTTGTATATGAATTCATGGACATTTGTGTTGTCTACGAATGCATGAATGTGTGTGTTTTCTGCATCTTCATGGATGTGTGTATTGTCTGCAAATGCCTGGATGTGCATGTTGTGTACGAATTTGGATTTTCGTATTTGTAAATGTATGGATGTGTATGTTGCCTACGAATGTATGATATGTGTTTTGTCTGCGAATGCGTGATGTATGTTTTGTCTGCAAATGCATGGATGTACAACTTGTGTACGAATGCATGGATGTTTCTTTTAGTAAATGCATGGATATGTTTGTTGTCTGACAATGCATGGATATGTTTGTTGTCTGACAATACATGGATATGTGTGTTGTCTGCAAACGCATGGATATGTGTACTGTCTGCAAATGCATGGATATATCTGTAGTCTGCAAATGCATGGATGTGTGTTGTATGCAAATGCATGAATATGTGTGCAGTCTGCAATGATATGGATGTGTGTGTGTTGTCTACAAATACATGGTGTGTGTTGTCTGCAAATGCATGGATATATATGTGAAGTCTCCAAATGTATGGATGTGTTTTGTATGCAAATGCATAGATGTGTCTGTTGTCTGCAAATGCAGGGATAGGCTTATATGTGAAATCTGCAAATGCATGGATGTGTGTTGTAAGCTAATGCATGAACATGTGTGTAATCTGCAATGACATGGATGTGTGTGTGTGTTGTCTACAAATACATGGGTTTGATTTGTCTGCAAATGCATGGGTATGTGCTGTCTGCAAATGCACAGATGTGTCTGTTGTCTGCAAATGCATGGATAGGCCTATATGTGAAGTCTGCAAATGTATGAATGTGTGTTGTATGCAAATGCATGAATATGTGTGTAATCTGCAATGACATGGATGTGTGTGTGTGTGTGTTGTCTGCAAATACATGGGTTTGTATTGTCTGCAAATGCATGGGTATATGTTGTCTGCAAATGCATAGATGTGTCTGTCGTCTGCAAATGGATGGATAGGCCTATATGTGAAGTCTGCAAATGCATGAATGTGTGTTGTATGCAAATGCATGAATATGTGTGTAATCTGCAATGACATGGATGTGTTTGTGTGTGTTGTCTACAAATACATGGGTTTGTATTGTCTGCAAATGCATGGGTATGTGTTGTCTGCAAATGCACAGATGTGTCTGTTGTCTGCAAATGCATGGATAGGCCTATATGTGAAGTCTGCAAATGCATGAATGTGTGTTGTATGCAAATGCATGAATATGTGTGTAATCTGCAATGACATGGATGTGTGTGTTGTCTACAAATACATGGTGTGTGTTGTATGCAAATGCATGAATATGTGTGCAATCTGCAATGACATGGATGTGTGTGTTGTCTACAAATACATGGGTTTGTATTGTCTGCAAATTCATGGATATGTGTTGTCTGTAAAAGCATAGATGTGTGTGTGTTGTCTGCAAATGCATGGATAGGCCTATATGTGAAATCTGCAAATGCATGGATGTGTGTTGTCTGTAAATGCACGAATATGTTTATAGTGTGCAATGATATGGATGTGTGTGTTGTCTACAAATACATGGTGTGTGTTGTCTGCAAATACATGGATATATTGAAGTCTGCAAATACATGGATGTGTATTGTATGCAATTGCATGAATATGTGTGTAGTCTGCTATGACATGGATGTGTGTGTTGTCTGCAAATGCATGGATATATTGAAGTCTGCAAATACATGGATGTGTGTTGTATGCAATTGCATGAATATGTGTGTAGTCTGCTATGACATGGATGTGTGTGTGTTGTCTGCAAATGCATGGATGTGTGTTGTATGCAATTGCATTAATATGTGTGTAGTCTGCTATGACATGGATGTGTGTGTGTTGTCTACAAATGCATGGATATGTGTTGTCTGTAAATGCATAGATGTGTGTGTTGTCTGCAAATGCATGGATAGGCCTATATGTGAAATCTGCAAATGCATGGATGTGTGTTGTCTGTAAATGCACGAATATGTT
Organism: Periplaneta americana; assembly: GCF_040183065.1. Lineage (NCBI taxonomy): Eukaryota > Metazoa > Arthropoda > Insecta > Blattodea > Blattidae > Periplaneta > Periplaneta americana. Next base: position 131,525,842 of record NC_091122.1, on the reverse strand, counting down.
TATAGTGTGCAATGATATGGATGTGTGTTGTCTACAAATACATGGTGTGTGATGTCTGCAAATGCATGGATGTGTGTTGTATGCAATTGCATGAATATGTGTGTAGTCTGCAATGACATGGATGTGTGTGTGTTGTCTACACATGCATGGATTGTGTATTGTCTGCAAATGCATGGATATATATGTAGTCTGCAAATGCATGGATGCGTGTTGTATGCAATTGCATGAATATGTGTGTAGTCTGCAATGACATGGATGTGTGTGTGTTGTCTACAAGTGCATGGATTGTGTATTGTCTGCAAATGCATGGATATATATTATATATATATGTAGTCTGCAAATCCATGGATGTGTGTTGTATGAAATTGCATGAATATGTGTGTAGTCTGCAATGACATGGATGTGTGTGTGTTGTCTACAAGTGCATGGATTGTGTATTGTCTGCAAATGCATGGATATATATTATATATATATATGTAGTCTGCAAATCCATGGATGTGTGTTGTATGAAATTGCATGAATATGTGTGTAGTCTGCAATGACATGGATGTGTGTATGTTGTCTACAAATGCATGGGTTTGTATTGTCTGCAAATGCATGGATATGTGTTGTCTGCAAATGCATGGATAGGCCTATAGGCCTATGTGAAGTCTGCAAATGCATGGATATGTGTTGTCTGCAAATGCATGGATAGGCCTATATGTGAAGTCTGCAAATGCATGGATATGTGTTGTCTGCAAATGCATGGATATGTGTTGTCTGCAAATGAACGAATATGTATGTGGTGTGCAATGGATGTGTGTTGTCTACAAATACATCGGTGTGTGTTGTCTGCAAATGCATGGATGTGTGTTTCATCTATGTGTTTATCCATATATAAAACGTGTCTCGTTCGCGAATGCGTAATCTCTGAATGCATACGCGTTTGTCGTCTGTAATTGTTTTCACGCATCTTCCATATATGCTTGCGCATGCGAATTATCTTTACATAGTGGGTGAATGCCGTAATTGTGAGTTTGTGTGATGACATCATCTGTGTATGCATGCGTTTCTGCGCCTATTATTTGTGTTTTATCTGTATATGCATTTGTGAATGCTTGCATGTGTTGAATATTTATCAATGGTTGAATGTGTCTTCTGGCTGTATATTATGTTTGAATATCTGTACTACATATACATGTTCTTGCTTACATGTGAATCTGCTGTCTATATATGCATGTCTGTTAGCTATGAGTGTCTGTGCGTGTTGTCTATGTGTATTGTCTGTGAATCCGTGCTTGCAGGTGTTACGAAAACTTGCGTGTATTTTCTATTTTCTACGTATGTATGCATGCGTAATATTATAGCCTATATTTTACATGTGAATATAGGACGGAAGTAATATAATTATGCACACTTTAACAGCTTATGCACTGGGTAAAACACAGAAAAATAATTCTAATACCTTAATAGTCCCAAATGAATACTTTTCTCAGAAAAAAATATTTTTTTCCTAAATGTTAACACTGTTTTACTCGGTAAGTACTATCCGTACGATTCTAATTTTGACACTCATCTTTAGAGAAATCGATAAAGAATGTTTTACCCTTTTGCAGTTGTTCAATAAAACGAACGGTTTTCTTGCAAATTAAATAAAAAGCGTTAACACATATCGTTATTTCCAGCTATTAGGAAGTTTGGCAGCCCTACTGCAGTCACTAAGGAACGGAATGCTGCTATTCAGATGTAAGTTCGTTTGTGTATTCATAGATGAGCCGGCGGTGCGCTGGTATCAAACTACGCAGACCTTGTCTAGTTTTCGAATTAACCTGCACTTAATTCCAAAACTCATGATAAGTTTTAATTTGTTTTAATGTATTATGTTGCCACCTCAGATCTGCAAAGTTTTATCACTTCTACCATGCATGCGTGTGTTATGTATGAATGTATGCAGATGTGTGTTATTTATGCAGGCATATATGTGTGTATTATTTACGTAGCCATGCGTGTAATATTGTATATGGTTATTATCTGTATATGCTAACATGTATTATCTACGTACAGTATGGTGCATGCATGTAGGCCTATTATCTTATATACTTGCATGTATATTTTAGGCTGTTTATGTATGCTTGCATGTATCTATTGTTTTTGTATTTATATAGGCTATGTATTATCTATGTATGATTGAATTATGGATTATCTATGTAGGCATGAGTGTGTGTTATAACATAAATGCGAGTATGTATTGTCTGCGTGGACATGCATAGAATCTACTTTTTGTAGTATGTATGCATGCATGCGTATATGTTTTACATATGTGTTCATATTTAGACTACTGAGTGTATTATTTACTTATGCATGAATGTATAGGCATACTTTATATTTAAGAATGCGTGTATTAGGCATGCGTGTGTATATAGCTATGCGTGTGTGAACTATTTAAATAGGTATTCTTGTGTATTGTCTGTATAGGCATTCTTGTTTTATTATTGATATAGGCCTACGCGTATGTGCAAGATGTAGGTATGCATGTATGCGTGTATTATCTATGAATGCTTGCGTGTGTTTTTTCGTCTATACATGTGTAGGTATGTAAATTTGATATGAGTGCATGAATGCATGTTTATATGAAGTATACATGCATTTATACAGTTAGGGTGCTATGCATAGATATTTCGCTAACCCGCGCTATCTACAAGTGATTACTTGTACAGGATTCATATCATATCATATCATATCATATCATATCATATCATATCATATCATATCATATCATATCATATCATATCATATATCATATCATATCATATCATATCATATCATATATCGTACCATATCATATCATATCATATCATATCATATCATATCATATCATATCATATCATATCATATCATATCATATCATATCATATCGCTAACACTGGTTTATGAATACGAAAAACGTTAGTTCGCTGATCATCCACCGGAAGCCCGCGCTAAGAATCCCTATGAATATGGCCCATAGTGTTTTCTTTTATATATGAATTCATGTAATTATTTACTTCCACTGCAAATGACAGGGAGCAAAAGAGTCTATTTTCTGAAAGAAAAAAGTATATATCGTCGTTGTTCCTGCAATAACTTCTATGTGCAAAACATAAAAATTTGCAGTAGGAAGAAAAAACACATTTGTTCATTCTATGGCAGCCATTCATAAGAGCCAGTAAATTCTTATATTTTCGAAATAAAAAATATAATAAAATTACATATAAGAGATTTTATTATTTGCTGTATCACTATTTAAGTTATTTAATAGAGCAAAAATCTGAAAATCGATAAATATGTCACACACACACACACACACACACACACATATATATAACTTATTTATTTGGTTATTTAACGACGCTGTATCAACTACGAGGTTATTTAGCGTCAATGGAATTGATGATAGTGAGATGATATTTGGCGAGATGAGGCCGAGGATTCGCCATAGGTTTCCTGAAATTTACCTTACGATTGGGAAAAACCTCGGAAAAAACCCAACCAGGTAATCGGCCCAAGCGGGAATCGAGTCCGCACCCAAGCGCAACTCCGGATCGATACGCAAGCGCCTTAGCCGACAGAGCTACGCGGTGGCGTGTATATATATATATATACATACATACATACATACACTGCATGGAGGATATTATATCTGACGTTTCGGCAATTTTTGCATTTCGCTAAGAGGAATTAAACAATTAATTTTGTTTTCTTCTTTCTTTTTGTCCTTCCGTTCATTCTTCCTGCTGCTTCTCTCGCAGCGGAAGTTCCCTGCAAGATGAAAGTAATCTCATGTGTGTAAACAAAGTGGCAGTCTATTTAGAAATCGATGCATTTCGAGGAATAGAGGTGTGTATTCAGGGAATGTATATTTGTATACATGTTTTTATCTGGAGTTTACTTCTGTACTCCGTAACAATTCTGTTCAAAGTCCGTGTTCTAGCCGTATATATTTTCTTGTACAATATCACCTTTCTTCTGCCTTTTCCTACGATATTTTCAATGATTATGAGGCCAGTGGGTATTTCTTCAGATGAGACATGATATCCCTATGTGCGTATACACATAGTAGAGGTCTGCACGGACGAAAAATTTTGAAGTTAGTCCCGGTCCTATTTCATCTGAATCTGAATTTGAGATTCATATTAGAAGTAGACTTTGGGATTTCCATGGTGTCCTGGAACTTGACATTTTCTATTGTCCACATTTTGTATAGCCTTTAGAGATCTACTATCATACCAACTCAAATTTCGTTTTCCTCGTCTTTGTCTTCCTGTAGGTCTCGAATTGATTACTCTTTTGGAAAGTCTGTCATTTCTCATTCTCTGTACCGGTACATGTCTAGGCCACACTAGGAACTGCTTAGTAGTGATGGAACGGGAATACTGGAGACATTCTCCAGGTACAGTGACGCCTCAATTGTAGGCAGTTTGATTTTAGGTGGCTCAGTTCTAGTATGGAACATATCGACTCAGAGTTCTGCCACCTTACAGGGTCTGCAAAAACAATGTTGTCATTGTATGTCGTAATTTTACTGACAGAGAATCGAGGCAATTTCGTAAATTAGATCGCAATAACGTAACAAATAGGTATATTTTAAGAGTATTGAATTTATTGCAGTTGAATTTAAACATCTGATAAGTAAACGGACAATTACTAAAACAAGGAAAAATTTTAAACTTTTGTAACATCTTTTTCATGGAAGAACTCTGCACTCTAGAGCAGTGTTCCGCAAACTTTTTCTACTCACGGCACACCCTAGACAGGCCTAGACTCAACACGGTACACCAAAATGTTGTTTTTACTAGGTTATTTTACGACGCTTTATCAACAGCTTAGGTTATTTAGCGTCTGACTGAGATGAAGGCGATAATGCCGGTGAAATGAGTCGGGGGTCCAGCACCGAAAGTTACCCAGCATTTGCTCGTATTGGGTTGAGGGAAAACCCCAGAAAAAACCCCAACCAGGTAACTTGCCCGACCGGGAATCGAACTCGGGCCACCTGGTTTCGCGGCCAGACGAGCTAACCGTTACTCCACAGGTGTGGACACTAAAATGTTAATCCCCTCAAAAATATATCATGTGACTCTCGTAATATAATTACGTAATGTAATAAAATTTACTATTATTATTATTATTATTATTATTATTATTATTATTATTATTATTATTATTATTATTATTATAAAACAAAAATCGATTCTTGCATTTATTACCAGTTTATGAACTTTAATTCACTGTAGAAAATACACATTTCTGTTGCTAATATTAAAGTAAATAACTCTACTCATACTTTCAAAGTGATATGCCTACTTGGGCCTGCTAATTGCACACAGGTGGCTGATCCGCGGTAGAATCGTTGACAGTGCAAGCCTAATTTCTTCATCGATGGATTTGAGTCTTTCCATCTTTAATGTTTTAATTTCAGTTAACATTGAGAAGCCCAGTTCACACATATATTATGTAGTTGAAAATGGTAATAACATATTTTCTCTCATCTCAGAGATAGCCGGATGTTCACTCCTTATTGACAACCAAAACGTTTCCAAAGGACTTCTAGAATTTCTAATTTTAATGTTCTTATGTAGGAGGAGTGTAGTGTGCTCTGATCCCATTTTGTGACACAAAACAGAAACAAGCAGCATATTTAGGGACCGCGATTTGATGATGTTCACGACTTTTACTACTTCGTCTATCACAATTTTCAGAGGAGATGGCAAAACAGTGACTTCGCGGTGAATGAGACAATGATCGCCCTATGTTAGGATATAGGCCTACTTCACGTACTTTAGCCATGAATTCTTTCACTCGGCCTGTCATAGAAGCGGCTTCACCTCTAAAACACGAAAGCAAACCTCCCATGTTAATTCATACGGACCACATATTCATTAGTTGTACGAAACATTTCTTCACCTGTTGCTCGTTAGGGCAATTTGCATAAAAAAATTGCAATTACATCCCCATCCATGTACCGAATGTAGGAAAGAAGTTGTGCATGACCACTGATATCGGTGGATTCGTCGATCTCAAGTAAGAAATTCTGACTGCTCTTTATTTTATCCTTCATAATGTCTTGGATGTCATTGGTCATGTTACTAACTGGGCGGTTAATTGTGTCAGCAGAGAGAGGAATTTAATTTTAATTAATTTTATTAATTTCTTACAATAATAGGTAAAAGTTCGCGTCACACCTTTCAGCTTGTGGAGGCACACCATGTGCCGCGGCACACCGGTTGCGGAACACTGCTCTAGAGAATTAAGAAAATACTAAGAGTTTGTACACGGATATGACATCCTGTTTTGTGTAGTCCAAACATACATCTCGATATAAAGAAACTTCTGTATCACTCTTTATTTGAGAGTATCACACTGTATGGTGCAGAATTGTGGGAGATGACCAAAGCGCAAGAAAAACGTATGAAGGCGGCAGAGTTAAACTTCTGGAGGAAATGTATTAGAAAGACTGTTTTTGATCGGGTGAGAACAGAGGACATTCGAATGGCTGTGAGTAGGAATATTACCATCATGGTTCGGATAGAAGAGAAACGTCTAACCTGGTATGGACACGTCCAGAGAATGGAAGGTCATAGGCTACCGCGGCAAATTCTTCAATGGATCCCCGGGCGAAGAAAAAAACGAGTACGTCCTGGCAGAACCTGGATGAATGGAATGAGATCGGCAATGATATCCAGAGGTCTAACTGATGAAGACTGGCAAGACAGGGACCTCTGGCGGCGTAGATTAACATAGGAAGATATCTAGCTGCAGGCAACCCTGAAGAGAGACGCCTGATGAACTGAACTGAATGAATAAAGTAAAGTTAATTATTGTTTGTGCCACTGCATAAAATATAATTCCTTTATACGCTATCTGCTAAAAAGTAATTGGGCACCCAGGATTTTTCGTGCTAGATGTCATTTTTCGGCGGCTACTATGCAGTGGTATGCAGACAATAATGTTCACCGGTTGGACTGGCCTGCATAGAGTCCTGGCCTCAATCCCATTGAGCACCTTTGGGCCGAATTGGACCGGCGATTGAGGTTTCGGGAAATGCGGCCAACTTCCACTGTCCAACTGAGTGCCATATTGCAAGAGGAATGGCGACGCATTCCAGTGGATATCCTACACAAACTAGTGGAGAACATGCCTGACAGGGTGGCTGCTGTTATAGCAACAAGAGGTGGTACCACGAGGTTCTAAAGGGGCAAAAACAGTGCCCAATTACTTTTTGGTAGATAGTGTATATTACAGTGCATACTGATCCTTTGGAGAGAACAAAGAAAGAGCTTAATCTGTTCATTGTTTATAGTTTCTCTCTTTACTTTTTTTATATTTTCAAGAACTGAACTGGAAATAGTATCAAAATCACTGTTGCCAGTAATACTCCTTTTCTACTTTACTAACTTACTCTCTGGTATGGACAGTTCTATTGCTAAACTTGCCACACTTTCACTTTTCTTTAGTCTCTCTATCACAGCGAACTTAATTTTCGAGTACGAATTTCTTTTTTCTTTTAAGCGTGGTTGCGCTCAGTACGAAACACCTGACTACTACCAAGAGACAACTGTACACGAATACCTCACCTTCGTTCACTCTTTCCCCACCCCGTACTGCCTTATAAGGAAAAGATAAACAAGACATTTTTCCTGCCTAAAATTGAGGTTCCAGTATATATTACTAAGACAGAAATAATAGTAAGAGAATTTATTTAAGTGGAATACTTAACAAATTTTGATGAATATATTATAGTAGTTTTTATTATTAATAATTATTTTGTTTTACGACGCTTTATCAACTGCAATGGTTATGTGGCGTCTGAGTGAGATGAAGGTGATAATGTCCAGCGTCGAAAGTTACGCAGCATTTGCTGTTAATGGGTTGAGGGAAAACCCCGGAAAAACTCAACCAGGTAACTTTTTCCAACTAAGATTTGAACTCGGGCACGCTCGTTTCACGGTCAGATATTGCAGTTGTTGATGAGTCAGATATTGAAAATGAAATCGTTTTAGGTATATTGTTTTAGCACCACTTTTAATTTTTTATTGGTATATGAGACATATAGACTATATAATGTAAATATAGATAATTAATGACGACACAAATATTTTGTGTAGTTAACTGTAACGTACAGCCCTTTATATAAAGAATCTCACTGAACGGTATCCACTATTGAAAATTAGTAATTGAAACTTGATTAAATTCTTGTACTTTGTCAAAGATTAGATATTATTAATCTTGGTTATATATAATCAAGGAACGAACTTTCCCCTAAAGAGAAAAAGTGTCAAATACTTCTGTATTTTCCTTCAAAGGAATGACAAAATTTCCCCAACAAACATCAATTTCCCTTAAGGAAGGAGACAGGTGAAATTTTGGTAATTTTCAGTCAGAAATCGCATTTTCGTTTTCTTGTGAGATATATGAATCAGCAATATCTTATTTTACGTTGAGGAAGTTTCGCTCGAAAGCATAAAAAATTACGCAATATATAAATGACTGCACCCTTGAATTTTAATTCCATGCAAATTTTAGAAGCTGTTTTCTCACACTTTTATTTTCAGCACATTTCCTCAGGTTCGAAGTGTAAAAGCTCTTACAATTCTGATGCTAGAAACATGAAATTTTTACTGCATGTTCTACACACTATGGTTAACAAAATAGCGTATGGGTTAAATGAGTACTTTTTGAAATAAAAATACATTATTTATAGTGGCAATGGAAAATTTCTATTTTTAGATATGCAGTAGTTATAAACAATGTTTCTCCGTTTTGTATTAAACATATAGGAAAACTAATCCATGATGTTTTTATAAATATGTCATTGGTCGTGCAGAAAAAAAAAATTCAGACAATTTTATTGAAAAATTGAGCGATACATTTAATTTTGAAATATGCACATTTTTCATTATATTTTTGGTAATAACTCAGAAACTAATTTATTCACAGAAATGAAACTTCACCACATCATTATCTGTCACACCGTGATTATGTGTTCAAAAATCAAAGACGTAAGCTTGAAAAATGTAGAAAATATGAATTTCACTCTTCATCCTCCTTAACATCGCTGAGTACATATTCATGGTCGTTGTGATTATTATTATTATTATTATTATTATTATTATTATTATTATTATTATTATTATTTTTACAGGATGTGAATCCGGGAACATGTGTCCAAGGACAAAACTAAATATAGAACAAGTTAGAATAACAAGTAAGAATTTGGACTTACGTAAGAACGTGGTAAACATATAAGTCTACAGCAGCCAAGTTCAACCGTAACTCGTACATATATTAGTGGCATTTGAGCTGTGAGCACTCCCACCTCCTTCACTTGAGGGGAAAGAACTTGCCAGCTGTCCGTCCCTTAATATGACATTCACATTTACATTCGCAGTGGCTGCGGCCTTGTGAGTTATTGTAATTTTCAATGGCTTATCCAAAGATGTCCAGAATTTTATTTGACGAATCATGGGAATTGCAATATTTTTGTGTCTAAGAGAATAACAAAGTAAAGTGTCTCATTTGTTGTAAATATGCAGTGAGGCTCCACATAATGCTGACATTTTACTGACCGACCTCTCCAGCGACAACAAAACGAAACTTCAACGTCCTCATAATTTGTGTGTACGTTTTGTAAGCAGTGTCCGTAAATATGATCATATTACCCCATCCCTGGAAACAATAGGTTGGCTTAAACTAGATAAGAAAAGCAATTTACATTCACTTCTCTTTCTCTTCGAAATCTTGATCTCTTCTATTCCTTCGTACCTGTCGTTTCGCTTCACTTACCTTTCTTCCCACCATAATCTGAACACAAGCTCTCGTCATGAAACAATACTAACAATATCATCCCATCGCACCTCCTCATACTCATCCTCTTTCACAATAGCCCTGCCAAGACTCTGGAATTCGCTACCTGCTAGCAACAGGGACTGTCGAAATACAATTGAATTCAAACGCAAACTTCCTAGGCACTTGGTCAGTAATTGATTTCTTGTAAATAGTTTCTTAATCTATCACAAAATATTTCAATATCCAGTAATTTCATCACTATACAATTTTGTTATTGTAGGTTTACTTTGTACTTCAGTAAATATAAAATATTCTTTGTTTTTATATGATAAATTATCTAGCTTTAATTAGTCAGGTAATCTTTCGTACTTTGATTTCTATTGTAATTGTAATTGTAAAACTAATACTAATTGTAATTTTATTCTTCATATTATAGTTGGAATCTCCTGGTAGAGGAGCAGAGAAGGCCTGACGGCCTTATCTCTACCAGGTTAAATAAATAAATACTAATACTAATAATCTCCAAATGGAACTACTTGAATTACAGAATTCTAATATAATTAAATATCCTAACAAAGAAGGCTGGGAAGTATTTAAATCACTGTCCTGTGATAGATTTCCACGGTTGCGTGTGTTTGCAACACCTGTAATGACAATCTTCGGATCTACATACATTTGCGAGCAACACCTTTTCTAAAATGAATTACATTAGAAGCTAGTATCGAAATAGGATACGCGACGATCACTTGGTATCTCTTCTAAGACTTTCTACATCATCATTTGTGCCAAATATAGGTAAACGTGTTAAAATAATATTTACCAGTAAAGTCACTAAGGTTAAGACAGAAGTTTTATATGATATTCTTATTGAATTTGGTATTCCCAAGAAACTAGTTCGATTAATTAAAATGTGTCTCATTCCCAAGAAACTAGTTCGATTAATTAAAATGTGTCTCAGTGAAACGTACAGCAGAGTCCATATAGGTAAATTTCTGTCAGATGCGTTTCCAATTAACTGTGGGCTAAAGTAAGGAGATGCACTATCACCTTTACTTTTTAATTTAGCTTCAGAGTATGCCATTAGGAAAGTCCAGGATAACAGAGAGGGTTTGGAATTGAACGGGTTACATCAGCTGCTTGTCTATGCGGATGACATGAATATGTTAGGAGAAAATCCACAAACGATTAGAGAAAATACGGGAATTTTACTTGAAGCAAATAAAGAAATAGGTTTGGAAGTAAATCCCGAAAAGAAAAAGTATATGATCATGTCTCGTGACGAGAATATTGTACGAAATGGAAATATAAAAATTGGATATTTCTGTGGTGTTCGGGTAAAGGGGTATAAGTCTTTTTTTGTGCAGATGGAATTTTGTTCCCCAGATGAACACACAAGTTAAATTATACAAGTGGGTCTGCAAAAATCAAAGAATACTAGCAGTTGATTTGTTTTATTTGTGTAGAAAATTATTTTTAATAAGGATTCCAAGTTTAATTTTCATTTATCTCCGAACTCATTTTTATGACTTATCTCCCTTTACCCAAACACTACAGATTTATCCTTTGAAGAGGTGGAAAAATTCAAATATCTGGGAGCAACAGTAACAAATATAAATGATACTAGGGAGGAAATTAAACACAGAATAAATATGGGAAATGCCTGTTATTATTCGGTTGAGAAACTTTTATCATCCAGTCTGTTGTCAAAAAATCTAAAAGTTAGAATTTATAAAACAGTTATATTACCGGTTGTGCTTTATGGTTGTGAAACTTGGACTTTCACTTTGAGAGAGGAACATAGGTTAAGGGTGTTTGAGAATAAGGTGCTTAGGAAAATATTTGGGGCTAAGAGGGATGAAGTTACAGGGGAATGGAGAAAGTTACACAACACAACTGCACGCTTTGTATTCTTCACCTGACATAATTAGGAACATTAAATCCAGACGTTTGAGATGGGCAGGACATGTAGCACGTATGGTCGAATTCAGAAATGCATATAGAGTGTTAGTTGGGAGGCCTGAGGGAAAAAGACCTTTGGGGAGGCCGAGACGTAGATGGGAAGATAATATAAAAATGGATTTGAGGGAGGTGGGATATGTTGATAGAGACTGGATTAATTTTGTTCAGGATAGGGACCAATGGCGGGCTTATGTGAGGGCGGCAATGAACCTCCGGGTTCCTTAAAAGCCAGTAAGTAAAGTCACTGAGAGAAATTGGAAGTACGTCACGAAATCTACAATGTTCAACGCTCATATTGATATATTTGCATTAAATTGCATTAAAGAATATTATAGTGCATTCAAGCCGCCCGCTACTAAAACTCAGCAGACATAGCCCAGGTTTGTAAACACAGAGTACCCGATCACAACAGAACATGCAGCTGGTGGAAAGAGGTAAGCCCACCCTCCCCTCTTCAAGTTGCGGTTGCGCCTCCCTACAGTATAGGCTTGTAGGCTTTAAGACAGACATTCTACAGGGACATCATTTTATTTTTACTTCAATTTTTATTGTACCTGAGTTTTTGAATGTACTTCACTTCCACCCCTTCTACTAGGGAAGTTCCACCAAAGGCCGCATAATAAAGACATATACACTAGCAGACGCTACGGTCACAGTATACAGTCCAGATTGAGTATAATACTTTCCAGAAATATGGTCGTACTTTCCAGTGAATAAAGTGCATTCATTATTGAATCATATTTTCGCACAGGTACTGTATCCGTTGGTTACGTCGTTTCCCCTGTTTCCAACATCCGTTTTACTGCCCCTCTTTAAAGGCTAGTGGCTGGGCTGTCTTAGCTCTTTTCTGAAAACATTTGCTGTCAGGAATTGGACGTCTACCTAATATTATACAACTGTTTAAAATGATTTAAATAAAAGGGCCTCGTTAAGTAACTGTCACGTGATTTCCCCCTTTCTACGACCCTGCGACATAACTACTTGGACGGACAGTAGACAGCAATCTGAGTAAATTTATCTGTGCGAAACGGATAGAAGTGAAGTTATTACAATACGTAAGTAAGGTACTCTGTTATAGAGTAGGTATAGAATTATTATTTCAACAGGCACAGAATTATGGCCCCCCATATCGACTGATGCTTTTCATTATTTCTTTTGGGGTAAAACAATTGTGTTTGTTAAACATCCTACAACAATAGAAGAATTCAAGAATTACATTCCGGAAACAATACATTCAATTTCAGAAGATATGCTTAAAAACGTTTTCGATAATATGCACACAAAATTACTGAAGCCCGTATAGAAATGAACGGCCATCATTTTCAATAATTTGTTTCAATTCCAGATTTTGATTATTTTTCAATTTAAATGCACTCTCCATATTGCAGGCAGTATATTATACATTGCATAATGAACACGTCCGTCTGGATAGTTCAGTTAATAAGTAAAAACACTTATTGTTAATATTGTACTGTGCTTTGAGTAAATAAAACCTAACGAACATTATCAAACTGAAAATCGTAATAGTTCCTAGTTTACGTAAATGGATGCACTACTTTTCTTCCCTTCTATACCTAGTAAAGTGATTTGTTTGTATTTTACTCTAGTATCATCGAACTCCGATCGTGGAAGGGATAACATAGTGTTTGCGGTTCTCTACCATTAATCCAAAGGTATAGCCAGGTTAATATTAGAAATGTTAGTAAAAACAAAATGATGACCCGGTCTATATATATATATATATATATATATATATATATATATATGAGCCGTAAGTACTGTAATGTTATTAATTTTAAGGGCTTATTCCTTGAGATATGTTTTTTCTATATTTTGAATAGTTTTCCAGAAAAACGTACATTTTAAAACACAAGCTTTGACGTGTCTGAGCCTTTTGTCCCAAGTACCCTCATTCAGTTTTAATTTCAATTATGAGTTACTTTTGGGAAAACTCTGCAGAACAAACTTGCGACATGGATAGGGTTCCCATTCGTCTCATTTTTCGCAGGACAGTTGTGTTTCTTGGTCAAATGTCCCGGTGTCCCGAATTTATTCCAACGTTCCCTCTTTTTATGTGCCCTTCCTGAAAAATAGACTGTGGATTATAGATTTTATTCAGTTTAAAAATACGTATAACCATGTAGCTAGCACTCTTGTGGCTAGTCCTTGAAATATTGTTGATAAATTTATATTACGATGTTGGAAATACTTAACGGCGATCTATATTTTCCTTCATGTTTACATTGGCAGTATTTTCAGAGATGCATTTTTAAAGTAGTTTATATAATTATGCCATGTTTGTGATTTGATCATGATTTATGCTTAATTTATGAGTATGTAGAGCGTTTTGTGGTGGGGATCACGATGTCTGTTTCAGTAAAGTGCGGTCGTCAGCAATGGATATAATTATTTTGACTTGCTAGTAACATGTTAGTGATAGATATTTCTAACGTTAAGTTTAATTTAGAAATCTTCTCGTATTATGAACAGTAATATAAGGTATATCGAAAGTCAGTTAAAATATTAAATTGCTATAAATGTGATAATATTCGAGATAGGGAAAAAACAAAAACATCGCAGCGTAGGGCAAACAACGGGGTTTACAAAACATTGGGAAGATGTCCGCTGTTCTCTTGTTCAACGTACAGATTTCTGTCTGCGACACCATACACAGCATTTTGCAGATAATGTCTTGGAATATTGACAATTTCTTGCGAGATGGCATCTTTCAGTTGCAGTAGGGTTGTTGGATGTGTCAGAAAAACTCGTTCTTTGAGGTAACCCCACAACCAAAAGTCGGCCGGATTGAAATCTGGGGATCGCGAAGGCCACATTGTTGGAAAGTGCCTACTGATGATACGATCGCCAAACATCTGCGTAGTTAATTGTTTTGCAGGAATAAATATGTGGGGTGGAGCACCATCTTGCATGAAGATTATGTTTTCCATATCGTGATTCCTCAGTCTAGGGATGACGAAGTTCTGTAACATGCTGTAGTAGCGCTTCCCGTTTACTGTAACAGTCTGTCTTATTCCATTATTGTCCACACCTGTGGAGTAACGGTTAGCGCGTCTAGCCGGGAAAACAGATGGGCCGTGTTCGATTCCCGGTCGGAACAAGTTACCTGGTTGAGGTTTTTTCCGGGATTTTTCCTCAACCCAATATGGGCAAATGTTGGGTAATTTTCGTTCCTGGACCCCGGACTCATTTCACCGGCATTATCAGCTTCATCTCATTCAGACGCTAAATAACCTAAGATGTTGATAAAGCGTCGTCTACTAAAAATTAATGGTGGAGTTAATACGCGTAATTGAGGTTCGTTTTCCGACCAAAGCCATCAGTAGGCTTGCATTAAAAAGCACATTAATATTTCCGTTTATAGTGAACCCTCATTTCGGTTATAGTGAACCTAAAACTAGAACATTCCCAAGAAAATGTAATTTTAAAATGGTCAAAATGGTAATTTGGGAAACCCTTTCTCCTATAAACTTCCAAGAATATGTTCAGAACAAAATCTCAAACCTTCTACTCGTTATGTGCATTGAAAGACAAAGGATTTGCTCAGCATCCTGGACAGTTTGAAACATTTTAAAGAGAATAGTGTACGCAGTGAGGGATAAAGGAAGGATTAGTTCTGACACCTTTAAAAGAGGTTATTAGAAGAATAGGAAGAGGATGTGTTTTCTTTTGTAAAAGGGAGTAGAGTGATGACCAAAGGGTAAATACAAGAAGGATTACAGTATAATGGTCCTCAACCGTCCCTCCCGCATCTTTGTAAAAGTGAACCCGGGGAAATTCCAAGGCCGAGTACACAGTAGGCTTACCTCTAGTGGGAAGAGGTGCGAAATCGGTCAGTGCCTACTACCTATATTGTCAGATTAGATTCAAGTTTCGAACTATGAATATTCAGAATGTCAAAGCGTAAAGTGTTTCAGTTGGAAGATAAAGCGAACAGTATTAGGTACTGATATTGAACGTGGTCTGTCCCAAGTGGACATTAATGCTGTATGTATAGCAACGTCAATGGTATAAAAACACACACTTCGGTTTTAGTGAACCTCGCATATAGTGAACGAAATATGCTGGTCCTTTGAGATTCACTATAACCGAAATTGACTGTATTATGTGCAGTCAATTTGTAAGAAAAATTATTCATTCTGTCTATTTTTCGGGAATCAAACACGGTGCCACTGGACTTGTTGCGGACATATTGTGGTTTAAGTCATAATGAAGGACTAATTCGGTTGTAGGTTATGAAAAATGTAATATTTTACCTCCTACGTGAGTGCTGAATGGAGACATGCTGATTCAATTACATGTAACCTCTGGGTATAAATTGAACGATATTTTAGGCTAATAATGCTGAAGATTACATCGTCAGATGTTAATACGAACAATAAATCAATCACGCGCTATCTTGCCAGTGTCTTGTGATGAGCCAGCCACTTGGGCTCGATGATGTAACGCAACTTGTAGCAAGTGGTTAACAAATATGAGGCAGGTGTTTTAGTTATTATTTAAATTTGAGTGGCATTGTAGCGATGTCACGAGCGAGTTCGATTTTGTGTGTATCCTGAAAGTGTTATCTCATGTAGCAGCCAGTCATACGAATCGACCTCCCCCTTCCCCCACCCCCTTCCCCTATAAACTACCCTCGCCTACGCCCTAGGCCCCACAGTCTGGTTATGCCAGTCAACAATCCCTCTTCTCTGTCCGGGTGACGTGCTAGCGGTTGCAACAATTATCACTACATGATAACTGTGCGTTTAGTTAATTGCATGATAAAAGCTAATGAATTACTCAGTACATATCACCATTTTACATTTGTGTCATTATGACTGGTGGAAAAAGTAACGCGCTGCCGTTTTCAATATATATTCGGATCAGATTGTTTGTTTAGCCAAGTACGAAACTGATCATTTCCGTAGCATGGAAAATTGAGTTTGGTATATCAAATAAAATAAAATAAAATATTTGCAAATAATAATACTGTAATATGATTTAAAGTCTGCACCCGAGCACGAGCTTTGCTCCTTGGGGTGTACTAATTTTATGTCATCTTTATGTATGTATATGTATGTATGTATTTATTTACACTGCAAGTGGGCAAGCACCCTGTGGCAGTGGTATACACCAGCGTTTCTCAAACTTTTCTGAAGTGGGGACCACTTTTGTAAGTCAGAACAGTTCCGCGGACCACCTTACTCTTGTTCCCTTCGAAAGCAAATTTATCATTTATGTAGCATATTTTAATATCAATATACGTACATTTTAATTTGGAAATAATTAATTAAAATAATTTAATTCAATTAATTTTATATTAGTATTAACTAATTAAGTTAATGTTAATAGAAGAAAATTTCTTATATTGTCTTCTGCAAAAAGAGAAATAAAAAAAAAATTAATGCAGAAACATGAGCGATTTTGAACAATTAAAGATGCAATTTTGCATGTTCTATTATTGGTGTACGACGTACAGTATGAGACCATTTCAATGTGCAAACTATTAAGAAAGTCATAAATACATGAAACATTTCGGTATTTTGGTCCTGTTATAAATTCGGGTAGATCCTAGCTAGGTTAAAGGCATGGCGCCAGATGTGCAGGGAAAAGATAGCGAGAAACACCACGTTCATAGTGCTTTAAATCCCTCTTTCTTCGCTGAGAGTAGAGTGGGAAGCCGATAGAACGGGTAGGGTAAATAAATTTCATAAAATGTCGGTACTGGAAGAAAAAGTGAAAGGCGATTGCCATGTGTCATTTACAAACTCTGAGAATTTCAGTTATAGTGTAATACGCAATTCGTTTGAATTTTCTTTTTTCTTTTGTCTTTTGTCAAGGACCACAAGGGCAGACCTCGAGGACCACAGGCGGTCCGCGGACCATAGTTTGAGAAACGCTCGTATACACAATATAAACAATACACAATAAAATTACAATACACAATACAATTATATACGCAATACAATAAGAATACCCAATACAATTTAACACAATAATTACAATTAATAATAAAACATAAAATAATCTAATTTTACAATACAGCCTACATATGTATAGGCCCTACATAAGTTTCAATAGTCTTTCACTTTACTCTCATCTCACTCACTGTAGTGGCACTATGACGCATTTCACTGACACTATAACACATTTCACCGACACTATAGAACGCATTTCATTGACGCTATAAATTATCACTGATCGGAACTATTCACTGCACTGTAAAACCATAACTTCACTGACTCACCTCGCTTCACTGATACAACAGTTCAAATAAGATCAATAATTACACCCTTATGCTTACTTATAAACAGAACTACATTTAAGCTAAACATTTCTAGTCTAAGACCTCTTACACGCTATTTTTAAGTAATTTACAATTCAAACCAAGGGAGTACTCGTCAGGCTAAATAAATACATGTCACCTTAAAAATTAAATGTTAAATGTCACCTTAATTTTAATTTGCACTTTATACACAACTTTTTAAGTTATTCTTGAATCTCCTTAAGAAAGGACCGCCCTCAAAGACCGCTGCAGGTAGGTCATTCCAATCACTTATAGTTCTATTTAAAAATGAGAATAGGCCCAATCGAAAGGAAATAAATTATTATTATTATTATTATTATTATTATTATTATTATTATTATTATTATTATTATTATTATATAGTCTCCATGTATTGTGGGTCCCTATCACCACGGCATGGCGCGTCCTCAGGTTGCGGATAGAGGAGACGGCCTCCAGATATGGAGGATAGCTGCGAATATATTGAATAAGCAGTCGCGGACAGCCGATGAGGGGTGGTAATCCAGCTTGGGGGTTGGGCGAAGGGCTAACAACCCATCACCGTAAAAATTAGCTTGTTACGAAACCTTCAAATAAAAAGTAAATCCCGAAAAGACAAAGTATATGATTATGTCTCGTGACGAGAATATTATACGAAATGGAAATATAAAAACTGGACATTTATCCTTTGAAGAGGTGGAAAAATTCAAATACCTGGGAGCAACAGTAACAAATATAAATGATACTCGGGAGGAAATTAAACACAGAATAAATATGGGAAATGCCTGTTATTATTCGGTTGAGAAGCTTTTATTATCCAGTCTGTTGTCAAAAAATCTGAAAGTTAGAATTTATAAAACAGTTATATTACCGGTTGTTCTATATGGTTGTGAAACTTGGACTCTCACGTTGAGAGAGGAACATAGGTTAAGTGTGTTTGAGAATACGGTTCATAGGGAAATATTTGGGTCTAAGAGGGGTGAAGTTACAGGAGAATGGAGAAAGTTACACAACACAGAACTGCACGCGTTGCATTCTTCACCTGACATAATTAGGAACATTAAATCCAGACGTTTGAGATAGGCAGGGCATGTAGCACGTATGGGCGAATCTAGAAATGCATATAGAGTGTTAGTTGGGAGACCGGAGTGAAAAAGACCTTTGGGGAGGCCGAGACGTAGATGGGAAGATAATATTAAAATGGTTTTGAGGGAGGTGGGATATGATGATAGAGACTGGATTAATCTTGCTCAAGATA
Organism: Periplaneta americana; assembly: GCF_040183065.1. Classification (NCBI taxonomy): domain Eukaryota; kingdom Metazoa; phylum Arthropoda; class Insecta; order Blattodea; family Blattidae; genus Periplaneta; species Periplaneta americana. The sequence goes on along the minus strand of NC_091122.1, from coordinate 131,506,538 downwards.
GGGACCAATGGCGAGGGCGGCAATGAACCCTAAAAGCCAGTAAGTAGTAGCAGTAGTAGTAAATTATGACGATGACAATGATATGAATTTACCGGTAGTCTTTCAACGCAAGACTAAAAAATCTGAAAATTAGTGAAATATTGATTGAGGGGTGTACAAAAACCACCGAATATAGGTCTACATAGTATTCTGTTTGTACAAGGATGTTCATAGTGATGGATATTGCTTTATTCCAACGCAGACCTTTGTCTGCGGAACCTGAAACAGTAGACTTGATATTTTGATTTCAGTTATTCACTGGACATGCTGTGTAAAACGCATCCGGCAGTCATATTCGACCTTTGAGTCAGCATCCAAAACGCATTCGCAGTGTTATCGAAACCCAGCTACAGCAACTGTTGAATTTCTTGTCTATCATGTCACATACCTACCTGATAATACCATCCCGGAGGGGGAGGGAGGGTAGTAATTATGCCGAGAGTGCTGCTCTCTATCTGATGAACAATTCTGCCCTTTGGAACGAAATAGTCTGCCATCAAATTTATGACTGTCTTTATTTTTAATGTGTTTATAAGTGAAAAATAGTAATTATTTCAGGGAGTGTGTTATGAACAATTTTTTACATTCTCAGTTACTGAGGGTTTTTTAATTGGTTTTTTTGCGGCGCTCTATCAACTGCGATGGTTATCTATGAACATTTGGGGCCTTAAACATTTTCTTCTTCACGATGACAATGGAGATATAAGACTTTTATGAGTGTCAAGCGATTATTTTGAAAAATAATATCTCGAATGCTAGGCCTTCTCCGGACGTAGAAATTTATAACAATAATAGTAATAATAATAATAATAATAATAATAATAATAATACAAATTTATTTATTTAATCTGGCAGAGCTAAGGCCAGTAGGCCTTCTCTTCCGCCCAGCCAGACTCTAATTCTAATTGAATACAATTGCTTACATAGTTATTACATTAATATCTAGACCATAAAACAACATGAAAGTAAATAATGAATGTTGGATAAGTAATGTTAGTGTGACAATAATATACATTGGTAAGAAATAGTTATAATACTTACTTACTTATTTACTGGCTTTTAAGGAACCCGGAGGTCCATTGCCGCCCTCACATAAGCCCGCCATTGGTCCCTATTCTGAGCTAGATTAATCCATTCTCTGTCATCATATCCCACCTTCCTCAAATCTATTTTAATATTATCTTCCCATCTATGTCTCGGCCTCCCTAAAGGTCTTTTTCCCTCCGGCCTCCCAACTAACACTCTATATGCATTTCTGGATTCGCCCATACGTGCTACATGCCCTGCCCATCTCAAACGTCTGGATTTAATGTTCCTAATTATGTCAGGTGAAGGATACAATGCGTGCAGTTCTGTGTTGTGTAACTTTCTCCATTCTCCTGTAACTTCATCCCTCTTAGCCCCAAATATCTTCCTAAGCACCTTATTCTCAAAGACCTTTAACCTATGTTCCTCTCTCAAAGTGAGAGTCCAAGTTTCACAACCATATAGAACAAACGGTAATATAACTGTTTTATAAATTCTAACTTTCAGATTTTTCGACAGCAGACTGGATGATAAAAGTTTCTCAACCGAATAATAACAGGCATTTCCCATATTAGTTCTGTGTTTAATTTCCTCCCGAGTATCATTTATATTTGTTACTGTTGCTCCCAGATATTTGAATTTTTCCACCTCTTCAAAAGATAAATTTCAAATTTTTATATTTCCATTTCGTACAATATTTTCGTCACGAGACATAATCATATACTTTATCTTTTCGGGATTTACTTCCAAACCTATCTCTTTACTTGCTTCCAGTAAAATTCCCCTGTTTTCCCTAACCGTTTGTGGATTTTCTCCTAACATATTCACGTCATCCGCATAGACAAGCAGCTGATGTAACCCGTTCAATTCCAAACCCTCTCTGTTATCCTGGACTTTCCTAATGGCATACTCTAGAGCAAAGTTAAAAAGTAAAGGTGATAGTGCATCTCCTTGCTTTAGCCCACAGTAAATTGGAAACGCATCTGACAGAAACTGACCTATACGAACTCTGCTGTACGTTTCACTGAGACACATTTTAATTAATCGAACTAGTTTTTTGGGAATACCAAATTCAATAAGAATATCATATAAAACTTCTCTCTTAACCGAGTCATATGCCTTTTTGAAATCTATGAATAACTGATGTACTGTACCCTTATACTCCCATTTTTTCTCCATTATCTGTCGAATACAAAATATCTGGTCAATAGTTGATCTATTACGCCTAAAACCACACTGATGATCCCCAATAATTTCATCTACATATGGAGTTAATCTTCTCAAAAGAATATTGGACAAAATTTTGTACGACGTCAACAAAAGTGATATTCCTCGAAAGTTACTACAGTTAGTCTTGTCCCCCTTCTTAAAGATAGGTACGATTATGGACTCCTTCCATTGTTCTGGTACAATTTCCTTTTCCCAAATAGCAAGTACAAGCTTATAAATTTCGTTAGATAATGCGCTTCCACCTTCTTGTATTAATTCTGCTGGAATTTGATCGATACCTGGAGACTTATAATTTTTCAGATTTTCTATCGCAATTTAGACTTCAGAAAGTATGGGTTCCGGTATAAGAAATAGTTATAATAATAATAATAATAATAATAATAATAATAATAATAATAATAATAATAATAATAATAGTAATATAATAATAATAGTAATAATAATAGTAGTAATAATAATAATAATAATAACAATGAGATAATTTAGATATTTATCTGTGATATAATATATATTATATAATCATTAAACATTGAGAAACCTGAAACAGCTATTATTGTTAACAAGAATTGTTAGAAAAATATTTAGTTAGTCTATTCTTAAATTGGTTTGATGTCTGACAGTCCCTGACATTACTCGGTTGGGAATTCCAAAGCCGAGGAACAGCCACAGTGAAAGAAAATGAATATGAGGATGTTCGGTGGGAGGGAATGGATAATATTGAGGAGTGTTGTGATCGTGTGTCTAGGTTATGATGGGTGGATAAATTTTGAAAATGAGACGCAAGATAGACAGGAATGGAGAAATGCAATATGTGAAAGAGAAGGGAAAGACAGTGGATTTTCCTACGATCTTCTAGACGGAGCCAGGACAACATTTCGAGGGATGGTTTTACGTGATCAGCCCGGCGAATATTGCAGACGAAACGGACGCACATATTATGAACACGTTGTAGTCTCTGCGCCGAAGTAACGCTTGGGTCAGTAAGCAGAATATCACAGTAATCGGAGTGTTTACACTAACATTTTTTTCATGGAAAAGGGTAGAAAATTCTTCAATCGCCTAAACGAATGGATTAATGAGAATATTTTTTTGCAGGTTTCTGCAACTTGAATGTTCCAATTTAAACTTTTATCCGTACGAATACCTAGATTCTTTACTGATTCACTGAACGGAATTTCGGTGCCGTATATTTTAATCGGGGACAAATTTGGTATGGTAATAGTGCTTAACAAACGTGAATGGCCCACAATGATTGACTGTGATTAGGGAGGTTTCTTATTTCAAATGGAACATATAGGGAACAATCGTTGTGAAAATCCATTATCACTTGGATCTTGACTTTGTAAGTCTGATACAAAGTTTGTTTGAAACTACTTTCTCAGTATCGACACTTTTAGGAGTGGGAACGCGACAGTAAGGCAATGATTCATTTGGTTTAAGTGAATCCGATTTTCATTCGGATGGATGACTGGAAGAATGGACGGCACTGTTGATATCCTGCAGAATGTTACTCAATGGGTTCTTTCAGACCTTTATCACGTTTCCTTGGGTAAAAGCTTTTATAGGGAAACGTGAGATAGGCTGAATGCATGCACCGCAATTCCACAGCCAAACAGAACGGATTCTGTTCACAAGAAAACAAGAGTGACCTTTGTTACTTTAATGCAGCATCAAGCGGTGGCGTATCCGGCTATAAGTTCCGGGTTCGATTTCCAGTAAAAATAATTGAATTTATTTATCTTTCGTAAATATAGAGTGTGTTCAAAGAACTTGCGTCACGCTAATTACACGATCTGAGAACATTTCTGTTTGTAAACGTAAATACAATAAAATGTTATGTTACCCTACTATGCATTGCATTATACAGGGACATCATTTTATTTTTACTAATATTTTTAATATTAACCTGGCTATATTAAAGGTCTTTAACCGGAAACATCGCTTGTTCCCCCTTCCAAGACTGGAGTTCGATGATACTGGCGTAATATACAAACAAATCACTTTACTAGGTATAGGAGGGAAGAAAAGTAGTTCATCCATTTATGTAAACTAGGAAATATTGCAATTTTGAGTTTGATAATTTTCATTAGATTTTTGTTTAATCAAAATACAGTACTGTATTAACACTTAGTGTTTTTACTCACGAACTGAACTATCCATTCGGACGTATTCATTATGCAGTATATATTGTACTGTTACAGCACATTAGCGTACAATATAGAGAATGAAGTTAAATTGAAAAATAATCATAATACGGATATTTAAACACATTCTTGAAAATGGTGGCCGTTCATTTCGATACAGGCTTCAGTTCTTTTATGTATATTATCGCACTATTGACTATTGTACCTAATTCCAATTACCAGTTTCGTCCTTCGTACGAGTAACTCATGTCGAAATGATTCTATGCCTACTCTATAAAAGAGTACCTTACGTACTATAAATTCAATCTTCACTTCTGCCCGATCCGAAAAGATAAAATTACTCAGAAATGTTATCTACTGTCCGTTCAAGTGGTTTTGTCGCAGGGTCGTAGAAAGGAGGGGGTAAATCACGTGACAGTTAATTACTTAACGAGGACCTTTTATTTAAGTTATTTTAAACAGTTGTATAATATTATGTAGACGTCCAATTCCTAAAAGAAATTAATGTTTTCAGAAAAGAGCTAAGACAGCCCAGCTACTAGACTTTACAGAGGGGCGAACAGAAGCAGGTGGGGGAAACCGGGATGCGACGTAGGCAAACGGACGACAGTACCTGTGCGAAAATATGATTCAATATTGAAAGCTCTTTCGTCACTGGAAAACGCGAACATATTTCTGGAACGTACTATACTCACTAACTCAGTGCTGCATACGCGGCCTCCGTTCTGTGTTGAGGACGGTTGGACGTTTACTAGTAGAGGGGGTGCGAGTGAAGTACATTCAAAAACTCAGGTACAATAAAAATTGAAGTAAAAATAAAATGATGCCCCTGTAGAACAATACAATACAATACAGTAAAATGTTACACGATGGAACGCAATACGTACATACATACATACATACATACATAGGCCTACATACATACATACATACATACATACATACATACATACATACATACATACAGGATGTTTCCCAGGTGGTGTTACAAACTTTCAGGGATGATGGCGAAGGGCACATGTATCAATTTGAGATAAGGAACCATGGTCCGGAAATGACTAAATCAAATGTTATAAGCAAAAGTAGTTGTGTGAAAATGAAATTGTAATTTGGCACCACGTGCCCTCCTTCCCTTAACTTTTGGAACAGTCGTGGAAAAATGATATGGGCCGGATGTCTCCTACGTGGGTACTTGCTCCGATACAATCTGTGAGTTTGTGTACTGTTGCCATTTTTTTTTTTTTTTTTTTTTTTGACAGGCCAGAGGCCGTTTACCAAAGTTATCTATTTTGTTTTCTGTTTTCGTTTTTCATTTCTTTCCTTGTTTTACTTATACTAATACAAACACAACACCCATGCCCAAGGCGGGACTCGAACCCACAACCCTTCGGACCAAGTGATAGGGACATGCCGTGCCCCTACAGCTTGAGCCATCCGGGCCGGCATCCCATTGGCTCATCCGTATTCGAAAATCAGGTCTGCTTATTCCGCTCTCGTGTAGGCTACTCCTCCATTTCACTAGGACTGATCGACTGGACACTGCAACTTGTACACATACACTGCTGTCTGCAGACGTGCATATCAGGACCGACCATGTCCGTTACACATTACGTTATCTGCATTGCTTTAGTGTAGTTTCCTGTCCCCATCCCTCAGACAGCGCATTGAATGGAATACTGTAAGTAGACAACGTAAACAACGTCAGATGAATACAGTATGTGTAAGATGTACAGATAAATACACATAAATAAGGTGTACAGAGGAATAAAATTATTTTATTTCCACAGAACTATTTTTGCTTGTAACTTCCGACTCGGTCATTTCCGGACCAGGGTTCCTTATCACAAAATTGATACATGTGCCCTTCGCCATCATCCCGGAAAGTTTGTAACACCACCTCGGAAAAACTCTGTACATACATTACATACATATATACATACATACATACATACATACATATATATATACGTACGTACGTTATCTGTCCATGAGCAGGACTATCACTGCAAACCCTGCATTCTCCAATATTTCCAATTTTTGCCTTCCTCTTAGTCTCCGCATATGATCCACATTCTTAATGTCGTCTCTTAGCTGATATCTTCTTCTGCCACGAAACTCTTCTCTCGTTCACCATTCCTTCCAGTGCATCCTTCAGCAGACATTTTCTTCTCGGCCAGTGACCCAACCAGTTCCTTTTCCTCTTCCTGATAAGTTTCAGCATCATTCTTTCTTCACCCACTCTTTCCAACATAGCTTCATTTATTATTTTGTCTTATTATCCATAACCACATTTCAGATGCTTCCATTCGTTTCTCTTCATTTCCTCGTAATGTCCATGTTTCTGGCCAAAACAATGCCACAAAGCATTTCACTAGTCTCTTCCTTAATTCTTTTCCGAGAAGTCCGCAGAATATACTCCTTTTCTATTAAAAGTTTCCTTCGCTATTGCTATCCTTCTTTTAATAACTTCCTGGCAGTAGCTCATGTTACTGCTTGTAGTACACCCCAAATATTTGAAGCTGTCCACTTGTTCTCCTGTCTCTTTTCGAATTCTCAAGTTTACCTTCTTTATTTTTATTTCGATAACCATTGTTTCCGTCTTGTGTGCATTTACTTTCATTTCATACTGCTCACAGCTGTCATTTATCTCCTGTAGCATATCCCTTAGTATCGTCTCGTAATTTATTTATTTTATTTATTTATTTATTTATATTTAATGTCCTGTACAACGGCCAGTGGCCAATTACAGTTCAGCACAAAGAATATAACAAAAACATAATACAAAAATAATTATTACACATAAATACAATTACAATTAATTACAATAATGACGATGAATGGATAAATAATGGATGACTTTAAAATACATAACTAAGAATACTATGAGGCAATGATAATTGAGTATAATGACTAAAAGAATACATAAATGATAAATCTTTGCCAAGAGCAGACTAAGTCTATACATTGAAGGGATCGAATTCGCAGCCATGCATGTTGGCATTTTAATGCATCTGGAGACTGGTGAAAGAAATTTCGAATTTCTAATATAGAAAAGTTTGTGGGCTCTCATATCTTTTGTTGGAATACGTAAGGTAATATTGTTTAAGAAAGAGTCACAGGATATATCGCCTTTGAGGACTTTACAACAGAACAGATAATCTAGCTCATGGCGTCTAGCATATAGATTTTGACAATTAAAATATTCACATTTTCTCTCATAACTGTACCCGGAATTAATGGGCAGAAATCTGAATGAACATAAAGATATAAATTTTCTTTGTATATTTTCTAGCAATAATAATAATAATAATAATAATAATAATAATAATAATAATAATAATAATAGTAGTAGTAGTAGTAGTAGTAATAATAATAATAATAGTGGTATTGATAGCTTTGGCCTATTAATTCGAATTTACTGCGAGGCATAAAGGTAATATTGGAGGGAAGTGTACGTGAATTGTTTACAAATTATTACTACAGTATCGACCACGAACAAAGACGAGCAAACATAGGGGTCATGAGTTCAAATCCCGCCCCAGGGAAGAGTATGTGTACACATTCAGTTGTGCTTTCCTGTGGTGTGAAGGTAGCAATTCTGCTGTGCGCTGAGCAACCATGCGGCAAGACTTAGCAACCATCTTCTCTTTACAACCACTCGATTCTACAACGCATAGTACACACAGCAGTTATATACGAGAATCCTATGGACGATTATTCACTTCACCAACCATTGTCGCCCAAGTTTTCAGCTTCACGTACATCAGACATTGTTTATGAAGATAGCGAATACTATCTCACACCATGGATGTTGTTTTAACCCATATGAAGCATGCCAGAAAGTTTACTTCGTAATTTATTCCATACTATTCCACATCCGAACTTCTATAAAAATCAAATTTGGTTGTAATAAGTTAAGTTGAAAGGACATACTATGTTCAGCAGCGCAGAATTGGTGGACGTCATCTTCATTTCTTCTAACATGTAACCCACTAACATAGAACAAGAAATTTAGAAACGTGTTAATATCTTCAATTTGATTAAATAAATTTATAGCCTATGTGTATGAATTAATCAGCCTATACAGGGAGTTTCATAATCTCTATTACAAACTTGTAGGAGTTGTAGAGGGGATTAAGTAGATAAAGTTTTGATTAGGAACCCATGTCCGGAAATGTATCGTTTCGATGCAAAATTAGTTTGAAGATCGAATCGATTTCACATCTCCCACTTCACTAGAGACAATGAAAATCTTCCTCCGAATCTACAGGATTCTCATAAACAAGATTCTTCATGTGGTCCCAAAGGAAAAAGTCGAGAGGAGTTAAATCTGGCGACCGTGGTGGCCAAGGAGTTGGACCACTTCGACCTGTCCAACTTTCCTCGAATGTTTGGTGGAGATGTTCGCGGATGGCAAGTGAAAAGTGCGCCGGTGCGCCATCATGTTGGAACCACATTTTCTGACGTAGTGCCTGTGGCAAATCTTCACATAACTCTACCAGTACCTCTTGCAGGAAGGTCAAGTACCTGGGACCCTTAGGCGGTACGTGGAACCACTCTTGTAATGCACACTGGCAAGAGCTCATTGTCCCTAATGAAGTGGGAGATGTAAAATCTGTTCGATCTTCAAACTTATTTTGCATCGAAACGATACATTTCCGGACATGGATTCCTAATCAAAACTTTATCTACTTAGTCCCCTCTACAACCCCTAGATGTTTGTAATAGGAATTATGAAACACTCTGTATTATATTTGTATTCTATAACTTCTATAACTTCTGAATATCTGAATATATATGCCTATTCTTTTTCATCAATTGTCATATTATTCTTCTCTATGTTAATATTATATTGTGTCATTTTATTGTAACTGTGAAATTAAATTCTAGATACCAGTTACGTTTAATGAAAAAGAAATTAGCTTCGATTTCGTGACATTTAAAGAAAATAGATTTGCATCAAACCAGTTTTTGATGGTAGGCCTAGGCCTACTCATGCCTTCATTTGCGTAACAATAAGTACATTTTAAACTTGTACCATAGATTCTATACCATCTAGATTCTGTTGATATTATTATTGTTATTATTGTTATCATTATTATTATTATTATTATTATTATTATTATGTTTGTTGAAGCGGCAATATTCGTCACTGCTTAGTACAGGGCTATACACGAGGACCAATGCACCTTACGCACATGCCGGAGGACTACAATAATTATATTGACTCCAATATACAGCCGCAGTGGGATATGGAATGTCTGTCAATCAATCAGCGAACTGGACACTAGCATCGCAGCATTATAGTGGGTCTGGGATTGATTTCCTCCAGTCGTCAGGACTGAAACTACATTAGTTCATTAAACTTGAAAGCTGTGTGGCTTGGACAGTGTATGCCCCACGCATTCGACAAGCGTCGATTTCTATACGTCGACGATGTGTATGCGTGTGTATATAGTACACATGCAATATGAATTATGAAATATAATTACCAGAATGACGGCTTTCTGATAGTAACGTCTCAAACGTAGCTGAATTACCTAGCGGTTTCTCACGCAGAGGAATCTTGGTCTGCTCTTATTAGCAGATATCGTCGCTGAGCCTATAAAATCCGCCATGTGTTTTTTTAAAAGATTTTCCAGGAGAAAGAAAAAAACAGTCACTTTTAATTTCTTTGATTTTCAAAGCTACTTTCGGTATAATTTCATAATTTTTGTTGTAGTGATTGAAATTATACCTAAAGTGGCTTTGAAAATCAAGAGAATTAAAAGTAATAATGCTTTTCTATTTCTTCTACAAAATATTTTTTAAAAACACATCGCGTATTTTGGAGGCGCAGCGACGATGTAATAATCCGGTTCTTTTTCTGAGATCACTTGTCCGGACTCTTGGTTTCGCCCGTAGATTTTATAAGCCATTCCAAGAACCCCAGATATGCCACACACTTCTTGCATAATATAGATTGAATGCTCCCATTATTACTACTACTGCTGATAAACGTTAGTAACATCAATAGAATGGACCAAATTAGGAATAGTAAAACTTGAATGGCTTAATGAGTAGGGAGCGGATTTTTATGTGCTAAAAAATTTAAATATATTTATTTTTTATGTGCTAAAAAGTACGAAAATATTTGCTAAAAACAAAAAAAAATATTTGTTTTAAATATGACAAGAAATACCTTACTTCGCTTGTAAAAAAAATGTTACTACCAACCACACTTGAGTAGTTGGCCGAGAATTGCAGTGAACAACAAAGGTCATCTCCAAATTCTCCATCACAAATGCATGCCGATTATCTCTGAACAACGACTTGCTGTGAAAACGATCTTCCCACATCACAGGACGTCAGAAGTGCATATTTAAAGAGAGGAATGTCACAAAAACAAACACCGTCAATTTCACCTACAGGCACATCCTCCAATACTTGAGCAACTTTACACATTTTTTTATATCCACTGTTTTTCCCAAAGACATTCTGGAATTTGTTCCTTAGTAATTGTGCTTCTGAACCTGTAGTGAGTCTAGTTTAATTTCCACGGCACGCACCTTCCTGTTCCAGACAACAGGTTTTTGGATGTTTCGAGTTTTTTATGGTGTCACACAAAAAGCTTAGATTTGCTAATCTTTTTTCAAACAACCATCTTCCAGTATATCTTGAAGGATATCGATTGACCAAGCCCGATAACAGGGAATCACAACTAGACATATTGCCTTACTTGATGGACATGAGCGAGAGGCGAGAGATTTTTTTAAATTAAACAATGTTCATACCCGAGCTCTTATCTGTTGTGTTTCACAAACAAAGCGTGGAATGAAATCATCTTCAGCAACAATAAACATTCCTAATTATGTGTTGCAAGATCTCTCCTCCTTGTCCATGTTAATTTATTCTCTAGTAATAACATTGATATGCTGCCTAGCAGTTCTCAGAACTTGCGGCGATACTATTACAAAAATGGATCACAGATACACCACACAGCGCTTAGAAACACGAAGCAACCAAGAATTCTTAAAAAGATAACGTACTTCTGAGTGACATAATTGATTTAGTTTTAAAATGTTTAAAAGTTCTTGTAAAAAATTATTTAAAGTAAAAAAACTCCAATAGAATTCCTGAAAATATGTATTTACATAATATTTTGCGAAAATATGTGTTTTTATGTCAAATAAAATTCGGGTTTTAAACTTGAAACTTCATGTTCGGAAATTTTAACTTTGTTAATTGTGTTTTATCACACGCAAAAATAATATTTAATTACATAGAAATCCGCTCCTTATTAATGAGTGTGAAGTGATGTTAATTTAAGTAGTGATTAGAATGGCTGGAAGGACTTAACGTAATTAGAGTTACTAGAAGTATGAACAGAAGCTATAAAGAAAGCGAGATCAGAGAAGGAAATAACATATTGGGGATAATTGTGATCAAGAGTAAGAAAATGACTAAAGTCAAAATAGTATTAGCACCAGAGGAAATATTAGAATATGATACTTTCGGAACAGCAATAAAATAGCAAACAAGATGTAAATTAAGAGCTAGGGTGTGATTTGGATACAGCAATGGGGAGGCTCACCATAAGTAATGATGTTGACAACAAATAAATAAATAAAAATTATTAGGTAGTACTGCTGATACTATTAAGTCTGTTACTATTTCTGTTACTACTACTGCTACTATTATTTTACAACTGATACTATCTCTTCTACGACTTCTGCTAATATTCTTCTGCTGTTATTGTCAATATTACTCCTACAGTTGCTGCTACTATTACTGTTACTACTACTGCTAATATTAGTTACTACTTCTCATATATTTATTCTACTACTGCTGCTACTATTACTGTTACTACCTACTGCTACTATTAGTTACTGCTTCTGATATTTCTTTTAATACAGCAGCTACTCTTCTGCTGCTATTACTGTCACTATTACTTCTGTAGCTGCTGGTACTATTACTGTTACTACTACTACTACTACTACTACTACTACTACTACTACTACTACTACTACCTACTGTTACTATTAGTTACTACTTATGATATTTCTTTTACTACAGCTGCTACTGTTCTGCTGCTATTACTGTCAGTATTACTTCTATAGTTGCTGGTACTATTACTGTTACTACTACTACTACTACTACTACTACCTACTGTTACTATTAGTTACTACTTATGATATTTCTTTTACTACAGCTGCTACTGTTCTGCTGCTATTACTGTCAGTATTACTTCTATAGCTGCTGGTACTATTACTGTTACTGCTACTATTACTACGACTATTACTGTACTGCCTACTTCTACTATTAGTTACTACTTATGATATTTCTTTTACTACAGCTGCTACTGTTCTGCTGCTATTACTGTCAGTATTACTTCTATAGCTGCTGGTACTATTACTGTTACTGCTACTATTACTACGACTATTACTGTACTGCCTACTTCTACTATTAGTTACTACTTATATTTCTTTTACTACAGCTGCTACTGTTCTGCTGCTATTACTGTCACTATTACTTCTATAGCTGCTGGTACTATTACTGTTACTACTACTACTATTACTACAACTATTACTGTACTACCTACTGCTACTATTAGTTGCTACTTATATTTCTTTTACTACAGCTGCTACTGTTCTGCTGCTATTACTGTCACTATTACTTCTATAGCTGCTGGTACTATTACTGTTACTACTACTACTATTACTACAACTATTACTGTTCTGCCTACTGCTACTATTAGTTACAACTTATGATATTTCTTTTACTACAGCTCCTACTGTTCTGCTGCTATTACTGTCAGTATTACTTCTATAGCTGCTGGTACTATTACTGTTACTACTACTGTTGGGATGAGGACAATAATACCACACTTAGCTTCTGTGGAAAATACGGGTCAGTTTTCTATCAAGCCTAGGGACATAAGGAGAAGGATCTCTAAATTGAAAACTCATAAATCAGTAGGACCTGATGGTATAGCCGGAGATGTACTGAAATTGGGAGGAGAAGCCATGATTCCCTATCTAGTGCGTACATTTGAAATATCAATTAACAATGGTACTGTCCCGCGAGATTGGAAAGATGCAATAGTGGTTCCAATTTATAAGTCAGGTCTCGCTCAGATACAAAAAATTACAGACCGGTCAGCCTCACCTCTGTGGTTTGCAAACAGATGGAACACTTGATTTCAGCTTATCTAAGGCAGCATTGGGATTACTCAAATTGGTTACATAACTGTCAGCATGGATTTCGGGGGGGCTATTCATGTGAGAGTCAATTAGTAACTGTATGTCAGGATTTAGAAGACGGAATAGATTCCAGTAGCCAAGTAGATGCAGTGATTATTGACTTTTCACGCGCATTCGATGTAGTCCCACACGATATATTGTTGGTTAAACTACAATCAACGGGGATTGACTTCAGAGTACTCCAGTGGATCAAGGAGTTTTTATCTTGTCGCACTCAGAGAGTACGGGTAGGGGAGGAATTATCGAACCCAATTGAAATTACTTCCGTCGTCCCACAGGGGAGTGTCTTGGGGCCTCTTCTATTCCTGGCTTTTGTAAATGATCTACCAGTTAATATCTTGTCTAGGGTTCGCTTATTCGCGGATGATTGTATGGTATACAGGGAAATAAAAAGTTACGAAGATACTACTCTTCTTCAGACTGACCTAAATAGAATAAACGATTGGGCAATAGCCAACAAAATGAAAATAAATTCTCTAAAGAGCAAATCCATCAACTTTACAAGGAAAAGAAATAAAATAGTCGCATCGTATACGTTAGGGGGTGAAACCATTCCGGAAGTTAACAAATGTAAATACCTCGGAATAACGTTTAGCAGCGATCTCGGCTGGGGGGAACACGTTACGGACACTGCGGGAAAAGCATGGAGAGCGTTACACTTTGTGATGAGGGTACTAAGAAAAGGGTCTGATAAATCCAAAGAGGTTGCATATAAATCACCAGTACGTCCAGTAATGGAATATGATGCTGCATGTTGGGATCCTTACAGATTATAACATATTAAGACACTGGAAAAGATTAAAAAACGGCTCTCAAGTATTGTCGGAAAAATTCACCATTAAAATGGGACACACTCACGGACAGGAGAACGCGAATTCGATTATGCGCACTGTTCAAAACATACAGAGGTGAGCCTGCCTGGAGAGAAATAAAAAATAGGTTGCAACCGCCAAATTACTCTTCAAAGAACGACCACTCATATAAATTGAGGGAAAGAAGACAGAGGACGGACAATGGAAAGTTTTCTTTTCTCAATCGTACTATCAGGGACTGGAATGCTTTACCTGCAGACTTACTAAAGGCTTTACCAACAACCAAAAACTTATTTAAAAATAGGCTTAAGGACTTTACTAATAGAAGATAATATTACACAATATGTAAAGGATGTAAATGATATTTTCTTATTGAAGTGTTGTATCAGTGAAGAATTATGTTGTGTCAGTGAAGTGTGTTGTGTCAGTGAAACGTGTTCCTGTCAGGGAAGCTTTATAGTTTATAGTGGCAGTGCAAAGTATTTGAACTGTGAAATGTTTTTGAAGTGTTAGTGAAATCAGGATAGAATCAGTGAAATGTGTCGTAGTTCCAGTGCAGTGAGTGAGTTGACAGCGAAATGAGTGTAATGTGGAAAGGTACTTGTGCAGATATGAACATATCATACTCGTGGGTTTTAGTTCGAACTTAGATTTAAGATACAAATTAGATTTATTTTAAATGTTATTTTAAGTGATAGTGCTTCATTTAATTTAGGATATTCCCTATTATTATTATTATTACTATTATTATTATTATTATTATTATTATTATAAATTATTGTTAGTATTTATTATTGGTATTATTATTAAGTGTATTTTTAATTAACAAGTTTATTATTGTCATTATTGAGTGTAATTAGTTACCACTGCCACCGGACATATACCCATTGCAGTGTGAATAAATACACATACTATTACTACAACTATTACTGTACTGCCTACTGCTACAATTAGTTACTACTTCTGATATTTCTTCTACAGCTGCTACTATTCTGCTGCTATTACTGTCACCGTTACTTCTATAGCTGCTGCTACTATTACTGTTACTACTACTACTACTACCTACTGCTACTATTATTTACTACTTCTGATATTTCTTTTACTACAGCTGCTACTGTTCTGCTGCTATTACTGTCAGTATTACTTCTATAGCTGCTGGTACTATTACTGTTACTACTACTACTACTACTACAACTATTACTGTACTGCCTACTGCTACTATTAGTTACTACTTCTGATATTTCTTCTATAGCTGCTACTATTCTGCTGCTATTACTGTCACCGTTACTTCTATAGCTGCTGCTACTATTACTGTTACTACTACTACTACTATTACTACCTACTGCTACTATTATTTACTACTTCTGATATTTCTTCTACTACAGAGCTGCTACTATTGTGCTGCTATTACTCTCACTATTACTTCTATACCTTCTGCTACTATTACTGTTACTACTACTACTACTATTACTGTTACTACTACTACTACTACTACTACTATTACTGTTACTACCTATTGCTACTATTAGTTACTACTTCTAATATTTATTCTACTACTGCTGCTACTATTTTTCTGCTATTACTGTCACTATTACTTCTATAGCTGCTGCTATTATTACTGTTACTACTACTACTACTATTACTACCTACTGCTACTATTAGTTACTACTTCTGATATTTCTTCTACTACTGCTGCTACTATTCTTCTGCTATTACTATCACTATTACTTCTATAGTTGCTGGTACTATTACTGTTACTACTATTACCATTACTACTACTATTACTGTTACCACTACTGTTACTATTACTGTTACTACTGCTACTATTAGTTATTACTTCAGATACTATTTCTTCTACTACTGCTGCTAATCTGCTGCTATTACTGTTTTGATTACTCCTATAGCTGCTGCTAATATTACTTTTACTATTATTGCTACTTTTACTGTCACTACTTCAGATATTTATTCTACTACTGTCACTATTACTATTATTTGGTAGTACTGCTGATACTATTAAGTCTACTGTTACTACTCTATTTCTGTTACTACTGCTGCTACTATTATTTTACACAGATACTATCACTTCTACTACTGCTGCTGCTAATATTCTGCTGCTATTACTGTCACTATTACTCCTACAGCTGCTGTTGTTATTACTGTGACTAGTACTGTTACTATTATTATTACTGCTACTGTTATTATTAATGTTACTACAGTATTACTGCTATTACTAATTAGTACTTCTGATATTATTTATTTATTACTGCTGCTGCTATTCTGATGCTATTACTATCACTATTATTCCTATAGCTGCTGTTACTATTAGTGTTACTAGAGCTGTTACTATTATTGTTACTACTACTACCGTCACTACTGCTACTATTACTGTTACTAATACTGTTACTGTTAGTGTTAGTACTGGTATTATTACTGTGACTGCAACTGCTACAACTATTACTGTTACAATTACAGACTACTAGTATTTCTGCCACTACAGACTGCAGCTTCTGATTCCTCTATTTCTGCCTCTGCTGCTACTACTGCAGTTCTTTAAAAGGTTTTCATTCCTTGTGGCATACTTTGAAACTTTGAATCCTAGAATAGATAGAAATTTTCCTGATGATCTGAAAATCAAATCCATATCACTATGAGGAGGAATTTTGACCTATGATTAGTATCATTTATATTTTGGATCCCTATGTTAGGGAACTGAAAGAGAAAGGAGTTCGTAGCATGTTCATTATATAATTGTAGGGCTATATTAAGATCTCTCTGCGTTAACAAATTTTGTTACTATGGAGTGTCCCGCGTAAAAAGTGGGCGGCACATAATCATATGTGAAGAAGTAAGTCAGGCGTGCCCGCTCAGGTTTGTATGTAAATTGGAGACTATGGCCCATGTTTAATAGCATGAAAACAGGATTCATAAATCGAATTCAGGGAGGAAATGAGATAAGCCGATGGCTCTTCCTTGCATGAGTGCACCTAAAAATAAGGACGTTTTGTGGAAATAGATTTATTATATACCCGCAAACGATGTTATTTCCATATTGAATAGCTTAATGTTTTTACTGTTGTGTCTGTTGTGCGAATAAATAAACTGTTTTGTATTTATGTTGTATGGATTGAATTTTTCTCTGTCTCTCTTTTTCTCTCAGTTCAAATAAAGCGAACACTGAACCATATTACAAATACATTACAGAAATACCCATTCGCTGAGCGGCCAGTTCGGGATTGAGTCTCAACTCATATTATGGAACTCCATCGTTCGGCCCTTGACGAATTCCGTCCTCATAGTTGTTTATTTTGTATTTGTTTGTTACTTCCTCATTAGTCGAGAGATAAGAGAAAAGTATTGTGATGTAAAAAAAAATATATATTTTTTTTTGAGCTGTTCACGTAGATACAAATTTTCAACAACTCAGATATCGAAAAATAGTTTCATTTATACAGTCTGCCTGTCTCTTTCTATCTGCGTAAGCGTTTCCTTCTTCTAAACTATTGAACAGATTGCGTTCATTTTGACATTGAATGTAATACGATTAGTAAAAAGTGAATGGGTTTTGTCTAAATTAAGAAACGCACAATAGCGATCCGCTTCAATATACAGAGTGTTTCCAAGGTGGCGTTACAAACTTTCAGGGATGATGGCGAAGGGTACATGTATCAATTTGAGATAAGGAACCATGGTCCGGAAATGACTGAGTCGAAAGTTATAAGCAAAAATAGTTGTGCGGAAATGGAATTGTACTTTGGTACCACGTGCCCTCCTTCCCTTAACTTTTGGAACAGTCGTGGAAAAATGGTATGAGCCGGATGTCTCCTACGTGGGTACTTGTTTCCGATACAATCTGTGAGTTTGTCTACTCTTCCCATTGGCTCATCCGTATTCGAAAATCAGGTCTGCTTATTCCGCTCTCGTGTACTCCTCCATTTCACTAGGACTGATCGACTAGACACTGCAACTTGTACACATACACTGCTGTCCACAGACGTGCATATCAGGACCGACCATGTCCGTTACACATTACACTATCTGCATTGCTTTACTGCAGCTTCCTGTCACCATCCCTCAGACAGCGCACTGAATTGAATACTGTAAGTAGACAACGTAAATAACGTCAGATGAATACAGTATGTGTAAGATGTACAGATAAATACACATAAATAAGGTGTACAGAGGAATACAATTATTTCATTTCCTCACAACTATTTTTGCTTGTAACTTTCGGCTCGGTCATTTCCGGACCAGGGTTCCTTTATCTCAAATTGATACATGTTCCCTTCGCCATCATCCCTGAAATTTTGTAACACCACCTCGGAAACATCCTGTATAATAATTTAAAATTACAGGCTACATAATAGATCCTATTATCTACTTCGAATTGAATACAACTCAACCGGCAGATGTCAACAATGAGAAGAATCAAATTTATGGTCCAACTGTTCCTTATTAGTGACATATGTATAAGTTACAAAATATTGAAATTATTGGGTTATTAGTGGGTGCTAGAGGCACGATTACAAAAAAAAAATTATTAATTTTTGTAAAGAGTTCAATCTTGAATCTTCTTTGGCCAAAACTATTTTTTTAATAGCTCTAAAATATTCAATCTATCTTCTGAGAAATCACATTTATAAAGTAAATTAACATAATAATAATAATTATTATTATTTCTCAGCGAACATTTTCATAAAATTGTACGCATTCACTAATACTTGTATTTTTGGTATACTTTGTCTTCAGGGTAAGCCCTATTTTAGGGGAAATTTGTTTACTACTAACATATAGGCTATGTCACTTTTATGTACAGATTTTTATGAATATAAAAATAACAGTTTTGATTATAGTATCAGAAACACAAAATAGCGATCCTCTTCAATATATAATTTAAAATGTATTTTAATATATGTCACCTTTATGTACACTGATTTTCATGAATAGAGAAATAACATTACAGTACTAGGTGGGTAACCCTGCTTGTAGCTTTCTTACTTTTAATTTTATGAAGAGATACTACAGATTGGAAGTGAAATAATCCTGCAGATTGAAAGGCACGAGAGAGGACACTTAAATGAATAGAAAACCTATATTACGTTTTGTGATTAAATGCAGGGTTAATTGGAAAATTAAGTTGGAAGTTTCAGCAGTCTGGCAACGTCGCCGCTAAGATACTCTTTCTTCTCGTAATACAGATGTAAAAGTTTAACTACCTCCCATCTCCCTCTCTGGCTACAACGTTGAAATCTGTTCGCATCGTTCAGTGGCTTTAAATTAGTTGTTTTAAATTGAATTTACACGCTATTGAAATATGCCAGAAGGATGAATGATACTTTATCAGATTTTATATCGATATAGACAAAAATCACGATCCTGCTCACAATAGTTACCGATTGATCTCAAAAGATTTATAAGCACAAAATTTCTTGGTTTGGGGGTGGATAATCAGTTGAACTGGAAAACACACATAGAATATATTAGACCCTACTCCTAAATTGAGCCCTGCACTTTAGTATCTTCTATTGGCAATATAATATTCTTAAAATGCCATACTTTGCATACTTTCATTGTATAACGAAGTATGAAGTAATATTCTGTGACAACTCCTTTGAAGTTAAAATTATTTTTGTTTTACAAAAGAAAGGTATAAGGATATTGACAGATGTTCATAAGAGGCTCTTGCGAAAAGATTTTCCACAATTTGGAAATATTGATCTTACCTTGAGAGTACATTCTTTCCCTTTCTTTTCCAAGCATTTATAATTTAATACAAGACACAAATCAGATCTCCGTCTACCCTCGGTTAGTCTCAGCTGTCATGAAAATAGGAATTCAGTATTCATGTAGTACGGTGTACAATTCACCGCCTAATTGTCTTAGAGCTTTAAAAGACCAAGAAAAAAGCTTCAGAACAAAATCAACAAAATTTATACACTCCCTCCCATACCTTTTTCTTAATCGATTAATTGTTTGCTCGTGTGCTTAGAAATTGAATTAAACCCTATTGCTACGTTTGGCATTTTTTGGATATAACTTTTAACTTGTTCAACATTTTAAAATTACAGTGTTGATGTAAGATCTATGGAATACAATAAATGAAATGTAAAGTGAAAGTTTCTGGAATCTGTTCAGTTTAATTTCTTTTTGGCAATATTTGATATATTTAGTATAGTTCACAGACAAAAAAAGAAAAATATACATACATATAATCATTGAAGCCTTACATTACATAATTTATAGTTTACATATAGATATACAATTTTAATGTAATTTCTAATCTTAACTATTTAATATAAGATGTTTTATCTTGCACTTGGCTAAGATGTACTTCACGTTTCAATCTACAATGTGCAGCTCTCATACATAAATATTCCATTATTCTAGTATATTTAAAACTTATGAATATATATGTTTTATTTTATTTATTGATATTACTATTAAAAAAAACTAAACCTTTTTTCTTATTCAATTTTTTTTCTAATTCAATTCTAGCTATTTCATTTATTCTTTCCATTCTAATTTTTTGACTAAAAAGATATGGACCTATTTGCCTTTGTAACTTTATGTTATTATTATTATTATTATTCATAAGTTTTCTTATATCTATTTCTTTATTAATTTGTAGGAACTTTTCATTTATGAATTTCATCCGTATTTCTTTTGTATATTGACATTCAAAAACAGTATGAATGTCATCTTCCCTATGTCCACATAATGGGCACGTGCATTTAGGTATATTATCTCTATTATTTCTTAATCTTTTTGGCAATATTATACGTTAACGTCTAAGTAGATAAAATTTTTAGCTTTTTCAATAGGTTTATTTATCTGTTTTTGATATTGTCAAATTATATTATTTTCGTACCTTCTAAAGATACTATGCAGTCATTTGAAGTTCATCCTCGGAGTCATTAAATACAACCTGATAATCCGCAAATAGTATTGTATCTAAAATGTTACCATTTAATTTTTAATTGGACTGTCATATTTTAAAAGTAGCAGGACTCAGCGGGCATCCCTGTTCCACATATATCTTAAATATTAAGTTATTATCAAATTACCTGTCATGGCTTAAGCGGTTCGTTCTTCTAGCTACAAATTCAGTGGATCTTGGTTCGATTCTATACAAAGAGAGGGAGATTTATCGTTCTATCATAGCCTAGCACCATACTGACAAACATGACAAGGAATTCCCGTCAATTGTGTTACCGAACGTCCTTGTCTGTCAGTGAAATTGATGATAGCGAAATGATATTAGGCGAGATGAGGCTGAGAATGCGCCATAGATTTATCTAACAATCGCCTTACAGTTGGAAAAAAAACTTAAGAAAACCGAACCAGATAATGGGCTCAAGCGGGATTCGAACTTACGCTTATTATAACGAGATTACGCCTGTGGCTCCTCAGTCCTCGAACATACATTTTGACAACTTAGTAGCGGATTTATTTAGTAGTGAAGACTATAGATATGGGTTCGAACGTAGCTTCTAGCATGATGTTTGTTCTTTGTTAACGGGATTTCCAATGTTGTCTCACCATACTCCACGGGAGGCCGCCACTAGTCTGTTCGTGTGTAAAATTGAAATTGCACGAAAGGGCAAAGGGTCAATCCCTGATGTATGTAGAATAACCTAAGGAAGTAGAATTTAGTAACAAATGTAATGTCTCATTATGGTCTTTTCTTATATCTCCCATTGACGTACATAGAGTAAAACACTTCGTAGCTCTGTGTCATGAATGTGATTTAAAACTAAAAGCGCATTACATACTGCTGCTGCTTTGTTCTTGCGTGCCAAGCTGTCATTTCACCAAATTGCAGATCTATATTCACGTGCTAGCTACCAGTTATTATTCCTAAAGGCATGTCCAAACTGGGCAACAATCGTTGGATACATAGTAGGAACAGATTTGCAGACAGCCGCAGGTGTTTGCGTTGCTTTTGTAGTGATAATCATAGACAAAAAGACATTAGAAGACCTCCAACTCAATGTATACAATGGAGATACTATTGAAATTATGAATGAATGTTATTACCAGTGTGGAAAAAATTGGAACTACATCTCAAGTTGCACAGCCCGATCAGTATTGCAGGTACTAGTTATACCAACAATATTATTATACTAGTGTATTTTTCATATTACTCCCCAGAGATAGAGCTTGCAATGATTTATCTGTTTAAATGAAATGTTTAACCACAATATGCATCCCACATAATGTCTTTCTGGTTTAACATATGCCTATGATTATAATGGCTGAACATTAAACTGAAAACATGAGTTCTTAATGAGCAACGAGTCAAGTAAGACGTGATTGACCGCGAGCCTGTTAATAGTACACGCAAGTCGTTTCATAATGAGTAATAAGTGAGGCGAAGGATCTGTTGAGAATGGATATCACAAGTCTAAGGAAGACCATTTCTACTGTTTGCAGCGTTGCAACACGTTACATTTCGTATTCTCAAAACTATGGTACATAGGCCTATAAAAAAAACTTATTTGACAAAACTTGTTCCAGTTGACTTGACCTATTATCTCTGTGAATTGATGTGGCGGTTATTATGCAGTGGTATGCAGACAATAATGTTCACCGGTTGGACTGGCCTGCACAGAGTCCTGATCTCAATCCCATTGAGCACCTTTGGGCAGAATTGGACCGGCGATGGAGGTCTCGCGAAATGCGGTCAATTTCCATTGTCCAACTGAGTGCCATGTTGCAAGAGGAATGGCGACGCATTCCAGTGGATATCCAACACAAACTAGTGGAGAGCATGACTGACAGGGTGGCTGCTGTTATAGCAACAAAAGGTGGAACTACGAGGTTCTAAAGGGGCAAAAACAGTGCCCAATTACTTTTTGGTAGATAGTGTATAATAATTAGGGAAAGGAAGTTACCTATAACTTATTACTCTGTTAAAATAATCTCAGACTGATAATGCATATTTTGTAGCATATTTATCTATTTTTATGGCATAAATTCATACATATTCTTCTCGTTTTTAGGGCATGAACTCTCTTTCCCTGATAATAATACATGTATTTAACTCGTCGTTCCCATGCCAGAACATAGGTACCCCTTGACAGAAGTTTCAGTACCTATAAGGAGTTTAGTTACACTTATTTCCCGACATGGGCAAAGGAACAAGTGATAAGCTCATCGCTTCAAACGCCATCTAGTTTGCAATCAACATGTTACTAAGACGTGAGAGAGAATAAATTTGATCCAGAGGCTCTAATTTAGGCTTGGAGGTCTTTAACATGTCGGAAAACTCCGACTTGAGACACTTGGCTCAATGTCCCTCCCAGAGGACTTGCGCTCCGGATTTTTGCGTCCTGAAAAATCCATCTACCCCAGCCGGATTTGAACCAGCAACCCATGGGGCTAGAGGAGGGCGCTTTTCCCCTAGACCACTGGAGGCGACAAGATATAATAATGAAAGACAAAAATATGGAATTCCGAATGATCCATGGTCTACATTGGTCTACATTCAGCAATCTCCAACTCCAAAGATACTCGCGTACCTCAAAGATACTGGTAACGATTTCAATCTAATTTCAGTATTGTAACATAACTGTAAAACAACAACGTTAACGATAAATGGCATGCCAAGTAAACTAGTCGCAATATGACCGAGATGTCAATGCGACTATAAATAAATAAAAAAAAATAACCCAGAGACATTTGAGCGTTGTGTAAATTGGTTGTGCTGTGCTTCTTTTCCGCCATTAACTACAGTTCAGCATAGTATAAACAAAATTGGCGATGCAGAGAGTTCTTTCTTTCCTTATCAGTGTATTCGTAGTACCGGTAGATCCAAAATAATGCCGAGTCAGAGAAAAATATTTTTAGTTCTTGGACAGATACCAGTAAGTTAAAGCTGATGCTACACAAAAAAGATGAAATGGCATTATTATGCAATAATACATGTAATAAATATTTGTATACGTAACTAAAGTTTCGGTGTAAAGAATTATTGTGTTAGAGTGCTCGCATGTACAGTATTTCATACCTGAAATCGTATAATTTCAGGTATGTCGCATGTAAAGAACACATTTGAAACATCTGTTTACTGCGGAATACCTGAAATAGTTTACAATCGCAACATTGTGGTTTGTTAAAAGTTACAGCTTTCCACGCCGCATAACATGTTCGAATCCCAGCGAAACTAAGTGGAGTCTGTAATGGATGAACTCAAGTGTTGTAGCTACTGGTAACTGGAGGCAGCCAGAAATGTCAGAGAGGAGCAGTCACTCCAACTCCTACGTATGTTTTCTCTGTTCTTTCTTTGTCAATCGCCAATCAGATACGTTTATCCCGCGGACATTTACTTTCCTGCGCGCTGTTGCCATGATGTAATTTCTCACGTGGTACGAATTGTTTACTAACCCTTTAGGCGAGAGTGTGTCACGCAGGTTTTGCATCACCTGAATAGACAACTTATGGAACAAAATCCATGATTCGTTGCCCTTAGCGGGTAAATAGGGAAAGTAGCTTTTATTATTATTGTTATTATTATTATTATTATTATTATTATTAATTACTTACTTACAAATGGCTTTTAAGGAACCCGCAGGTTCATTGCCGCCCTCATATAAGCCCGGCATCGGTCCCTATCCTATCTCTATCTTCATATCCTACCTCCCTCAAATCCATTTTAATATTATCCTCCCATCTATGTCTCGGCCTCCCCAAAGGTATTATTATTGTTATTATTATTATTATTATTATTATTATTATTATTATTATTACTACACTTGGAAACAAACGTTAGTAGAGATATCCCTCTTCCAGCCGCCACTTCAGGCCAGATCTGTTATGTTATGATGGAGGTATTTTGGCTGTGCTATTATTTATGCTATGAATTTTAAAGTAATGCAGTTGAACGTCATTAGGTCGAAGTCTATATTTCAAATTTTCGATCTTTCAAGGTAATAATTCGCGGGTGCTCGTGTAAAGGGGGTTAAGTCAAATTGCAAGGTTTGTAAACTTCTCTCCTTTGGTACTGAACAAAACCCTTTTGTCACAAAATATGGAGCACTGTAACTGCATCATAGATGGAAGAATAACTTAACCCCTTCAACACAAGAGAAAAGTAATTGTGAATAGTTCAAATCTGTACTTATTCCAGTTTAGACAAATCAACTTAACCCCCTTTATACGAGCACCCGCGAATGTACCATGTAAAATTTGTTCTGTAAATTCGAATTCCTATTGCTCAAAGAGAACAACAGATTATAAGTTTATTAATTTTACCTCTGATCATATATCAGAATTGCCATTCCCGTGTTATGAAATGACAATATAAAAAGAGAACAACCACCAGAGCTTCCACTGTTGAAAAGACATTTTTTGATAACGACCGCTAGATGGAAGTAGGCCTACAGTTGCAAGCTATTATTCCATGCAATGCCGTAAGGGTTTTAACATAACTTTTTTGCAGTCGCTAGATGGCAGCATAGTGAAAGTGATAAAAGTTGCAATCTGTAATATGTGATCGGGGGTTTTACCTAAGTAAGTTTTACTACATAATTTTCAATCTTCTTTCTGGGGAAAAAAAAAAAAAAATTGGAATAAATGAAGAGATCCATTTTGGCTAATGTTGTAACGTGGGGTTGGTAATAAGAAGTCATACCATTTTAGATTAATGCAGTCTACTTGAAATAGAAAATAAGCACAAAGACGTTAGTTTATTGATATGAAATTGATCGGCAATAAGTGATTTTATTTAGGATATTGAAATCATATTGAGTTCTACAGGTGTAGTAATGATATAATAGGAGTGTGCTAGTTATGTTCCAATGGTAATGGTGTTTTTTCCCTAGGTTTTTCCCAGCTGTAAGATAAATGTCAGGTAATCGTTATTACCAATTCCATCGACTATAAATAATCTAGTAGTTGATACAGCGTCGCTAAATAACTGACTGCATACATACCGGTATTTATTTTCCTGTATGTCCTTTGATCCTGGTTAAGTGGAAGAGAAGGCCTGATGGCCTTAACTCTGCCAGGGAAAATAAAACTAAATTGTTTATTGGGTTATTTTAGACGCTGTATCAACATCTAGGTTATTTAGCGTCTGAATGAAATGAAAGTGATAATGGCGGTGAAATGAGTCCAGGGTCCAACACCGAAAGTTACCCAGCATTTACTCGTATTGGGTTGAGGGAAAACCCCGGAAAAAACCTCAACCAGGTAACTTGCCCCGACCGGGATTCGAACCCGGGTCACCTGGTTTCGCGACCAGACGCGCTGACCGTTACTCCACAGGTGTGGACACTAAATTGTTATTAAACTACACGTACATACATACATACATACATACATACATACATACATACATACACAGTCCACACCTGTAGAGTAACGGTTAATGTATCTGGCCGCGAAACCAGGTGGCTCGGTTCGAATCCCGGTCGGGACAAGTTACCTGGTTGAGATTTTTTCCCGGGGTTTTACCTCAATCCAATATGAGCAAATGCTGGATACATACATACATACATACATACATACATACATACATACATACATACATACATACATACATACATACATACATACATACATACAAACATACATACATACATACATACATACATACATACAAACATACATACATACATACATACATACATACACACATACATATATACACACATACACATACATACATACACGCATACATGCATGCATACATGCATGCATACATACATACATACATACATACATACATACATACATACATACATACATACATACATACTCTGAATGTGCTGTGAACTGTCATGTTCATTACCTTATGTTCGAAGAGTAGTTGCAGGACCTATTGTCACATTGAATGCCATTTGTCTGTAAGAATTATTAATGATATTAAATGTGAAGGATGAATCGCAGTATTCATCTGTCTTGTCGTGAACGATTCGCGTCATAATTTCTATTGTAAGAATTCAACCAACCATTTAACTGCAGGTAATACAGTATTATATAGGGCCAGGAAGAAATAAATCGCAATAATAGGATCTCTGTTTTGATTACTTGAATTTATAAAAATGTTTGCCTCGGATGTCCCCATTAAAATTTCTCCTAAACCTCTTTATGTGACTTTCTCACCATGTGTGGCTTTCAAGCGACATTTTGGAAATCGTCGTTGAATGAGCAGAGGTCGTAAACGTCCCTTTAACGATCACTGCCAATGAGATCATAACTTACTAATTGGAATATCAATAACAATCATGTGTAATATAGAGAGAGCTTTTAGTTTTAATGCAGACGTAGATTCCTGCATTAGATCATACAAAAGCTTATGTAACATTATTTGCTGACTGAAACCATCATCTGAACACGATAGTGTGGGTTTAGAGCAACAGAAACGAGGAGAGAAAGGGACAGAAAATCTAACGCGTTGGCAATTACGATTATTTACCCCCTCTCACCCCTTTCACATCCACCCCTTTTGTACATCCCTCATTATTGATCTACACATAACAACTACCACTACAACGAACCAATAATTTTTCATATATAGGAAAAAAAAAAGTAACGCCCTATCTGTCTGCCTCTTTGTTCTCTAAAAATTCTTCATCATAAAATTTATGAAGACTATATCGGGGATAAATAACGCTGTAAGACCAGTAAACAATCGGGCTTAACATTGTGTATAAACTTGGAAACAAACGTTTAAACTAAATGCAAAGTAGAAAAATGACTGGGAATTGTTTATGGCAAATACGAAGCCCGTGATATGGTAGGCTCAAATTGCAGTGAGAGGGTTGAAGGGTTTATTTTTTTAACACGTATACAACTCGAATGGCATCCTACCAGTCTGTGTGTTGAAAACTGAGTTACACAACGCCCAGCTAAAGTTGCAAAGAGTAACATACTCTCGTGTTCTGTAGCTTGATCCTCACTCCCCGTGCACAAGTGCAAACGTAGTCTTCCGGTTAAAAATATTTATTGAAAGGTGATATTAAAAGGTTATCCAATGTCTCCTCTATTGTTTGTCATGGGCCTACAGATTGACGAGGTCATAAGGCAATGATAAGAACAATTAAAATCAATTTCACAATTAATGTTAAAAACTTGAATAGCATACTGGTCACAGACGATCAGGTATTGTTTAGCATTTCAGAAGATGAAATACTAATAGCTGCCCGTAAATTACATTGACAATCAAGTAAATATGACATGAGTAGTTACGGGAAAAAATAAAATCAGTGGCTTTCTTGGGGACAAACCAAATAAGACATATAATAATAATTATATTCCGTTGCTCTCTTTAGAGCAGCCGTGGCGAAAATGTAATCGTGCGCCGAGCCACTGTGTAACCTGCAACGTGCATGGCATCTATGGAGGGAGGCGAACACTCGAAGGGGAAGTGAAGCAACTGTCTGACTTATTAACGGATTTTCATTTTCCTTATGTCAAGCACTTAAATATAATTTTGTAGAGTATGTTACAAACTAATGTTTAGTACGTGTAACGAAGAAAGAAATGAACAAGAAAACATAGGACACATTATCACAACCCAGAATTAACTGTCTTCAGAATGTCTATGGTACAGAGTTTCAAAATTAGGAATTATGTCACTTACTGCCAGTCGTAGTTGATCACGAAGGTGTTTGTCTATCAGTCGTAATCTAAATTAGGTTTTTATTATTTTCATTGTTGAAAATAATTTTTCACACACGTAAGCTGTAGCGAACATGGTTTCATCAGAGCAAGCGAAAGAACGAAGCTTCGGATATTTATTTTTTGGAAAAGATTTGAAAAGTTTAACATTTGTCAAGTCCTTACATCTAGATTTCATTGCAACATTACATTGTAAATCTGTGAGTTTAAATTGAAAACCTAACCGCATTATGAACTACGAGCTTCCCTCATTTAATTTTGTAAATATTGTGCAGTTGGCTATCATGTAAACTTAGTAACACAGTTTTATTTTTTTTTAAAGCTTCTGGTGTTATTGTCGTTACCATTATCGTGAGATATTTAAGAAAAGAGAGTTGAGTGAGGAGTTTTTTTATTAATACTGTGCAGTAGTATGTAGAACAACGTACCTTTTCACAAAGTTACATAAATCTGTGCCTTTTTAAAGTTTTGTTGGATGTCTAGAGAAATAAGTTTGCTGTTTCCTGCAAATTGAACCGAAAAGATTTTTCAATTGGACCGTTATTAGATTTATGTATAATATTGTTTTTTCCTTATGGTAATGAAATGTATGAATCCAAATAACAATACGCGAGTGTTTCACATCAAAAGTAACAACCAGCCCTAGTAAAGTGTAGTTTGAAATTCATCTCGTAAGATACAGAGCACTAGGTACAACTTTCAGCTAAGCTGCCGTAACCTCGAAAGGCGTTCGAGTGGATCTTGGAAGATGAAATTACCGTACAGATAATTAGATAAAGGAAAGGAAAATGAAGACGGAGACGAAGTTGAAGAAAAATGATAACATACGAGATAAAAATTACGACAAAGATAAAACAAAAACAATTGTGAAATAAATACCATGATGAAGACGAACATAAAGACAAAAACTTTGGCAAGATAAAGATGTACAGCAAAGGCACAGGTGACGAAGATAAAGCAAGACAATGATGAAGCAGAGTAAGACAACGACGATAAAGAGCAAGAGACAGCGGTGATGCGGGTGAAGGGAAAGATGAAGATGATGTGGATGAACTTGAAGACGATGATAAAATGGAAATAAAGGAAGCTATTACGATGAATGAACACGATGTTGAAGTCGAGTACCAAGACAACACTGAAGCTGAGGACTAAAACAACAATGATGTCGAAGACCAAGACAACACTGAAGCTGAGAACCAAGACAACAATGATGTCGAAGACCAAAATGATGATGAAGATGGAAATGTATACCAAATACGACGATGTAAAATAAGTGATCACCAGAACAGCGATAAAAACGGAGACGTAGACGATGATGAAGATAAAACCAAGAACGTCAATGAAGATGGAGAAGATTAAAATGAAGACGAAAACAAAGATTAATATAAAAAGTACTTTTGTGCAGAGTGTGTTAAGTGTTCAACCATAAAATTGTTCTATAATCGTTAAAGTTAAACTCATGTAACGTCTAGCTCATTAATAAACTAAACCATAAGAATGATAAAAGTGGTCCAATTTAAAAACTCCAGGTCCAATTTAGACCTTTCTTGCATATTGGACCGAGTGCAGATCATTACATTTTGTCTGGTATTGTCTAAACTGTTACTTATAACGTGTTGTAGTTTTACATGTGTATTTCTAAAATGTCAAGATATGTTTTGGTGATAAAGTGAAAATTTTAAGTGTTTCCATTTTGACAAAAAATTAGAAAGTGTTGGAATTGGTCCAATTTGGGAGACTCTCCCCTACAGCCCGTTTCCTCGTAATACTTGTGAACAAATCATACATTTAATATTGGCAGCAAAAAAATGCGTCCTCCCATCCTATTTAAAACTTTCGTTTTTGTAGAGGTACATGGTTTCGAGAGAGACATTGCGACGATACGCCACTCTCAGGTCAGAGACAAATACAAATGGAACGGAGTTTGACTCCAGTGAGTGAGAGAGTGGGGGTTGAGGGACTTAGGAAGCAAGACAAAAGCACAACTATCATTGCGAGTCACAATGTGCTCGTGAGTCGCATTTTCGCCACGGCTGCTTTAGAGCACAGGGCTGACGTGAAATTTTCCCATCTAGCACTGTCTTCTGCTATTCTTTTCACTCCATTCTAGGTTTTCCCTATTCCCCTAAGTTCCTCTATCATCATTACTGCTTACATAATTTCCGAAGTATACCATATTCAAATCGGAGCAATTATTTTGGGATACGTTATGAAATGTGATCCAATCGAGTCTGAGAGCATAATGTGAGAGAGCTAGCGGAATTGAGTTCGATCGGTCGTTTTTTTATAAATAAACTCAGCACGAATGTGGGAACTGATCTTTCTACTTTAAGAGCTGGGTTTCTTTCTTCGTTATATTTAGCGCTTTCTTTATATCATGTTGACTACATGATGAGTAAATCCGACATTTTGTGGATATGTAATAGGTTCTTTTGATTCGTAATTCTGAAAAGCCTGAAACTACGAATATAATGGCCAATTTACTCAAATGCTCCTGTCATTATATGTGATGTTGATGATAATTATGATGGTGATGGCGATGATCATGATTTACTCTTGCATTAACACTGAAAATTCTGTTTTAATTAAAACCTGACCAACACAAGCGGCAGGCATCTTCTCGCGACCTATATCAAGCCAAGTTATACATGGGCCACTGCGTGGTCCGTACAAATATTGATTTTGCATTAATGTGGCCAGGAAGTTACCTGAGCTGATTTACAATTTCATTATAGTGTGTGATACAGAAGCAAACACAATTATTTCGGTTCAGAAATTTAAGTTTCGTTCAAATTATACAATAATATTCGCCTACCTTTATTCGTGTGCAGGTGAAAATGGTTTTTATGGAAATTTAGAATCGGCTCACGTACATCTACACCACTGTTCCTTAATATTTTGTGACCTAATTTATGAAAATTGTATGCCAGTATAAGAAAGAAGCTACGAAGGTAGCTGCGAATATATAGTTTTGTAGACTTTTTTAGTTGGAATTTGTGTAGTATTGACAATATACAGTTTATTGCTGTGTTACTGATTTCAGTGTACAACCACAGTCTAGTATATGCATATAGTCATGAAGCTTGAGTTGTGAGGTTACTAGGAACAATAGACTGTGCAAGTACTATTTTGCATTGTATGTAATGAGGCGATAGTAGCAATCCTATTGGTTAGCAACTACCTACGGATGCATGTTTATTACATATTGAGCTTCGTGACTGTATACAGTATATTGTCGGACCATCGAATCTGTGCCCCTTCAGCGCTGTCGTCGTTCTTGAAAAAGTTAACGCCTGTACTCACTCCATTCCACCCGCTTTCCTCCCACCACGTTAAACAGCAGGCCACGAATCTTGCCGAATAGGGATGTTCCCAAACTTCCGTCAAACGGTGTCATAAATAACTGGTCCTCCATGCTACAATATCATTTCTTTCAATCGAAATACATATTGTATTTCTAGATTTTTAAAACCTAAATCCCATGTCTCGAATCACTTTCCGTAGCGTTTCTCTCCAACCTTGGAAATTATTGCTTCTCTCGCAACCTTCAGTAATTTCTTCAATGTCGGAAGTTCTTTCTGCACGGTATAAAATTCTTGTATTTTTTTTTTTTTTAAATACATCGGTTCATATCATGTACAAGAATTAAAAGTTCCCTTGGTCTGTTCTTCCCTGGTGATTCTAGCTTTTCATCTCCTGCACAGACTTCCTCTCTCCTGATTTTCTTTATTAGGAGTTCTGACCTGTCTATAAATTACATAAAATGTTGTATTATTAGTATTAGTTAAGTAAGTAATTTTAATACGTAATCAATTCAAATAAAATAAGCCTCACCTGTGATAGCAGCTGCTCTTTTCGTTGCCTGATTTGTATGAAACAGATATTGACCTGTTTGTTTCTCTTCATCGCAAAATGCTATTACGTACTTGCTTAATAATATTTCTTTCACCATTCCGTGCTACAGTATTGATGTTGAGTTGACAACACTGGACTGCAAGTGCAAATAAACTGTCCTGCAAGAAGGCTCAAAATTGTGAGTAGTGGGGGAGAGAAAGGGAGAGAGATAGAAAAGAGAGAGATAGGAATGCAGGGAGAGAAATGAATTACCGAGGCTGAGAAGGAATTAGGGTTCAGTTCGCATTCATTCATTCATTCATTCATTTATTTTATTCCATAGATCTTACATGAGCAATGAAGCTTTAAGATGTGGAACATGTCAACATTTTACAATATTACAATTACAATTTTTACAAATTTTTATAGTTTTACAATTTAGTAATTTTCTACAATTTTTACAATGTTGTACAATTTTTTTACATTTTGGCGAGATGTAGTGAGATGAAATGAGGTCCGAGGATTCGCCAAAATATTACCCGGCATTTGCCTTTTCGGTGGGGGAAACCTCGGAAAAACCCAACCAGGTAATCAAATCAAAGGGGGTAATCAAATCAAAGGTGTTGATGCCAAGGACTCGCCATAGACCATCCGGTTTCAGTCCCATGGCTGTGGAAAACCTCGGAAGAAACCAAAGTCCAAAGGGGGATCCAACCCAAGCCCGAACGCAGCATATCTTACGGGGGCACAGATCCGATGGTCCGACAATACAAGACTGTGGTACAACACTAAAACATTCACTTTTTGTTATTGATTTAATTGAACACATGCACGCATGCATATATCGATGGTGTTTAAGTAAAGGGAGATAAGTAATAAAAATGAGTTTTGAGATAAATGAAAATTAAACTTCGGATATCTATTGCAAATAATTTTCTACACAAATAAACATCAAATGCTAGTATTCTTTTGTTCTTTGCACATCTACTTGTATAATTTAGCTTGTGATTTTACCTGGGGACCAAAACGTCATTTGCACAAAAAATGACTTAACCCCCTTTGCCCGAACACCGTCGATATAATTACAGATGCACTACATGCAGACATACATACCCCTACATACGTACGTCAGTGGGTATGCATTTTGACAGTTCCTTACCTGAAAGCAAGTAAAATCTTTGCATGTTATACTCATTATCTGAGATTAGTACCGCTTAGCACGATATAGTGTATTGAATAATGTATTTGGGCAGTTATATGACACTACATTTGCTAAAACAAGACCTGGTACAACGAAGATTAAAATTTTCTTTGGAAACTGCAGAGGAATGAGAACATTAAGAGAGCTGTAAGAACCGTGGCTTACAGACGATAGATGGATGATTCACAAAGAGAAGAAATGAATGGGATGCAGGGATGGGAGAGAGCGGGATTCTGAACATTGCAATTTATTATACCCCACTGATAAAGAAATCCTGGAAGGCCACGCAAAGATAGAGCGACTGTATTTTGATCAATAAGACTTGGCAGCCTTATGCAAATGAAAGGGAAGAATATTACTGCCAGAGCAAGAGTGCAAACATTCGTACATACTTACATACAGACAGACATACACAGTATACAGGTTGAACCGTAAGTAATATAATTAATTTCAGGGGGTTATTCTTTGAGATGTTTCAAACAAAAAAGTTTGATATAATTGCTGATTTTTGCTTCCTTATCGAGATAAAAATATTGTTTTATATGAAACATTTCATAGCGTGTTTTGGGAAAGAAATTGGTTTAATTCCTAGTGTGCTCAGTCAATTTAAGAGAGCAGGGTATTATGATAATAAATTATTGAAAGAATTTTAATTCTGTGCTATGATCTGCAGAAATTTGATCCGAATTAATATAACGTTTTAAAATTCCTTTTCAGAACGAAAAGTTACATTTGTTCGGATCAAATGTCTGCACATTTAAAGAACAAAACTAAAATTATTTCAGTCATTTACTATCATAATACACTGCTCTCTTAAACTGACTGAGCGGCTTTCCCAAAACACGCTATTGAATATCTCGTATAAAACAATTTTTATCTCGAAAAGAAAGCAAAAACGAACAACATTGTATTCAACTTTTTTATTTGAAATATCTAAAAGAATAACTCCCTGAAATTAATGATATTACTGACGGTGTCACCCTACATACATAAGTGAGACCTCTAATTTCAGTATCTTGGTTTATTTATCCAAAATTAAATCAAAGGGGAGGAATGGAAAAAAAGATGAAAAGAGAGAGATGAAGAAAACAAGATAGGAAACCAGAAGATAAAGACTGAATTAGAAAGGCATCAAAGGAAGAATTAAAGCATGAAAGGAAAAAGGAAGGAAAAAAAGAGAAAGAGAGCATAGAAGGAAAAAGAGAGAGGGGAAAGAGGAAGCCAGAGAAAAGAGAAAGTACAACCAGAAAGAATGGAAGAAAACGTTCGCAAGAAAGAAAAGAAGGGAGAGAGAGAGAGAATGGAACTAAGGATAGATAAAATATAGAAAATAAGACTGAAGGGGAGAAGGAAGACAAGAATAGTAATAAAAAGGTGATGAGGATGAAAGGAGATAAGGATGACTAAAAGGAAGGGATTGAGGATGGATATAAGAAAGGAGATGAGGATGAATTAGGAAACAGATGAGGATGAAAGGAGATAAGGATGACTCTAAGGAAGGAGATGGGGATGGATATAAGGAAGGAGATGAGGATGATTTAGTAAAGAGATGAGGATGAAAGGAGATAAGGATGGATATAAGGAAGGAGATGAGGATGGATATAAGGAAGGAGATTAGGATGAATTAGGAAAGACATGAGGATGAAAGGAGATAAGGATGACTATAAGGAAGGAGATGAGGATGAAAGGAGATAAGGATGAATATAAGGAAGGAGATGAGGATGGATATAAGAAAGGAGATGAGGATGATTTAGGAAGGAGATGAGGATGAATTAGGCAGGAGATGAGGATGAAAGGAGATAAGGATGGATATAAGGAAGGAGATTAGGATGAATTAGGAAAGAGATGAGGATGAAAGGAGATAAGGATGACTATAAGGAAGGAGATGAGGATGAAAAGAGATAAGGATGACTATAAGGAAGGGGATGAGGATGGATATAAGGAGGGAGATGAGGATGAATTAGGAAATAGATGAGGATGAAAGGAGATAAGGATGAATATAAGGAAGGAGATGAGGATGAATATAAGGAAGGAGATTAGGATGACTCAGAAAAGAGATGAGGATGAAAGGAGATAAGGATGAATATAAGGAAGGAGATGAGGATGGATATAAGGAAGGAGATTAGGATGAATTAGGAAAGAAATGAGGATAAAAGGAGATAAGGATGAATACAGGAAAGGAGGGAAGGGTAAGAGGAAGGTGGGAGGAAAGAGAAGGATATGATAAGTAGAATAAATGAGAAAGATTAAAGGAACAAAGATGGACAAAAAATAAATTTAAACAACAAAGGAGCGGAAAATAGGACGAAGGAAGAAAGAAATAAAAGCAGCGAAGAAGAACATAGATTAAAAGATATATTGTGAGTGGTGGTTTGAGGAGCAAAGGGAAAGCAAGGAATGAAATGAGAACGAAAAGAGTAAACATCTGAAATGAGAAAGAACACGAGACTAGGGTGATGGACGTCCTTGCGCTGCTCTGCCGTCGTAGTACGACAAATAAACGCGGCTGGCTAGCCGGGCGGGCGGACGGGCAGCTTCCCTCTCATTCACATATATCGTGGCCTGCGCGCAGGACCGACGCGACGTCGCTCCCAGCCCCCCCCCCCCCCAAGAACAGTCTGGTTGCCGGCACTCAAAGACAGTGTGTCGTCGCGGTCCAAGTCGCCGGCCGGTCACATTCTTAGATCAATAAGTGAAATAAATTATCTAGAAGCGTCGGATTTCTACGTCGGAGAATGCGGTTCAAATCCCGTAGGGTCCAAGTGATTTACGTTACCTCTTGGGATCCTATTTTTTTTTACGGTGAATGAAAATATTAAATTTCGGTATAAAAATTTGGTTAATTTCGGTGTTATTTAGCACTAAAATCATAAATTAGCTGTCATTTTACATTAAAAATAAATACAGTATATAACTTTTTTATTCTCGTAGTGCAAAATATATTACTGCAGTGGTACTCAGTATAAATTAGAAGAGCCAAAATTGAGAAATAGTAATTTGCCGAGAGCTACACTGGATTACACAGCATTGAAGCTCAACAAAATATGGGGGATTTTTAGTTATTAAATTATTTTGCCTATTATTATTATTATTATTATTATTATTATTATTATTATTATTATTATTATTATTATTATTATTATAACACGGGAATTTTACTTGAAGCAAGTAAAGAGATAGGTTTGGAAGTAAATCCCGAAAAGACAAAGTATATGATTATGTCTTGTGACGAGAATATTGTACGAAATGGAAATATAAAAATTGGAAATTTATCCTTTGAAGAGGTGGAAAAATTCAAATATCTTGGAGCAACAGTAACAAATATAAATGATACTCGGGAGGAAATTAAACTCAGAATAAATATGGGAAATGCCTGATATTATTCGGTTGAGAAGCTTTTATCATCCAGACTGCTGTCAAAAATTCTGAAAGTTAGAATTTATAAAACAGTTATATTACCGGTTGTTCTTTATGGTTGTGAAACTTGGACTCTCACTTTGAGAAAGGAACATAGGTTAAGGGTGTTTGAGAATAAGGTGCTTAGGAAAATATTTGGGGCTAAAAGGGATGAAGTTACAGGAGAATGGAGAAAGTTACACAACACAGAACTGCAAACATTGTATTCTTCACCTGACATAATTAGGAACATTAAATCCAGACGTTTGAGATGGGCAGGACATGTGGCAAGTATTGGCGAATCCAGAAATGCATATAGAGTGTTAGTTGGGAGGCCGGAGGGAAAAAGACCTTTGGGGAGGCCGAGACGTAGATGGGAAGATAATATTAAATTGAATTTGAGGGAGGTGGGATATGATGATAGAGACTGGATTAATCTTGTTCAGGATAGGGATCTATGGCGGGCTTATGTGAGGTCGGCAATGAACTTCCGGGTTCCTTAAAAGCCAGTAAGTAAGTAAGTATTATTATTATTATTATCATTATTATTATTATTATTATTATTATTATTATTATTATTATTATTATATAAAGTAACTGACCGGGAAAACTAGAGACAGGATGAGTTGTCACAATTTTGAAGACTAGCCAGTTAACTCAGAACTTCGTAGCAGAACATATCACCACTCTTCATATCACAGCGGGTGACTTTGTTATGGACAAAGCTGTGTTCCAGTGAGAGTTGTGCCTTGAGGCTGCGGTAGGGTGCAGGTTCAGATTCCTGCCCAATTCAAACAGGGAGAATAAGCGCCAACAGTAGTGTTCTTCAGCAGGCGACACTGATAAAAATACAGACGCAAGAATGGCAAACACTGGACCTCCGAGGACAGCAAATGATGGTCTGAAGACCACAAAACAACAGCGTATCAATATGGACTATTTTATGTCATATAACGGTACAATGTAAACTAGAGACGGGTTTTGTTAGTCCTGCACTTCAGTTACGTGGGTAAATACAGAGTGTTCTTATGCAGACTGGCCCCAGACAGTGTTGCCAGGTTTTTACGAAAGAAAATTCCTCAGATGGGTTGAAAAATCCCTCAAATTTAGAAAAAAACCCTCTTGCGGTGGTATGGTCTAAACTCCAAAATACACATTTTAAAAACGAATTAAAATAATAAATTAGAACAAGATAATGTTCCTAATAAATATCATAGTGCAACAGAGTACTCACCCTCAGATCGGCATATTATTGATGATTCTGTTCACATTCTTCTTCTCCCTCTTCTTCCGCAACCAGCAGCCCAGCTATTTTGTTGTCTCTTGAATCCTTGTTGTAAGCTACATATGGAGACCTCCCTCAAAGAACGTTGTATATCATATGCAAAAGCCGTTGATATACAGCGTTCTTTGAGGGAGGTCTTCATATTTTCATTGAACAGTTTCAACATTTCGTCGGTGATTGGATAGTTGTAGTACTTTTTGTTCATGTTGCTCATGTCATGTTTCACTCAGACTAGAGACGACACTGTTTTTGCTGATAGTTTATTTCTTTTGTTCGTTTTTATGTCACTAACCATTGAAAATATGCGCTCTACAGCTGAATTAGAATGGGGCAAAGAAAGGCAAATTTTGGCTATTTTTCCTCAACTCTTTAACAAACATTCAGAATTGAAATTGTGACATTCTTCTATTCGCTTCCAAAATTCTAGTACAGGAAAATTTAGATACGCAGTTTTCTCTTCAGAAGAAAAGTAATTGGGTAAAAGACTCCATTCATTTAATACTGATTCTTGGTTTACTTTTGTCTTATATTTATCAACTAGTGAAGTATGTGTGTTACTAGACCTTTCAACAATCTTACTGACACCTAATGCAATTTTTGGATCTAGAAAAGTCAAATTACTTATAACATCTTGTTGAAGAGGCAATTTTTTCAAGGACTCATTGAAAGCTACTTGATAAAACTCCAAACGTCGTAATCTGAACTTTTACTTTGTCATCAGATTGCTTCCTTGTAAAAATATTGGTAATTCTGGGGACATGAAACTTATTTCATATGTGAAAAATAAAAATATTTTGAAAAATATTTAAAAACAATTAGAAAAACTGGATAGGTGTGAAAATCCCTACTTTTGTGTCATTCTGTCAAAAAATCCCTCAATCTCTTTTCGACCTAAAAATCCCTACGCCGAGGGATAAATCCCTCAACCTGGCAACACTGGTCCCAGATAGTCATGTCCCGTCGAATTACATGACGGTAGTGCGGAGCGCCCGTCTCCAGAAAGCCAAGCGGTAGAGGATTGAGTGGGACCTCTGCACAGGGAAGCGAGTATGGACCTGTCCGTGATCCGGCATAGACTACTTGCCCCCCCCCCCAGTACATCTTGCTAAGTAAAGGATGGAGTTGGACCGGTCTGCATAGTAACTCTCTGCGTATCTGCTGTCGTTCTACTCCTTCAGGCACAGGCTTCTTTTGTGCTTCTTTTTCTTGCCTTGCCTATTGTGATCTGTGAGCGAAGGATATTCACTCCCTTTCTTCAACTAACGAACAGCACACTTTTTCTCCTTTTGATGGTAGTTCAACTTAGCTTAGCTCTTCCTTTGATATCATGAATATTGTTATATCTCGAAACTGCTTAGTCGTTGAATTCTTATCTTCCTTTATTTTTAGCTGCCCGTCATGTGTCCATACTTTTGTCTTTTATCCTAATAGTCTCAAGTCATCGTCTGTGTTCCAGTGGTTGTTGTGCTGGCTGTTGTATCCAAGTTTCGTGAGTTCGATCCTGGCCGAAGGAAATAAATAAATAACTAACTAAATAAATAAATAAATAAATAAATAAATAAATAAATAAATAAATACACACAGTATATATATATATATATATGTACATAAAGGGGATAAAAGCTATATCGTGTGTAAATTTATTATTCTGGTTGATGGGTCAGATACTGGAGATATACTCATTTTTCATTTACTGTTTCATTATCAATTTTTTTTTTTTTACGTATTAGGCCTATTATGACTTTCTCCTCATAAAATATGGTGGAGTAATTAGGGATTGACCGTCACATAAAAATGCAACCTCTTCTCTTGTTCTCTTTGCATTCTCCTTTTTATCCGTGTATTCTTCTTGATCTCATTGTGTTTTTGTAGATGTGATCTTGCTCTTCTTGCATTCCTCTCGTTCTCCTTGTCTTCACCTTGTTATTCTTATCTTCCTCTTATTCTCCTTATATTTTCTCTGTTCCTCTTATCGTTGTATTTTCATTCTTCTCCCTATCGTATTCTCCTCATTCTCCTTGTCTTCCCCTTGTTCTCCTTGCGTTTCTTCCGTTCTCCTTATCTTTCCCTTGTTCTCCTTGCCTTCTCTTTGTATTCCCGTTGTTCTCCTTATCGTATTCTCTTTATTCTCGTCGTATTCCTCTTTTTCTCCTTACCGTTTTCTTCTTTTTCTCATCGTATTCCCTTATTCTCATCGTATTTTTCTTATTCTCCTTATATACCCCTTCCTCTCTTTATCGTTGTATTCTCCTTGTTCTCTTTATATTACTCTTATTCGTCTTATCATTGTATTGTCTTTGTTCTTGTTGTATTCTCATTGTTTTCTTTGTTTTCCTGTTATTATTGTATTATTCTTGTTCACCTTGTTTCGTTTCTCCCACCAACCACACGTAGTTCTACGTAAACATGTGCAACACAGTAAAGCTATGCGTTTGTCAAATTTATTAATTTTTTTATCAATTGATGGTGTTCATTGAACATCTTTTTTAAATTTTTAATTAGTAGACCTATACGGTATACAAAATACACATATAGCTGTCGTGGTATTTTTATCCTGTTAATAATAGCGTATAGATAAACGACAAAAGCACGCCTAATGATTAAACCAGCATTACATTTTATGCATAGGCATGGGCTGGTGGTAGTTCGAAGGTTAAATATTTATAAATCAATTTGTTTAATTTGTTAAAGATAATATCTCGTCAATATTATAAACTTCGTTACACTTCCCCAAACTATGAACTTTCCCCGAATTTTGTGTAAAATAGGCTACTTAATTTTTTTTTTTTTTTTTTTTCCGGAATATGTTCATATAGCTTTCGCGTGTTAAATGTTATAGTACCTGGTTGACTAGTTTCAGCTGTTATGGGCCATCTTCAGAACTGGTTGGTGTTGGTCTTGGCACCTTTTGTTTGCGTTTCCTGTGGGGGTGTGTAGTGTAATGTGGAGTCAAAGAGTGTGTGTGTTCTGAAATTGAGTTGTGTGTTGAGAATTTCATTTGGATGTGTTTTTGTGTGTTTATATATTTATTTCATATTGTTCTAGTGTTTAGTTTCTGGGTTTTTGGTTGAATATGTAGACTTTCCATGTCTGTGTTTAAGTCGCTGTAGGTGTGGTTAGAATTTGTGATGTGTTCTGCACCAACCAGTTCTGAAGCTGGCCCATAACATGTTGAAACTAATCAACCAGGTACTATAAATACGAGTATTTAACACGCGAAAGGTACTGTCCGTTACTCAGGAGAAGACGAGCGGAAAGAATGTGACCTTCTTGACTATCACTGTTGATTATTATAAACTTCGCTCAGATAAGCATCCCAGTAGCCAGGTTATTACTCGTACAGGAAACATGAGTAACAATGCGTATGGAAATTAAAGCTAAGTTGAACAGAAGGAGACCTAATGTTTCCGCTTACTGCAGTACAGATATTGTACGTGTTGTCGTACGTTATCTGTTCCTCAGTCCGTTCTCGTCTTCTCCTGAGTCACCGACAGTATATAATACATATTCCGAAGTGATATAGTGTTAAAAGTTGTGTAATGAAGATGCTTAATTTTTCGTTTCATTTCTATGGATGCGATGGCAAAATTTCCCTGAAAACGTGGAATATTCCGCTATTTCCCAACAATATCGAGGACTGCAACAGGAAGAAGCGGAACAGGAGGATGCATAATATACTGTAGGTAGACGAGAGCTACTTAGTGTTCAATGCAAGGTGGCTAACTTCACATGCTGCGTTGTATTTTCATACGTCTGCAACAATCCTGGAACCAGTCCCCATAGTTAGGCAAACGAAATAAACCGCCCAACCATTAACATCATTAGCCATGATAACAAATTACCTCATGGACCAATAAGACAAAATCAATTCCGATAATCGATTACAAATATTGTAGTCCGCCGTTAAACGAGACCGGATGGCTGGTAATTGAATCCTAGAGGTAAATAAGCAGTGAACCCTGGAATAGTCCGCTAGTCCCCCCTCCCCACCGCCTCACCTCTCTCTGTTAACTGATGTGAAACTATTTCCATGCTTCAACATCGATTTCACAGTAAACCAAACTGTATGGGACTTTGGTACATAAACTCTGTTTTGTTGTGTATCCACTAGCTGGCTGGCTGGCTGGGTAGTGGGCGCATGTTTAGAATAGGAGTGGGGAGGTATCATAGGGGGAGGGAGAAACACTTTCCCACCCCCCACCACCACCCTCGCCATCACCCGCCCAATGCCTGAATACTGTAATCTGGCCGTGTCAAATGCTTCCACAACCTTTCATCTGCAACAGTATACACACATACATACACACGCACATACTCCTGCTGCTGCTGTGTGGGGTGAACGGGGAGGTCTGGAGGAACTGGTGGGGAGGGTTAACGCTTCAGTTTAGCAGTGGGAGGTGGGATAGACAAGGAGAGAGAATCGTAGTGACAGAGATAGGGTTTAGTATGGTGGAATTTATTGATTAGGACGAAGATCGATTGATTAGTTTATTTTGTTTGGGTTATCGTGAATGTTCACACAATATTAGTACTGTTACCAGTAACATATGACGTTTCAAAATAGGGATTTAGGAAGAGTACACCCAGAACATATTTGTACTTGAAATTGCGTAGAGCTAAACGCAAGATGATAGTACTTTAGGTGGAATTGTGCACCACGCTTTGTAGCAGAGGTCTGCCTCGATACATTTCGGTCTTTATCAGTCTGTGTTGTAGCAGACAGCCTACATTTAGCTGTACGTCATGTGGAAATAAGATGAATGATAACGTTTCTAAAAATAGATGCAAAGTTGATCGTATGGCAAGAATAGAACATTATGTTTTATGTTATTTTACAGATCCAGTTAAGGTTTGTTACAGGAATGGGTGCAGATTCTGTTCCATTAGATTCCATGATGGTTCGTGGTAGACAAATCTGAATTCGGTTTTTGCTACGGTACGAATTTATTTCAAGTATGCCTTGTTACATACATATAGTCTACTATTTTGAATCCCAGTGCATACTGTAACATTTCTTTAAAATGTCATTGAATGAATATAAGATTTAAATGTTTCTTTCTCATTGCCCCTCTTTCCTATCATATTCTTTTTTACCTTCTATATTTTCTATCTCCGCCCCCTTTTTCTTTTATTTTTCCTTCTCTCCTTTCTCGCACTGTTTCCATCGTCCCTTCTTTTCTTCTTCTTCTTCTTCTTTCATTTCCTCCTATTTACTTTTCTTTCTTCTCCTATTCTCAGTCTTCTTTCTTTTCTTTATTCTTTTTTTTTTTTTGTTCTTTACTCTTTCTCTCCTGCCTTTTGTCATACTCCGTTTTGTTTCTTAGCTTATTCTAAGCCTGACATTTCTTATTTATCTTTTTCCATCTTCAACAATCA
Organism: Periplaneta americana; assembly: GCF_040183065.1. NCBI lineage: Eukaryota > Metazoa > Arthropoda > Insecta > Blattodea > Blattidae > Periplaneta > Periplaneta americana. The sequence continues at coordinate 131,462,331 of NC_091122.1, read as the reverse complement.
TCTGTTTCCACCTTCTAATTTTCCCTGCCTTTCCTAAATTATTTTCTTACTTTCCTCTTTTTTTAGTCTTCTTGTTTACATTTATATTTTTGTAATTATTTTTTTCATTTCTCTCGTTTTTCGTGTCTCAGCTTTCTTTTTTCTTTAATTTTGCCTTCTTTTTCTGTAATTTCTTCTAGAATTCGAAATCATGACTGGAACTTACACGTAACTGTAACTTAATTTTTTTAATGTCAATACATCATTGTTCAAGGTACAGTAATCTATGAGAAATGTCACATTTTAGCATAACACGAAGTTCGAAAGTTACCGGTAGATGATACACTTGCCATCGTGTGTTGCCATCTGTCGAATATTGCGTAATATAGGCTTACTTACGATATTCACAGAGAATAAAATTCATTAAATAAATTACAAAATAAAAATTGGATCTAAATAAAAAACTAAAGATAACATACAATAAAAAAAAAGTAAAAATCGAATTTCTCCTAGCTATAATAATAATTATTAATCATTTATATTGTATACACAAAAGAAAACCCCTGCCATATCCTTACTGACCAAAAATCATTCAATGAAATATTAAACGATTAAAACAATATCACTGTTCATAAAAAAAAACAATAAAATAGTAAGGTATTGTTCTCACCAAGCTTAGACGACCTCACTCACACCACACTGCAGACTCGTGCCTTACCCAAAACATAATAAATCATACCGTGCTTGCCTGTTAGCCTAGATCATATATGTAACAGACAGATCATCGCTATGTTAAAATCGTTTGCACTTTGAAGAGAACAACTGCCAGGATCGCCACCCGTCCCACATAAACGAACACGAGATGGCAGTACAGTCGCTAATGCAATTCAAATGGGAATTATGACGTGACTCCTTATGTAACAACTAGATGGCAGCGTAGTAAACCTGACAAAAGTTGTTAACGTCAAAGCCTATAAGGCCGACCTATCTGGGGGATATATGATCTAGACTGTTAGTTATGCAGTGTTGTCACATTATGACTCTGAATTAATCCAGCCGCTGGGCTGAGGTAAGTACGATGTTTTTTTTTTTAACAGAGAAGTTAGTAGTTCTTTTTTGCGGCAAGATAAGCTGACCTCTCTACTCGGGCTGAGGCCGTCTATATTTGGCAACGCTGTTATAAAGCAATTCAGTTTTCGGATGCAGCCAACTGCATAACATAAACATCGAGAGCATGTTGATGTGACTTCTTTGATTCCTTTCCTCTGAGTTGGGATCGTCTGAGTTTCGCGAGTACAACAAAGATGTATTCACTCAATCATCGGGATTCTGTGAATCTATCTTTTTTTCGACGGAGAATTCTTTCCTGGCACCGACTATGAGCACCTGTTCCGGAATTCGTGTTGAAACAAAAGATGCCAAAAATTAATATGTTTACTGTAACGAGACTATGAGCCGGAGTCAAGTGCTAATCGTATCAGTAGTTAGGCCACGAACAATAATGTAACTTGTGTGACCCCGTCCAATGACGCCACCTTTCCTCGCTACGGGCATGGGGGCACCGAATTTACGTATAAAATTAGCCATGCCGCGCGATTTCTCTCAATAATATCTCGGCATCGAGAGCAACTACAGACCTGTGTTAACTCTCGTTTGATTTGTAATTGAGTGTTCTGCAATTTTGAAGTTACACGTTTCACTTTGAATGAACTATTGTGAAACATTTGTTGTGAGCTGGGAATAATTTTGGAATGTCTCTACATATGAAGAGAAAATACATTGCATGCCCTTCACTAATTACTCCTCTTATTATAGACTCGTTATTTTCATTAGTAAACCGAAACAAAAATAAAACATTCAAACCAACACAACTGTAGCTTCATTACCAAAGCTGCATGACGTATTTTAGTGTCGATGTGTTCCTCATACAGTGCAGATTTTTTTTTTGTAGTTTTATTATAGTCGCTTAATTGTAAAGTCATATTGCGAATATCATTGCGCAATTCACTTTCTTCAAAGAGTTCATTTTAGGTTTATTTCCTTGCAGAGCATTCTGTATCATTTCATAAATGTAGTTTAACTTCGTTATTATATGACACTTTGCCTATAGCGACAAATATTCTGTGGTACAAATTAATTTCTCATAAATAAGGCATGTTCTTTTCTACTTTTCTTAAAAACGATTTGCTGTGTAGGCCATAAATTGCATTCATTCATTCATTCATAGTGTTCTGCCCAAGAGCAGGTCTTTCACTGCAAACCCAATATTCTCCAGTCTTTCCTGTTTTCCGCCTTCCTCTTTGTTTCTTCATATGGCCCATATACATGTATAATTAAGATATCATTTGATATCTTCTTCTGCCCCGAACTCTTCTCCCGTTCACCATTTCTTCCAGAGCATCCTTCAGTAGGCAGTTTCTTCTCAACCAGAGACCCAGCCAATTCCTTTTCCTCTTTCTTATCAGTTTCCACATCATTCTTTCTTCACCCACTCTTTTGAACACAGCTTCGTTTCTTATTGTCTGTCCATTTCACGCGCTCCATCCTTTTCCATACCCACATTTCAAATGCACACAAGTAAAACAATTAGGCCTAATACTAACTTATTAAAACATATCTATATATATAATTTGAACTGGTAATGGAAATTACGGGAAAACGACTGAACGGATTTTAATGAGTGATCCCTCATTTTCATGCCTGGCATCCAAAGTTTTTCGGAAAAATAGTAGTTTTCACTGAAATGTCAATTTTCCTACATAATTTTCCTATTTTCCAAAATCCATCTGTTGCCAGTTTTGAGAACTAATTTTATTGAATCACGGCCGACTTGATTGAATTTCAGAACAAAACACACACTACAATAAACAATAGGTTATTACACGAAGACCATGACCTGCAGGATTGCCGACATATTTAGAGCTCAATTCAATTTGTTATTAAAAACTGATTCTGCAGTGTATAATTTTCTGAGTACAGCTGTGTATTGGATATTCAAATCTACGAAACTTGAGATGGTTTGATGACATTATTACCATTAGAAATTAAATATTATTATAGTTAGTATCATGATGCGTCTATTCTTCATTCATTGTACATAATATTGATGCTATATTGATGACATGAAAGTGAAACGTTTTGAGGTTATGTAAGTAAATGTAGAGAATATCTTAATTTAGATCTTCATTTCTATAATATACCGAGTGACTTCTATATATAACTACAAAACTTAAGTAAGATAATAATATTGTTATTAAAAATCAAATATTTTTATACTTATTAAACCAGTGGGGTTGGGTCTTTTTCATATACTTAATGGCGGTGTAGTGTAGATATTGATATGTGTCATTGTCTTCAGTATTGGTTCGAGAGAGCGCAACAATTACAGTTCCTAAGGAAAGATAAAAGGTATTTCTTACTGATAAAATAAGAGGCCTAGAAAATTTTGTAGTCTCCAGATCATTTCAGCAAGATCTCTTAGTAGGATAAAATGATTTTACGCTCTACATTTCAAGTTCTACATGCAGCAGCTATACGAAAATGCTATTGTTCGAAAGCTTAGCAAACCTGACTTTAACTTTTGCCTACAATCCACAATGACCTGAAATAGCTACTGCTATCGTCCTGACATTGATACTTGCGTTTTCGCGTTGAAACTCAAAAACTGAAGTTGGATAGGTTCAAGAAAAAGTATTTGGCCTAAAAAAATTCATTCAGAGGGAGTATGTTTCATTATTATGGAAGCAAATAACTATCAAAAAGACAAATATTCTTCATTGAAAATAAATCTGAAAAATTTTTATTTGAACGTCTAACGAACTTAGTTTGCAGTAGCATTTGCTGCACAAGCCACTAGTTTTCATATAAAATAGTACCAACATATACGACGTCAGTGAAAATAATTCTGTAATTTCTTTCTTTGCCTATCAAATTATTGAAACCGTTGAAATGTTAATAAGCTTTACATACCATGTTGGCGTGCAGTTACTCATTCATAACATCCTATTGTTGTGGCGTGATTTATGACGAAGCATAATCAGTTTCTGTTAACTGGTTTCCATATGATGGTAGGGCCCACTATATGTAATTCTGAAATAATAAATCAAAATGACAAAAAGCCCGCATCCTCAGTTTGTTAACGGATCATTTTGCATTTTAAGTTACATCCTGTAATGGATTGTGTTGCTCTAACAGTGAAAATTAAAATGCTCTTAACTAATGCGTAATTGTAATATTCATTTGCCAAGAGAAAGAAATTTGTGACCTACTGTATTATAAATTCAGAGTGAAGGCGATGTCCTGCGCGAAAGGGAAATGCGCTGCCCTTGCATTACGTAAGAGGGCAGCTTAATAAAGCGGATGAGTCTAAGGAGGTCTGTGCGTTAAAGTTGATATGTTACAAGAACGCGTGGGATCGCAGCTCGCTTAAAGGCTGGTTCACAATAAACCGGGAACGAAAACGACAACGAGAACGAGAACGGAAATATTGTTAAAATAAATGTATTTAAATGAGAGTATTCACAATTAACTATTGTGGATGCTCACATTTAAATACATTTATTTTAACATTATTTCCGTTCTCATTCTCGTTGTCGTTACCGTTCCTGGTTTATGTGAACCGGCCTTAACTGTTCATGTTATCGGGCTGTTTCTTTTCCTCCCCTCTTCTTCTCTGATTTCTTACCTCTCTTTTACCATTCTGTAATCTCTTCTCCTCTTCTTAACCTTTTTAAATTCTAGTTTCTTTATAGTTTCCTTTATCTTCTATTTCTTACTTCTTGTGGTCTTTTATTTCTGCCGATTATATTAATGTTTTTTTTCATTGAATATCACTGGCTTCTGTCTGATTGCCAATTTATATTAAATGTGTTTTTTCTCTTTTTCTTCTTCTTCTTCTTCTTTTGCTCTTGTGTGTTATTTATCGGTTTGAATTAAGTTACTTACTGAAAGATCCGGGGTTTGATCCCAGGTGGTGACAGGATTTTTTCTCGTTGCCAAACTTTCAGAACGGCCCCGAGGTTCACTCAGCCTCCTATAAAATTGAGTACCGGGTCTTTCCCGGGGGTAAAAGGCGGTTAGAGCGTGGTGCCGACCACACCACCTCATTCTAGTGCCGAGGTCATGGAAAGCATGGGGCTCTACCTCCATGCCCCCCAAGTGCCTTCATGGCATGTTACGGGGATACCTTTACCTTTTTTACTGTATTTAGTAAACTGTCCTTGTAAATTTTATGTTATATTATTGACTAAGACCATACCGTACACGAGCCTGGCTCTTATAATAATAATAATAATAATAATAATAATAATAATAATAATAATAATAATAATAATGGTTTATTTTAACTGGCAGAGTTAAGGCCATTCGGCCTTCTCTTCCACTCAACCAGTATGATAGAAAATTACTACAATGCTGTGAATATAACATAATTAATACAATATAATACAAAACAATACAATTCAAAGCAATACAATACTACAATATAAGACAATATAATATATAATTAATATAATACAATGACAATTCTTTTCATCTTCACAACACCAATAAAATAATTATGTAATAATAATAATAATAATAATAATAATAATAATAATAATAATAATAATAATAATAATAATAATAATAATAATAGTCATACCTAAATTAAATTAAATTATTAAACTCGATCACAATTATAACTTCAATTTGACTACGCCCGTAAGAAATCGTTTAGCCTTTTCTTGAAAGTGGTTATTGTCTGGCAGCCCCTAATCTTCTGAGGTAGAGAATTCCATTCACGGGGGACTGAGACAGTAAAAGAGGATGAATAGTGGGATGTTCTATGGGCAGGAATTGCTAGGATTTGGCTGTCCTGTGACCTGGTGTTTAGATTGTGATTGGAGGATAAGTAGTTAAACCGGGAACGAAGATAATTTGGAATACAAGTGTGGAGAACTCGAAACAGAAGAGAGAGCGAATGAAGTGTTCTACGGTTACTAAGTTGCAGCCAGGATAAAGATTTGAACGAGGGTGTAATGTGGTCAAATTTGTGATCATTACTGATGAATCTTACGGTAGTAGCTAGAAATATTTTTGTTCTATAATTTTAATTTGTACCCACTAGTTAAATAAATAAATAAATAAATAAATAAATAAATAAATAAATAAAATAAATATCGATTGTTGTTCTTGTTTTCCTTCGTCTTCCCTTGGTATTCTCTCTGCCTTTCTCCTATGTTATTCATATCCTCCTTCTCTTTTACACCATCTTCTACATTATCTGTCTTCATCAGCTGATAGACAGTATTGTCGTTTGCATCTGTGCATTTTGTCTGAATTGAACAAATTGTAGCATTGGAATTTGCACACGTTATTGCTGTATGTAAGCGAGAAACATTGTAACAAATACTGTATATTTGTCATTAATTTTTATGTTCTGGAAATGTTAAAATGCATAGGATTTCTACGCAAGAGGTCCCGGTTTCATTACAGTGTAATGATTACACGAACTTTGTGTGATCAATTAATGTTCTTTTTTTAAAATATAAAACGTATAGTGTAATGCTGTTTGCAAAGAAAACAAAAGCAAATTGGATCTGCCTACACTGCGAAACAGGTTCATTGGATTATATGCTTTCGCTGGTAGCTGTCCCCAGAAGCCATATATAGACCTCATAGTGTTTTTTAAAGAGGAATTGTGTTTTCATTCGGTTCATCTGTTACTATTTTAACATAAAACCATTTGATATATCGCGAATGAAAAGGAAACATTTCAGCGCGTTAATGTAGTGTTAGAATTGAAGTTTATACCTTTATCTAAGGTAATTCCGTTCATGGATGAAAGGTTTACCTGGCGCATCGTTGACTTTTTTTTGGTAATGTCCAGTCGTAGCTAAATCACTTGCCTTGTAGTTTATCACTGAAGGGGATTGGAGTTCGATTCCGAGGAAATCATGTGATATTTTATATGGGCAGTGTTGGGGGAGATATATGCGATTTCTTATATAAATCTTCTATATCTACTGCTAGGACTGGTCCATCATTAGGCCCAGATACACTGCAACCTGTTGATTTCCTGCCTTATATGTCAGAAACCTCAACGGTACCACGCGTTTTTGATCTTCAGAGAAATCTATAGCCACAATCGAGGTGTTAGGCTGCAGAGATCTCAATATGCAAAACAGGGAACTTAATCATGGCGAGAAGCAGTTGACTGGTGAATTTTGCCAGGACTATTCTTAATTACAATCATCAAGATATTCTATGTGCTCGGGCGTGAATTCGATTCCCGTTTGGACTGATTACCTGGTTGGGTTTTTTCCGAGTTTTCCCGAACCGTAAGGGGAATGTCAGATAATCTATGGCGAATCCTGAGCCCTATCTCGCCAAATATCATCCCGCTATCACCAATTCCATCGATGCTAAATAGCCTAGTAGTCGATGCAGCGTCAACTATCGATACAGCATATCTGACTCTGACACAAGCGGACTTAGGTTCAAATCTAGGTTGGAACAAGGTACTCGGAGTTCTTTCCAAGGTTTTCCCTTAACCAATTGAATCGGAATCGGCGTTGACCTCTGACTCATTTCACTATCATTTATCCTTTATCCGTTAATTTCACTAGGTACAAAAAAAGTATTAAAAATTTGTTTAGAAAAACAGAAAGATTACCCAGCTGAGTTGTTGTTTAAACATTTCAAAGTTTTCAACATTAAATAAATGTATTATTTTATTTTATTAAAATATTTTTATAGAAATTTTAATAACTTTGAAAGTTATATACATAAATATAGTGGGACTGAAGCCGGATGGTCTATGGCGAGTCTATGGCGAGTCCTTGGCATCAACCCCTTTGATTTGATTATCTGGTTGGGTTTTTCCGAGGTTTTCCCCAACCAAAGGCAAATGCCGGGTAATATTTTGGCGAATCCTCGGACCTCACCTCATCTCACTACATCTCGCCAAAATGTTGTTAAAAATTGCACAAAATTGTAAAAATTGTAGAAAATTACTAAATTGTAAAACTATAAAAATTTGTAAAAATTGTAATTGTAATATTGTACAATTTTGACTTGTTCCACATCTTAAAGCTTCATTGCTCATGTAAGATCTATGGAATAAAATGAGTGAATGAATGAATGAATGAATGAATGAATGAATGAATGAATGAATGAATGAATGAATGAATGAATGAATGAATGAATAGCACTAAAAATATGAATTCTCTGCGTTTGTCTGAACCAAAATGTAAAACCAATGCAGCTTTTTATCATAGCATGAGTCAAGGTCCCAGATTATTAAACAAATTTTATTCCAATTATATTTCAACCACGAATCCTCTTCAAATTAATAAGAAAATAAAAAAAGTGTATTGGATTTATAGTTTGGGTTTAAACATATTAAACACTATTTAATCTGTATCCACTCTCACTTTTAATTTTATTTTTGTCTGTATTGAATCCCCTCATTAGCACGAGTCTTCAGGAGTGGGCTAGTTTATCTTTCATTGCATTTATTAACTTGTATTCACTTCAAACTTACTAGCAATAAAAATAAATACATGAATAAATAAAATTTTATTCATGTCATTGTCATCATTACCATAGCCTGGGTTAAGTTCACTGTACAGAAGACTGTATTCGTATAAGAGCGCAACCGTTCGGTGACAGGTATCATTCACAAAATAGGAGTGGTAAGCACAATAAGCCACAGGCTGCGGAGTAGCCTAAGCCCTCGTGCCACTCTTCCGCAAAAAAAAAAAAAAATGGCGGTTTTAAGCTTGCTAACCAGGACTTTGAATTTCTTATAGTTTAAAAGCTATAATAATAATTAACTAATTTTTTTGCACGATAGTGTGTTTTCTCGTCGTTACATCAAACGGCCGCCACGATTGAAAGTTGATTTTGCTGAGTTCATAGTTGCCAGCCTAGATATGTTCAAATATTATAAATAACTGCTCTAGTGTTGTAATGCAAACCACTGCCTTCTATGTATGCTACTACAATGCATGTAAAATTCATACGCAAAAGATTCTGTGAATTAATATACATTATAACCTAGATCATAAGTATATGTAACAGATAGCTCATCCTTATGTTAAAATCGGCAGCACGTCCGCCGTAAACGAACACGAGATAGCAGTACAGTCGTTAATGCAATTCAAATGGGAATTATGACGTGATTCCTTATGTAACAACTAGATGGCAGCATAGTAAACCTGACAAAAGTTGTTACCATCAAAGCTTATAAGGCCGAGCTATCTGGGTATATATGATCTAGGATTATACGAAACAAATCACTGCATTTGAAATGTAATGAACTTCATTTTAACAATTCGAACTTCACTTAACAAAAAGAAATAAAAATTATTCCAATTGAACACGAAATATTACAAGTATCTGAATAATTTTTACTCTTTCACTTACGTTGGCAAGACTGCTAACATCAGTCAGCTGTTCATAGTGTAACGTACGTGCTGTATATTAATATTAAAAAAACATATATATTATTTTCAAAATATATACTATCGTGCAAAACATACTGTACATTGTGAAGTGCATTACACAATCTCAGAAATTGAAAAACTCGCCCTGCTCGTTTTTCAAACTTTTCCTCTATTTTGTAAAAAAGCATTTCCCAACCTTTTACCTTAATATAGGCCTACAACTACTCTCACTTTATTCATTATTAAGTTTGTAAAACCTGTTTAGAGAGGAAAATGCTTATAAACAACTTAAAATGATTACAAGCACATCTTACCTGTGTCACAAAGATATTCAAAGTATCCTCCTCCTGCTTTATATATTTTTTACATCTCCGAAGATTATTCTGAAATACTTGACTAATCTCTTTTTGTGAAATGTTGTCAGTTATTTTCTAATATATATATTTACATATCGGTAACTTCAAATTGCAAAAAAAAAAAAAAAAAATCCGCTGCAATATGCTATACATCATTCTCCAGTAATTAGAAAAAAATATAATAGCTTGCACGACACTACGCGTGAAATCAATAATCCTTTCAATGTTCTGAATTAAAAAAACACAATACTTTGCACTACTTTAGGCACGAATGAGTAATCCCTTCAGTAGCTTACAGCAGACTGAGGCGAACTGCACACATGCAACGTCCGACAAATGCTCTTGAACTTTGTGGGAGACAATGTTTTTGTATGTTTCGTGGATCATACACGGAGGACTCTATATTTAAGCCTATTGTTAAATGACTGCAATATAAACGTTATCAAGATGTGGACTGGACATAATCCTACACAGAACTCTACTTGTTTATAATGTAAACCAGTAGACATATTTGAGATCAGTATTTTTCCAAAGGAGATTTTTGTAAGCACGTTGTAATATTCACTCAGTTCTCCTGGTTACATCTCTCTTAGTATATCCCATTGTGTGTAAACGGATTAACACAATACACACAAAGGTAGTTACAGTACGTTGATCAACACATGCATGGCCTGTGTAAACACGTGTATTAAAACACACATTGTTGGTAAAGACTCAATACATTACGTTTATTAACATTTTCTCATATTTTGAATATTCCATTAAGTATTTTTATTTTTATTACTGTTTCGCTGTGTATGATTTAACAATTGCGTTCTGCAACGTTCTAAAATCTGCATGTTTCGACTATAGATAAAGTACGCTTGCTTAACTCTTGCTTGTTTTGGACGCATTTTTACACAACTTTCTGAAGAGTCTATTTAAACGAGACTACAAGAAAAGTAAGAATGGTTCTCAGTGGAAATAGAAATAGACTGGAAGCATATTTTTACTTTTGGTGCAGAGCTTATGTTAAGTATCATAGAACGAATTTTAATAAATATTTATTTATTTACTTATTTATTTAGTCATATTTTTTATAGATTTATTTACTTATTTATTTAAAAATAATTTATCACAAAAAAGGGAGACATCTGCCTTACAAATCAGGTGGCCATTGAGATCCAGATTACAATACAACACAGAATTTAATTTAACTGATTAACATGAAAACTGTATTAATTTGGAAAGTAACATTACGAACTGTAATACAATTTATTTATTTAGTTATTTACTTCTTTCATTTATTTGGTTAGTTGTAGTATTTGCTTAATTTTATTTATTTATTTATTTATTTATTTATTTTCAGCTTAGGTAACGGTGACTAGGGACGGGTTAGGGACGACCCTTTGCACGTCGGCCATACTGAGGCCTATTGTGCGCCCCAAATTTATGGGGTGAACGATGAGGTGTACCAGCCCACCGGCCGCATGTGACCCCTCACCCGCTGACCCTATGAGGGGACCCCCTATCCCTCCGCCCTAAGTTCATACCGCCAAGGTGACCAACGTCCCTTCCAAGTAGGGTGACAGATTCACATCGATAAAAAAGAGGACACAAAGCTTAAAAATCGAGAACTTTGTTCGAAAATAGAGGACATAAAATATACTTAGATTTAGTCTTAGGCCTATATTATACTTTAAATTACGTCAATATCTATTTTATTACAAAATATTTACAGTACAGATTTAGGCTTATATCATACTTAAAAGTATGTTAACATCTATTTTATTGCAAAATAATTATGATAAAACTTAATAATAATAATGGTAATAATAATAATAGTAATATTAATGATTTTACAATTAATTAAAATATGAAAGTCAAGGGAACTGTAGTATTAAAGAGGACAGAAAATATCTATTTACATTTAGGTTTAGGCCTATATTATACTTAAAATTATGTCAATATCTATTTTATTACAGCATACTTATGATAAATCTTAATAGTATAAAATTATTTTATAGTTACCTACGTATGAAAGCAACGACCATAACAAAGCAAGGAGAGTTATGATCGTTGCCAAAGAGTATATTCCGTCGATGCTGCTGCCACCTACAGGCAAATTACTCGGAAAAAAAGCGTCAAATCAGATAATTTCAAAATTTCAGGCATACAAGTTACGAAAAGGAGAACATTTCTTGATTTTTTTTTAAATCCGCTCAGACCCCGGACAAAGGCCTAAAAAGAAGGACATGTCCGGACAAAAGAAGACGTCTGGTCACCCTACTTCCAAGGTGTCGAAGCGCCCTTGGAAGTGCTCTTAAGGAATGAATCCTGGCGCAGATATATTACGGAAGGCTGGAAACCCAGGGACGGTCGCGGAGAGGACGCCCCCCCCCTCCTAAAGACATGCGTCTTGATCTGAATATGTCTATGGAATGAGATGAAGAAGGTGCATGATATGAAACCTTAGTACTCTTTTTTTTTCTTCTCGCTGCAGTTTCTGAAGCTCTTTTGCCCAAATTCATGTCTTTAATTTGTCGAGCTGATGCACTATATGTACCCATTGTGGGACTCGTGACACAGGAATACCGTGACGGCCGGCGAGGCGAGCCTCCAAGGCACACATCATACTCACAACGGACAAGTGGCCGTGACCTAGACGGAATTCACTCAGCGTTGAAGCTGGACGTTAGCTGTTACTAACAGCATACTAACATTGTCTGCAACTTCTTGTACGAGTTGCCCACATTCTTGATTGTGTCGGCGTCGTATTGAGCAGAATTTTCTGTTATCGAAGGTTGTGTAATCGAGACTTTTATATTCTTTAACTACGACGCTTTCTATCTATCGACTTTAAATGTTCGTCGGTGAGAATATTCCATCCATCAGTTCTGCTCGCCACAAATCTCACAGGACCTACATAGGCAAAGAAACTTCCGCCTAGCGAACCAATATTTTCGATGTAGAACTACGTCTTTCTCCTCACTAGGTTTTTAAGGGTGGTTAACTAGGGAATTGACCGTTACATAAAAAATCATTGAAAATAAAGAGATGAAGATAAATGAAGCTCCTTTATAAGTGTTTTTTGTTCCGAGTAATGTTTTGAATTCTGTGTGTAGATTTGTTAATAGTTTATTTCACAGAATATAATGTCGTGATGGAATTAATCAAAATCTTATTGGGATGATGAATAATCCCCCATGTTCGCCATGTATTCTCCTTAAGTTCTCCTTGTCCTCTTCGTATTCCTGCTTGTCGTCCCCTTTTTCTCTTCGTCTTACAATTTTCTCCTTTGTTCTCCATATATTCCTTCTGTTCTCCTTGTATTCACCATTTTCTCCTTGTATGCTGTTGTTTCCTTTGTATTCCCCTTGATATCCTTGTATTCCCCTTGATATCCTTGTATTCACCTTGATATCCTTTTATTCCCCTTGATATCCTTGTATTCCTCTTGATATCCTTGTGTTTTCCTTTTTTTCCTTGTATTCCGTTTGTTCTCCTTGTATTCTCCTTATTATCCTTGTATTCCTCTTCCTTGTTTTTCTTTAATTTCCCTTGTTTCCCTTATATTCTCCTGTTCTCCTTGTTTCTCCTGTTCTCATTGTATTTACCGTGTATGCTCTTGTTCTCCTTATATTCCTCTTATGTTCTCCTTGTATTCCCCTTGTCATCCCAGTATGCCCCTTGTTCTCCTTGTATTCCCCTTGTTCTCATTGTCTCCCCTTTGTTCTCCTTCTTCTCAAAGTGCGTGAACACCTGTCGCTGACATTTCAGAACCGCTGGATTGGTCGGGGAGGCACCACAATTTGGCCTGCTCGTTCCCCAAACCTAAATCCCCTAGACTTTTGATTATGGGGACACATGAAGGAATTTGTCTACGCCACTCAAATCAACAATGTGTAAGCACATACAAGAACAACCAGGTCAATTTCAAAGAGTGCGTGATTCCTTACGCCGAAGGGCAGAGGAATGCATTGCCATGAATGGACGTCACATTGAGCACCTCCTATGAACAAGTGTTCTTATCTCAGAAAGTATGTGCTGTAGGACCCATGTTTATTAGACGTTTTCTTGTTTTGATGCATACTATCACCTCCTAAAATATTGAATCATTTTTAACACCCTGTATTGCGAGTGGAACACAATAAATGCGATCTTTTGAAATATGCATTCCGTTTTGATTCCTCTGTTACGGCTTAGAAATTAGGTCCATTTTTGTTTGACTTAAGCAACTGTTATGCTGGGAACAGGTCGCAATAACCTGAACAACCGCAAGAGTGTAATGTCTCTTGCAAATAAACATATCTATAGGAAGCAATCACGTAGGATATATGAGAAATTATAGGAAATGAAAACGTGAAGAAAAAGATTATTCCTAAACGAGAAGGATTATGCCAAATAGGTACGCAAGTATGAATTTGGTAAAGTAGTTTTAATACAGAATCTAATATTAAACCGAATTCAATATTAATCCCGAAACGAAGATTCACTAATCAATTTTTTATCTACTTCATCTTCTCTTCCTCTTTTTCCCCTTAATTCTGTCAGTTCTCCTCCATTTTTATCGGCTATTTAACGACAATGTTAACAAAGGCGCAGTTATCTAGTTTCGGTGGAATTGGTGATAGCGAGATGGTACAGTGAAACTTCTCCTAACGGTCACCTTACAATAACGCACACTTTGAAATTCCCCTGAAGATTAGATTAGATTAGATTTATTTATTTAACCTGGTAGAGATAAGGCCGTCAGGCCTTCTCTGCCCCTCTACCAGGGGATTACAACTATAACATGAACAATAAGATTACAATTAATATTAAATTTACAATTACAATTACAATAAAAATTAAAGTGCGACAAGAATACCTGATTAATGAAAGCTAGACATTTTATCATAGAAGTTAAGAACAAAGAATATTTTTGTATTTACTAAATTACAAATTAAACCTAGAATAACAAAATTCTATAGTGATGAAATTACCGGATATTGAGATATTTTTAATGAAAGCTAGACATTTTATCATAGAAGTTAAGAACAAAGAATATTTTTGTATTTACTAAATTACAAATTAAACCTAGAATAACAAAATTCTATAGTGATGAAATTACCGGATATTGAGATATTTTGTGGTAGATTAAAAGAATTATTTACAAGAAACCATGTCTGAACGAGTCTCAATTACTGACCAAGTGCCTAGTAAGTTTGCGTTTGAATTCAATTTTATTTCGACAGTCCCTGATGCTAGCAGGTAACGAATTCCAGAGTCTTGGCAGGGCTATTGTGAAAGAGGATGAGTATGAGGAGGTGCGATGGGATGGTATTGTTAGTATTGTTTCATGGCGAGAGCGTGTGTTCAGATTGTGGTGGGAAGAAAGGTAAGTGAAGCGAGACGACAGATACGAAGGAATAGAAGAGTTCAAGATTTCGAAGAGAAAGAGAAGTGAATGTAAATTTCTTTTCTTATCTAGTTTAAGCCAACCTATTGCTTCCAGGGATGGGGTAATATGATCATATTTACGAACATTGCTTACAAAACGTACACACAAATTATGAGCACGTTGAAGTTTCGTTTTGTTGTCGCTGGAAAGGTCAGTCAGTAAAATGTCAGCATAGTCAAAATAGGGAAATACAAGGGTCTGCACAAGGGAAGATGAACATTTATCCTTTTTAGCACATGAATAATAGAATATACTTTTCTGCAGGTTTCTGTGATTTGCATGTCCCAGTTGAGATTATTATCCATGTGAATGCCAAGATTTTTTACCGAAGAACTGAAAGGGATATGCACTGTACTTACTTTAACGGGGGAAATGTCGAGTTGCTTTACAGCGTCGGTTTGCCGTTTGTGTCCTAATATGATTGCTTGTGTCTTTCCAGGATTGATATTAAGATGGAATTTCTTTGTCCATGTCACAATCGAGTCAATGTCTTCGTTCAATTTATCTATAGCGTCATTTATTCGATCTAAGCGGGAAGAGATGTAGCATTGAAGGTCGTCAGCATACAAGTGATAGTTACAATGCCTTACATGAGATGTAATATCATTGACATATATTGTGAACGACAATGGTCCGAGTACCGAACCCTGTGGTATACCTGATGTTATGTTAAGCCAGGAAGAGCTTCGATTCCCGGATACAACACACTGTTGTCTTTCCCGTAAGTAGGATTCGAACCAACTCACAGCAGTCGCTGACAAATGCAAATTTCTCAATTTATGGGTGAGCATGTCAAAATTTACAGAGTTGAAAGCTTTGCTAAGGTCAAGAAGTGTTAGTATTGTTACTTTATTAGAGTCGATTGCTTCACGAATGTCTTCTGTCACTTTAAGTAGAGCAGTGCTTGTGTTGTGTCCAGCTCTGAAACCTGACTGATACTTGTCGAATAGTTTGTGTTCGTTCATGTAGTTAGTAATTTGTCTGTGTACGATTCTTTCCAGTGCTTTTGATATGGCTGGCAGGATACTGATTGGTCTATAGTCGTTCGGGTCGGTGGGAACTTTGACTTTTGGAGGAGGAAGAACGAAAGCTTGCTTCCATATTTTAGGGAAAGTCGAAGTGATTTAGGAACTATTGAATATGTGTGCAATTGTAGGTATTACTATGTCTTGTATTTTCTGTATGAGTAATATGCTATGCTTTCTTATACTGAAATATCTTCTCCATAGCGGTATTCCCGCTAATGGGTACGGACTACTGTGTAAACATATTTGACTTCAACATTTCTCAATAACGGATACGAGACGCAGTAAAAAGTTAATCATTTTTATGGTGGATTGAATCAATCATGACATAAATCACACCACAATATCTACAGAACTGCTTTGTTTAAAGCCGGCTTTCTGAAACCTTGAGTGATCTACAGACCGATTATTTAGTCCTGACAGCTCAGCGACGCGAAAGAGGGGATGTAATAGTAGTAAGGGGAGAGCTCCGGAGTAGAGATAAGGGCGAGCGGTCGGTAAAGGAATGCAGTACAGCTTAACTGTACTGGAAACGTACAGCTCTACCTCACGCATGACATCCGATCGCTCCGAAGGCAAGCGAGTGACTAACTCAAACACCCCTTGGCGTAACTAAATGGATTCGCCTGACCTAGGCGCACATCGCCGGCGACTGTCAGGATTAAATAATCGTCCTGTACTTAAGGCTGAGGAAATTACCCAGTCTGAACTTACCGGACTTCTGACACCATTTAGAAACGCAGTAGCCGATTTTGTGACACTTGATGCTGTATACATCGATGATCCACTCACAGAAATCGATTATGTTAAATCTTTCACTGGAGAATAACTAGGCTATACAAAACAATGTTTGCATTTCTTATAATACCTGTATGTGCACGCTAAATCAAAGGCTATTACGAGTGCACATTGTTTTAAAACATATTTACTATTGATGTTTGCCTGGATTATAGATTAATTAGATCCTTCTTCATTAAAAAATATATGTATTCATAAAAAGGGAAAGAAAGTTCATGCCCTAAAAACGTGAAGAATATGTATACATTTATGCCGCAAAAATAGATAAATATGCTACAAAATATGCATTATCAGTCCCAGATTATTTAAACAAAATAATAAGGTATAGGTAACTTACGTTTAGTCTATGGATTTTGAAGTGATTCATTGCTGAATTCTTCATTGCTTCATTGCTGAATGCTCCATTTATGCTGTTACAGTTCACAACTAAGCAGTGACGTATGTTTTCTGTTGGCATTCTTCGCTTGTTGTCTCTCAGCATAGCTTTTTAGCGCGAAAAATTTCTTTCTACGTCACAAGAAGCCGGAGGGGTTTGCACAAAATCTGTGAGCTGTTCTATAGAAAATTTTGTTGGTTTTTGGGATGTTTTTCCTTCGAGAATATCTTGAATTTCTTTAAGTTGATAATAGCCAGGGTTTTTGGAGAGAATATTTGCTGTTTTCTCGTTCACTTTATCTCCTACATTTCCTGGAACTGAGTGAAACTGGATATTGTTCTATCGAAATCTGCTGAAGACTGCAGTAAAGGAATACAAATTGCTAACTTGAGAGGCTCCCTATGAGGGCGTCATCGTTACGTTCAAAATTCATAAACATAAATTAGTCGTGTTTACGTGTTTACACACTTTTAAAAATGAGGGAAAGAC
Organism: Periplaneta americana; assembly: GCF_040183065.1. Taxonomy (NCBI): domain Eukaryota; kingdom Metazoa; phylum Arthropoda; class Insecta; order Blattodea; family Blattidae; genus Periplaneta; species Periplaneta americana. Next base: position 131,444,458 of record NC_091122.1, on the reverse strand, counting down.
AAATAAACATACATAATATGCAGTTTGCCTGCATAAATGTTAAAATATGATGCTTTTATAAATAAAGGCAAAATATGCATTTTTATGCACAATAAAAGCAATATCATTGTATTCACAAAATTTGTGATTCATGTAGATAATCTTTCAGCATATTCAGACAACGGTAGAGAACAAATATGCAAATGCATGAACTTCCTTTCCTTATTCATAACCTACTCGAGATATCTGTCTTGAAAATTCCTCATACGCATTATTTTTCTTCGTTTTGTGGTGTTATTCTACCGAACCCACTGCGTAAAGGCACAGGTTTAATTATTGATATGATTGAATTAACTGGCAGACAACTTAGCTGAGCTAGACGCCATATTTTTACTGGTTATTGGCGCCATAATATTTTCGAATTTCATTTGTCAATTTCTTCAAAGAATTGTCAAATCTTTAGAAGATTAGAATATCTTCTTATTTACTTTAAAAACTATCAAAGTGTTTTAAGGTATTGTGATTTGACAATACAATTTGTAAAGTATTAACAAATCTTAAAAAAAATTGTGAACATTTGATAGTAGACAAAACACTTAATTAATAGACATATTTAATCAAATTCCACAATGACGACAATAATTAATGGAGAAGTATTGGTAAAATGACAATATAAAGTGCCATCGTCAACTGGCCTGCATACTAGTTCGGAGCGCCGAGACGCTGGCTGAGGAGGTACTGTACTCCAACCAGGAGAAAGTCTCAGGGGAATGAGACGCAGCCGGGTAATACTGTGAATGAATGTTGATGTCATAAGATCACACACGTGGGTACACGCATCTCCATTGGCTAACTCTCAAAGCACAAACGATAACACTGATAAATATTTATACTACCCTAGTTACAAAATTAGATCACTGTTAATCTCCTGATCTTTTAATCCCTTCATACAGGAAATAACATATGCAGGAGAGCGCATGTTTTTTAAACTGACGTTATAACGGTAATATTATCTATCTACTTCGCTCCAATAGATGACGCAATAGTAAGCACATTCCTTTCACGGTTGATCTCCTGGTTGGAGAACAGTAGTAGTGTGCAGTGTGTCGAGCCAAGCCAACGCATCCCATTACAGAAGCCAACTTTCTGACCATAATTTACAATGTCTTCTTCGATTGTGTTCTACACGAGCATTGACACCTAACATAAACCAGTTAGTGAGGGAAAAACGAATCCAAAAATCCAGGAAAACCAGTGCTAATGATCAGCGAAAATAATTTTTATCATTTGTTATTTACATTGTAATAAAATAACTTAGGCCTACTTCAGTCTTGTAATAGAAACGACAATATGTTTCATATGTTATACAACATAATAAATAATTGGTTTTGTGATATATAGTGTCAGATACAAAATGGATAATTAATTTTATTTTATTGACGACACTTAAACATAATTCCATACCTATTTGCCTAGTTCCTCGCTTCACACTTTTAGCATCCCACCACAACCGTGATACACGTTCACAACATAATCTTGTTCTATCAATTCCATTCCATCAAACAATCTCTCTACTCTGCTTCCTTCACAATACACACAGCCCGTTCCTGGAATTCCTTGTCACAGGAAATCAGGAGCAGTCGGAGTCTAAAATCTTTTAAGTAGACTCTACTTAGAAATGTTTTTATTGAACAGAACTAGACTCTTGCGGAAGTTTCTAAATAGTCTTAAATAACCAAGTTATTATTTTTTTCTCCTCTCTCTTCTTCTTTTTTTTTTCTTTTCTTTTTTTATTATCTTGATATAGAGGAGAGTCGGGTAGTATCGGACATCAGGTAGTATCGGACATCGGGTAGTATCGGACAGTGCGTTTTTTTCATCTACCACCATATGGTAGTACCTGAATATCATGGTTACGTTTCTCTATGCGACATCACAGAAACGTAACCATGTCAATCAAGTACTATCATCGTGAGGTAGATGAAAGAAACTCACTGTCCGATATTACCTGATGTCCGATACTATCCGACTCCCCCCAATTACTTAATCATTTGTATTTGTATGCCATTCAGTACGACTTTGCTAATCAACATTTTATGTCTTGTAACCCACATGTATTCTCCTATTAGTATATTAACTGTATAATATATCTCAAGTGAATTAATCGTCAAATTTATCTCGAGCATTTTAGGTCTTATAAATTATGTGTGTGTGTGTATATATATTCCCCTTATGTCATGTAACTGATTTTGATTATGTGTAATTTTCTACTTTATTTTATATATTATGTAACCGATCTTGACTATTTGTAATTTTATATTATGTAACTGATCTTGACTATTTGTAATTTTCTACTATATTTTATGTAATTTCTAAGGTATTTTCTTTTGTGTTGTTTTGTAACCTAATTTTGTATTTCATGTATATTACTGAAACCTGGTTGAGTGGAAGAGAAGGCCTCATGGCCTTAACTCTGCTAGGAGAAATAAACCTACTCCTACTACTACTACTACTACTACTACTACTACTACTACTACTACTACTACTACTATTACCACTACTAAACAAAGGAATAGGATGACAGAATTTAAATATTAGTAATGGATTCCATTTGTTTAATATTTTGTAATAGTGAAAATGCATTATAGGTCTGTAAGTCCTCAATTACTTTAATATGAAAAAAAAAAAAACTATTTGCTTTCAAAACCGCTGCAATATATAACGGAAAAGTACAACCTCCTCGTTGTCTTAAACTAAAAAGTGATTTTATAAACTTATAGTACCGCGACTGAACCTGTGCAGACAAAATCTCGTCCAATATAAATCTCATTTTCTTTTGACAGATTTGAACACGGGTCCCCTGACTAGAAAGACGTTGCAGAATATACCTTGGATGCTTTTTAACAAGAATAATTGATGTAGCGTCGTTAAATAAGCAAAGAATTAGTACGGTGGCAGTGAAACCACTAAATTTGCAGAAGGGAGCAGCCCCTTAGTGCATAGTTAAACACAGCCCCATGTATGAGTTATTGGATGCAGTTTGAGGCCCAGCATCACTGCAGCAGGCAGGTTAGGCTCTAATGGAGGCATATTATTCACGGCAGTATTGGCCAGTGTGTGTGGTAACCCCCACCACGCCGTCTGTACACAGTACATACATAACCAGACGTCCCCTCGGCCTCGACCGGCCCGCTTGCATGTAACATACACTCTGTCCTCATCGAGAGCGAAAATGGCAATGCTCAAAACTTGATATACTACACGCACTTGGAGGATTCACAGATTTTATGAAAGAGCCTCCTCACATGTCAAAAACGACATATTCTAGTCGGGTAACACGACGTGGAGAAGAGCTTCTCCCGTCACAGGCGTATCTTAGGGGTAGCGGGTGGGATTCGTGAACCTTCACAGCGATCGGGCGTGGGTTCGAACCTCAATTGGGTTCCTTACCTGGGTGTGTATTTTCTAAGACAGTGATGACTAGGGCTAGGATTTTGATGACCTATAAATAAAAAAAGAAGTCCTAAAAACAATGCATTTATGATCTAAAAATCTTTCAAAAATGCCTTTAAATTGCTCTAAAAATTGATCTTACATAATTGGCTTAGTAGAAAAACAAGTTTTGTACTACTGAATATTTAGACAAGTAATTAAATTAAATTCTAGTACCAAAATTTAAGTTTATTTAATTTTACATAATTTTTCTAAGTAGTACACTTTAATTAATTATTATTTTACCTGATGTAGTTTCCATGTAGCCCATCACAATGCCACTCTTATACGGAATTAGCAAGTATAGAGGAGTCTATATTGAAGGGATGGTTGGACTGATACATTACATGGGGTGTACTACGATAAAGGGTAATATTTGTGTAGAAAAACAATTAAAATATTATACAAAATAATGTGAGATCGGTCGGTTAAGGCGCTTGCCTGCCGATCCGGAGTTGCGCTCGGGCACGGGTTCGATTCCCGCTGGGGCTGATTATCTGGTTGGGTTTTTTCCGAGATTTTTCCCAACCGTAAGGCAAATGTCAGGTAATCTATGGCGAATCCTCGGCCTCATCTCGCCAAATATCATATCACTATCACTAACTCCATCGACGCTAAATAACCTCGTTGTTGGTACAGCGTCGTTAAATAAACAAATAAAAAATAAAGGGTATTAATGGACAAAATGTGTAGACAAAATATCAAAGGAAATAAACATCATCTTATGTTAATAATGGGGATTTATGGCCAAAATTAAATGAAAATGCCTCAAAAATGACCGAAAAAAAAAAACAAAAAATGCTCTTATGAGTTGAAACAGGCAAAAAAATGCCGAAACAAATATGTCTTAAAACACTTAGTTTATCACATAACATATAAATACTAAAGCAGCTATGTTTCTGGCTTATTAGAAAAAAGATGCAATTTCATCAAAATCCTAGCCCTAGTGATGACCAAGCCCCAAGCCAGTTTTTGATACTTCACGCATATCACGACGAGTCTGATACAGTTATTAATTTATTTTTTATTTTAGTAGGTTATTTTACGACGCTTTATCAACATCTTAGGTTATTTAGCGTCTGAATGAGATGAAGGTGATTATGCCGGTGAAATGAGTCCGGGGTTCAACACCGAAAGTTACCCAGCATTTGCTCATATTGGGTTGAGGGAAAACCCCGGAAAAAACCTCAAACAGATAACTTGCCCCGACCGGGAATCGAACCCGGGCCACCTGGTTTCGCGGCTAGACGCGGTAACCGTTACTCCGTAGGTGTGGACTACAGTTATTAATGTGGAAGAGAAATGAACATGACCTTTACAACGTCCAGTGACCGATCTTCATATCCACGAGTATACAGTAATTAGTGCATCTGTATTCTGTAGAGACATTGTATTGGAGCAAATAAGCGCAGAAAATATTTTTGTAAAATGTAAAATAAACGGTACAAAATTCATCTGCAATTAGATTTATTTTATTTTATTTTTTTATTGGGTTATTTTACAACGTTGTTTCAACATCTATGTTATTTAGCGTCTGAATGAAATGAAGGTAATAATGCCGGTGAAATGAATCCGGGGTTCAGCACCGAAAGTTACCCAGCATTTGCTCGTATTGGGTTGAGGGAAAACCCCGGAAAAAACCTCAACCAGGTAACTTGCCCCAACCGGAATTCGAACCCGAGCCACCTGGTTTCGCGCCAGACGTGCTGACCGTTACTCCACAGGTGTGGACTCTGCAATTAGATCTCGAATACAAAACACATTCTGGTTAAATGACACCATTGTAATTAATATACAGAGTGTCCTAAATTGATGTATACACATTTTGAAACATTATTTCTCAGCAACGAGATGAGACAGAAATATGATGTTTGCGGTTTTGTATTCCTTAAGCGAATACATGTTCAAAATGGACCCCTTCCGCCACAGAACACTCCCAACAACGACGTACAACAGAGCGACATACCAACTGGATTGTTGCTAATGGAATATCATTACAGGCATGTTCAATCTGAACTCTCAGTTCCTCCAGTGTTTGTGGTTTTGTGGTGTACACTGTGTCCTTTAGAGCTCCCCATAGGTAGAAGTCTGGAGGGGTTAAATCCGGAGATCGAGGAGGGAGCACTTTCTCTTCGTCCTATCCATCTCTGGGTCGTCCTCATTTAGTGGTGGACAAGTCTCAAAATGTAAGGCTTCCATTTTTGAGCTCACAAAAATTCGATGAATTTGCTGATACCAATCTCACGGGAACATTGCCTCATTGATTTCTTTGGGGATTGTGCAAAAGTCTGCATGACTACATCAACACTCTCGTTATCTGTGGAACTTATCTTTCTTCCTCACCGCCCTTTCAACACATCTTGCACCGTTCCGTCGACTTCAAACTTGCCTCGGAGGGTACGAGAAACTTATCTGCGTCGATTTTGTCTTTATATTGCTGCTGGAGGTCGCCAGTTCCTATAATGTCTGTAAAAACTATGCACTTTAATTTAATATTCTTCTATTGTATTTTGTTTCCGGAATTTCAGTGTAATCCATCCTAACTTTCTTGCCTTTAAAATATAAGATCTGGCCCACAATAAACCGAGAACGGAAACTACAACGAGAACGAAAAAATTGTTAAAAAGAATAATATTTAAATGTGAGTATTCACAATTAACGAGAAGCTTGCCGAAGCCAGGGAACGGGAACATGAAAATTGCCGAAGTTTTAACTTTGCCTTTCTCGTTTCCAATCATAGCCTACTAGATTATTTCTGTTATCTTAAAGTTGTTTGGTCGTCGTATATTTTGTAGCAAGGAGGCTGTGACATAATTTCTTCTTCATGCATCATTTCCAACTAACTCATAAATTCAGTAAAGTCACTTTCAGTATATGCTACATATATGACCAGACCACCACGTGAATTGAATTCTTAAATATTCTGTCATAAATTTTGAAGTTGGTGAACCTGTGTGTATGGTTGCTGGCTTGTACGCATGAGAGAATACCATTGGTTAATTATACACAACATTAGAATGCGTAATATTGACTTTACACATCATTACTGACATACATATCGTTTCCGTTCTCGGTTTATTGCGAATAAAAAATCTTAACGTTCAAGTCCTACAGTTTCCGCTCTCGTTCTGGTTCTTGTTCCCAGTTTATTTTGGTCCAGTCTTAGCTGTTTAAAGTAGTTTATTTTGAGCATTCACAAGCAAAAGTACGACTATTTAAAACATATCAGCTCGCAGCGCATTTTCGTTCACAAACAAGTTAGGGAAGTTATCGGTTAGTATATCCTGGCCTAAGGTGGAAAAATTCAAATATCTTGGAGCAACAGTACAAATATAAATGACACTCGGGAGGAAATTAAACGCAGAATAAATATGGGAAATGCGTGTTATTATTCGGTTGAGAAGCTCTTATCATGCAATCTGCTGTCCAAAAATCTGAAAGTTAGAATTTATAAAACAGTTATATTACCGGTTCTTCTGTATGGTTGTGAAACTTGGACTCTCACTCGGAGAGAGGAACATAGGTTAAGGTGTTTGAGAATAAGGTGCTTAGGAAAATATTTGGGGCTAAGCGGGATGAAGTTACAGGAGAATGGAGAAAGTTATACAACGCAGAACTGCACGCATTGTATTCTTCACCTGACATAATTAGGAACATTAAATCCAGACGTTTGAGATGGGCAGGGCATGTAGCACGTATGGGCGAATCCAGAAATGCATATACCGGTAGAGTGTTAGTTGGGAGACCGGAGGGAAAAAAGACCTTTAGGGGGGCCGAGACGTAGATGGGAGGATAATATTAAAATGGATTTGAGGGAGGTGGGGTATGATGATAGAGACTGGATTAATCTTGCACAGGATAGGGACCGCTGGCGGGTTTATGTGAGGGCGGCAATGAACCTTCGGGTTCCTTAAAAGCCATTTGTAAGTATATCCTGGTCTAAATGCTTACTTCAGGACGCTACGAAAGGTATAACCTAGCTTCGGTACATAATAATAATGGAGCATGACAACTGTAAGTGGGATTGCTACTAAATTGAAATGGTCTGTCCAGCTACTTTTTAACCATATAAACGTACTAACACTGCGAAACTAGTGCTCTACAAAATATTAGTGCAACATATGACAGGAAATATAATTAGATCGATAATAATACTGAACTAGTATATACAATATATATTATAGAACATAATAGTAAACATTATACACATTAACTGTAAATATTCTATATATAATATATCCAATTAATTCATTTAACGAAATCAACTCCGTTACGGTGAACAAAAACATACATATTCTAAGGTTATAAAATTCATATCTTTTACTATAACTGCCAGCAAAAATTTGTTTAAGCTAAGAAAATGTTCTTCCTTCGTCACATGACGTTACAGGCACAAAATAATAACAAAAATGAATATACAAATTATCAATATTTTTATTATACACAATATACAGGGTGATAAAAAATAACGTTTACAACGTTTCAGGGATGATAGAGGAGGTAAAAACAAACATCTTTTTTAAGTGACAAAACTTTAGCAGATGCGCCGTTTTGCCGCAAGATGCCTGAAGGTTAGATGGCTTGACTTCCGTCACAACACACACTGGTTAGTTCCGTTTGTACTGCTAACAGTCTCCGTGGTGGTAATTATTTTGTTTTCTACGCGACGTCCTACCAGAACTTTTAGAAAATATCCCATTGAACATCAGAGAACGAATATGGTTTCAGCATGACGGTATCCCTCCACACTTTGATCGTCGTGTCAGGAAGCACCTAAATGCTACATTCCCCGATCGTTGGATTGGCAGGGGTGGGCCGGTACATTGGCCACCTCGATCACCAAACTTAACCCACTGGATTTATTTTTGTGGGGAGACATGAAACGTCTTGTGTATGAGACAGCAATCGATACGGCAGAAGACTTAGTTGCTCGCGTTGTTGAAGCTGTACATGTTATTCGAGACAATATTGGCCTTCTTGAGCGTTGCAGACACTCCATAGTACGAAGGTACCAGTTGTGCAATGCCTTTAATGGACGGCAGTTTGAACACCCCCTCTAAAACGACAATTGGTCTCGTTTCTTATGGATTACACTAACACTTACGTACACAATAAACGGCGCATCTGCCAAATTTTTGTCACTTACAAAAGATGTTTGTTTTTACCTCCTCCATCATCCCTCAAACATTGTAAACGTTATTTTTAACACCCTGTATACAAATAATTCGCTTATCAAAACCCATCCCGTTGCAATGAACGAAAACATATATTCTGAGGTTATGAAATGCAAATCTTTTACGAACATGACATAAAATTTGTTTAAACTAAGAGAATGCTCTTTCTACGTCATATGACGTTACAGGAGCATATTTATAATACATTACAGCATTATTATTTAATGACCCCATGCGTAACTGCTTGCAATTCGACCTTGCTTATCATGTAATAGATGTAGCTACCAGAAGAAACTACTCAATCCGCTGTACGTTTGGGAACGAAAATGCGCTGCCTGCATATCAGTAAAAACAACCTCTCCCTGACAAATGCGCTGAAACATATCTTCAGCTATACATAACTACATGCAATAGGTAACGTGTTTTGAGTCCTAGATAATGTAGAAACGCTGAACACACAAAGTGGTGAAATACTAGACTAGCCTGTAGAGAAATAATTAGTCAAATTGCTTTAAAGTAATTAGTTGCATACTGAATGTTGGAAAATATATACTTTATTGTGCGCTGTATCATATTAGGGATCAAAGGTTTTCTCTAGCAAATATAAACAAGAGCCGATATGTCTATTTTGAAAACCGGGTAAACGGAAGACTATTTTCTAAAATTACTGCATATTAATAAGAATTGGGAAACTGCATGATGTTGTTTGTATATAAACTTAGCGGATGCAATATTTTGATTGAATCTTTATGATCATGAAGTATATAGACTTTCAAATTATAATTCATTTTCGTTCAAATATTAGAGCGTATGTACAACACACATTGTGTTCAAATTGATACAGAGCTTTCTTTACTAGCCAGGGTGTACTTTAATTGCATCGACTGATGGTTATGATGTGCTGTCATTTTTATAAAACAGAATAGGAAAAGGAAATTTCCCAGTTAAATATAGTTGTATACAGGGATTTTCAAAAGCAACGCATAATTGCAATTGAAACTGAATGAGGTGATTTTGGACTTAAAGCACAGACACGTCAAGTCTTGTATTTACTTTAGAAATAAGTATGTTTATGGATAGAAAATATGTTTGGGACTACTGTTGTGCGAGTTATGACGTCATCGATAACTTTTTTTAACCCTCCTACTACCAAAGGGGGCAATAGGTTTACCCCACTGATGATAATTCAATACTATTTTCATTTTCTCCATATTTATTTTTGAAATTCGATATATTTGTTCGTTATATGTGCACTAATATTATAGCTTCTCCTATTTGAGATTATGGATAGTCATGTAACAGAGATTGTTTAATATATATTGATAATTGAAGTGGAATGCAACTGTTTTAATAAAAATGAAACAATCAACAAAGCCGCCTTGACTAGTAATCGTCCATGTCCATAGAGTTCAATGAAGATTGTGTAGTTGGCACAACTGGTAACAAGAGAAGGGTTTATCATAACACACTACTGCCATCTAGTGGAATATTTGTAATGATGAGATGATACAATAATATATTTGAAGACAGTTATGTATTTTCGTAAGTCAATTAATATTTTATTGTATTAGAGTACTTTATTTCTTCTAATCTTTATGTACTGTCTTCTAATCGTGTAATAGTCAATATCTGTAGATAAATCAAAACCTCTAGTGAGGTTATTGTAAGTAAAATTTACAAATACACCATTCCTTGTTTAATTTAACTTCTTGAAGGAGTTTTCCCAAAGTCTAGACATCCTAGCTAAATCACTTTCTCTCACCCGAAAATGGTATTCTGGCCGTCCATCAACATTCTGTCAGTCTGACTACATTGGTTGACACTTGTCAGATTTTTAATCGAGAAACGGCTAATGTTTTTTACTTAAATACGTCTTTAATTTCGGTCCAGTACTAGGGTGCCATCCCAGAAATTCGACCGACATATTTTCAGACCAGTTTTGTCGCGCCTATAATTTCTAAACTACACTACATATTCCAATGAAGTAAACGGCGATCGACAGACAAATGATCATTGTGTCTAACGTGACCTTGATTTGAAGCGGAAGATATCATCTAGCGATACGTAGAAGGGGGGGAAGTTTAAGCACGAATTGGCGAATCGCGCTGCAGCCGAGACAGTGTAATTCAGAATTCGAAGTGATAGAACGTTCGCAGAGGTGTCAAACGATACGTAGGCCTAGCGGACCAAGCTACAATCTCAATTGAGCACCAATCAGCAGTCGACAAGTTAAATTGAAAACATTCGCGAGTGAATTTCAGTATAGCCTAAAGATAGAAAATTCACAATGTCAAGGCATATGCAGCACAAATTAGAGGAGGCATATAAACAACCTCCCATCCCGACAGACGTCATTCATTCATAGTTTTCTGCCTTAGGCCAGGCACTTCATTGCAAATTCAGCATTCTTCAATCTTAATTATTTTCTCCCTTTCTCTTAGTCTCCGTATATGATCCATATATCTTAATGTCGTCTATAATCCGCTATCTTCGTCTACCCCGAACTTTTATCCCGTTCACCATTCCTTCCAGTACATCCTTCAGTAGGCAGTTTCTTTTTAGCCAGTGACCCAATCAATTCCTTTTTCTCTTCTTGATCAGTTTCAGCATCATTCATTCAGGCATAAATCTTGCGGCTTTCTCTCTGATATAGTCACCTCTGTTTTCTATTTTCCGGAAACCCTTTCTTGAGAACAGGACGTTTTTTCGTTTTCTAAATTTATTCCGTTTGAAAAAAAAACCATATTAAGTATTTCCCACTATAATAAATAATTACGATTACTATATAAAAAAAGGACTAGAAATGATCGATGAATTTTGTCTTATTCGTTCTAATTCAGGGACGGGGTTCTTTTAAGTGTCGTAACTAAGTACAGCGCATGCATTTTGTCAAGACACTCGTGATGTGCAATACGGGAACAACTTTTCTTTAGGGGGGGGGGGTAAAAATAGAAGGAAAGGTCGGATGTGTGTCCACCGAGTTCAAGGCAAAAACTAACCCATCCCTATAATTCGTAAGTAGACTCATCCGATCTCGTGCGCAGCTTTGTAGGAAGAGTGGGGGAGTATCTTGACAAAATGCATGAGCTGTATACAACACCCGATTTCACTCTCTTTCCGAAGAAGACGTAACATATATACTGTTCTCCAACCAGGAGATCAACCGTGAAAGGAATGTGCTTACTATTGCGTCATCTATTGGAGCGAAGTAGATAGATAATATTATCGTTTTAACGTCAGTTTAAAAACCATGCGCTCTCCTGCATATGTTATTTCTAGACTTCGTGGAATTGCCACGAGAACCGTAAGGTTTACTATGCACGCAGTATAGACTGTATGAGAAGGAGGCGTGGAAAGGATAGAGTATGCCTCTAATATAAACACTGAGCAGTATACTCCGGTTACAGTAAAACCTGTATCCTGCATTCAAGAAATATAATGAATGATCATTGAAGTAGGAAATGTCTAAATATATAAATACACAATTATTTTGTAGTGAGATATATTAACTCTTAAAATGTAATGTAATATTTTCACATCATCCTTGAATATGTGCATTGCAGATAAGAGTTACGTACGTTTTGAGCGACTGCAAAGTGAACCTCCTCCGATGGTCACTCAAACAGTTTTTATATTGTGAAAATATACGTTCAACATCACACGATGTAATACGTACATATTTGAAAGTCACTACTTTTTAATACACCAACTTCAGACGTCTTGTCGTGACCTGATGGTACATCATTTATAATACGTAGTTATGAATAGGCAGAATTTTTAGCAATAATGTTTCTCAACTTACATTTCACTTTTTCTGAAATTAGTGAATTGTTATTTTGGATAACGGTTTGTGATACTTTATCCACTATATTAAGGGCTTCTGAGAGTCATAGTTTAGACGATTGTAACAGGGTGATGCTTTTGGACACGATTTTAAAATTAGAATCAATGAACAGAATATCTTCCAATAGCTGTTCAGAAGACAACGATTTTACAGCCGCAACAGAGGAACTGTCTGTGCTATCCAATGCATCAATTACCTCCATTATTTTGCCGTAATGTTCTGCATAATAATTAACAGCATCCAACAACGTTCCCCAACGGGTCAAGACTGGCTGCGGGGGTAAGGATATTCAAGGGGCAATTATTTGGCACAGCAACACTCTCATTGTAGCATGTTTGATTGAATTCTTGTCTGCACTGAACACATGTTAAGCTTTGACTATTCCAATCGCAGTAATGCAAAAACAAGTGCTTACTTATGTATACATTAGCTGTAGCTGCTCTATCTATTTGGACCGGACACAACTCTTAACATGAACTGCTTATACTACGAGACCGGAAGGTCGCCCACCTCATCTATACTACCGTACATCGGCAACCTGATTGCATGGTGCTTGTGGCAATTCAACGAAGTCTAGTTATTTCCTATATGGAGGGATTAAAAGACCAGGAGATTAACTAACCGTGATCTAATTTTGTAACTGGGGTAGTATAAATATGTGTGTAACAATGTTATTGTTTGTGCTGTGAGAGCGAGCCAATAGAGATACGAGTACCCACGTGTGTGACCTTACGACATCTTATGACATCAACATTCATTCATTCACAGCATTATCCCGCTCCGTTTCATTCCGCAAAGACTTTCTCGTGGTTGGAGCACAGTAGGTATATCCTCCTTAAAAATTCATTATCTTCGGCGAGAACTGCACTCGATACCTCGTTGTGTAAAGGCACTCGTGCGGTCGTTTTCCTAGAGCTCGTTGTCGAAGAGGAACACCTGGCCGCAGTCTTCAAGGCTGTGACTGTGGATTCTGGAAATGAAAGGTGCTTATAATTTCACTTTCCAGCAACAGCAGGTGAAGTGAATGCAGTCTCCTGGGCACTCTAGACTGCTTTGGACTACACACTCAGATTCGGGCCGAAGATGACTTTGCATTATGCAGTATCTAAAAGCACATCTGCACTGGCGCACACCTCTATCAGCTTCCATCCAATTTGCGTCTTTCTCTGCACGTTTCTTACTTACGATTCAGTCACGTTGCACCATGCGAAAATAATTTTTATATCGAGTGTTAGGGGAGACTGTTGTACATTTAGCATAGTGTACCTTTGAACATTTTTTTGTTTTTTATTTTTTGCTACTATCTAGAGGACTTAAACTGAAGTAGATTGTAGGGAAAGCCGCTAAGTAGATCTGGTCGTAGTTTTGGTTTGATTTATTGCAAAATGTGAGTTCCGTGAACGAAAGAATCTTTTTTTAGTACCAAAAGTAAACATTTCGTTCATTGATATATGTTATCTAACATAAAACCAGGTTGTATTTGTTACTATCCATTAAGTACAATGTGTTCCCTATCATCTGTTGAGTAATAACATATTTTAATTTCCATGATTTATTCGAATCTCTAGTTTTGGGAGCCATATGTGTTTAAACGTGCACCCTCTTGTACCTTTGAACACAGAACATCTTGTACCATGGAACATGTTCCCAGGTACGTAATACTATTGGTTTTTGTCTTTCTTTTATTTTAAGATCATGTCACGAAGAAAGTCTGAAGTTAAGACGTCCCCCAATAATTGATCCGGATGCCTTGAAGAAAGCTGTTGAAGCAATTCTTGTTCCTGCAGGAAATAAAATCTAAATCAGGGAAGCCTGCTCTGGTTTATGATTGCAAATACATTTTAGATAAGATTGTCAGTTCTTACAACTATATTCCCACCTATATTACATGTGTTCCAACTTACAAGAGGGTATGTTCTAAGGTACATGAACCTGTTGTACCTTTGAACATGTTACATTATATTTTTTCCACCCTTAATAGATGTGTAGAACAGGAAGTTGTAAAGGAATCTTCAATAATTATTTGAAGTATTTTTTTAATTTAAAAAATATCATTTCCCAAAATTAAAAAAAATAAAATCTGAAAAATGTTTGAAGGTATAGCAGTCTCCCCTATTTCTTTAGTCTGCTATTTTAACTACTGTTCTCTTACATGGATGAAATGGTGAAAATGGGGTGACATTTTGGCAAATGAAACAGACCGAGAATTTTCCATGGGATTATCTGACATTCACCTGACAAAATTAAGTCCCGCGCCATACCGTCTTGGACTAAGAATCACGCCTAGGACTCGCGTTATACAATGAGCGCAGTTTGAATCTCATGGGGAAGGAATTTTATCACAAAATTGGCCAGTGTATGGCACCGGTGCCCACTCAGCATCGTGATGAATTTGGGGACCTACGATAAGAAGGACGGCTGGGGAGATCATCATGCTAACCACACGATACCTCCTTCTGGTTGGACGATCGTTCACCCCTGCTGAGGCATGTGGACGTGAGGCGAGCAGCCGGCTGATCTGCCTACCTCTTCATGGGCTGTCGCGCCACAGATTATTATTATTATTATTATTATTATTATTATTATTATTATTATTATTATTATTATTATTATTGTACCTATAGGATAAAGATTGGGAAGAATGTTTCGGAGGAATTTCTAGTTACAAAAGGCTCACGCCAAAGGTGTAGTTTATCCCGAACTTTATTTAAGATATACAGGCTGTTTCCGGGCTAATGTTACAAACTTTCAGGGATGATGGAGAAGGGCACATGTATCAGTTTGAGATAAGGAATCCTGGTCCGGAAATGATTGAGTCGAAAGTTACAAGCAAAAATAGTTGTGTGGAAATGAAATAATTTTATTCCTCTGTGCACCTTATTTATGTGTATTTATCTGTACATCTTACACATACTGTATTCATCTGACGTTGTTTACGTTGTCTACTTACAGTATTCCGTTCAGTGCGCTGTCTGAGGGGTGGGGACAGGAAACTACACTAAAGCGATGCAGATAGCGTAATGTGTAACGGACATGGTCGGTCCTGATATGCACGTCTGTAGACATCAGTGTATGTGTACAAGTTGCAGTGTCCAGTCGATCAGTCCTAGTTAAATGGAGGAGTACACGAGAGCGGAATATGAAGACCTGATTTTCGAATACGGATGGGCCAATGGGAACAGTAGACAAACTCACAGATTGTATCAGGCCAAGTACACACATAGGAGACATCCGGCCCATACCATCTTTCCACGACTGTTCCAAAAGTTAAGGGAAGGAGGGCACGTGATGCGAAATTACAATTCCATTTTTACACAACTACTTTTGCTTATAACTTTCGAATCAGTCATTTCCGGACCATGGTTCCTAGTCTCAAATTGATACATGTGCCCTTCCTCATCACCCCTGAAAGTTTGTAACACCAGCCCGGAAACACTCTGTATATACAAGCTTTACAAAATTGGAAGAAGAAGTGTAAAGATATGGGAATACCTACTGAGAATTCTACAATTTATACTCTGTTATTTGCAGACGACCAGCTAGTTATAGCACAGAACTATGAGGACATAGAATATATGACCTAAAAACTTATAGAAGAATATAATAAATGGGGTTTAAAAATAAATTTAGAGAAAACAATATAATATATGTCCTGTGGGAAGGAAATGAAAGATTTGGTTTTGGAAGGTGGAATGGGATGTATCAAAGGATGTGAAGAGTGAATATCTGGGGGTAAAAATTAACTCAACATACAGCCAGGAAAGTGACATAAAATATAGAATTCAGAAAGGTAGATCGGCAATAGCTATGTTAAATGGGGTTTGGTGGGATAAGACAATAACAACTGAAACAAAACTACAAATCTATAAATCTATAATAAGGAGTACTATAACATATGGGGCGGAAACATGGCATTTAAACACGAATCTGAGATTGAAACTCCTCTCCACTGAAATGAATTGTTTTAGACGTTCCACTAGACATTCTAAATTTGAAAAAATTCGAAACACAACCATTAGACAAGAAACGGGATTTAATAGTACATTGTTAGATTTCGATAGCTGCAAGCAATTAGAATGGTATGGCCACGTACGTAGAATGCCAGAAACAAGATTGCCAGACAGATTCTGGAATGGATTCCGCCAGGAAGAGAAAAGAGGGGAAAACCAAGGAAAACGTGGATGGACGATATAAGAAGCGGAATGAAGGAGAGAGGCTTGGAAGAAAGGGACTGGGAGGCAAGAGAAGAATGGAGGAAAAAGATAAGAATTTAAACACTTTGGATACAGGAAGATGTAGTTTACATTGTAACTCTGTTAATGATTATTATTATTATTACTATTATATCTTCAGAAGATGATTTACAAAGATCTCTTCATTGTCTCCATATAATTTCTTGTCAATGTAACATGGAAATTTCACCTGATAAAAAAAAAATATGCCAATTTCTGGCAAAGACCCAATTCAAAGTAAAATATGTTTAGAAAACAAAATTCTGGAAAGGGTGAATGAATTCATTTACTTGGGGTACAGCCTATCTTTTCAATCTGAAAGGGATATCTCCCAGAAAATCTACAAATACGCTGAAACTATGAACATAATCAATAGTGTTTTCAAGCCTGCAATTGTTTAGAAATATACCTGCTTACGCCTGTATAATATTCTCGCAAGACCAGTTCTCTCTTACTGAAGTGAGGCATGGACCTTAAGAGCTCATGATATTATCAGAATCACAGCATGTGAGATGAGATTCATGAGGAAGACTGCAGGATATACTAAATTCGGCCAAAAGTAGAATAAGAATATCATGGAGGAACTCGAGGCTGAACCAATGATGAAATGAATACATTTTGCGATATGAAGAAAACAGAATGAGCAACAACAGATTTCCAAAGGCAATCTGAATTCTCGACCGAGGGGAAAAAGATCCACTGGCAGATCTCAAAAGAGGTGGACAGAAAACAAGATCGTAACAGGGCATTCGGCCTAATGCTTGTTAGGAGGATGATGATGATGATGATTATTACTACTACTACTACTACTACTACTACTACTACTACTAAGACTACTGTTGTACCTCACAAATGATACAACAAGACATCACTTATGAGGCGACTTGTCTAGAAAATAATGGGGTAGGGTGGTCAGTTCCTTTTCCCCTCCATTGCACATTGCATACATCGCCGATTAGCTACAATTATACTAATCAGACTTCAGATGCATACAAACAATTATTCCTTCTCAGACACATATCGTCAAGTGAGATGTACTGCCTGATAATAGATGTACATATCAGCCAGAACCTCAATCAGAGATATTATTATTATTATTATTATTATTATTATTATTATTATTATTATTATTATTATTACATTTGTCCAGTTGATGCTAAAATCTGCTTGACTTTACACACTTTAATATCCTATTACTTCATGCAGTATAATGCCTATAAAAACACAATCTTTATCATGACATTAGGACGCTACACAATGGTTTCATGGAAACAATGCAATTTCAGTAACTGGTAACACGAGTATCAGAACGGTAGGCAGTTTTCAGTATATGGACTATATATTCTTCGCAGTAGTAATACTGGTAGTACCTGTTTTTACCAGCAGGTGGCATTTACTCCGGTGGTCTCCAACCCTATGATCGTAAGCGTGACCATCAATATGACATCAAGAGCTGTCAACTACATAAAATAGAAATAAAAAGACATACGTTTTTGTTGGTTTGTTTTCTTTCTCTTGCATTACACTATTTTCGCTGACGTCATCGTCTAGCCAGTTTTGAAACTAAAGAGCGGTAAGCAAGATCATTCATGAGTGGCGAAACATGAAGTTGTGACTATATCGATTTACAATTTTATCGTTAAGAATAGCTACGTCTAGCATATTATGATGACTATTACACTCTTACTACGTCATACTACTTTTGACCAATAAAACGGTACGAAAGGACGTATTTCAACCAATCATGGCTGCTTATCGCACAATTTTATCGCGTCCCTAGCATTTGTTTAATTTTATCGCGTCCCTAGCATTTGTTTCTTTGTTTGCCAACATTTCAAACTGCACTGGTCTGGCCGTCGAAAAACAGAAAATTACAAACCACTCCAATCGATGCACATCACTTTCAAATATGACTCGCATTTTATCATTCAAGAACAAGAATTAATAAAGATCACTGGTCATATATGAAGAGCACCATTCGGAAATCCTGAATGAGTTGAGGGATACACCATGTACACCAAAGAGTTCACTTCTTTTACGCACACGTCCAATATAACATCAACTGAACCACCAAAACATTCTAATTTGAAAATTGTACTTTCAATAATTGTTTCTTTTAAAATTATCCATGTTTATTTTTAACTTCATCATCGTTAATTAAAACGTTTCTTGTTTATTTCATCATCCCTAATTAAAACTTTTCTTACACTTGTTTATATTATTTAGGTTATGTCTGTTATAGCTTCTGCTATATATTATGGATAGTCACGTAACAGAGATTGTTTAATACTAAGATTTATTGAAAATCATCTGTCAAGTGACGTTGATTACTGGGATCCGGATGATTGAAATGGAATGCAAATGTTTTAATAAAAATGAAACTGAATCAACAAAGCCTTCTTGACTAGTAACAGTCCACAGAGTTCAATGATGATTCCATAGTTGGCACAACTGATACCGGTAACAAGAAAACATCATCATAAAACACTACTGCCATCTAGCGTAATGTTGAGATGGTACAATAATACATTTGAAGACAGTTGTATTTTTGTAAGCCAATTAATACTTTATTGTACACTTTGTTACTTCTAATCTTTATATAGCCTACTTTCTTCTAATCGTGTAATAGTCAATTAAATCCCATTCGAGTTTTGATTTTCTCTAGATAAATCAAAACCTCTAGTGAGATTACTGTTGATAATGTACAGTAACAGACACAACTATGATGTTGATGAAATGTAGACGATGACGTGATAAAAAATATAATCACATTAACAATAGCGATATTGATGAAAAGAGGATGTGTGAAAACGAAGTCGAGAATGATGATAATTATTACGATAATGTGTCATCGACAAAAGTAACGATGAAGATAATGGTATGACAATACTACCAACAAGAACAACTGTAATAATTGATGATCCTTCAGTATCGATGTTGATAATATGACAAAGCCGATGATGATGATGATGATGATGATGATGATATGAGAGCAAAAATAACGATAATGTAACAGCAAATAGACAGGGACAATGTATCAGAAATTGGATAATGATGTGACAATTAGGCGATGTTAAAGTAACAATGATAATGATAATATAATTAGACAATAATGATGCAATAGCATTTATACATTGAGAATGTGTCAGCAATTGATCAGTGATAATGTGACAGCAATTGGACAATGATAATGTGACAGCAAATGGACGATGACGAAATTATAGCAGTTAACCCTTACAACAAGAGGTTAATAGGCTATATGCTATAATTTTAATAGAAGAATAGGAAAAAAATGGTAGGAAAATTAAAATTTCACAATACTATAATATTGTATAACATATACAATATGTACATTGAGATAATTGTTTAATAAATATTCAATCTTCCTCAACTTGGTGAGGTTGCCAAAGACAAAGAATGTTAAACAGTAACATTTAAGATGACATTAAAAATGTCTTACAAGAAATTTGTTTACAATAAACTAAAAATTTACAGTAGATAATATTTCACATAATGAAAATTTGCAGTAAAATAAAAAATACAGATAAAATAATAGAATGAGAAAATTCAATTTCAATTGAAATACAAGTGTCGCCGTAAAATCTGCAGATAACCCTTTAGGGCTATCATAGAAATTTTCTTAATTGTTGTTGTTGGGACTCCAAATTTATGACAGAATGACACGAATTGTTTTGTTAAGGTCCCTTTAGCGCCCACCATTAATCCGATGACTTCTATATCCCTGAGTTTATATGATGTTTTGTAATAAGGGATAGCTGGTTCATAAATTGTCCTTTTCTCTAGATTAACCTCCTGGGGTTGATTCGGATGCGTCTCGAATCTGATGGTCGGATCCAGAATATAATCTTTTGTCTCTCCAGGTTTAAATGTTATAATATCAATACGCCGATGACTTCCGGTATCCGCTATTCCGTGGACTTCTTCATAGGTAGTGTAGTCATTGGACTTAAGGCATGTTACGATTACAGACCTGATCTTGTGATGTCTGCTCTTACGAAGAATTTCGCCAAATGGGCATGAACCTAAGACATGAACCAAAGTTTCAACCTCACAGTCCGACACGGTTTAATAAAGTAGTGTGAGAAATGAAGTTTTACCAATTTAAGGGTTAAAGAATGATAATGTTACAGTTATTGGACAATGATAATGTAACAGTAAATGGATGTTGAAAATGTGACAGCAATTACACAATGAAATACAGAGGGATCCATATAAACCTTTACAATTTTAATGATCTAACTTCTGAATCAATAATAGCAAACGTGTACAATCTGTTCTGAATTATTGTAGAGTAACTGTGAGAGATACCTCAGAGTAAATGTTGAAATGTCTTCCTGCATCCATACACAACTGTACTCGTCGCACCATATTCCGTCACGTCCTCCAAAGTGTATCCTCGTCAATGTTGCTGATTTCGTTCCTAATGGCCTCACGGAGTTCAGGAAGTGACCGCGGTTTATTCTTGGAGTTCAGGAAGTGACCGCGGTTTATTCTTGTTACTCTGTCCTAAATGAAACGCCATAAGAAGTCCGAAGGTCAGGTGATCTGGGGGTCCACAGATTTTTTTCAAATTAGGCTCATAAACCCGATTTCTTTTCAGCTCTCTGACATGTGCCATATGAGTAGCCTGTTTCTTGACTCAATCGTCATTGATAATGTGACAGCAATTAAACAGTGATAATAATTTGACAGCAATTGAACAATATTAATATTATAGCAAACGTACATTGATAATGTGACAGCAATTAAACAATGATAATAATCTGACAGCAATTGAACAATATTAATATTATAGCAAACGTACATTGATAATGTGAGAGCAATTAAACAGTGATAATAATCTGACAGCAATTGAACAATATTAATATTATAGCAAACGTACATTGATAATGTGACAGCAATTAAACAATGATAATAATCTGACAGCAATTGAACAATATTAATATTATAGCAAACGTACATTGATAATGTGAGAGCAATTAAACAGTGATAATAATCTGACAGCAATTGAACAATATTAATATTATAGCAAACGTACATTGATAATGTGACAGCAATTAAACAGTGATAATAATCTGACAGCAATTGAACAATATTAATATTATAGCAAACGTACATTGTTAATGTGATAGCAATTAAAAAAATGATAATCTGACAGCAATTGAACAATATTAATATTATAGCAAACGTATATTGATAATGTGACAGCAATTAAACAGTGATAATAATCTGACAGCAATTGAACAATATTAATATTATAGCAAACGTACATTGATAATGTGACAGCAATTAAACAATGATAATAATCTGACAGCAATTGAACAATATTAATATTATAGCAAACGTACATTGATAATGTGAGAGCAATTAAACAGTGATAATAGTCTGACAGCAATTGAACAATATTAATATTATAGCAAACGTACATTGATAATGTGACAGCAATTAAACAGTGATAATAATCTGACAGCAATTGAACAATATTAATATTATAGCAAACGTACATTGATAATGTGACAGCATTTAAACAGTGATAATAATCTGACAGCAATTGAACAATATTAATATTATAGCAAACGTACATTGATAATGTGACAAAAATTAAACAGTGATAATAATCTGACAGCAATTGAACAATATTAATATTATAGCAAACGTACATTGATAATGTGACAGCAATTAAACAGTGATAATAATCTGACAGCAATTGAACAATATTAATATTGTAGCAAACGTACATTGATAATGTGACAGCAATTAAA
The DNA here is from genome assembly GCF_040183065.1 of Periplaneta americana. Classification (NCBI taxonomy): domain Eukaryota; kingdom Metazoa; phylum Arthropoda; class Insecta; order Blattodea; family Blattidae; genus Periplaneta; species Periplaneta americana. The sequence goes on along the minus strand of NC_091122.1, from coordinate 131,421,954 downwards.
AAAATGATAATCTGACAGCAATTGAACAATATTAATATTATAGCAAACGTATATTGATAATGTGACAGCAATTAAACAGTGATAATAATCTGACAGCAATTGAACAATATTAATATTATAGCAACCGTACATTGATAATGTGACAGCAATTAAACAGTGATAATAATCTGACAGCAATTGAACAATATTAATATTATAGCAAACGTACATTGATAATGTGACAGCAATAATAATCTGACAGCAATTGAATAATATTAATATTATAGCAAACGTACATTGATAATGTTATAGCAATTAAACAGTGATAATCTGACAGCAATCGAACAATATTAATATTGTAGCAAATGTACATTGATAATGTGGCAGCAATTAAACAGTGATAGTCTGTCAGCAATTGAACGATATTAATAGTATGGCAAACGTACATTGTTAATGTGAAAGCAATTAAACGATGATAATCTGACAGCAATTGAACAATATTAATATTATAGCAAACGTACATTGATAATGTGACAGCATTTAAACAGTGATAATAATCTGACAGCAATTGAACAATATTAATATTATAGCAAACGTACATTGATAATGTGACAGCAATTAAACAGTAATAATAATCTGACAGCAATTGAATAATATTAATATTATAGCAAACGTACATTGATAATGTTATAGCAATTAAACAGTGATAATCTGACAGCAATCGAACAATATTAATATTGTAGCAAATGTACATTGATAATGTGACAGCAATTAAACAGTGATAGTCTGTCAGCAATTGAACGATATTAATAGTATGGCAAACGTACATTGTTAATGTGATAGCAATTAAACGATGATAATCTGACAGCAATTGAACAATATTAATATTGTAGCAAACGTACATTGATAATGTGACAGCAATTAAACAGTGATAGTCTGTCAGCAATTGAACGATATTAATAGTATGGCAAACGTACATTGTTAATGTGATAGCAATTAAACGATGATAATCTGACAGCAATTGAACAATATTAATATTGTAGCAAACGTACATTGATAATGTGACAGCAATTAAACAGTGATAGTCTGTCAGCAATTGAACGATATTAATAGTATGGCAAACGTACATTGTTAATGTGATAGCAATTAAACGATGATAATCTGACAGCAATTGAACAATATTAATATTGTAGCAAACGTATATTGATAATGTGACAGTAGTTAAGCAGTAAGTGGTGCCTTCTTCGTATCGCTTGTGAGGTTCAGACCTGTCTTCGGACAGTTGACTAAACAAACACGAACAATCTGACAGCAATTGAACAAGCTTAATATTATAGCAAACGTACATTGATAATGTGACAGCAATTAAACAATGATACCAAATAGTCACAAAGTTACTCACTTAGAATTTAGAAATATTAAATATGGAGTTCCCCATTGATCAATTTTAGGTCCATTATTGCTTCTAGTTCATATTAATCATTGAGCCTCAACTATAAAACATTTATCCCAGGCAATCTCGTTTGCAAATAATATAAGCGTTATTATCTCAAGTGAACAATAGATCAATATCGATATTTTAAAAATATTGGTCGAGAAATAAAAATTATAATTTTTTTTTCTGCCTCTGTTGTTACCTTTTTAAAATACGTACGTATGCACATAAAATACTTTTTAGCGAGATAGGAGATACAACACGATTTCCTGTTGAACATCACATTTTTATTTGATAAGAGTAATTGCAATTGTTTCCATGAACTTATTACATTCTCAAACACATGGCAGTTCATTCCGTAACGTGCTCGATTCTGACTTCACAAATAAAATAATATAAACTTCGCGTCCCTGTTAGCAGCTACACAAAACTATAAATACATCTCATATTTTGTATTTACGCATTATTTATGACTGCAGAATAGTGTGAGGAGAATAATTCTTTCCCAGTTGGGATCAGTTTGAGGATATGACAGCAGGAAAATATAATACCGGAACGCGTTTATCTCCGCTCTGCCTTTGAGTGTAAATATACTGGTCGGCAGGCGAGGATAAACTTGGCATTTGATACTCCACTACATTGTGTGTATGTTTACGAGTGGTGTTCAAATTTGACCTGGATTTTGTTTTATAAAATTACTTACAGCAAACATTGTAACATTATATTCAGAGATCCGTATTACGTTAGAAACCCTGTTGCAACATAAACATCATTGTCCGCAGTTATTTATCAGCGCAAGTGAAGTTGCTAGTTTTTCGTCAAGTAGCATGTGCTACAGGACCTTCTCTCTGAGAATATTTTCGTTTTAAAGCCTTTCACATTAAACTATTAGAATTATAGAAAAGTGGGCTGTATTGGGAAGAGTTTCTTACTGTTTTAACCAGGAAGGGTCGTTTTATCATACCTCTCCTGTTTTTAATGGATATTTTACGACACTTTATCAGCTACTATGGTTGTCTAGTGTCCGAGTGAGATGAAGGTGATAATTAGGGGGCGGATGTTGATAACATAAAAATGTAATTAAAATGATCATTAAAATGCCCTTAAACCAATGGAAAAATGGCATGCAATTAAAAGAAAATGACATTTAAATATTATTCGCCGTACTCGCACCACAACTTCTTAAAAATTAGTCACCTTATCTCAATGACCGCCCTGCAAATCTCGGAGAGAGGCGGCAACATCCTGGAATTTGGCTAAGATAAAGGAAAAGAACATGCAATAAAATGAAGGTTTTAAGGGAAAACTATATATTTTAATGAGGGTTTACAATGTGTTTAAATCAGGGCTGGTCCATGTCAGTGCCTTCATTCTCCGTCATCTCCTTCCGTGCTTCAGTTTTACTACCAGATCTTCCAGATGAGGGAGTATGAATGACAAAACAAATTGTGGGCGCAGCGTGCATTCTTGCAATCTTTGCGTTAAAAATACTGTCTGCTACAGTAGACATCCCTTCCGAACCATGTTGAGCACACAACGTCCTGTCCAGGACATGGTGAAAGTTTCCCTCCTTCCAAACATAAACTCTAAAGACACCCTCGTACCGACAGAAGAATAGTAGCGGTCAAAGCTCTCACTTAAACTAAGCTGCTGTCAAGCATTTATATTACTTCCGTTGTGTGAAGTAAAGCCTTCAGTGGAATGAGGGATGGACTTTAGAGTCTGCTTCAAACTATAAAACTCAAACTTTATTGTTATTCACTTATTCAGCAGGTAATTACTACTGATCTATTTGCTGAGAAAAAGATTTAACAGACCTATCGTAAAGAAGAAAATAAAATGCATTCCAAATGATTAAAAGTTCTTCAAAGTATTAAAAATGACCAAAAAATGCCGAAAAATATAAAAATGACCTATTAGTTCAAAAACGTCAAAAAAGCAAGAAATGCAATATAAGAAATTAATTTTTTACTTCGATATTAACATAGAAAGGATTTCTATATTAATAGACAACGTCCTAATGTGAAAAATAAGAAGATGAATTTTCATCAACACCCGCCCCCCTAGTGATAATGCTAACGAGATGAGTCCAGGTTCCAGCACCGAAAGTTACCGCTTAGCTATCTTACTATCGTCTATCATCTAATATCTTCTTCTGCCCCGAACTCTTGTCCCATTAACCATTCCTTCCAGTGCATCTTTCAGTAGGCAGTTTCTTCACAGCCAGTGACTCAACCAATTCCTTTTCCTCTTCCTGATTAGTTTCAGCATCATTCTTTCTTCACCCACTCTTTCCTACACAGCTTCATTTCTAATTCTGTCTGTCCACTTTGCATGCTCCATTCTTCTCCATATCCACATTTCAGATGCTTGTAGTCGCTCCTCTTCACTTCATCGTAATGTCATGTTTCTTCCCTATGCAATGCCACACTCCACACAAAGCACTTCATTAGTATCTTTGTTAGTTATTTTTTCAGAGGTCCGCAGAAGATGCTCCTTTTTTTATTAAAAGCAAAGTCATTGCTATCCTCCTTTTGATTTCCTGGCAGCAGCTCATGTTACTGCTTATAGTACACCCAAGAATAAAATAAAATAAAATATAATTTATTTCCAATTAATTCAATTAATTTTAAATTACTCTTAATTTATTGCATGTAATCTATTTTGATTAATTAATTTTATTTCATATAATATATAATATATAATACATACATATAGTATAATATAATATAATATAATATAATATAACTAGAGAGCGGAATTTAGGCAAAACCCAATTTTTTTTCCTTGATACATACAGGCTTGAGATTTAATACTTACATTTTTCATGGAAATATAGGTGTAAAAAAAAAAGGGATTTTATAGTGCCTAAAAATGTCTATTTCGTCGTTAGTGCCTATTTTTAAGTTTTTTTTTTCGCATCATTTTTAATAACTGTTTACTGCTTTTCTTAACATCCTGTACCGTTTACATTCCAAGACGGATAACAACTCCTTCTAGCAGTGAACAACACAATCGAGAAGTATCTCCGGGCCACCCGTTCTCATTCTTACAATTTTTCAATTCTAAAATTCCAACTTTCAGTCGGCCTGGGTAGCGTAGTCAGTATAGCGGTTGCCTTCTGTGCTCGAGGTTGCGGGTTCGATCCCGGCCCAGGTAAATGGCATTTAAGTGTGCTTAAATGCGACAGGCTCATGTCAGTAGATTTACTGTCATGTAAAAGAACTCCTGCGGGACAAATTATTATTATTATTATTATTATTATTATTATTATTATTTCTTCTTCTTCTTCTTCTGTCTGTCAGCAATTTAACACAAACTCGCTGGGTTGTACCCGAATAAGCATTCTCTTACATTCCAAGACAGATAACAACCCCTTCCTTTTTTCTCACCATTTGTAAGTACAGCAGTGAGCGACATAATAGCCACAATAGGTGCTGATCTTCTACTGTGAAGCAAACTATGAAAATGTGATTGGTGAATGGAAAATACTAAGTTAAAGACAGAATGTCTTCATTTTATGTAAGTATGTGTACCCTTGTGAAATGCGTGGAAGTTTCTTTCAATCCTAGAATTTCGTATTAAATAAACGTTGAATCTTATATTAGTGACATTCTTTAACAAAAAAAACTTATTTTTTATTTTATAGAGCCTAAATAAAGGAGTTTAAGAGACTATTTTGGGCGCCTAAAATGCCAGTTTTTAGAGCCTAAAATTCCGCTCTCTAAACATAATATATAATATAATATAATATAATATAATATAATATAATATAATATAATATAATATACAATTTATTATAGAGGCGTTAACTGCTTTCAGTACACCTCAATGCAGGTAAATAGTTATAGCCTGGCTTCAAAGGAAACTGTTGTATTCTCTGTTGCTGCCGATATATACAGGAAAATTAACCTGTACTCTCTTCCTGTATACCTGATTATCTAATAACATTTCCTATATGTTAAAAATACACTGCCGCCTGTACAATATGCCGCGCCCACCCCTCAGTTTATCCTTTCCACCCTTTTACGTTCCAGTATAAAAGGCATGATATAATCCAAAACACGACCTCTACATAAACTCAGTCAGCTTAAATAATACATTTATGATTAAAAAAAAAAAGAATGTTCGTTTTAAAAGATTACATGCAAACCGCTACCAATCAGGATAAAAATATTATGTTTAGTGGCTATGAAATGAAGAAATTTGTTGCATTATAGATTTTGGAATTCGGTGGGTTGGAAACATGGAAAACAGATAACGTGTGTTTATAATTATGTCGTTTCTATTCCATTAGGATTCTGGTCGCAGTCAAGGAACAGCATAGTCCACGATGTAAAATCACGGACAGTCGTAGCCTAATGCACCCAGCTATCTCAGTTATTTTATTAGTGACTTCTCACCAGGTGAACGAGACAGATGTTGAGGGATATTCACTATCTGTCACAGTCGATCCTGAGGTCATCCACATTCCTCCATAACTCCATTGTTGTTGTCACATAATTCTCAGTAGCTTCTGTGATTTCAAGGCTGAAGTAAAGAACTGTCTATATTGAAGGTCGTGGTTAAGACGGTAACGCTGCAAGCCGGAAGTTGCGGGTTCGATTACCGATGGTGTCATGGGTTTTCTCCATTAATCTAATCTTTCCAGCCGCACCATGGCTCTGGGATTTACTCAACCTCTATTTTCTAACATAAATGAGTACCAATGGCATTTTCTTAGGGGTAAAGGCGGCGGGCGTCCCGCGCCGTGGCGTCGCGGTCTAAGGCATCCTGCCTAGGACACGCGTTACGGAATGCGCGCTGGTTCGAGTCCTCATGGGGGAAGACATTTCTCATGAAATTTCGGCCAGTGTATGGTACCGGTGGCCACCTAGCATCGTGATGCACTTGGGGAGCTACGATAAGTAGCGAAATCCGGTTGCGAATACCAGCTATAACGGCTGGGGGGGGGGGATCACCGTGCTAACCACACGATACCTCCATTTTGGTTGGATGATCGTCCACCTCTGCTTCGGCATATGGACGTGAGGCCAGCAGCCGGCTGGTCGGTCTAGGCTCTTCACGGGCTGTAGCGCCACGGATTAAAGGCGGCGGGCATGTAGAACTGATGGACCGAGTTGGCCTCTAATGGGGTTGACTTTACCTTTACCTTACCTATATTGGTGATGTAAATAAAATCATCTCGCAGTATTCATCCAGTCTTCCAGTAGTCTGCACTGAAAAGAAAAGAACTTAATTGAATTAGTTTATTGCTAGAAATATATACAAGAAAAATTAATAAAATATGCTACAATTCTACCACGCCACCGAAAAAAGAGTGATCTCTTGCTCAGAGGAGGATTCAATACATAATAAATGTATACAGACTGTTAAACTTTTACTACGTCATACTACTTTTGATCAATAAAACGGTATGAAAGGATATGTTTCAACCAATCATGGCTGTTTATCGCTACAATTTTATCACTTTCCTAGGATTTGTTTATTTTTATCACTTGTCTAGCATTTGTTTGTTTTGATCACTTCCCCATAATATAATAATAATAATAATAATAATAATAATAATAATAATAATAATAATAATAATAATAATAATAATAATCCGTGGCGCTAGAGCCCGTGAAGGGCCTAGACCACCGACCAGCCGGCTGCTGGCCTCACGCCCACATGCTGAAGCAGAGGTGAACGATCATCCAACCAGAATGGAGGTATCGTGTGGTTAGCACGATGATCCCCCCAGCCGTTACAGCTGGTATTCGCAACCGGATTTCGCTACCTATCGTAGCTCCCCAAGTGCATCACGATGCTGGGTGGACACCGGTCCCATACATTGGCCGAAATTTCATGAGAAAATGTCTTCCCCCATGAAGAATCGAACCAACGCGCATTCCGTAACGCGAGTCCTAGGCGGAATGCCTTAGACCGCGACGCCACGGCGCGGGACTGTCACTTCCCCAGCATTTGTTTGTTTGCCAACATTTCAAACTGCAAATTCTTTGCGGTACTATAAAAAATGTTTTGCGATCGTCATTTGTTTCCAGCATAGATAGTCAACTGAAAATGGCGGTTCCAGTGAAGCTAACATTAGTGAAATAGAATTTTAGTAAGTCGATTAATATTTTATTGTGTTAGAGTACTTTATTTCTTCTAATCTTTATATATTTTCTTCTAATTGTGTGGTCCACACCTGTGGAGTAACGGTCAGCGCGTCTGGCCGCGAAACCAGGTGGTCCGGGTTCGATTCCTGGTCGGGGCAAGTTACCTGGTTGAGGTTTTTTCCGGGGTTTTCCCTCAACCCAAGATGAGCAAATGCTGGGTAAATTTCGGTGCTGGACCCCGGACTCATTTCACCGGCATTATCACCTTCATCTCATTCAGACGCTAAATAACCTAAGCTGTTGATAAAGCGTCGTAAAATAACCTAAAATAAACAATCTAATCGGTAATAGTCAGTTAAATTCCACTCGAGTTTTCATTTTTTCTATGTAAATCAAAATCTGTAGTGAAATTACTGTTGATAAATTAGAATAATTAACTTAAAAGTTAATATTCACTAATAGCAAAGTGCGTACATTAATTTTAACATTCAAAACTGTTTGAGTTAACTAAATGATATTTCTTAATCAGTTTGTGATAAATTCTAGAGCCAATATTACTACTATGATTGAAAGCTGTGCTCGTTAAACACTTTGAGTGAAACAAATGTAATGTATCCATGCCTTTAGTTTTCTGTTTGTGAGTATATGATTTGAAGTTTGTGATTTTTATTTATAGATTTTAATAAAACAATGATATAAATTTGATGAATTTTCAAGACTTTAAATTCTTTAAATATTTCTTTTGATGGGATACTCAATAGCTTTTTACACAAATTTTAATTATTTTTCTCTGTAATAAATCCAGTCGAATAAGGCTAGTTTTATTAGTACTACCCGATGCTGATGTTCCGTATTAGATTAGACTAAAACAATGAAAGATAAACTGTATGTATTACGTCTGTTGGTAAATTATTTATCAATATTCAATTTTAATAATGCTAATATGTAATTTTTACAAAGATAGTTGATATGTTTGCTCCATTTCAGATGTTTATCAATGATGCCTAAATATTTAACTTTGAAAGATCCTTTTATAATTGGACAACTACTGCTAATTGAGGAACAACCCAAATTGTGTAGTTTAATGTTTAGGAGAGAATTAGGTAATTTATTATATTTCTTAACTTAACATTTATTAATTCTTCTTTATTTACACTATCTCATTATACAAAACATAAAGAGAAAGCATTGTGATGCTACTAAAATCGATCTCGGGATTTTCACGGATGTAACGTCATGTTTTCAGTATTTCTGATACAGGAATATTCCTTTCATCAGCAGTATATCTGTGTATGTACAGGAATTAGATCGACTTTGTTCGTGTTCATTGTCTACCAGTCATTTCTTTATAGATTCAACCGGAAAAGACTAAAAAGAAGTATAGTTGTTCATTTTTACAAAGGGAAAAGAAAGGATTTTTATGTGTAAAATTGCATGAAACATCGATTTACTGAAAACCGTTTCAGATGATTTTCTTACTATATTTTTCGCATACAAGACAAATAAAATAATAATAAAAGAAGGGAGATGTTGAGGAAGAGTTAGATCATGATGTTAATTTATTACTTACTTACTTACTTACTGGCTTTTAAGGAACCCGGAGGTTCATTGCCGCCCTCACATAAGCCTACCATTGGTCTCTATCCTGAGCTAGATTAATCCATTCTCTATCATCATATCCCATTTCCCTCAAATCCATTTTAATATTATCTTCCCATCTAAAGGCCTCCCTAAAGGTCTTTTTCCCTCCGGCTTCCCAACTAACACTCTATATGCATTTCTATATGCTATATGCCCTGCCTATCTCAAACGTCTGGATTTTATGTTGCTAATTATGTCAGGTGAAGAATACAACGCGTGCAGTTCTGTGTTGTGTACCTTTCTCCATTCTCCTGTAACTTCATCTCTCTTAGCTCCAAATATTTCCTAAGCACCTTATTCTCAAACACCCTTAACCTATGTTCCTCTCTCAAAGTGAGAGTCCAAGTTTCACAACCATAAAGAATAACCGGTAATATAACTGTTTTATAAATTCTAACTTTCAGATTTTTTAACAGCAGACTGGATGATAAAAGCTTCTCAACCGAATAGTAACAGGCATTTCCCATATTTATTCTGTGTTTAATTTCCTCTCGAGTATCATTTATATTTGTTACTGTTGCTCAAAGATATTTGAACTTCTCCACCTCTTCAAAAGATAAATTTCCAATTTTTATATTTCCATTTCGTACAATATTCTGGTCACGAGACATAATCATATACTTTGTCTTTTCGGGATTTACTTCCAAACCTATCTCTTTACTTGCTTCCAGTAAAATTCCCGTGTTTTCCCTAATCGTTTGTGGATTTTCTCCTAACATATTCACGTCATCCGCATAGACAAGCAGCTGATGTAACCCGTTCAATTCCAAACCCTCTCTGTTATCCTGGACTTTCCTAATGGCATACTCTAGACTAGAGCAAAGTAAAAAAGTAAAGGTGATAGTGCATCTCCTTGCTTTAGCCCACAGTGAATTGGAAACGCATCTGACAGAAACTGACCTATACGGACTCTGCTGTACGTTTCACTGAGATACATTTTAATTAAACGAACTAGTTTCTTGGGAACACCAAATTCAATAAGAATATCATATAGAAGTTCTCTCTTAATGATGTTAATTTATAGAACTGAAAAATAATATTTGATGAGAAGTAAACGGAGCAGGAGGGGAATGGAAAGAAAATCGCGTTGTAAGAAGTGAACTCATCTCTATGTGTAGGTATTATTTGTAATATCTAAACAGCAACATGTCATATTTTTTCTGGTAATGCTGAAGCTCTTCAAGATAGAATTGTCTGTGTTACAGCGTTGTGCTCTGAAAAACCGCACCGTCCACCGTTACTGTCCACTTTAAACCACAATCTGTAAGCTCTCATATTTTATACATTTAAAAATAATACATGCATATAAATATCTGTAACGCTAATGGAAGTGGTGTGTGTGGATAAACATTGCGTTCGGCAGTAAAATATTGTTTTTTTTTTTTTTTTTTTTTTTTTTTTTTTCGCTATATTGACTTGATGGAAACCACACGAACTGCAGACATTATTCACCATTGTTCCATTTATAGCTGCACCAAGTTCCTGATCAATCGACGAGGAGCATGCAAAACTAGTCGTACATTGTTGGTGTTCTATGCTGAATATAGCTGACCTAAAAATGTGTTTTATTTGGAATCATTTAACAGATTCTCATACTTCATAATATTGTTGAATCCTGAAATTACATTACTGTTGTCACTATCATTATCGTCGTAACCATACAAGTCGTCATCAGCGCCACCTTAGTCATAATCATATTCATCATCGTAGAGATCATCATTATTTTAGATAGTTACAGTCATGTTATTGTCATTCTAAACACCATTATACCTATTATAATTATCAACGTAGACATTATCATCACCATCATCATGTGTCATAACTAGGCCTATATTGGGTTATTTTACGACGCTGTAACAGCATCGAGGTTATTTAGCGTCTGAATGATATAAACGTGATAATGCCGGTAAAATGAGCCCGGGGTCCAACACCGAAAGTTACTCAGCATTTGCTCGTTTTGGGTTGAGGGAAAACCCCGGAAAAAATCTCAACCAGATAACTTTCTCCGACCGGAATTCGAACCCGGGCCATCTGGTTTCGCGGCCAGACGCGCTGACCGTTACTCCACAGGTGTGGACACTAGGCCTATATATCACCGTCATCAGAAACATCTTCATTAACATCGTTATCGTAAATGAAGAGTCCACTGCAAGAATGATGGATGTCATTTGGAATACATTTTGCAGGAGAAACAATTGAAAGTTTCAAATGTTTAGCGCTCAAAGCTTAACTGTGATTTTCCAATCATTACTGGACAATGACTATCAGTGTTAATGCCATATAACTCTCTATGTACATTCTATATGTCTTAAGCTATGCATTGACAGTCTTGGTTCATTTTCGACAAGAAAGTGACATCCATCATTCTTGCAGTGGACTCTTCAAATATCATTGTCATCGTAGTCGTAAGTATTGTCACCGTAGACATCAACATATAAAAATTGTCGTCATTGTCATTGTAGAAACCGTGATCGTCTTGTCATCGTAGAAATCGTCATCGTCATAAAATCATCGTCATCGTAAAAATTATCATTGTCATCGTCAAAATCATAGTTATATTCGTAGACATCATCATTGTAAAAATCGTATTGATCATGGACATAACCGTTATCGGAAAAATAGTCATCTTCATCGTAAAAATCGTCGTCATCGCCTTCGTAAAAACGCTATCATTGTCATCGTAAAAATCATCACACAAATCATCATCGTCGTCGTAAAATTCTCCAATATATAGACCTAGTTATCGCAAAAATCGTCATCATAGAAATCTTCATCCTATACGTTATCATTATCATTGTAATTATAGACATCGTTAACATTGTCATCGTAAACATTGTCATCGTCATAGACTTTGTCATCGTAGACATCGTCATCATCATTGTCGTCCTAGAATTTGTCATCGTAGAAATCGTTAGAATCATTGTCGTCGTAGACTTTCATCGATAGACATAGTCATCAAGATCGTTGTTGTAGAGTTTGTCATCGTAGACATCATGATGGTCGTTGTAGACGTGAACATTGTCACCATTATCGTCGTTGTATATTTTGTCATCGTAGACATCGTCAACATCATGTTGTCTTAGACTTTATCATCGTAGACACAATATCATCGTCGTAGATTTTGTCATTATAGACATCGTCATTATAGACTTTTCCATCGTACATATCGTCATCATCATTCCCACCGTAGATACCGTCACAATCATCGCCATTGTATGTATGATTGTATCGTCATCATAATCATTACCATTCTCGTAGACGTCATCATTTTAGACATTTTCATCATTATAGCCATCAGTGTCATTGTAGATACCTTCGTCATCATCGTAATCGTAGACATTCTAATCATTAACATCGTAATCGTGGAGTTCATCATTATCATCATAGACATGTTAATCGTTATCGTTGTGGTCACCGTCATCATCATTGGCATCATAGATATCATTACAGTAAAATAAAATATCATTATCAACACCATCTTCATCATTACCGCCGCCGCTGCCACCACCACCACCACCACCACTACGCGGTCACCGTAAATTCAGCGGCTTAAAGCATAAGTTAAGCTTAACACACATTGAAAACCCGGGCTCAAATTCTGCTGAATTTAAATTTGTGATAGACAAACATGAAACGGTCTAGGAACCTAACTCTATATCGTAGGATTATATTTTTCGGGCCACGTCCGTTTACCCTGCCATGAGTGCACCAGTTATCTTTCATTCAGTATTGATATGAAGCAGATTCACCTCCACATTGGATCCGATTTTAACTAAATCTGCATTTTGCATACCGTTTTAGTAAAATAGCTATTTATGCAACAAGTTGCGAAACGATAGCGTTTTAAGCATGAGAAATGATTGTCCACCGACCCGAAGGGGAGTGCTTAAATCCCTAGTTTCGCACGTGTTTCATACAAGATGTTTTAGAAAGTCGCTCGAGAATCCCTAATGTATTTATATTTTAAAGAGAAAAAAATTTTTGATTCGTTCTCTCTCAATGGCGAACTTCTAATGTTAAAGACGAAAGAGTATTACATTCGTATGGAAAGAGATCAATTTCACGGCCTTCGGATATATAGTAAGCTATTGTCATTGTTTTGCCGTTGTGAATATTTGTTATAAATAAATAGTTGGAATTTATGTTTTCAGCATTTCTAATTAGCGTGCTTAAAAGTATTTTAGGCACGAAAATTTACTTTTAAGTACTCTAATTTATGGATACGGAAATTAATAACTTCTCGATACTGAAATGAGAATCGAAAAGTCGTCATTATGAAACGATTGTCTAAAAATGTTTAATCACATCATTGCCGTTTTAATTGTATCACAGATGCTGCTTACTAATAAAATCTATCTTAGTTTAGAAGAAATGTAGTACCGGTATATGAAAGAACTCGCAGACAACGACGTGGTTTTTTAAATTTATTTTTCGCTGTTAGGGGGATTTATAATAATGTATAGAATAAAGGTTGGTAATATTGTGATATGAGTAATATTGTGATAATTCTTTTTGAGAATATATTACAATTTTACTGAGCGAGAGGAAGATCGGTTTTTTTTGCGTCAACGTATTAAGGGAATGTTCGTGGACAAGTTTCTGCACAAAACCGGTCCTTCTCTCGCTCAGTAAAATTGTAATAAATTCTCAAAAAGAACTTTCACAATATTACTCGTATCACAGTATTAGCAACTTTTACTTACTTACTTACTTACTGGCTTTTAAGGAACCCGGAGGTTCATTGCCGCCCTCACATAAGTCAGCCATTGGTCCCTATTCTGGGCAAGATTAATCCAGTCTCTATCATCATATGCCACCTCCCTCAAATCCATTTTAATATTATCTTCCCATCTACGTCTCGGCCTCCCCAAAGGTATTTTTCCCTCCGGCCTTCCAACTAACACTCTATATGCATTTCTGGATTCGCCCACATGTGCTACATGCCCTGCCCATCTCAAACGTCTGGATTTAATGTTCCTAATTATGTCAGGTGAAGAATACAATGCGTTGTGTAACTTTCTCCATTCTCCTGTAACCAACTTTTACCCTACCATTTTTATGAAAGTCTTTATCTTATTGTCAGGTTTTTGAAGCGGAACTTCTTCTATATTCTGCGTATAAAAAAGTATAGATAGTTAATATAGGAAATTTAATAAAGGTGAGATGTACTAGTGCAGGGATGTCGAACAGCGCTCTCGAGCTGTGAAATGAAGAGCCTTCACACCTCCCTTACCGTGCAACTGTTGAACACAGATAGCAGGCAGACCGGGCGAATGATCGTAAACAAAAGCGAAACTAGTAATGCGGCGGCTGGTACTTGGATAACTTTCATACATCTTACAAATTGATTACGAGCTTATTTTAGATTTGCACTTAATAAACTCTGATGAACAAAAAATGTAGGCCTACATGAGGATGAAAGTTGATGATATTATTATTATTATTATTATTATTATTATTATTATTATTATTATTAACAATAGCGTTTTATCTACTGGGTCATTCCATGATTGTTGTTCGTTAGTGACGGAAATAAATCGTAATAATAGTAATAAAATAATAATAATAATGTTGTTAATATCATGTTTAAAATATCAACTTTGTGTGTATGTGTTGTAGCAGTGCAACTTCAAGTTCAGAAACGTAAACTGTTTTGATGTATAAAATTAATTACTTTTAACGTGACTTGAAATTTGTTCATAGTTTTTGTTATACTCGTAGATTCAAAAATATCTTCTCCTCGTATCTTTGTGGTCGGTACAGCTAGTGAGTAACAAGTAAAAGTTTTCATTCTTGCTATCAGTTGTCCCTCCAAGTTATCTCTCATTTCTAATATGCGCTTCGCAATAATATTACGAGACAAACTTACTGATTTAAAATCATTAACGTGTTCCGAACATATTTTTTTGCAACAGCTATGGGCCAGTCTTTCACAAATTCTCTGTCAGTGAATAGCTTTGAAGCCGTTGCATTAATTTCACAAATATTGTAGCTTGCACGAACCAAGATTGTTGTACTAACACCCGATGATGATGATGATGATGATGATGATGATGGTAGTGATGATGATTATGATTGTGAAAGGTTTTCTGAATTCAATCTTGATTTTAATTTCTCTCCATCCTTTTCACGAGCGGAACCGGATAACTTTTCTGGTCCATAAGCTTCAGCATTTGTTGAATTAAAATTACTTTTAATACTATGGTGGCTTAGGTATTTAAGTTCCTTTCTACATATTAAGGAATGCGGCTTTCCGTCCTTTAAGGTAAAAAACAAATATTTATCTATTCACTTACTGTTAAATCGTCGTTCCATATCCATACCAGCCGCCAGAGTTGATAAACACACTGCGTACAGAACACTGCTACAGAGAGCTCAGGTTGACCGTACCGACTGTCGTTTCAGCTCAGCTACGATAGGAAACAGTATTTATTAATCGTTTCACAGTTTGAGAGGGCTGTTCGACATCCCTGTACTAGTGTGTTTTAAATAGCACAGAGGAATCAGGGGATGATTCCTTTCGTTGATATGAACACATTGTTTCCCGCATAAGACAGAAGTATTTTTTCTCTAATGACAATTTGTTATCATCTGTAGTCTTGAGTTGAGGCGTGACATGATGCTGTTCTCACGTCATCGAAGTCCTAGAACGCATCAAGTTGGAAAATGTTCAAATGTAGCTGAAGAGTATGAAGGCCTTCGAAATAGGAGAATAAATGAATGCATTGATAACGTAGTGTTGAATTTCCTTCTAAGCTTTGGCTGAGTATAATACTACTGTGGGGTGGAATGGGTTCATTACTTTTACTGTGAATTATACTGTCCTCTTATAATACTGTTCAGCCCTCCATAACAAAATTTCGTACAACAATCTACTTGCTGAATTTAATTTAATGTCTCTTGCCAGTCGTAGATTACTTGCTGAGTAACTTTTATTATATAAAATATTCGACGGTCTGCTGGATAACAGCGAAATATTATCACAAATCCAGATTAACGCTAGAACATCACATATAAGAAATCGTCAATTGTTATATTATAAAAACCCAAACACTTCATCACATAAAAATTCACCAGTGTTAAAAATATGTTCAAATTTCAATGAAATATGTAAAATATGGGATATAGATTTGTGCATTTCTTACATGGAATACAAACATTTTCTTATTAATATACTGAAGGTAGTTGATTTTATATAATATTGCTTTTTGTTACTCTTTAATTTGCCAATTATAGCTACATTTTACATTTTTGGCTATGATATCTATATTTAACTATTTTTCATTTATTTTATTTTGTATTTTTCATTTATATCTATATCTGTGTCATTTATTTAGGTAGTATCTATTTGTCTGTTCTTTTTTTCCTTTTCTCATTTTCCATTTTAATTTGTATTTACACTTGTATCTGTTTCATCTCTTTTTTCATGTTATATGCAATTCTATGTTTTTTTTTAAACTAATATCTGTACTGTCAATTGTAATTGGGGCTTTACCCTGTTATAGGCATAAATAAATAAATAAATAAATAAATAAATAAATAAATAAATAAATAAATAAATAAATAAATAAATAAATAAATAAATAATTAAATAAATAAATACATAAATAAATAAATAAATAAATACATAAATAAATAAATAAATAAATAAATAAATAAATAAATAAATAAATAATTAATTAATTAATTTTGGTTGTACTTCATCGTGCCACTGTTAACAAATTTTCAAAATCCAATCTTGCAGCCATCCCGAAGTGTCTATATAAATATCCATTAACGCTGTCAATAAATGTGCCGATAATTGGACCTACGGATAGAAGGCAATAGTCAGTTGAATTAATTGTTTTAGGTGCATCTAAATGACCTCAAACAAGACTTTATACCTGTTGTAATAAGCGTGTTATAGCTGAGAACCAAGGCTTTCCACATTCTTCGAATAAAGAGTTGACCTTCCTTCTTTAGGCCTACTAACATTTAGCGTCGCAATCTGTGATAAAAATGTGTTACATAAGCACGATACACTGCCTATGTTTTGTACAACATAATTTATCTTTATTGTTACTTTTACATCCACTGTGACTGAAGAATGACGTTTGCAGCTACAAAGTCTGTCGTACGTAAGTTTTCCGGCAGGGAAGTGGAAATTCAAATATCTTCCATGTGTACCTGTTATGTTTTGAAGTGTAACGTGTGTATTCCACCTACACTAATATAAAGAATTGAAGGGTTTTGTGGAACAGAAATTACAAGAAGGAGTTTTCATCCAAGTTGTTTTTCAAATTGCGGGAAGGAAAATATTCTCTTAATCGAATTGTTAATGAATCAGATGTTCTTTATATTTTCAAAGAGAGGGTTGAACATCATTTATTGCTTGGAAGTCACTTCGAGTGGGAAATTAATTGAATTCTGGACTGACAGGTCAGCGAGACAAGCTTAATTTCTTTAACATTACTTCAGTCTTATCCTGAACTGTGAACACTGTTTTAAAATAAAATTGGACTCTGAAAATTGAATTTAGAGAATTTAAGAAAGCTAAAAATATGTGATAGACTTGCAAGACTTGCAAGTGGAGAGAAATATCTCAGGCAATCTGCAGTCTTATAGGTTACCTGTTAAACTCTGTGTTTCAAAACGTTTGAGATAAGAAAAAATATCCAAAAAGCTGGGAAAATCAGAGAACATGATATACAGTAATTAAATTTAATTATAATACCATTTGAAAACACATCTTGTTTCCGCTGACCCCTTTCGAATCACTCGCCGAACCTCAGGAGTCCTGCGGACCACAGGTTAAGCAGTAGCTTTCAAATACCATACAACACTGTTTGGAAAATTTTACGCAAATTTCTGAAAATTTATTCATATAAACTGCAAATGATATTTGAACTGAAGAAAGCTGATTATGAAGAGATACATAGGTATATATAACTTCATTATCTACCTGAATTAGTACAGATGGAAATTAAACAGGAGTGGTTATCTGGAATACTATTCAAGACTAAGGTTCAATACTTTCAAATGTCAAATATAGACAACACAAAATCCACATGCACTGGCTACACACCATTCTTAGCACATTCATAGCCTCTTAGTTCATCTTGATTGCTCGATTTATATGACAGTTATAGCCTATTAAGATCAACTATGCCAGTTGTTTTATAATAAACGTAGGGGAGAGTTGGGTAGTATCGGACATCGGGTAATATCGGACAGTGAGTTTCTTTCATCTACCACCAAATGATAATATCTGAATGACATGGTTACGTTTCTGTGATGTCGCATACAGAAACGTAACCATGTTATTCAGGTATTACCATCTGTGGTAGATGAAAGATATGCAGTGTCCGATATTACCCGATGTCCGATACTACCCAATTCTCCCCTATAGTTTATATATATCGATAATGTGTTAAATTGGAAAAATAATATTAAAAAATTATCCCCAAACTAAATTCAGCATGTTTTGCTATTAGATCTATGCAAGAAATACTAAATATCAGAACTAAAAACAATATACTTTGCATACTTCCATTCGGTAATGAGTTTTGAAATATTATTCTGGGGAAATTCTACAAATAGTAACTGTATATTTCTACTACAAAAAAGAGTAATTAGAATAATAGTAGGTGCCCAATCTAGGGAATCGTGTAGGACCATTTAAAAAAAACTACAAATAATGCCCATGGCTTGTCAGTACATTTTTTCATTAATAAATTTCCTCGTATATAATCTTGAAAAACTCCCTAACTAATTCAACAATTCATAGCATAAATACGCGTCAAAAATGACTTTCATACTCTATCGGAAAGTCTATCGTGCTATCAAAAAGGAGTGTGTTATATGACAGTAACAATTTTTAATAGCCTCCCTGTGGATATAAAATTTCAACATACGATTATTTAGGGCCAAATTAAAGCAGTATCTCATTTCTCACGCCTTCTATTCTGAAGGTGAATTTATGATATTCAACAACGCTTTCTACCTTATATTAAGTATTCTACTAATACTTTGTGTTGTATAGTACGAGTAGACTATATTGTAAAACTCTTCTGTAGACTTTTCTAGACTGTGACTATAATAATTAAGACTTTATACTACTCGTACTATTAAGATTTTTTTGGCATGTTCCATATTCCAGCTGTGAAGCGATGTACGAATACATGGAATGTAAATAAATACAATGCAATACAATACAATACAATACATTTATTCAGTGATTCATTCAATCAGAATATTTATTTATGCATTTATTTATGTAATTTATGTATTTATTTATGTATTTATTTGTTTATTAACTACAGAGACTGTTGATAGTTATCATTAAAGTAAAAAGAATAGAACAAAATTATACAAAGAATAACAATGAATCAAACAAATAAACAAATTAACAGACATGATGAAAAATTCAGATCAGGTTTATCCCTTCTCTTGCTTCTCAGTATCTGTCCACGAGATAAAGCTGGACAATTAGGTATATGTTGAGAGTCCATAATAATGCCTTGGTTACATAGCATAAACTCAGGTATGTGTTGAGAGTCCATAATAATGCCTTTGTTACATAGCTTACACTCAGGTATTTGTCGCGAGCCATAATAATGCCTTGGTTACATAGCATACACTCAGGTATGTGTTGAGAGTCCATAATAATGCCTTGCTTACATCGCATACACTCAGGTATGTGTTGAGTCCATAATAATGCCTTGATTACATAGCATACACTCAGGTATGTGTTGAGAGTCCATAATAATGCCTTGGTTACATAGCATTATGTGTTGAGAATCCATAATAATGCCTTTCTTACATAGCATACACTCAGGTATGTGTTGAGAGTCCGTAATAATGCCTTGGTTACATAGCATACACTCAGGTATGTGTTGAGAGTCCATAATAATGCCTTGGTTACATACCATACACTCAGGTACCGTATGTGTTGAGAGTCCATAATAATGCCTTTATTACGTAGCATACACTGAGATATGTATTGAGAGTCCATAATAATGCTTTGTTTACATAGCATACACTCAGGTATGTGTTGAGAGTCCGTAATAATGCCTTGGTTACATAGCATACAATCAGGTATGTGTTGAGAGTCCATAATAATGCCTTGGTTACATAGCATACACTCAGGTACCGTATGTGTTGAGAGTCCATAATAATGCCTTGATTACGTAGCATACACTCAGACATGTATTGAGAGTCCATAATAATGCTTTGGTTACATAGCATACACTCAGGTATGTGTTGAGAGTCCATAATAATGCCTTGATTACATAGCATACACTCAGATATGTGTTGAAAGTAAATGATAATGCCTTGGTTACATAGCATACACTCAGATATGTGTTGAAAGTAAATGATAATGCCTTGGTTACATAGCATACAGTCATGTATGTTGAAAGTCCATGATAATGCCTTGGTTACATAGCATACACTCAGGTATGTGTTGAAAGTAAATGATAATGCCTTGGTTACATAGCATACAGTCATGTATGTTGAAAGTCCATGATAATGCCTTGGTTACATAGCATACACTCAGATATGTGTTGAAAGTCCATAATAATGCCTTGGTTACATAGCATACACTCAGGTATGTGTTGAGAGTCCATGATAATGCCTTGGTTACATAGCATACACTCAGGTATGTGTTGAAAGTAAATTATAATGCCTTGGTCACATAGCATACACTCAGGTATGTGTTGAGAGTCCATGATAATGCCTTGGTTACATAGCATACACTCAGGTATGTGTTGAGAGTCCATGATAATGCCTTGGTTACATAGCATACACTCAGGTATGTGTTGAGAGTCCATGATAATGCCTTGGTTACATAGCATACGCTCAGGTATGTGTTGAAAGTAAATGATAATGCCTTGGTTACATAGCATACACTCAGGTATGTGTTGAAAGTAAATGATAATGCCTTGGTTACATAGCATACACTCAGGTATGTGTTGAAAGTAAATGATAATGCCTTGGTTACATAGCATACACTCAGGTATGTGTTGAAAGTAAATGATAATGCCTTGGTTACATAGCATACACTCAGGTATGTGTTGAAAGTAAATGATAATGCCTTGGTTACATAGCATACACTCAGGTATGTGTTAAAAGTAAATGATAATGCCTTGGTCACATAGCATACACTCAGGTATGTGTTGAGAGTCCATGATAATGCCTTGGTTACATAGCATACACTCAGGTATGTGTTGAGAGTCCATGATAATGCCTTGGTTACATAGCATACACTCAGGTATGTGTTGAGAGTCCATGATAATGCCTTGGTTACATAGCATACACTCAGGTATGTGTTGAAAGTAAATGATAATGCCTTGGTTACATAGCATACACTCAGGTATGTGTTGAAAGTAAATGATAATGCCTTGGTTACATAGCATACACTCAGGTATGTGTTGAAAGTAAATGATAATGCCTTGGTCACATAGCATACACTCAGGTATGTGTTGAGAGTCCATGATAATGCCTTGGTTACATAGCATACACTCAGGTATGTGTTGAGAGTCCATGATAATGCCTTGGTTACATAGCATACACTCAGGTATGTGTTGAAAGTAAATGATAATGCCTTGGTTACATAGCATACACTCAGGTATGTGTTGAAAGTCCATGATAATGCCTTGGTCACATAGCATACACTCAGGTATGTGTTGAAAGTCCATGATAATGCCTTGGTTACATAGCATACACTTAGGTAGGTGTTGCGAGTCCATAATAATGCCTTGGTTACATGGCATACACTCAGGTATGTGTTGAAAGTCCATGATAATGCCTTGGTTACATAGCATACACTCAGGTATGTGTTGAAAGTCCATGATAATGCCCTGGTTACATAGCATACACTTAGGTAGGTGTTGCGAGTCCATAATAATGCCTTGGTTACATGGCATACACTCAGGTATGTGTTGAAAGTCCATGATAATGCCTTGGTTACATAGCATACACTCAGGTATGTGTTGAAAGTAAAGATAATGCCTTGGTTACATAGCATACACTCATGTATGTGTTGAAAGTAAATGATAATGCCTTGGTTACATGGCATACACTCAGGGCTGTGAAGGATTTTGGTGATGCACAATAAATATATAAGCTACGTAAATATCCAGAGGAATTCACAGTACAATGGTTTTTATCCACCGTAACTTACTATATTTATTTTTATTCTCTAGACATTACATTGTTTGATGCAGTACTGCACACTAAAGAATGGCGAGAAATTAATATGAACCAAAAACTATATCGCACAGACTTTACATACATAATTTTCGTTAAGAATTAATCGTTTTAGCGCCGAGATAGAAGATAATGTATTCTTGTGTATATTATCAGTACAAGCACAATGGAATAATACTGCTCCTTATAATATGCATTGTGATTAAAATGAACTGGATCGAAATAATTTTAATGGCGTGACAAACTCCTCTCTTCCAAGGTTCTTTCTCGCCTGGGGCAACGTGAATAATAACAGAGGGGCTAGCAAAGAAGGATTTATATAAGATGATATAGACGCGACCTTGATAGCACTCTGTGTCTACGTTATTGCTCAGATTATGTCAGCAGCCTTTTTTTTGCTATTCTTGTTGTATTTATGTTCATTTCAGTTCATATATCTACTTAGTTTCTATTTCTTTTTCATTTCGATCTGAACTTATTTATTCTCATGTAGTACTTAACAACTCAAGACGTGAGAGTGGATATTTATCAACCTCCATACGGATTGGGTGTGTCTTTTGTGTTGTGTTTCACTTGTATTGTCATAAGGAGAATTCTTTCGCCAATACGCTTATATGGACGAAAAGGGCTAAAAGCCGTGTTTATGCTAATGTTGCAAAGCTGTTATTACGACTACTGGTTCTTTTGTTAATATTATTGGGACTATTAATACTACTGGTACTATTACTATTGATCCTGATATTGGCATTATTACTACTCCTCTGTTACTGGTATTGCGACTACTCCTACTGTCACTACTACAACTACAGGTACTACAACAACTACTTACTTATGGCTTTTAAGGAACCCGGAGGTTCATTGCCGCCCTCACACAAGCCCGCCATCGGTTCCTATCCTGAGCAAGATTAATCCAGTCACTACCATCATATCCCACCTCCCTCAAATCCATTTTAATATTATCCTCCCACCTACGCCTCGGACTCCCCAAAGGTCTATTTCCCTCCGGCCTTCCAGCTAAGACTCTATATGCATTTCTGGATTCGCCTATACGTGCTACATGTCCTGTCCATCTCAAACGTCTGGATTTAATATTCCTAATTATGTCAGGTGAGGAATACAATGCGTGCAGTTCTACGTTGTGCAACTTTCACCATTCTCCTGTAACTTCGTCCCTCTTAACCCCAAATATTTTCCTAAGAACCTTAATCTCGTACACCTTTAACCTCTCTTCCTCTCTGAAAGTGAGAGTCCAAGTTTCACAACCATACAGAATAACCGGTAATATACTACAACTACCATTATTATTAATATTGTTTGTACTGTTGTTGTTACTACTGGTACTGTTATTGCTACTACTATTGTTACTGCTACTACTACTAATTTACTGCTACTACAACTAGTGGTGTATTACTACTATTGGCACTATTACTTGCTACTACTGGTATATTACTACCGTTATTAAGATTAGGGGCTGCCAGACAATAACCACTTTCAAGAAAAGGCTAAACGATTTCTTACGGGCGCAGTCAAATTGAAGTTATAATTGTGATCGAGTTTAATAATTTAATTTAATTTAGGTATTACTATCATTATTATTATTATTATTATTATTATTATTATTATTATTATTATTATTATCACATAATTATTTTATTAGTGTTGTGAAAATGAAAAAAAATTGTCATTGTATTATATTCATTATGTATTATATTGTCTTGTATTGTAGTATTGTATTGCTTTGAATTGTATTGTATTAATGATGTTATATTCAGAGCATTGCAGTAATTTTCTATCATACTGGTTGAGTGGAAGAGAAGGCCGAATGAGCTTAACTCTGCCAGTTAAAATAAACCATTATTATTATTATTATTATTATTATTATTATTATTATTATTATTACTACTACTATTGGAATCACTACTGCTGCAACTATGCTACTATTGGTACTGTTACTACTACTACTACTACTATTACTACTACTAGTACTACTACTACTACTACTACTACTACTACTACTACTACTACTACTATACTACTATTGGTTCTATTACTGTTACTACTGGTATCATCTACCACAACTACTAACATCCAGACCCGAGGACGGGAGGCTGTAAATTTATTCCGTTGTCCAATCTCGGAGTGAAGAACGTACGATCCATGTACAATAATCACAGCGGAACAATTTAAGGAACACCCTGCATATCTCTCTGTTTCTCTCTCTATAGGAGCACAAAAGTGCATTAATTGCCTTTAACAGGTATTGTTGTTCTGTCACTGTGTGTAATTAATACTGATCAAGATCTGACATCTGTTGATTTCCCTTCATTTCCACTATTATGAGTTATTTGACAGCAATGGAAATTTCTTCTTGCCATGTGTGTAGTACCAGCGTACAGAGAAAAGGAAACACAAGTCTTTATATTTCTCGAATATGTATTAAGAGTGGTGTCCTGTTCCTCCTCCTCTCGTCCTAATCCTCTTTTAGTTCCTCCTCATTCTTCTCTTCCTCTTTTTTCTTCTAATTATCCCTCTTCTTATGTCAGTCTCTGTAATGTATGTTCGTCTTCTTCTTGTTTATTTTCTTTTTCCTCTTCGTCTAGTAAAATTTCTCCTTTCTTCTTCATTCACTCTTGTTTTCCTGTTTGTCCTTCTAATCATATGAGGTGTTCCGCAAGAGAAGGGCGAACCCGCCAAAAAGTACCTGTAGAGATAATCGATATTCAAAGTATTTTACCTGTAAACGAGATAAGGGCGAAGCCGCCAAGGACACGTCTGTAAATAATGATGATTACTTTGTACGCTGAAAAACGAATACCTTTATTGAAAATTGCAATTAAGTGTCCAATTTAATATTCCAACTTAATAGTGATCAACGGGAATTTTACTCGAAGCAAGTAAAGAGATAGGTTTGGAAGTAAATCCCGGAAAGACAAAGTATATGATTATGTCTCGTGACGGGAATATTGTACGAAATGGAAATATAAAAATTGGAAATTTATCTTTTGAAGAGGTGAGGAAGTTCAAATATCTTGGAGCATCAGTAACAAATATAAATGATGCTCGGGAGGAAATTAAACGCAGAATAAATATGGGAAATGCCTGTTGTTATTATTAGGTTGAGAAGCTTTTATCATCCAGTCTGCTGTCGAAAAATCTGAAAGTTAGAATTTATAAAACAGTTATATTACCGGTTTTTCTTTATGGCTGTGAAACTTGGACTCTCACTTTGAGAGAGGAACATAGGTTAAGGGTGTTTGAGAATAAGGTGCTTAGGAAAATATTTGGGGCTAAGAGGGATGAAGTTATAGGAAAATGGAGAAAGTTACACAACACAGAACTGCACGCATTGTATTCTTCACCTGACGTAATTAGGAACATTAAATCCAGACGTTTGAGATTAACAGGGCATATAGCATGTATGGACGAATCCAAAAATGCATATAGAGTGTTAGTTGGGAGGCCGGAGGAAAAAAGACATTTAGGGAGGCCGAGACGTAGATGGGAAAATAATATTAAAATGGATTTGAGGGAGGTGGGATATGATGGTAGAGACTGGATTAATCTTGCTCAGGATAGGGATCAATCGGGCTTATTGAGGGCGGCAATGAACCTCCGGGTTCCTTAAAAGCCATTTGTAAGTAAGTAAGTAAGTAATTATGTCAAGTAAAGAATACAGTGTGTATTATTCACATTTGATAAGTGTTAAAAGCTGCACATGGCTATATGAAGTAATGAGTGACAAGTATGAAAGATAATAACAGAAAGATAATAACAGACATTCTATATGGTTCTTACAAAAATTCGCGATATTTTAAAATGCAAAGTCCTTTCTGTGCATTGCACCTAATAAATATTATTAATTATTTTGTCGTCTCTCATCGTCATACATTTGGAAGCATTTATTCAAATCACATCTTCAATAGCTATGTGATCTTTCTGCATTCAACAGCCTTCGCAAACTTCTACGAAAGTTGTTTATTTCTTCAGATATGTTTCCCACAGCAGCTGCAATGGCAATTTTTAGTATTCTTCCGCCGTGTGTGGATTGTTCCTCCATACCAGTGGTTCTTAACGTTTTTGGCCAAGACCCAAAGTTAAACTTGCGCGACCCATGGGCCTATTTTGAAGTTAAGCAGTGCTATTGTAATAAAAACAAGTAAATAAGCGTAGAAATTATTTATTAATATAGAGTTGTAATATTTAAAGATAAAACACACGTTAGGTCAATTATATAGTGTTCATAGATATGATAAGATACATTAAAGGTGATATATTAGAGTTATATGAACACTAATAAATACAATAAAATTATTAAAGAAATTAGTTATAGTCAGACATGTTTCGGAGGTGCTTCTCCATCTTCAGTGACTATTTACCACGACGGATGGTTCAGGTGATCGAACCGCGTTCTTGCTTGGCTTAAAGGAGACTCCTTTCGATCACCTGAACCATCCGTCGTGGTAAATAGTCACTGAAGATGGAGAAGCATCTCCGAAACATGTCTGACTATAACTAATTTCTTTAATACTTTTATTGTATTTATTAGTGTTCATATAACTGTAATATATCACCTCTAATGTATCTTATAGAGTTGTAATATTTAATAATAAGCAATAATTACAAAATGTAATCATAATCCCAAGTACTTTAATTATCATTTATTTAATTTTATCTTTTCGGGAAGCTACGGCGACCCTTGTTTGTGTCGCGATCCATAGATTAAGAACTCCTGCTCTATACTTTGTCCTTCAGGAAGCACTAACAGGGATTCAAATAAGGCGAGTACGGACAGGACTGAATTATTGGTCGAAAGGAAGAAAACAAATGGGGTGACCCAGCAAGTTCAAAAGCAACCTGTTGTGAAGCGGATACAGGCATTAATGTTTGGTTTTGTGGCGGTGGAAGAATACATTATTCCGACTTGTATTTTTCGTGGTTTCCTTCCAGGCTAGTGCTGGGTTAGTACCAATTCAAGGGCCACTACCCAACTCCTTCTCAATCCTCTATACCCCATCATCATCTGTCACCTCTCATCATATCATCTCCCCACGATAGGCATGCCATCTGTCCGAAGGAGTAGCGCACTTGGAAAATCTCTTACCGGTAGGTATGACGGTAAATTTGGCAAATTTATTATGATTATTTTTCAACACAAATTAAGCTTTCAGGACTAGCTCCCTGTGAAGCTGATTTGAATAATTTCAAGGGAAAAATTGTTCCGGAGCCAGGTATCGAACCCGAGACCTTGGGTTAAACGTACCAACGCTCTACCAACTGAGCTACCAAGGCACTCTACCAAACACCGACCCAATTTTTCCCTTTTATATCCACAGACCTCAAAGTGGGCTGACAAGTCAAGCAACCAACATTGAGTGCATACAAACTCTGTGTGAATTGAACTGTGGTTTTCTGTTAACGAACAGTGACGTGTATTACGCACATCAAGCTTTCAGGAATAGCTCCCTGTAAAGATGATTTGAATAATTTCAAAGGAAAAATTGTTCCTGGGCCGGGTATCGAACTCGGGAACTTTGGTTAAACGTACCAGTGCTCTACCAACTGGGCTACCCAGGAACTCTACCAGACACCAACCCAATTTTTCCCTTTTATATCCACAGACCTCAAAGTGGGCTGACAACCATCAAGCAACCAACATTGTTATTATTATTATTATTATTATTATTATTATTATTATTATTATTATTATTATAACGTGATTCAAATAGCGTATTCGGCTACAAATTAATCTCTCCCGAGTTCGATTTCCGTCCGACTTTCTGGTTTCGATGTGTCACTTATACAGGGTGTCTCAGGAGAAATGTAAAATACTTCGGGAAAATGTAGTTTGAGTTAACCTGTATGGATTTACCCTGATATAGGCCTATCTATGTCCGAAATGTAACGGTTGGAAAGTTATTGATGGATGAACTTTTAAATGGAGGGATGCATTATAAACTTTTTTCTACGTTTTAGGACGTGATATGGTACATTATTCAAAATGCTGCATCTTATGTTGTTCCAATAAGCTTATTTCATAATAAAGTAGAAAATCAGTAAGAAATTCAAATTATGATTTATTTAACGACGCTCGCAACTGCAGAGGTTATATCAGCGTCGCCGGTGTGCCGGAATTTTGTCCCGCAGGAGTTCTTTTACATGCCAGTAAATCTACTGACATGAGCCTGTCGCATTTAAACACACTTAAATGCCATCGACCTGGGCCGGGATCGAACCCGCAACCTCGAGCATAGAAGGCCAGCGCTATACCAACTACGTCACCGAGGCCGACAAACTCAGTAAGAGAAATATAAGAATTACACAAGACAAATACAGTAATTACTAAGGTTACCATTCTTATGGATTCCATGAATGGTAAATTCATATCAGGTACCGGTACCGATTCTGACCTCAATGAAACACTTGGTAGATTGCCAGTTTCAGATAACTTCGGGTAAACATGGGGAAAAAACGCAGATAGATGTAACTTTTCCATTGGGCAAACGTCGTCTATATTCTTCAACAGCAGCCTGTGCATTGTTATCACAAAATCCGTAAACAAAAAGCGTGTCTGTATATTCATTATGCAAATACACGAATTAAATGTCAAGTGAACGTGTATTCAGTTGTGTGTTGCGCTAGCGTTGCGGTGCTCAGATGCTGCCGCGTGCAAAAGGTCTGGCGTAACACGTCAGATATAGTATACGGAACTGCAAGACATTCCAGTATTTCTCCCCAACTGTTAAGACTTCGTATATCCATGTATCAGGTTAAATCGATGTACAGTATGTTAACCCAAACTATATTATTCTGAAGTAGCTACCGGCGTGGCTCAGTCGGTTAAGGCGCTTGCCTGCCAGTCTGAATTTGCGGGTTCGATCCCCGCTTGGGCTGATTACCTGGTTGGGTTTTTTCCGAGGTTTTCCCCAACCGTAATGTGAATGCAAGGTAATCTATGGCGAATCCTCGGCCTCATCTCGCCAAATATCATCTCGCTATCACCAATCTCATCGACGCTAAATAACCTAGTAGTTGATACAGCGTCGTTAAATAACCAACTTAAATAAAAATTATTCTGAAGTATTTTACATTCCTACTGAGACACCCTGTATCCCATATTGACTTCACATGATGTTCACCACATAACCAATGAGTGCCGCTACTTCAAAATTCTCGTGAAAGATAGGACAAAATGAGCTATAAAAAATCGAATTCCCTGAATGGTAGTTTGTTGTTGTAGTTGTTCTTTTTAGTGGTGGTGGTGGTGGTGGTGGTGGTGGTGGTGGTGGTGGTGGTGGTGGTGGTGGTGGTGGTGGTGTTGGTGGCGGTGAAAATATTTTTTATTTTTTGTTTGCTTTTACCTTAACCAAGATTTTCATGTTTAAAATTCTGTGACTGACGAACCAGATGAAATGAAATTAGAACTCTTGCCTTGAATATTGAACATTTTGTCAGCGTTTTAAATGTTTCATTTTTACTGGCAGGAAGATGTTTCCAATTTTGTTGGGATCTTTGTATATCAATCACATTACTGCAGCAACGAGTGATTTTCTGCCACAGCATTGTCTGCCTTAACAAGCCATACGTCTGTTGTTCATTATCTGTTTTTGACATTTGTAATGATTCTCGAACATACATACACTGATTCACAGTGTGTATAAAAATATCCACCCGAAAGAATTCATAATTAATCAGCAGTGGTACACGCAACATTTATGGCGTAGCTTTCACTCTGTATGGAAGCCGCAATTGTGGGTTCGATACCTGTTCACGAAATGGTTGTTTATTAATTGTCAATATGATGATCCTGCTGCATTCATAAATTCCCATTCCCTGGTCTCTAAGCTGCCGTTGAAACCCAGCCGAGGGCAGAGGAATTTACAGTAGAAGGCGGTTAAAATATTTAGCATTGTTTCTTCCAGAAGAGAAATAAGCTATCTGCCCTTGTTCCTGATAGAAGTCTTCAGGCAAAATTGTTGGTCAATTCCCGCCCACGTTGAATTTCGAGGGTGAATAACGTCTGTAATTCAAACCGTTGCGTTGTGAAATAAAATACTAACCTGCTACTGCTAATACTGCTATTGCTAATGCTGCTACTATTTTTTCCTGTTTTACGGAGGAGGGCCCCAGAGGCTTACACTGCAATCTGAGGCTTATTGTGCTCACCACTTCTGTTCTGTGAATGATACTTGTAGCCGAACGCCCACGCTCTTGTACATGTACAGCACGCCGCACCGTGAACTTAACCCGGACTATTGAATGGATGATGATAATATGTGAATTAATGATGACGAAATGAGTCCGACATCCAAGGCCGAAAATTACCCAGCATTTCTGCTTCAACTGGTTGAGAGAAAACCTCGGAAAAACCACAACCAAGTAACTTATTTCGACCAGGATTTAAATCTGGACCCGCTCGTTTCACGGTCAGACGTGCTAACCGTTACTACACAGGTGGACCATGCTGCTAGTACTATTGCTACCACTACTACTAATGCTACTACTGCTACTACTATTGCTGCTACTACTACTACTACTACTACTACTACTACTACTACTACTACTACTACTACTACTCGGATAGCGCGTCTGGCCCGGAAACCATGTGGCCCGGGTTCGATTCCCGGTCGGGGCAAGTTACCTGGTTGAGGTTTTTCCGGGGTTTTCCCTAAACTCAATATGAGCAAATGCTGGGTAACTTTCGGTGCTGGACCCCGGACTCATTTCACCGGCATTATCACCTTCATCTTATTCAGACGCTAAATAACCTAAGCTGTTGATAAAGCGTCGTAAAATAACCTACTAAAATTTAAAAAACTACTACTACTAGGCTTGGGTAGCGCAGTGTGCTTAAATGCGACAGGCTCATGTCAGTAGATTTACTGGCATGTAAAAGAATTCCTGCGGGACAAAATTCCGGCACACCGGCGACGCTGATATAACCTCGGCAGTTACGAGCGTCGTTAAATAAAACATAACATTTTTTCATGCATTTGTACATTAGGCCTATACATGTTTAGAACATGTTTTTAATGAATGTAGTGATATATCACTTGTAACAAGGTTCTTTAAAGTCAATTACATACTACATTGTATTATGGATAAAAACTCGTTTATTTTGTACATGTGAGTAACGTCTTTCTACAGTCCTGGGTCTGACCTTTGTCCCTTTAAGATTACCCACAGGATCAAAAACCACATAGCGGTCTCGCCCTCCATATTATCCGGATTTTATCTTATTCGGATTGCCCTCGGCGCCTTATAGTCCGTATAATCGGGACTGCTGTAGATAATAATAATAATAATAATAATAATAATAATAATACAATTGTTATAATAAAATAATACTTTTTAAAAATTCTCTATGAAAACAGCCAACAATTTTGCGTTAAATTATAAGCAGGCTTCGGCCTAGGGACACAGAGTAACAGTATGAGGTTTAGAGTACACGGAGTATAAACGACGTCATGACCCCTGTGGGATGACTGCAACAGCACAGGTGGGTCCGTAATATGCATTACCGTTGTGTGTATTGCTGCTTGGCTGCGGTACGTGTAACAGGCTTCGGCGTAGGGACACCTGATTGAAGGTTACAACTCGCGTTAATACTTTAATGGTAGACATTTATTGTCTACACTAGAAATGTACTGTATATACTGCATCTGTACAGGGTGAAATATATTTTGTGCCGTACTATGACGGACTGTTTACATGTTGAGACACGAAGTAACGACGCGCTCTATCTCCCAGTCCACTCGACCAACAGAACACTATCGTCCGTGCGTTCTGAACTTCATGCGTTTCTGTGCCCAAGACCGAAGCCTGATTATAACATATTATCTACTACATCTCATAAGAGCTATTCAAAGCCTTTATGCAGAAACAAAAATATAAATAACAAGTGGCACAAGAAGAAGTAAAGAAAACATTTTAACAAACCTAGGAGTAAGACAAGGGTTCCCGCTGTCGCCGGCACTATTTAATTTATATATTGACCAAGCCACACAAGACTGGATAGAATCTACAAAGAAATTGTACAAAACAGATTTAACAACTCTTTTATTTGCAGATGATCAGTTAGTAATAGCTGCTTCAGAGGATTGTCTTCAGAAACTAATATATGAATTACAAATCACAGCCTCAAACTATAATTTAACAATATCTCCGACAAAAACAAAAAATTTTAGCTTTCCAAGGGAAAACAGGGTACGATGTAAAATTTTAATCAACGACAATATAAGAGATTTTAAATACCTGGGCTGTGAAATTGGAAACACAAGAGAATTAGATCAACAAAGAAAATTACAAAATTTTAATCAAATATGTGGAACGCTTAAAATAACCCTATTAAACAAAACAAGAAAAGAAACCATCTTGAAGTTTTATAAAGTCTTGGCAGTCCCATCTCTCTTGTATGGCTCAGAATGCTGGACCCTAACAGAAAACCAAAAACACAAAATAGAAGTATCAGGAATGAGATTTTTGAGATCGGTAGCCGGATACAGAAGAACAGACAGACAATATAATGAAACGATAAGAGACGAACTGAATATATTCAACTTAAACAATAAAATAAAAGAATACCAAGAAAAATATTATGAACATATACAAAGACTGCCAGAATACCGTATTCCTAAAAAGATTCTAGAGTACAAACCCAAAGGCAAGAGAGACAGAGGAAGGCCTACGAAGAGATGGAGAGATCAATTTCTTTGAGAGGACGGAACAGGTCGAAAGGCCTAATACCTGTGGATGATGATGAAAATGATGATGATGATCTACGAAATTCCTCCCCTACACTTGCCTAACAAAGTAAACATGTTTTCTTTAGAACAGAATGAAAGAGAAAGGGTAATTTTTCTGCTTTCCATTAATTGTTTGAATTAGTTAAGGATCCGCACTAAAGTATTGAGAGGAAATGAAGAAACTCGTTATCAAAAAGGTTGAGAAACACTGCCTTAGACGACACTTGCACAGATTTGGATTGTAATCCTAATGGTCGAAGGACGAAACAGCAGAACACAGCTTATTGCCCTGTTCCTTGACAACTTAAGAGGTACTGTGCTGGGAAATTTCTGGCCTGACATGGCCACTGTCAGCAGCACTCCGATCTCAAGCATCCTCAAGTACCAACGTCTTGCTGGTATAAGTGATCTCCGAGTCACTGAGAAGCTGTTAAGAAATTAGCACAATGGATCCATTATGACTGGCCTAAATGTCCGTGAG
This sequence comes from Periplaneta americana, assembly GCF_040183065.1. Classification (NCBI taxonomy): domain Eukaryota; kingdom Metazoa; phylum Arthropoda; class Insecta; order Blattodea; family Blattidae; genus Periplaneta; species Periplaneta americana. The sequence continues at coordinate 131,388,387 of NC_091122.1, read as the reverse complement.
CTTGTCTCATCCTCTGCTGTCTCCAATCCAACCCAGTTCTGCTTGTCAGATGCGAATGACAGTTCCACCAGTATATATCCAGTTTCTTCAGGAACAGATGTATAACGTGCGACTTTCCTTGTCCAGTATTTCTAATAAATTTGACAAATTTGAATGCCCTGACAATTTAGATAAGCTTCACGATGTAAAACAACTTATGCGATATCCATAAGGTAAATCTTTAAAATGTGCAACGAAAAATGCAAAGGAAATCATTACGAAAGACAAGTGTTGCGGACCTCATAGTCAACATTTACCATACTTCTTCTTCTTCTTCATATTGTAGGATTAAATCCTGTCTTTTCCAACGTTGCCTATTCTGATAATGGTGACCAGTTTCTCTCCAAGGTTAAGGAGGTCGTCCCAAAGGTCTTGGGGTGTCTAGTTTTCCTACCATCGCGATTTTTGGAAGTCGTTCGTCATTCTTGAAACGTGATCTCTCCATCCTTTTCTTCTTCCTTTGATCCATTTTGCCACGTCTTGTATTCCACATTTACTTCTAATTTCCTCATTTGTTTGTCTATCATGTATTGTGTATCCCGTAATACTCCTGAGCGTTCTCATCTCTGTTGTTATCATCATCATTTCAGTTTTTTTTTTTTTTTGTTTCTGCTCTGGTTTCTGTTGCATACGTTAAAACTGGTCTTACACATGTCTTGTAGATTTGAATTTTGCTTTCTATGGTCATAAATTTATTCCTCCAAATAATGTCTCTTAAAAATCCTGATATTGTGTTAGCTTTAATCATCTGTTCCCTTACTTCTTCGCCTAGGTTCTTATTGCTTGTTATTTTAGTTCCTAGGTAGTTAAAGCTCATTATTTGTTCTACTGGTTTATTATAGATTGCCAATTTGCATCTTAGCATCTTACCATGGAGACTATAAATGAGACTCATGCAGTTTTTGGTTTGTCATAGCCTAAACTCTCTTGCAAGGACTTGTTTTCACGTACCTTTAAAGTTTCTTCTCCCATTTCCCTCATTCATTTATTCATGCATTCATTCCTGTTTGTCATTTTCTCAAAGAGCCAGTTGGGTAGTCTCCTAAATTGAGACAACTCATCCTGCATGTGGTTTTTCTGTGGTTTTCCTAAGACGGTAAGAAATGAGTCAGGATCTACATCTTCCTCTCCAACAAAGTTTCGGCATTTTCCCAAGAAAAGTCTTCGAAATCGGAGCCTTGGCTTTTGCTGTTGCCTCTGCTACATGAGCGAGTTTACTTGATTTCCACTCGCACTGTGAAAGGACTCGGTACCTTTGAATGTGCAGGCTTTTTACTTCTTTCGACATTTGTTGTCCTGATGATCTGTTACGCTTCTCTCACCTCCCTCTTTATGTGGTAGTTATTAGGTTACCTCCATTTTCGTCTTTCTCCTCCAGAATGCTTTCTTCAGTAGAACAACGAAACTCGGATTGAGACAAGTGGCCAACAAGCTTGGAGCTCACATCCTCCGTTTTTCTCAGCACGGGACTCCCTTGCAAGGATGAGTTTTTACGTACCTTTTAATGTTTCTCATCCCATTTCCCTCTGTAATTCATTCATTCATTCATTCATTCATTCATTCATTCATTCATTCATTCATTCATTCATTCATTCATTCATTCATTCAAATCATTTGTATGAATTGTTGAAGTTCTTTACTTACCTTCAAGTTTATTAAAGGGTTAGGTACAGCTTACAACAGTAAAATGTTTGGAAATATTCAACATTTTTTCCTTCATTACTGTATCTTGCACAATAATGAACATTGGTATGTGTAAAACACTTCTGTTATACGAAGAAAAAAAAATATTTTTACGATTTAAAAAAATCAATTTTTTTTTTTCAAAATCCAAAATCCAGTTTACTGTGCAGTGATGAAGCGTTTCTCTCATAACTCATTAACTTGTTAACTTTTTCATGTTCTATCGCTTTTATTTTATTGCTGAAACTCATTTTTACAATATCATGCTCTTTCAACTACATTCCTTAATAAATATATATTTTTTTATTTTGTGTTAGAAGAAAGTACTGATATTTGAGCATTTTTTTAAATTAATTTATTTTTATCAGACAATCTATCAAAGGTAGAGAAGTGATCTTGCATCATATTGTAGATATGACATGCATAAATACACACAAAAAATTTCATCACAGAATGTTGGATAGTTTTTGAGTGGGAAAGTTTCATCACTGCACAGTGAACTGAATTAAAAAAAAAAAATCGTAAAAAATATTTTTTTTCATATAGCAGAAGGACAGTGTTTTAAACACAATAATGTTCATTATTGTAACGAAGTACAATAATGGAGGAAAAAAAATGTTGAATATTTCCAAAATTTTACTGCTGTAAGCTGCATCTAACCCCTTAAGCATATGAGATGGAATTAAACTGTTTGTTAATTAGGGCAAAAGGCTTCAAAGCTGGTTACCTGACAAATGAGTGCACTGGTGTTTCAAAATTAACACGAGGGCGTAGGATAAATAACCATGCTTGCCATTAAAACTCGTTCCTTCTGGCTCCACAACTATTTGATTGATTTTGGTTCAACACATGTTCCTTTTAACTTGCCAAGCACATGGAAGAAGAAGGTTGAGAAGACAGGAAAAAGGATGGCACGAGAGCGGAACAGACAACTCGGAGAAATTTCCCTGAAAGGATGATCACTATTATTATTGTTAAAATTAAATTATGGTTTATTTAACGACCCTCGCAAATGCAAAGGTTTTATCAGCGTCGCTGGTGTGCCGGAATTTTGTCCCGCAGGAGTTCCTTTACATGCTAGTAAATATACTGACATGAGCCTGTCGCATTTAAACACACTTAAATGCCATCAACCTGAGCCGGGATAGAACCCGCAACCTCGAGCACAGAAGACCAGCGCTATACCGACTACGCTACCAAGGCCGACTCATCATCATCATCATCATCATCATAATCATCATCATTACAAGACACGGTGATAGTGTATTTGGGAGATTCTGGGTTTGATCCCAAGGACCAGCTATTCTGACTTGAGGTTTTCGTTGTTTCCTAAGTCTCTCTAGGCAAATGCTAGGATAGTACCAATTACAAGGTCCACGATCAGCTTCCTACCAATCCTGTAGATCAATGATTCTCAAAGTGTAGGTCGCGATCCTCTGGGGGGTCGTGTAAAGCGCTCATAGGAGTGGCGAGATTATTCACAAAATAAAACAAAAAAAATTAATATAGGCCTACATCCCAGATCACATATAGATTGCTCATTCCTATGTTAAAATCGGTTGCACTTTGAAAAGAACCGCCAGGATCGCCACCCGTCCGCCGTAAACAAACACGAGATGGCAGTACAGTCACTAATGCAATTCAAATGGAAGTTATGACGTGACTCCTTATGTAAAAACTAGATGGCATCATAGTAAACCTGACAAAAGTTGTTACCGTCAAAGCCTATAACGCCGAGTAATCTGGGTATATATGATCTAGGCCTACATCTATTTTGTATTTAGAAACATAAACATAACGTTGAGAATAAAAACCAATTACTTTTTTAGTAGTTACAAAGTAAAAAATTATAATGTGATAAATGTGCCTGTTTTTTTAAATGTTGCTGCTCAAATCTGAACTCTATATTCGATACACACAGTGTTATCATTTTCAAGTCCAATAAGATTTCTTGTTTTTGTTTGTTTTTTTTTTTATGGAAATCACAGGTGAGAATTTTACTTTGCGTAAATACAAGGTTGCAAGTTCATAAAAAAAAATAAGAGATTCTTTTGATCCAAAACTGATCTACACCCTGCGAAGAAAAGGTCTATTTTCAACATTGTAGGTACTTATTTAATTGTCTTTTTTCTTGATATTTCTTTTTGGAATTTCAGCCATTTGAATGCGATTGTGGAAATACGAACACAATATCCATCTGTAACTGTCATAATAAATAAATAATTGTTTTGAGTTTTTTCCTGAAAATACTCCAAAAGCTGTTGTTTAAAACTGTACAAATTTAATCGCACGTCCTCAAAAATAAACGTAGTATCTTTTGTATCATACACGGCTAAATTTTCCTTTAGTTCTTCTATTTTTCGAATGGGATTAAATACTAATATACACCACTGGTGGGATCGCAAATAAAAGTCTCGCCCAAAAGTGGGTCGAACCTTAAAGAAGTTTGGGAAACACTGCTATAGTCCTTAATTATCGTATTCCATATTCCATAAGCTAACGCAACAGGCCAGCTATCTGAACGCTAGATAGCGCAATAAATTGCCGAAGTTACTGCCCTCTGTGGAGAGACAAGACAGGTACTGTCGGTGACTCAGGAGAAGACGAGAGCTGACTGAGAAGGAAGGGATGTGAACAGATAACGTACGACAACACGTGCAATATTTGTACTGCAGTAAGCGGAAACATTAGGTCTCCTTCTGTTCAACTTAGCTTTAATTTCCATACCATTGTTACTCATGTTTCCTGCACGAGTAATAACCTGGATACTGGGATGCTTATCTGAACGATGTTTATAATAATCAGCAGCGATAGTCAAGAAGGTCACATTCTTTCCGTTCGTCTTCACCTGAGTAACGGACAGTAGTTGTGTGACAACAACGCAAATGTGGAAACGTTCAGATTAGTAGAATCCTCGTTGCAGTCATAAATTTTGTTTTGTTCTTTTAGTTTAAAATGTTAGGTAAAATTTTCAGTATTATCCTTTTCCTTTCTAATGTGCAAAAATGGTAATTTTTTTTATGAAAAATGGTAAACTTTTCCTCGACGATCCTTCCCCCTCGTTGATTTCTCGTACAAACAGATAAGAACTACAGCGGGCTACATTATCGACTACCTATAGTTAACATGGAAACGGACAACAATCAAATCTAAGTTTTCTGGAGGGTTATCCAGGGTTGATGTCGTAAAATTGAGACCTGAGTCAGACATTCTGTTGATGACTGTTCCCACATGAGGCTATTTTCATGGTCCACTTGCAACAGAGTATGGTGGTCGGTATCTCTTTATGGCCCAGACCGGACTTTTAGTAGCATGGGGTTCCACTACCACTAACAAAGGCGTGACGTCACAATCAATACCTCCCCCACTTTCCGATGGCTACCCCTCCCAGCCCCTCTCAACTTAACCCCTGGCAGAACTGATCGCAGCCTCCTCCTCTCTCTCTCTCGCTCTGTTTGTTTGTTGGTGGCACAAAGAGTTCAGCCACTATCAGATCCAGCCTTGTCCGACATGTACAGAACAGTTGCTGCTGTCAGAATTCTTTGCCTGATTTTTATTTTCAGCGAAGGGCATGGGGGGGGGGGGTGAAGGAGAGAGAAAGGAGTGGAACGAAAAGGGTTATAGAGGGGTAACAAAAAGAACTGTTGAGATACCATGATTTTTTCAGCGTTAAAATAATTTTTTACTATCACCCACCCCCCTCAGACACTTTTTATTTTAAAAATCTTTTTTTTTAAAGGTCTTTGTGAAATTAGCATGTTTGTAGCAAGAGAAGTTTGTGTGATTTTTTTTTTATGTGTGCGTGTTTTGACAGCTTTTATCGTAAAACAATCATCTCCCTTTGTTAATTTTAGACGTGAGATATTTCCTTTTATGTAGTTAACAAATCCATGTTTAGCAATAATAGGTAAATTGAAGGAACAAATATGTGTACCCTTTTCCTGCATTTGTGTGCGTGTTTACATATTCGTTTTTTTTTTTCTCATAATCCTGTCATTCATCCGAGCACACAGGATCAGGAGCGTGTCACGATTTCTACAAAAGAAGTTCGGGGGGTCGTGATGTGTGTTAAGAGACATGATGTGTGACATATCTTTTGACACTTAACCTCTTTGAAGTATGGACTTTTTGTAAAACATAAAGCAGGAACTTAATTGATGATATTGATGGATGTGAAAGGAACAGAATAACTCAAAAATAAACTTTTTTACAGTGCGTGTTCACCACGCAGTATCCTCCGGTTCAGATACTGTCGAATAGAGAGCTAGATGTTCTGCATTTCGAGCAGCATGTCGGCTCTGACAGTAGCTTGCTATAGATTTGCCTGTCAATATTTCTTCCTTTAATTTAATTTTCTGGTCTTGATTCAAAGCGTACTCGTACGCAAGATATAATAACCAAATGTCCAGAGAAAAAACAAAGTAAAATCGCAATGTATCGATAGTGATGGCAGCTGTAAGAGCACGACCGATTGCAAGAATATGTTTTTCAAAGCTCATCAATAGATTTCACCTTTCAGTTCATAATACCATTGAACGAACATTCTTTTCTCCCTTATTTAGAAGGTCTGTGTGTAGAAATAATAATAATTTCTACTCTTTGGTGCGTGTCTAACAATGATATACAGTAGAAATCCAATTATCCAAACTAATAGGAGATAGTATGATCCGGATATGCAGGAATCCGAAAATAGTCTAGAAACAACAGTAGTAAGCAAGTATTAAAAGTGCAAAATGACTATAGGCGTACAGTTTATAATGAACTAAGTGTACGATGGATGTCATTTGGAATACATTTTGCAGGAGAAGCAATTGAAAGTTTGAAATGCTTAGCGCTCAAAGCTTAACTGTGATTTTCCGTTCATTACTGGACAATGACTATCAGTGTTAATGCCATATAACTCTCTGTGTACATTCTATATGTCTTAAGCTATGCATTGACAGTCTTGGTTCATTTTCGACAAGAAAGTGACATCCATCATTCTTGCAGTGGACTCTTCATATGTATAATGTATACATACAGTGTGATTCAGTAAAAGCGTGCAAAATTTAAACATGAAATAAAGGATGCTGTACATTATAGAACATTTTGAGATAGAGAACTTGAAGTCTGCGAAAGCAGATTAAGAAGATATGAGCTTAAACTTGTCTACCGCTATCACTTCCTCTTTTCCCTATTATCTAATTTTCTTATTTATATTTATTTACACTTAGTACTTAGCCTAAATTCATTTACAATTAGTGGTTACATTTATCTACACATTATTTAAAATTTAAAGTTACTTATATTTATTTACACTTAGTACGTAAATGCAATTACAATTAGTGGTTACATTTATCTACGCATCATTTAAAATTTAAAGTTACCTATATTTATTTACACTTAGTACGTAAATTCAATTACAATTAGTGGTTACATTTATCTACGCATCATTTAAAATTTAAAGTTACTTATATTTATTTACACTTAGTACGTAAATTCATTTGCAATTAGTGATTACATTTATCTACGCATCATTTAAAATTTAAAGTTACCTATATTTATTTACACTTAGTACTTAAATTCATTTACAATTAGTGGTTACATTTATCTACGCATCATTTAAAATTTAAAGTTACCGGTACCTATATTTATTTACACTTAGTACGTAAATTCAATTACAATTAGTGGTTACATTTATCTACGCATCATTTAAAATTTAAAGTTACTTATATTTATTTACACTTAGTACGTAAATTCATTTGCAATTAGTGATTACATTTATCTACGTATCATTTAAAATTTAAAGTTACCTATATTTATTTACACTTAGTACTTAAATTCAATTACAATTAGTGGTTACATTTATCTACGCATCATTTAAAATTTAAAGTTACTTATATTTATTTACACTTAGTACTTAAATTCAATTACAGTTAGTGGTTACATTTATCTACGCATCATTTAAAATTTAAAGTTACTTATATTTATTTACACTTAGTACGTAAATTCAATTACAATTAGTGGTTACATTTATCTACGCATCATTTAAAATTTAAAGTTACTTATATTTATTTACACTTGGTACGTAAATTCATTTATAGTTATTGTTTACATTTATTTACAAATCATTAAAAATTTTAAATTATTATTTATTTACATTTAGTACGTAAATTCATTTACAATTATGGTTTACATTTATTTAACATCAGTAATTTTTTTAGTTGTTTATTTTATTTGTTCATACATCATTTACATTTTTAAATTAGGCTATTTATATTTATTTACAGTTAGTAATTAAATTGATTTGCAATTATAGTTTACATTTATTTACACCTCATTTCAATTTTTAAATTATTTTTTTTATTTACACTTACTATGCAAAATTAATTTATAACTATTGTTTACATTTATTTAGTCATTATTTACATTTTTAAATTATCTATATTTATTTAGTACGTAAATTCATTTACAATAATTATTGTTTACATTTATTTACACTTCATTAAAATTTTTAAATTATTGATATTTATGTACACTTAGTAGGCTACGTAAATTAATATTACAATTTTATTCACACATCATTTAAATTTTTTAGTTATTTATATTTATTAACACTTAGTGCGTAAATTAATTTTACAATTATTGTTTACATTTATTTACACCATAATTTAAATGTTTAAATTACTTATATTTATGTACATTTAGTACGTAAATTAATTTTACAATTATTGTTTACATTTATTTACACCACATTTAAATGTTTAAATTATTTATATTTATTTACACTTACTACGTAAATTCATTTGCAATTGTTGTTTACATTTATTTACACATCATTTACATTTTTACATTATTTTAATATCATTTACAAATCTGAGTTAACACAGAATCCTCTCGAGCTGATTACCTGATTGGGTTTTTTCGAGGTTTTCCTCAACCGTAAGGCGAATGTCAGGTAATCTATGGCGAATCCTGGCCTCATCTCAACCAAATACCATCTCGCTATCACCAATCCCATCGACGCTAAATAACCTCGTAATTTATACAGAGTCGTTAAATAACCAAGTAAAAAAGAAACAACAAACCGCATTGTACGTACTGTGATTAACTCATCGAATGATATGAAAGGATCTGTCACTGACTCTTGTCGTGTTTTGTAATACGACAATACAAATGTGATGGATAGAACCACCTTGTCGACGATAGGTTAACAAACAAAACAGGATTGTCAGCATGTAAATATTAATTGTAAATAGTAAATATAAATAATAAATGTAAATTTAAATGCAAATACTGAATGTAAATAATAAATGTAAATACTAAATGTTGGTGGCCGGTATTTCCAGACCTGCTGTGAGGAACAAAATGGTACGTCGTTAACACAAATTTGTAAAAAAATATGAAGATAATTTCAGAATGTATATAATAAGTGTACATTAAAGTAAATTTAATAACAAATATAAATAATTGTAGATAATATGGAAAACAGTAAGTGATATTGAAAGACAAGTTTAAGCCCATATCTCCTTAATCTGACATCACAGACCCCAACTTCCGTATCTCATACATTCAACTGCCAAATGGTAGGTCTTCCACTGCAAACCCAGTATTGTCCAAACTTTCCTATTTTCCGCCTTCCTCTTAGTCTCCGCATACGATCCATGTATCATAATGTCGTCTATCATCTGATATCTTTTTCTGCCCCGAACTCTTATCCCGTTCACCATTCCTCCCAGTGCAACCTTCAGTATACAGTTCCTTCTCAAACAGTGACCCAACCAATTCCTTTTTCTCTTCCTGATCAGTTTCAGCTTCATTCTTTCTTCACTCACTCTTTCCAACTTAGCTTCATTTCTTATTCTGTCTGCCCATTTCACATGCTTCATTCTTCTCCATATCCACATTTCAGATGCTTGTAGTTGCTTTTCTTCACTTCGTCGTAATGTATATGTTTCTGCTCCATATAATGCCACATTCCACACAAAGAACTTCACTAGTTTCTTCCTTAATTCTTTTACCAGAGGTCCGCAGAAGATGATCCTTTTAAAAGCTTCGTTTGCCATTGCTATTCTCCTTTTGACTTCCTGGCAGCAGCTCATGTTACTGCTTATAATACACCCCAAGTATTTGAAGCTGTTCACTTGCTCTATTGCCTCATTTAGAATTCGCAAGCTTACCTTCTTTATTTTTCTTCCTATGACCATGGTCTCTTTTGGATTTATCTTTATTCCAAACTGCTTACAGCTGTCATTTAGCTCCACTAGCATATCCCTTAGTATCGTCTCTTCTTCTGATATTACATTCTCATGTTTTAACTCTGCCCTGAATGAATTACATGCTTTAACCAACGATATTCTATCACAGATGGCTTTATGGTTTGAATCTAATGGTTTTTTCCTTAATCAAGAAAAGACTATCAACATAACTTTTAGCCTAAATCATCTAATAAAAAAGGACAACATACAAAACTATACCAAATTTCTACGACTTTTTACAGACTCCAGTTTAACATGGGAAAAACATGTCGAATACATATGCACAAAATTATCAAGAGTTATATATTTATTAAAGAAATTAGTGAATTGCGTTTCTCAAAATTATTTAAGATGTGCCTACTTTTTGTTCTTTCAGTCGATAATTCGGTATGACTTAATTTTCTGGGGAAATGGTAGCAAAATTGGGAGTGTCTTGATTTTGCAGAAGAAAGCCATTAGAGTTCTATGTCAATCAAACTATCTTGAACATTGTCGACCACTTTTCAAACAATCACAGATATTAACAGTCATAAATTTATATAATACGACTTAATCCTTTTCACTCGACAAAATATAGACAATTACTCATTAGTAGCCAATATACAGGATCATGAAATTAGAAATAGTGAACAAATTAATATTCCATACTGTAAATTATATAAAACTAGTACACATTTTTCTATCATGGGGATGAAATTATATAATAAGCTTCTCAATCAATATTATAAGTTACCAACCAATAGTTTCAAAACTAGATTTTATAATTGGCTTTTAATTAATCCTTTCTCTTTGTAGATGAGTTTCTTAACAAATTCATACGAAATTGTTTTTTAATAAATAAAATTATTTACATTTAATTACAAATAATACATCAAGAGTGAAGTGTTTTCATTAAATTTTAGAATTTTAAAATCTTTTGTGTTTTCATTCTAATTAAACTTTACTGTTTTCAATTTATGTGTATTTTCGAATGTATGTTTTTTTCCCCTTCAGTATTTGTGACGAAGTCTATCACTGTATGTTTAATGGGTTAATAAATTAAATTGAATTGAACGACGCCATATCATCAGCAAATCTTATTCACTTTATTCTTCTTCCTCCTATTATAACTCCTCCCATGTTCTGAAAACAGTTCTTCACTAAAATATACTACAAGTAGATTTCTGTATCTCAACATGCAACATTTCCTCTTTAACTATGCATGCTTTTACTGAATTACTCTGTATATTTGTATTCTTATAAACTAATTCCTTTCAGTTTTATAGAAAATACGTTTGAAACATTTCCTTTGCCTGCTTTTCTCTGAAATCGATGACCAATTCCACCCCCCCCCCACCTTCCCAAGTGTATTTATCTCGACACAAAGACGCGAATAAATTAAAATATGTAATTTCACAATATTCAGCATACTATAGGACTTTACTTTACGCATGTATTTTATATATCTACGTTATTCCTGCAATAACTCCTATGTGCAAAATATAAAATGCTTCCGTACGAAGAAATAGTAGACTACATAATGCAACGAGCCTATAATGGTAGTAATTAAGACGCGAGTATGTTTATGAAACGAGCACAAGCGAGTTTCATAATTTTCATACGAGCGTCTTAATTACCATTATAGGCAAGTTTCATACGACTTTTTATGCTCGACCATATTTCTAACTTGAAATTATTCATAAGTATTCATGTTATTCTTATCTGACTGGGGAGCGGAACTGACCTTGTGCAATATCTCGTAAATTGTGAGATGTGCGCAGACGCGAAAGTATTGATTTTTTCCGAGAAACGAATGTCATTGACCTTGATATAATCTAGAGAGTAAAATAAACATTAATCTTGATATAACTTTGAAATTGATTTAGACATTGAAAAACGAGATGACAAGTTGAATTTATTTGAATATTATTTACAATTAACGCTAATTATTATAGTAACAGAACATAACCTTCTGCGACAGTATTGGATTTCCAGCCTCCGTGACGTTTCTCTAGTTGTCTTTCCATTGCATATCCGAGAATAATCGATACTTGCGCTTTCATATTGCTACAATGGTGTTTTCTGATTGGTGGAACACCTGAACTTTAATAAATAAGTGTACTTTAATGAGGTTCATTAAAGGGCTGCTACCAGATGTATAATTACTACATTTCGGCATGGTTGAGCATAATAGTACATTATGCAACGAGCCTATAATGATAGCAGCCTAATTAAGAAGCGAGTATGGATGTTTATGAAACGAGCGCAAGCGAGTTTCATAATTTTCATACGAGCTTCTTAATTACCATTATAGGCGAGTTTCATACGACTTTTTATGCTCGACCATATTTCTAACTTGAAATTATTCAGATGTATACATTTTATTTGTATCTGACGAGATCGGAAGTGACCTTGTTCTAGGTTGTGAATTATGAGATGTGCGCAGACGCGTAAGTATTGATTTTTTCCGAGGAACAATAATGTCATTGACCTTGATGTAATCCCGTTAAACTTGATATAACCTTGATTATTGAATTCGACATTGAAAAACGACATGACAAATTGAATTTATTTGAATATTATTTACAATGAACGCTAATTATTATAGTAACAGAATATAACCTTCTGCGACAGTATTGGATTTCCAGCCTCCGTGACTTTTCGCTAATTCTCTTTCGATTGCATATCCGAGAATAATCGATACTTGTGGTTTTATAACGGTACAAAGCTGACTTGTCATTGGCTGATTCCATACCTGTGGAGTAACGGCTAGCACGTCTGGTCGCGAAACCAGGTGGCCTGGGTTCGATTCCCGGACGGGGCAATTTACCTGGTTGAGGTTTTTTCCGGGGTTTTCCCTCAACCCAATATGAGGAAATGCTGGGTAACTTTCGGTGCTGGACCCCGGACTCATTTCACCGTCATTATCACCGTCATCTCATTCAGACGCTAAATAACCTAAGCTGTTGATAAAGCGTCGTAAAATAACCTAGTAAATAAATCATTGGCTGAACACCTGTAAGCTGAGTTGTCATTGGCTGAACACCTGTATTTTAATGAGTAGGTGTACTTTAATGACATGCATTAAAGGACTGCTACCAGGTGTATAATTAGTACATTTCGGCATGGTCGAGCATAAAAACATTTATTCATCCCATGGCAGACGTACATAGGAGATTGTGAATTCCTACATTTTCGAAGCAAAGAAATATAATTACATATAGGAGATTTTATTATTTGCTGTATCACTATTTAAGTTATTTAATAGAGCAAAAATCTGAAAATCGATAAATATGTCACATAGGAGTTATTGCAGGAAAAACGACGATATTTAACATAGAGATGCAGGCAATGTTCAGTGGAATATTTTAACTTGTGTGGTCAGAAATTATACAAACTGTTACCAGCTGTGGGTGATCAGTTAGTACGTTATGTTTTAGTACCTTAATGTAATATGGTCTTAACGGTCCTATAACACAAGTGGATCAAAGGTAGTCTTAATTTGTACACATTTCCCACCCTCGCAACCACTTGGACAAAATTACCGCATGGGGAAGAGTGACAAAAAAAAACGCATCCGACTCAGGTCTTGCTCCTCTGTGGATATGACCATCTAAACACAGGTTATTGTATTGTAGCAAATACAGGACCAATCGTCCATGTATCCCATCCCTCCCTCCTACCCCTGCCTCTGTCTGTCTGTCTGTCTGTCTCTGTCTCTTTGCCTGTATACGAGATTTTTTAATTTAATTGCAAAAATTGTGATCGGTTTCCCCAAGTGAAATCTAATTTTGTGCTTTCAAATTGAGAGCTCCATTACATCGCAAAATTCCCCGGGGATAAATAGCGGTGGTACCTATTCTTTCTCAGAAACGTGAGGGAAAAAATCATCATCCGTTACGTCATGCCTCATGTGACTTCGAACGTCATGATGAGTAGAACCAATATATTTTTTTTCTGGTCTGTCGTACACATCTGGCCAATATACAGAATTACAGAAGTATCAATGCTAAAAAAATGCGTGTACATATGGGAGTATACAGAGACTAAAAGGTAAATATAATCTACTTAACACAACTTGAAGCCTAGAGAGTACTAGAATGGAGAAACGGGAAAGGTGGCGGAATATGGTATAAAATATATGCGTCCTTGAAAGTGGTGGCATGAATGTTATGTTTTATTTAACGACGCTCGCAACTGCAGAGGTTATATCAGCGTCGCCGGATGTGCCGGAATTTTGTCCCGAAGGAGTTCTTTTACATGCCAGTAAATCTACTGACATGAGCCTGTCGCATTTAAGTACACTTAAATGCCATCGACCTGGCCCGGGATCGAACCCGCAACATTGGGCATAGAAGGCCAGCACTGTACCAACTCGCCAACCAGGTCGATGGTGGTATGAAAGTGTGTGGGCTCCAAACAAGGAGTTTACTTTTTTCAATCGAGATCGTTGTACACATTTATATTCAGATTGAACCGTAAGCAATGTCATTAATTTCAGGAGGTTATTCTTTGATGTATTTCAAACTAAAAAGTTTAATACAGCTTTGCTCGTTTTTGCTTCCTTTTCAAGATGAAATTTGTTTTTATGAAATATTTCTTAGTATGTTTTGGGAAATCCACTAATTTAATACCCAATATGCCTAGTCAGTTAAAGAGAGCAGTGTATTATGATTCAGGATAACGCAGAGGGTTTGGAATTGAACGAGTTACATCAGCTTCTTGTCTATGCGGTTGACGTGAATTTCTTAGGAGAAAATTCACAAACGATATAGGAAAACACGGACATTTTACTTGAAGAAAATAAAGCGATAGGTTTGGAAGCAAATCCCGAAAAGACAAAGTATATGATTATGTCTCGTGACCAGAATATTGTGCAAAATGGAAATATAAAAGTTGGAGATTTATCCTTCGAAGGGGTGGAGAAATTCAGATATCTTGGAGCAACAGCAAGAAATATAAATGACACTCGGGAGGAAATTAAACGCAGAAAAAACATGACAAATACCTGTTATTATTCGGTTGAGAAGCTTTTTTCATCTAGTCTGCTGTCAAAAAATCTGAAAGTTAGAATTTATGAAACAGTTATATTACCGGTTGTTCTGTATGGTTGTGAAACTTGGACTCTCACTTTGAGAGAGGAACAGAGATAAGTGTATTTGAGAATAAGGCTCTTAGGTAATTATTTGGGGCTAAGAGGGATGAAGTTACAAGAGAATGGAGAAAGTTACACAACGCAGAACTGCACGCATTGTATTCTTCACCTGACTTAATTAGGAACATTGCATTCAGACGTTTGAGATGGGCAGGGTATGTAGCACGTAGAGTGTTAGTTGGGAGACCGGAGGGAAATAGACCTTTGGGAAGGCCGAGACGTAGATGGGAGGATAATATTAAAATGGATTTGAGGGAGGTGGAATATGATGATAGAGAATGGATTAATCTTGCACAGGATAGTAAATACCGTTTTCCGTATGATCGATTTTTTACTGTCCATAATATTCCTTGTCTTTCATGCTGTACCTAAGCATGATGTTTGCCGATTGCAGAAGACTTCTTCCGCGTGTTGTATCTAGTAGGTAAACGTTGTCTTTCTCCTAAATCGACGGAGCTGTGTACTTTATTATGCGTCGGTGGCCACTTGTGATTTGTAATCGAGCGATTGTTTACCCGCAAAAATGAAATGCGTGGTTTTAAATACGAATACAAACACATGTGGTGATATAATCGCAGTGATGAAAAAGATGCAGCTAAACCTGTTTTTGTGGCGACGCGATTATCGCTAGCTTGAATGAGTTACACGAACAGATAAGGACCTTCACTCAGTCTCAGGTTAGCTGCAATCAAGTGTAGTGTGTGCATTGTCTGCCGGTATTGTTTTGGAATTGTCTGATCACTAATCAAACGCTGACGATGATCCTTAATTAATGGTGTGCTTGGCACTGACAGAATGATGATAGAGATAGAAAACAGACCAGTTTTTTATAACAAGAAAAAAAGTTTGATTTATTAATTCATAGTTTTATGCCCAAGTGCAGGACCTTCATTGCAAACCCAGCATTCTCCAGTCTTCTCTCTTTTCCACTTGCCTCTTTGTCTCTGCATATGGTCCATATATAGGCTATATCTTTTAGATCTAATGTCTATCAATTTAATAGTGTGTAATGACCGCAATTTAAACCTCCTAATAATATTAGAGTCCTGCGTTTGTTTATTTTGAATACAAGTTAGGTGTACATGGGTCATACTAGCTTCGTACGGAGAGCAAGTTGTAAGTCAACAGTTCACGCTGCAGTGCACCGGTACTGTGCGTCTACGTCCGTTTATTCGTGTACCTGTGTGTGTAAGTCGGTGAACAACAGGAATACCACTTGGATTTAATAACAACAATAACGAAATATACAGGGTGTTTCTGGGCTAGTGTTACAAACTTCCAGGGATGATGGGAAAGGGCACATGTATCAATTTGAGATAAGGTACTCTGGTCCGGAAATGATAGAGTCGAAAGTTAGAAGCAAAAATAGTTCTGTGGAAATGAAATAATTTTATCCCTCTGCACACATTATTTATGTGTATTTATCTGTACATTTACACATACTGTATTCATCTGACATTTACGTTGTCTACCTACAGTATTCTAGTCAGTGCGTTGTCTGAGGGGTGGGGACAGGAAACTTCACTAAAGAAATGGAGATGGCGTAATGTGTAACGGACATGATCGGTCCTGATGTGCACGTCTATATGACAGCAGTGTATGTGTACAAATTGCAGTGTCCAGTCGATCAGTCCTAGTGAAATGGGGGAGTACACGAGAGCGGAATGTTCAGACCTGATTTTCGAATACGGATGAGCCAATGGGAACAGTAGACAAACTCACAGATTGTATCGGGGCATGTACCCGTGTAGGAGACATCCGGTCCATACAATCTTTCCACGACTGTTCGAAAGGTTAAGGGAAGGAGGGCACATGATGCGAAATTACAATTATATTTCCACACAAATATTTTTGCTTATAACTTTCGACTCAGTCATTTCCGGACCAGGGTTCCTTATCTCAAATTGATATACAGTGGCTCCCTTTAATATTCGGTTCGTGATTGATTTTACAGTATTTTGCTATTGATGTTTTGTTCTGTGTTCAAGTGAACCTGCATTTCGTTGCAGATAGAAAATTTAAACACTTTGTACATACCGTTAAAAAGCTTACATCGAAAGTTTAATGTTTACGATGTAATAACAAATAATCGGTAAGTAACATCAAAGTTTACCCTTTTTAATATTCGGTTTTGATTTATTTGCTTCCAATCTAATGCAAGTTTTCTGCTGACAGTATTGTAGGGTTCAGTAGCGAACGTGCAATCATTCGGTCTACACGTTGTGCACAGCTCAGGCGAGGTTGGAGTACAAGTCGTAAAATGGGTCGCAAAGGAAAAAGCACAACTTTTGAACAGCGACAACTTGTGATCTATCATCACGAAAAATGGCTAAAATACATAGAAATAGCCAAAATATTACATGTGAGTAAGAGTACAGTTGGGGATATAGTAAGAAGATACAAAAACGAAGACAGAATCGAGTCCATACCACAAAAAGGGCAGCCGAAAAAATTAACTGAACGTGAAGAACGCTCCATCCTGAAGAAAATAAAAGAGAATCCTCGACTAAGTGCAACGAAACTTGGCAGAATGTGTTCGTGAGGAGTTTGGCAAGCAGGTAGGTGCCGAAACAATTCGAAGAGTTTTGAGGAAAGAAGGGTTTAAAGGGAGAATATGTAGGAGGAAACCTTACATAAATGAAATAAATAAAAGGAGGCGGCTTCAATCCGCAAGGGAACATGTCCATAATGAGGAGAACTGGTGAGACGATGTGATATTTGCTGATGAAAGCAAATTTAACGTCTTCGGATCGGATGGACAACTGTACGTGTGGCGTAAGAAAAATTAAGAACTCGAAAAAAAGAATCTGATGTCAACAGTGAAACATGGTGGGGGCAACGTCATGGTATGGGATTGTATGGCTGCAGGTAGGGTTGGTGAACTTGTTTTTATAGAAAAAAAGGATGGATCAGCATGTGTATTTGGACATTATGAGAAATAATTTAAAACGAAGTGCAGGGAGTCTAGGAATTAACAATAGTTTCAAGTACTATCAGGACAATGATCCTGAACGCACAGCTGAAAAAGTGCGTTTATGGCTTCTATACAACTGTCCCAAGGTAATCCGAACCCCAGCACAATCACCGGATTTAAATCCGATTGAGAATTTGTGGGAGGAACTTAATCGCAAGATCAGCCTAACTCCTATCACTTCCAAGACAGAACTGAAACGGAGATTAAAGGAAGAATGGAGGAAAATTAGTCCCCAATTTACTACGAAGTTATCCAGGAGCATGCCAAGGCGTTTGAGGGCTGTTTTGAGGCAAAAGGGGTATTCAACAAAATATTGTTTTGAACAAACCGAATATTAATGAGGCAATATTTTCTATTAGAAATAATGTAATAATGTTTATCATTTTTATTTATATAACAGAGGAGATTTCTTCGTTTTGTTGTAAATCTATGTAATTTAACAGAGAGTATACTTTTGCTTTTATTATAGTGCAAATTTTTATTTTCATTAAATTTTTTGAAAATAATTAGTGTATTTATTTTAATCTTACATGTCAGTCAAACCGAATATTAATGGGAGCCACTGTATGTGCCCTTCCACATCATCCCTGAAAGTTTGTAACACCAGCCCGGAAACATCCTGTTTATTTAAATAAAACTTATATGCAATGAAAGATCATTTTAGTAGGGATAGACGAAACTAAAAAAAATCAGCAGCAAGTCCCTTTATTTTCAGGACCCACCACATTTCAACCAGACATGCAGCGAGGAAACCATTCTATCTAAGATAAAGATACATTTACTGAAATATATTTAAAAATAGTAAATATTTATGCAATGCAAACACACGCTCACAGAGACGCTCTGAAGCAATGTAGGACAATATCTTGAGATGCGTAACAACTGTAACGATTTAATTTAAAAAGTACATTAGAATTTCTTCCTACAACCACTTTTGCAAACATTAAGCATTAGTCGTGGTGACATAAAAGAAATGGAAGCCTTATACAATTTTGAACTCAATGAAGAATTCAGGAGCATAACAGCTACCACGCAGGTGTCTTCGGAAGTAGTACGCGTATCAAAATACATTTCTGCTACAGCGATTTTTTAGTAGCAGCGACGAGGAATCGCAAGTGCGCGCCTTGCCTAGCATCAGTCAACAACAAATTTGTAGGTTTCTTCGTCACAATCACCATGGTCCTGAAACATAAGAAAATCGGGAATTAATAACTGCAAACATGAATCACTAATTGGCATTAATGAGTAGGTATACTAAAATTAATTAAAGTGACAGTTCAATAAATCTTGACCAAATACAGTGTCCTGTCTAAACGTCCATCCTTACCAAGCAACTATACCTGGGAAGAGGCAATTCTTCTAGCAATATCGTTTGCATAGGAGTTAACCTCTAAAGCAAGTTATTAATAATAATAATAATAATAATAATAATAATAATAATAATAATAATAATAATAATGATTTATTTAACCTGGCAGAGTTAAGGCCATACGGCCTTCTCTAACACTCAACCAGGAGTAAAGACTGCGTTACAAAAACACTACAAATTTACAAATTACACTACAATTTTACACACAAAACTGAATAAGATAATAATAATAATAAAAAATAAACAACAAATAAGAAGAAATCAGACATAGTATATAACATACAGAAAGAAAGAAAAAAGCATAATAATATGTGAACAGCAGGTCAAAATAAATGAGGCATACAAAAAAAGACAATTATTCATAATAATAATAATAATAATAATAATAATAATAAGAATAGTAATAATGATGATAATAATAATAATAATAATACTAATAGTAGTAATAAAATAGTGCAGTACAAAGTATACAGTGAATACAATATTTCTAAGTACACACAATAAGGAAAATTAAGATTATACTACTAGGTTCAAAAAGTTCCCGGAATTTTACTACCATTTTTCGTATTAATATATAACAAGGGATATTATACATTTGTTTTGTTGGTAACATTCATGATGTCATTTCCTTAAAGTTTGTTGATAATGGCAACTATTGGTTTTGAGTTGTAGGCATTTGTTTATCATAGTGTTTTGTTTGTTCGTCGCATTTTGTAATTATGTCCACAGAGCAAAGTACAAACATCAAGTTCTGTGTTTTGCTGGGGACATGATCAGTATGGCTGATGAAGATGGTGATTTCTTAAACAAAATGAAACTGGTGCTTCTTGTACGACCCAGTCCCTAAACGACAGTCATCTGAGTGGAAATCGAAAACATCTCCTCGGAAGCAAAAATTTCCTAGGGACACTTCCAAAGGCAAAGTTATTTTAAATGTTATGTTTTATTTAACGACGCTCGCAACTGCAGAGGTTATATCAGCATCGCCGGATGTGCCGGAATTTTGTCACGCAGGAGTTCTTTCACATGCCAGTAAATCTACTGACATGAGCCTGTCGCATTTAAGCACACTTAAAGCAAAGTTATGTTGGAAGTTTTCTTCGACTCTCAGGGTCTCATCCACCATGAGTTCATTCCAGAAGGTCGTACTGTAACGAAAGAATTGTACGTAGAAATCTTCCGTCGCCTCCTGGACGCAGTGAGAAGGAAACGTCCAGAAAAGTGGGTAGAAAACA
This sequence comes from Periplaneta americana, assembly GCF_040183065.1. Classification (NCBI taxonomy): domain Eukaryota; kingdom Metazoa; phylum Arthropoda; class Insecta; order Blattodea; family Blattidae; genus Periplaneta; species Periplaneta americana. The sequence goes on along the minus strand of NC_091122.1, from coordinate 131,367,716 downwards.
ACTGGTTCCTTATGCATGACAATGCACCTGCTCATCGCGCAATTATTGTAAAGAATTTTCTTGCCAGGCACAACATAACTGCTTCGGATCACCCACCATACTCTCCTGATCTCTCACCACCTGATTACTTTCTGTTTCCCCGTCTGAAAAGTCATCTGAAAGGACGGAGATTCAATGCTGAAGAGGTTATCGCAAACGCGACGAGAACACTAAGACGGGTTTCACAAAATGGCTTCCAGGCCTGCTTCCAGGAACTCTACACGCGTTGGCAAAAGTGTGTTGTTGCGGAAGGCAACTATTTTGAAGGGAATGCTGTAGAATAGTGTTTAAGGTACGTTGTTTCTATGATGCTAGCAAATTCCGGGAACTTTTTGAACCTAGTATGTATATAGCTCAACTTATCACATTAGAAATATAACATTATCGGAAAATATGAAAACAAAAATATAAAATAAGTTGAATATCATTAGAACATAAAAAATGTGAATACGTGGAAACATGCAATACAACACTTGTCATAATAGTAAGTTAGTTTGGCAACTCGTCATAAGATAATTTTCTAACTTGGATTTGAAAGAATTCAATGTTCGGCAGCCCTTGACTTCAGGCGGCAGAGAGTTCCAGTGACGAGAGGTAGCAACAGTGAAGGATGAGGAATACAGAGACGATGCGTGAAGTGGAATTTCTAGCGTGTTATCGCGTTGTGATCGAGTATTAATATTATGATAGCGAGAGAGAGTATGAAATCGAGCGAATAAATAATAGGGGGATGAAGAGTGCATAATTCGATATAAGAGAGAAAGTGAGTGCAGATTTCTCCTCTCATGTAACCTAAGCCATGATAACTTCTTGAAAGAAGGTGAGATATGATCATAGTATCGAACATTACAAATGAAGCGGACGCACGCGTTATGAACACGCTGTAGTTTCTGAACGGAATCAATCCTGAGATCACTGAACAATTGGACGTTATCGCATGCAAAGTAATGGTAAGAATAGCCTATCTTCAGCTCTTTCATTTTTTTTAGTGATATATGTATATACATTAAGCTTTAAAATGAAAGAAGAATGGTTAATCTAGTGTAAATCTTACCCTTAAATTAATTTTTGAATCTAAACATATTTTTTATATAAATTCACTACATACCTGTGATTAGGTACACTCTATTCACCTATCCTAGCACACATTGAATTAAAATTTTGGCCACTTACTGCTAACAGATACTAAAACATACCCTACTAAAATTATTAAAATATCTGTAATATTAGGCCTATGGGCATAGGGCTTATACTAATCTTCGTCAATTTTTTTTTTAATTTATTGACGGTGATGATTGCTATAAGCCCTATACTCATAATATTACAGATACATGAATAATTTTAGTAGGGTATGTTTTAGTATCTATTAGCAATAAGTGGTCAAATTTTCAATTCAGTATGTGCTATAATAAGTGAATAGAGTGTACCTAATCACAGACATGTAGTGAATTTATAAAAAAAATTGTGCTTAATTTAAAAAATTAATTCAAGGATAAAGATTTACTCTAGAGTAAGCATTCTTTTTCACTTTAAAGCTTAATATGTATACACACATAGCTAACAAAAATGAAAGACCTCTGATAAATAGTATTATATTTATGACTGTTTGAAGATACGCTATTTTTACCATTATTTTGCATGCGATAATGACCAACTCCCCTTAAGAAGATTTTGTAGGATTCTCTCTAGTGAACCTCATTACAAACTAGAGTTGATATTTTACAGCTTTCATATCAATTTTAAATCCTTATCTTCATAAAAAGTATAATTAGTATTAGAAATCATTACAATATGTGTGTAACCATTTTATGTAAACTTCTGAAAAAATAGTTACATGTATCTATTTAAGTCAAGGTACATAATGTTATATTTGTGAGATCATTTTGATCTAAAATAACAACTCAATAAAGCAAGCTATAAATACCGTATAAATATCGCTTGCAACATGATAAAATAACTGAATTGCTATGAAATAGGTCTACATGAGAAAGAAAGTATGTGTCACTTTCGTGACTTTTCATTTTCGACATTTTTTTTCAAGACTAGCTGTGTACCATAATTCTTAGAATATTTCAGGTCAATTCGTCCACAGCACAATGCCCAATATACAGAAAGTCCACTACAAAAGTGTCCACAATTAAAACGTTCAATCAAATAAGGCCACTAGCCAAAATGTCTAATATGCAGTAATGTCCAGAAGTCAAAATGTTCAATATATAGAAATGTCCACAAATCAAAATGTGCAATGTATAGACATGTCCACAAGTCAAAATATCCAGTTGTGATATGCAGAGAGACGATTATTCAACATTCTTTTCGGAGAGCTACACCGCCAAGATTCATACTTTCTATGTGGAATTCCTGTGAAATATTATTGCAAGGAGGTTATAGAATCAATAATGTAGTGGAAGGTTTCTAATCTAAATTTCAAAAAATGATTTCTGGACATTATATCAGTGTTTGGAGATATATGGAAAACATAAAACAAGAACAGAATCATACAGAGAATGCTATTTAATCAAAGTTCACAATAGTCATTTAAACCCTAGATTATATATAACCAGATTGCTCGGTTTTTAGTCTTTTACGGTAACAACTTTTGTCAGGTTTACTATGCTGCCATCTAGTTGTTACATGAGGAGTCACGTCTGCATTAGCGACTGTACTGCCATCTCGTGTTCGTTTACGGCGGACGAATGGCGATCCTGGCGATTGTTCTCTTCAAAGTGATAACGATTTTAACATAGTGATGATCTGCCCCTCAGCGTAAGGAATAACACACTCTTTGAAATTTGTTTTAATACCTTAATAAGGAAGTCCTGATAAGTCCTGATAACGATCCCCAGTTAATCTCTGTGGTAGCACGTATGGCCCTTTTAATCTATCACCAAGAACGCTTGCACATACATTGATTGAGAATCGGTGCTGATGTCTTATTTCTTCAACTGCATGGGGATTTTCATCAGCCTACACATGGTGATTACGAAAATTCACAACACCATCTCTGCTGAACCCCGCTCATATCCGCAACCAGACTTTTGTTTTCAGTATTCCTTGCGACGATTCATTATTCCATGCCAGGGGTATCAATTACGGTATGATTATCTGGTAGGTCGACCTGATTGGCGAGTTGGTATAGCGCTGGCCTTCTATGCCCAAGGTTGCGGGTTCGATCCCGGGCCAGGTCGATGGCATTTACTGGCATGTAAAAGAACTCCTGCGGGACAAAATTCCGGCACATCCGGCGACGCTGATATAACCTCTGCAGTTGCGAGCGTCGTTAAATAAAACATAACATTTATCTGGTAGTCTACTGTATTGTAGAGCAGAGAAATCCATTGCCATGAATAGATGTCACATTGAGCACCTCCTATGAACAAGTGTTCAGATCTCAGAAAGTATGTGTTGTACGACCCATGTTTATTAGACATAATTTTCTTGTTTTGATGCATACTAGCACCTCCTAAAATACTGTATAGTTCGTAGTAGTTTCTTTTTGTAGGCAAGTCTGTGTCTACATCGAACTCGAACCGTAGGCAACGACGTCACTAAGAGTTAGTTGCTATGATTGCCACGCTCGCCACAACCCTCTCATAGTGGCCAGTGTCCTTGACAAGACTGCAATACGTGCTCTTTTCATTTCAATAACAACAAAGTACAGGGACAACATTTTATTTTTACTTCAATTTTTATTGTACCTGAGTTTTTTAATGTACTTCACTCCCACCCCTTCTACTAAGGAAGTTCCAACTCCACACAGAACCAAGACCGCTGATAGTAAGCAGTACTGAGTTACTGAGTATAGTACGTTCCAGAAATATGTTCGCGTTTTCCAGTGACGAAAGAGCTTTCAATATTGAATCATATTTTCGCACAGGTACTGTCCGTTTGCCTACGTCGCATCCCGATTTCCCCCACCTGCTTCTGCTCCCCCCCTCTGTAAAAGCTGGGCTGTCTTAGCTCTTTTCTGAAAACATTAATTTCTCTTAGGAATTGGACGTTTACGTAATATTATACAGCTGTTTAATTTAACTTAAATAAAAGGGCCTCGTTAAGTAATTAACTGTCACGTGATTTCCTCCCTTTCTACAATCCTCCGGCATAACCACTTGGACGGACAGTAGATAGCATGTCTGAGTAATTTTATATTTTCGGGTCGGGCAGAAGTGAAGATTGAATTCACAGTACGTAGAGTAGGTACAGAATTATTTCAACATGAGTTACTAGTACGAAGGACGAAACTGGCAATTGGAATTAGATGCAATAGTCTATAGTGCGATAATATGCACAAAAGAACTGAAGCCTGTATCGAAATGAACGGCCACCATTTTCATATTATGATTATTTTTCAATTTAACTTCTTTCTCTATATTGTACGCTAATGTGCTGTAGACAGTATACACTGCATAATGAATACGTTCGCATGGATAACTCACTTCGTGAGTAAAAACACTTATTCTTAATACAGTACTGTACTTTGATTAAAGAAAAACCCAATGAAAATTATCAAACTCAAAATCGCGATATTTCCTAGTTTACGTAAATGGATGAACTACTTTTCTTCCTTCCTATACCTAGTAGAGTGATTTGTGTTTTACGCCAGTATCATCGAACTCCAGCCTTGGAGGGGGGAGCAAGCGGTGTTTCCGGTTCTCTAAAGGTATAGACAGGTTAATATTAAAAATGTTAGTAAAAATAAAATGATGTCCCTGTACAAAAGTATTCAGAATACTTTCATACTTTGTACGTTACCAGTTAAAGAAATTCTCCGCTTACAGTGAAATCTATAAATAACATCTCAACAAAAACGTTAGGCTGGGCTGTGCCCCGATTCATCCGCGATTTCATCGAACTGTACTGAGAAAAATTCGCACGAGATTCCATATCGCTTCTCTCGTTTCCTCCTTATTTCGGTATTCGCTGGAAAATCAATATCGAAATTTTTATGACATGTGGAAAAATGTCGCTCAACATTACCCTTTTTAAAAACAGAAACATTGACATTACAGAGCAAACACACACCTTTGTTTCAATTTCAATGAAACAGTATCTGCCCTCCCATTCAGTACTAAAATTGTGTGTTCTTTGTCGTTTAGCCATTTTAGTGCCAATTCACACGAAAATAGATTGCAATAACCACATTGATCTTGCACAGTGTACTGACTAACCGATCCGACTTACATGGGAACAATGGAAATTTACGTAATATTATGGTTGGGACTTTACGCGTTAAGAACGGTCATTTACATTACAGTAAAATACGCGTAAGAATGCGCAATTAGCGTAATAAATATAAAATACGTCCAAGAACTTTTATTTTTAGTCTTTCTTTGCACAGTTCGTGATGAAAATTTACCGTTTGAACTGCCAACAAACCCAGCTCCAGGCTACCAACTAATTATTGTTAAAAAATGGAGACCTTAAGAAGATTTTGCAGTTCATTCCGGATGAAGTCAAAGGTTTCTACACAGAACTGTGCACATGGCTTACGACCAACAAAGATAATAATGCCAGTGGAAGCGAAGAGTAAAAAAATAAGTTCATTAATGTTCTGACTAGAAAATAGTACATTATGCAACGAGCCTCTAATGTTAGTAATTAAGACGCGAATATGTTTGTTTATGAAACGAGCGCAAGCGAGTCTTAATTACCATTATAGGCAAGTTTCATACGACTTTTTACGCTCGACCATATTTCTAATTTGAAATTATTCATAAGTATTCATGTTATGGTTATGTGAGGAGCGGAACTGACCTGAATTGTGAGATGTGCGCAGACGCGAAGGTATTGATTTTTTCCGAGGCACGAATGTCATTGACCTTGATATAATCTACAGAATAACATGAACATTAGTCTTGTTATAACCTGGAAATTGATTTAGAATTGAAAAACGAGATGACAAATTGAATTTATTTGAATATTATTTACAATTAACTCTAATTATTATAGTAACAGAACATAACCTTCTGCGACAGTATTGGATTTCCAGCCTCCGTGACTTTTCGCTAATTGTCTTTCGATTGCATATCCGAGAATAATCGATACTTGCGGTTTTATAATGGTACAATGGTGATTTCTCATTGGCTGAACAACTGAATTATAGTGAATAGGTGTACTTTAATGAGGTGCATTAAAGGGCTACTACCAGGTGTATAATTACTACATTTCGGCATGGTCGAGCATAAAATCTATTCAGCCATGCTTGTCAACTCTTTGATGATTAATCATTAACCACATAACATTTGAAAAATTATTACATTTAATGAGTTATTATGTTCATATCATAATAACTACCTTAAACTGTTATACTACAAAAAAAAGGTCTTTATCACTAGAATCGTTTATTTTTAAAACCCCACAAGTGACAAAAACAAAACTCTTGGGAAATCAATAAAAACTATTTGGTTTAATTAATTCCATTTTAATTTTCAAAATGTATTTATTTGCTAAATGCTAGATTTAATCACTATTAGTTGTGTTTTATAATATATATAAAGTCCCCCAAAAATATGTATTTGAGGGAGGTGGGATATGATGACAGAGACTGGATTAATCTTGCGCAGGATAGGGACCGATGGCGGGCTTATGTGAGGGCGGCAATGAACCTCCGGGTTCCCATAAAAGAAGTCATAAGTAAGTAAGTAAGGATGTTATGGAGTTTTTCCAACAAACAAACTGAAAGTAAGCAAAGCATTGCTATTTTTCTAAGTATTAGAATGAATGAAAGTAAGTATTAACAGATTTTATAATCTATGTAAAAACTACAGTATAAAATCACAGAAAAAAATGTTTTTTTTTTTCTGCGTTAACTACATTTTTCTTATCACGATTTAAAAGGAATGAAGTAATTGATGTTTAGATTGTCAAAATCAATAAATGTTATTTTATTACTCCTTCTGTGAAACATTTTTCTACATTACATATTTTACATGTAAATTACACGTAAAATACATACCGGTACTTGACTCGCCCAACCCTGCATACAATCCAGTTGTTCTTATTTTTACAGTAGCCAATAAGGAATTTCTGATCGTCTTATTACCGGTTGCATAATAAAAATACGTTTTATTTCTTAATGTTGAGAATCTCTGGTTTACTCGCAGGATTTCAGTACATTTTAAAACATAATGGATATTCTGTGCACAGTAACGACAAAAGAGTGATTTATAGCCTATCAGAATAAAAATGACCCTTGATGTAAACACTCTCCGAAATACTCAAGCCGGAAGAAAAGAAAGAGTTATTTACTGTTCATGTTTTCTTAGGTATACGTATTGTTATTTTACAATTTATAGCAAAGACGTGGCGTACTCATATTATTTCTTTAAAATTAATACACGACATTGCTTTCTATAATGTAAACATAAATAAAATTGTCCATAAACGTGATCTGCATTGTAGGAAAATGTACGTTACGACAACGTATAGCAAATTTGGTGACGAATATTAGACACTGTATTTGTCGAATGAATTAGCAATTGTAAAAATATACAATGTTTTACAAAAGTAATTCATAATTTCAATTAAAATTGAATGAGTGAATTTTGGACGAAAAGTTCAGAAAAATCAAATCTTATATGAAGAAGGAATATTTTTGTTTGTTGTTGTTTAGTCAACTGTCCGAAGACAGGTTTGTACCCCACGAGTGATACCAAGAAGGCACCACTTATGAGGCTATTATGCCTGGAGATAATCGGGTAGGGTGGCCAGTTCCTTTCCCCTCCATTTCATAGATCGCCGACTACCTACATATTACACTAGTCAGACTTCAGATGAGTAGAAAAACAATTGTTCTTCCTCTGACACATATCGTCAAGTGAGATGTACTGCCTAATAATAGATATACATATCAGCTAGAATCTCAATTAGAGGATAGGAATATTTTTATGAAAATAAAATATTTTTGAGACTGTTGTGCGAGTTATGATGTCATCGAGAGCATTTTTAAATGACCCATTTACAAGATGGGTCAAAAATCGCTTTCCCCAATATTCGTTGTTAGGTTTTATACTTCTACATACTAGGGAGAGTCAAAAAGTAACCTTAATAATTGTCTTATTAATTGAATATGTACAACAAGACTACAAACACGTCATCACTTTTCAACATAGTTCCCAGTACGTTCAATGCAAGTGTTCTTGTTGAAAAGTGATGAAGTGTTTGTAGTCTTATTGTACATATTCAATTGAATAAACTGTTCTCAAGGTTACGTTTTGACTCTCCCTCGTATATATATATATATATATATATATATATATATATATATATATATATATATATATATATAGATAGCTGGTGTAATAAGTTTAGAGTTGAAACCATATTCGTGCGTCAACTATTTTTCCGATGCCGTGTCTTGTTATTGATGTTGTTTAACACATTCAGCAATCAAGATGAACTAAGCAGGTATAGAGTGTGTGAAGAACGTGATTTAGATATTCCAGGCTAAAACAAATGCTTTCATTGTTATGATGCAGCAATTATTAAGCAGAAATTTATTAGACATTTGACTTCTTTATTATATACATTTTCTAAGTTTCAGAAAATGGTTTTAAGTCTTCAAATAAAAATTGTTTTGGTGCAATGTTATTGCGAATGTGGTAGAAACTTCTGGAACAAGAAGATTTGGGACAAAATGCATCTCAGAACCGCCATTGTATGCCTACCATGTTTTCTTATCTTGCATTATTTAAGAAGTTTGAAGAAACTGGTTCAGTTCATGATGAAATTAAATGGGAATTAGTAATATTCAGGTTGCAGATATTCTTCATGCTGTTATGATCCGTGTCCGCAGTTTAAGGGTAGTTTTCGACCTGAGCTCATTAACAGTCCTCTTGTTAGAATTAATTCATTCACAGTGTTCTGCCTAAAGGCAGGTCTTCCTCCAGTCTTTTATATTTTCTATCTTTCTCTTAGTCTCCGCATATCGTCATTGTTCCGGCATTAACTCCTTGTGACATATTTATCGATTTTCAGATTTTTGCTCTATTAAATAGCTTAAATAGTGATACAACAAATAACAAAATCTCCTATATATAATTCTATTTCTTTCTTTCTTTCTTTCGAAAATGTAAGAATTCACAATTTATGCACTACTGCCATGTGTTTTCTCTTCCTACTGAAAATTTTCATATTTTGCACATAGAAGTTATTGCAGGAACAACGACGATATGATTCATGTATCTTAACGGTGTCTATCATCTATCATCTGATATCTACTTGTGCCCCGAACTTTTCATCCGTTCACCATTCCTTACAATGCATTCTTCAGTAGAAAGATTCTTCTTAGCCAGTGACCCAGCCAATTTATTTTTCTCTTCCTGATTAGTTTCATCATTTTATTACTTCTTCACTCACTCTTTCTAGCACAGCTTCATTTGTTATTCCGTCTATCCATTTCACACGCTCCATTCTCCTCCATATACACATTTCAAATGCTTCTAGTCGTTTCCCTTCACTCGTAGTAATATCCATATTTTGCTCCATTCAACGCCAAACTCTACACATAGCACTTCACTGATCTTTTCCTTAGTTCTTTTTTTCTAGAAGTTCGCAGATGCTCCTTTTTCTATTAAAAGTTTCCTTTGTCATTGCTATTCTCCTTTTGATTTACTGACAGTAAGCCACCGGCGTGGCTCAGTCGGTTAAGGCGCTTGCCTGCCTGTCTGAAGTTGCGTTCGGGCGCGGGTTCGATCCCCGCTTGATTACCTGGTTGGGTTTTTTCCGAGGTTTTCCCCAACCGTAATGTGAATGCAAGGTAATCTATGGCGAATCCTCGGTCTCATCTCGCCAAATATCATCTCGCTATCACCAATCTCATCGACGCTAAATAACCTAGTAGTTGATACAGCGTCGTTAAATAACCAACTAAAAAAAATTACTGACAGTAGCTCATATAGACCTGCTACATATTACTTATAATACATCCTTCTTAGAATAATACCTTCATGAAGTAGAAACCTTCATAGAAAGAGTACAACAAATCTACGAAACTTATTGTTGTCACTCCACGTCCAGACAGACAGCTCGAATGACGTCTCCACCCACTCCCACATCCGCCCCCAACCCCCAAATATGGATTGTAATTAAAAAAAGTGTGGTCGAATTTGAATTTCTATGAAGTGAGACACTATGTCAGAGGCGAGATGAAATCCAGACTAGGAATGTAGTTAGAGCCGTCATAACATTCGATCTTACAGTTTTGTAATTACAGGTCGGATATATGAACTCCGCTTGATTGAAGCATGTTCCTACCCAATGAATAATTGTACAATAAACACAGCGTATTTAAAACCCTTAATGGTTATGAAGATTAATTAATTTACTTTGGAAATAGAACACCGGGTGTTTCGAGCACAGTATCCCAGCTGAATGTGATAATGCATGTGCTAATTAATTAATTTACATACACAAGATGAAGAAGAAGTTGAGGACGCGTACTCTACCATGTGAGTCTTTGGTGAGAATCTAGACACATCTGTATTTACGTAAATTCTCAGATATTTTTCTCAGAAATGGATATAATATAACAATATTTTACTGAAATTCAGCATAAAATAAACACACTTCAGGCTTCATTATTATTATTATTCCATTTCAGGGAATATGAATACAGAAACCCATCACAATTACACGTATTTTTCATTAGGGAGTGTTTTTGATAGATAGATAGATAGATAGATAGATAGATAGATAGATAGATAGATAGATAGATAGATAGATAGATAGATAGATAGATAGATAGATAGATAGATGGATGGATGGATGGATGGATGGATGGATGGATGGATGGATGGATGGATGGATGGATGGATGGATGGATGGATGGATGGATGGATGGATGGATGGATGGATGGATGGATGGATGGATGGATGGATGGATGGATGGATGGATGGATGGATGGACGGATGGATGGATGGATGGGTAGGTAGTTAGGTTTATTCGTTCCATAATATTCTTACATATGCTTTTTAGCATAGAATAAGGAACATGTCCAGTTCTTACGTTTAACATATAAAATGCAAATATGACATGTACAGAATTAATACCTTAATGACAATAATATTTTATACAATGTAATACAGTATGTTTACCATTTAATAGTACTAAATATTTACACAGTTCTGTGAAATGTCAAAAAGTCTTTAAAATCGGGTCACCAGGAAGGAAATGGCGATGTAACGTTTTCAGGGTGGTCTATGAGGGTCATTTCATAAATAATGCCCAGGTTGGCAGTACTGCAGATTGAGTGACGCAACAACAGTGAAAATTACGTCAGCTGCAGTTGATAGCTTCATGAAGAAACATGTGTTTTGTTTCATCCATAGCGTACTTTGTGTTTAAATAACGAGAGCTAGAAATGGAGCCTGCACATGTCTCGGGTACTGTTACTGTTCAAGATCAAAGGTCGTACATTAAGATCGAAACTTTACGTGGCAAAAGCCTCACAGAAATCCACAGTGCGTTAAATGAAGTTTGTGGTGAGTTCACCGTAGCACAGTTTCTCGTTGGGATCATCGTTTTCATGGTGGTCGTATGAGTATAGACGATGATACAAGACCAGGAAGGCCGAAAACATCACCAAATGAACTAAGTGTGGAACTTGTGGCATATGTTCTTGAAGAAGATCGTCGTGCGACACGTGGGGAACTTTCTGAAGCCACGGGGATTCGACCAACGTCAGTACGTATTCTAACAAACGATTAAAAAAAAATTCTGCGCGATGGGTCCCTCACTGCTTGACTGCTGAACAAAACCAGAAATGTCTGGACATTTGAAACCTTGCTGAAACAAAGATTGGACGTTGAAAGTCAAGCATTCTAGCGTCGAATTATCGCTATTGATAAAACTTGGCTTAGAGAATTTGAGCCGGTGTTGAAATCACAGTCCAGCGAGAGGAGAGGTTCAGCTTCGCCACAAATAAAAAAATTTCGAGGACCATAATCAAAGATACAGCAAATGATGACCTTTGCTTATGATCACCAAGGAATCATCATGACAGAGTCCCATGTGTATTAAATGTTATAACAGTGTCTTATCGTAACTACATGCAAAATCTGCTCAAAAAATGCACAAAAACTGACCTTAGTTGCTTGAGACTGGACCACTGATTCTCCATGACAATGCCCATCCGCACATCGGGAATGTTGTAACTTAAAAACTGCACAAATACGGATGGGAAGTGTTACCTCATGCTCCCTACAGTCCAGACGTGAGTCCACCAGACTTCGGCTTGTTCCCAAAGTTGAAAGAAGCTATGCGTGGACGTCATTTTTCTTCTCTGGAAGAGCTTTCTGCCACCGTTACCCGAACCATTCGTCAGATGAACACAAGTGGTGCCTTGGATGGAATATTAAAGCTTTCAACACGTTGGGATTCAGTCATTGAGAAGCAGGGATACTACACTGAAGGAATGTAAAGAGATACTGTAACATCTTAACAACAGTCGCTGTGTTAAATAATAAATAACATGGGATCCCATCTTGAGTCATCACGCTGCATAATAGCATCACATTGACAACGAATAGACATCGTGCTCTTGGCGGGACTCTGACCCAACACCACCACGATTTCCGCACAGCGTTAAAAACGCGCCTTGGTCGCTATGTAGAACATGGTCAACTTATCCGACTAGAGTGACACTCTGTTTGCAAAATCGTACGTAATGTCCTAGCAAATAAAAACAAACAATCTGCAAAGTGCTCCGTGATTTAATTGGACGAAATGTAATGAAGGCTCTTTTTTTACTTTGCGTTTTAAAAATTGAGATCGGTTGTGTTAAAACCATGTTGTCGTTTCATAATGTAGAAAACCACTCCTTAACATGTTACATTCATTACCACGACGTCCTAAATGATCATTCGTCGTATGATCATTCAGAACGTTTTGACCCATAACAGATCAATGAAAAATATAATTACCTTGGCTGAAGTTGTAGTGTTTTCGGCTGCACATCTAACGAATCAGGGTTAGGTTCTCCAAATATAAATGAAAATTGGTCTTCCTGATATAAGGTTTGTTGTATTTGAGCTCTGCTGTCTCAAACTGTGAGGACCTTTCTATGTGTATGAAAATACCATGCGACACAAAAATCACTTTCGAAACGGGAAAAACAATAGGGTCTATTGCATTGAAATGTCAAATGTGGGACTCCGACAAAGACTACATAACGACCACGGTAAGGACCACGACAAATACAACAAGGATCGCGACAAGGAACATGACAAAAACAACATTTACCACGATATGGAACACGACAAAGACAATATGGACCATGTTAATCCTTTGCAGCACAAATTAATTTTTTATGTTTTTTCATTTCATGGATCAATTTTTTTTTTCAACATTTTAACTCTGCACACAATTTCAAAACACAGATGGCACCGCTATGTATACCCAAGAGGTGGTTCCTTGGTGGAATATCTGTGCCATAAAATTTAGGAAGAAAGAAAACGGTGGTTCTTCCGAACAACCACTATGCTGCAAAGGATTAAGGACCACGAAATAGACAACAGTAAGGACCACGACAAAGGCAACAGGAATCATAGTAGGGACAACGACAAGGTCGACGATAAGGACAAAAATAAGGATTACGACATGGACTACGACAAGCATCATGACAACAATCACGATAGGACTACGATCACAGCAAGGACCACGACAAAGAAAACAAAGGCCACTTATAAGAACTACGACAAAAACAAGAATAACAATAAGGAGCATGACAAAGACAACAAGGATTACAACAAAGACAATAAGACCCACGGAAAAAATAACAAGGACCACAATAAAGACAACAAGTACTACGCCAGTGACAAGGACCACAACGAAGACAACAAGAATCATGGTAAAGACCACGACAAAGACAAAAAGGACAACGATAAGGACCATGATAAGGATCACGACATAGATCAGGATAAGAACGACAAGTATCACGGTAAAGACCGGGGCATGGACCACGAGAAGGTCCACGACAACGACCACGATAGACTACGACAAAAACAACAATGATCACAAGCACCATATTAAAGACGACAATAACCACAATAGGGACCACAACAAGGACCCGGTAAGGAGAGAAAATTATAAAAAAAATCACAAAAAGAAACTCAAAAACTTTATTCGAAAGACACAGGCAATTCTGAACATCGAAGGAAGAGGTTGACAAACTGGACCAGACTTCAACCTAATTCTTGGGAGTTTGGTTGGTTTGTGGATTGCGGTGTTATTGAATATTGTGTCCCTTCGTGTCTGAATTTCACTCGTTCTTATTGATTTAATTCTTACCGGCTTGCATTGGATCCAAGGTTCTCGGGTTCAAACCTTGCCGACGACACGCTCCCTTCGGAAAAAAGTAAAGCCGGGAATTCCGTGTCATACATTTACGACTCGTGAAAGGACAGCGATGAAAGTTTCCAAGTAAAATTTACCCGCCATGTTCCGCCCATATCAGAATCGATAGGTACATATCTTTACTCTGCTGTATATCGCTTGAGAACAAGGGGAATATGAGAAAAGGGGAATAGAAGGGAATCAAGGAAAATACGAGGAGGAGAAGAAGGAAAATATGAGAACAAGAGGAATACAATGGGAACAAGGGAATAGGAGGAGAATAAGGGAATATAAGAATAACAAGGGTTTTATGAGAACACGGAAAATACGAGAATAACAAAGGGAATGCAAGGAACACAAGGGGAAGACAAGGTTAACAAGGGGAAGGTATGGATCACAGGGGAATAGAAGCAGTTCAAGGGGAATGCAAGGAGATCAAGGGGAATACAAGAACAAAAAGAATGCAAGGAAAACAAGGAGAATATGAGGAGAACAAGAGAAAGAGAAATAGGACAAGGGAAAGACGTGAAGAACCAGGAGAATACAAGAAGACAAATAGGATGATACAACAGAAACAATGAGAACATGAGGAGAACGAAGGGAATGTAAGGAGACCAAGGAAGATAAAGGAGAATAGGGAGAAGACAAAAAAGTAAAAAAAAAACAACGAAAACTAGTGGAATATAATGAGAGCCAGAGGAATATGAGAAGAACAAGGGAAAGACATATAGAACAAGAGTAAAACAAGGAGGGGGTTGCATTTTTGTGTGACAGTCAATTCCCGTGTTACCCCTAATACCTAGTGAGAAGAAAAACGCAGTTATACCACAGTCTGGTATATACAGTCACGAAGCTTGAGTTGTGAGGGTGCTATGAACAATAGACTGTGCAGGTGCTATTTCGCATTGTTTGTAATGAGATGATATTATTGATCCTAGTGGTTAGCAACTATCTATGGATGCATATTTACTACGTATTGAGCTTCGTGACTGTATATACTAGACTGTGGTTATACGTCCAAATTGGAGGTAGCGCAATAAATTCATCTCATTAACTAGGTGTAGGAACTACATTAGCTTTCCACCTGCTCCACCCCTAACCCATACGTTAACTATGTCTTTCTGTTTATCGGGAAGAGAAATGCGGATGACTTACCTACAAACCTCATTTTGGGAGTTTTTATCAACAGTAATCTCACTAGAGGTTTTGATTTATCTAGAGAAAATCAAAACTCGAGTGGGATTTAATTGACTATTACACGATTAGAAGAAAATATATAAAGATTAGAAGTAACGAAGTACTCCAATACAATAAAATATTAATTAACTTATGAAAATACAACTGTCTTCAAATGTATTATTGTACTATCTCAACATACAAATATTACGCTAGATGCATGCTAGATGGCAATAATGTGTTATGATTAGCTGTTAACTTGCTATCAGTTGTGCCAACTATGGAATCTTCATCGAACTCTATAGACGATTACTAGCAATGCCTTCTCGATCTAGATCACGATGGTAGTGTTAATAGTCAAGAAGGCTTTGTTGATTCAGTTTCATTTTTATTAAAATAGTTGCATTCCACTTCAATTATCCGGATCCCAGTAATCAACGTCACTTGACAGATGATTTTCAATAAATCTTAATATTAAACAATCTCTGATACGTGACTATCCATAATATCATATAGCAGAAGCTGTAACATAACCTAAATAATATATACAAGTTTTAGAAAAGTTTTATTTAACGACGATGACATAAAAAATAAACATGAATAATTTTAAAATGAATAATTATTGAATGTACAATTTTCAAATTAGAATGTTTTAGTGGTTGGTGGTTCAGTTGATGTTATATTGGACGTGCGCGTAAAAGAAGTGGAACTCGTTTATGTAGGCCTACATGTGTATTCCTGAACTTATTCAGGATTTCCGAATGGTGCTCTTCATTTATTTGTAAATAGGATTTCAGGGAAGATGCATAGGTATGACCAGTGATCTTTATTAATTCTTGTTCTTGAATGCCAATGCGAGTCATATTTGAAACTGCTGTGCATCGACTGGAGTGGTTTGTAATTTTCTGTTTTTTTTTTTACGTCAAGATCAGCGCAGTTTGAAATGTTGGCAAACAAAGAAACAAATGCTAGGGACGCGATAAAATTAAACAAATGCTAGGGACGCGATAAAATTGTGCTATAAGCAGCCATGATTGGTTGAAATACGTCCTTTCGTACCGTTTTATTGGTCAAAAGTAGTGTGACGTAATAAAAGTGTAATAGTCACCTTAAAATTTCATCATCTTTACTAGGCTTAATCTTTCGGGTCTTGTATCCCCGACGACCGGAAAATATTATTGTTCAGAGACTGAGAAAGGACAGCCCTCCGCAGAGGCCTGACCGTGTGCGAAATAGCATCTGTAGCACGTTCGGCCCGTGCTACTCCAGGTGTGCATGAGCGGCCTGTTGACAAGACAAGCTCTCTTGTCATGCGTGCAGTACATTTAGTCTACTAAGCATTGTTTACAGGCGCAACATTTGTTTAACAGTATGCAAACGTATCAACAGGACATTTCAATTGTAAATTCACTTACCGTGCCATCTATTTGACCGCGTATTGAATGTACGACAATATGTTCTTGCCATTTTCTCTACACTTTCTACGATAATTAAATTTCGAGATTTTCAAAAACCAATATAGCATTCAGGTATTCATCTGCCCTTAATTTTTTATTTCCCTTTAAAACAAAATGATTTTTTAATGTCGTCTGAAAGCTTGAACTTTCTAGTTTTCAAAAATATATCAGTTTTGTCTCTATGTTTTTTAATTTTTTACATACATGTATACATACATACATACATACATACATACATACATACATACATACATACATAACTGGATTGGAAATTTTATTAGAGATTTTCCCTAACCGTAATGCAAAAACTAGGTAGACTAATAGCAAATCGTCGGACAATCTTCGCAATATACCTCACCAATTTCGACACTAGGTAATCGTTCTATCTTTTGAGAGTTATTAAATATCATATCAATAATAATAATAATAATAATAATAATAATAATAATAACAATAAAAAATAATACTTACTTACTTATCGGCTTTTAAGGAACCCGGAGGTTCATTGCTACCCTCAATAAGCCTGCCATAGGTCCCTATCCTGAGCAAGACCAATCCAGTCTCCATCATCATATCCCACCTCCCTCAAATTCATTTTAATATTATCCTCCCATCTACGTCTCGGCCTCCCCAAAGGTCTTTTTCCCTCCGGCCTCCCAACTAACACTCTATATGCATTTCTGGATTCGCCCATACGTGCTACATGCCCTGCCCATCTCAAACGTCTGGATTTAATGTTCCTAATTATGTCTGGTGAAGAATACAATGCGTCCAGTTTTGTGTTGTGTAACTTTCTCCATTCTCCTGTAACTTCATCCCTCTTAGCCCCAAATATTTTCCTAAGCATCTTATTCTCAAACATCCTTAACCTATTTTCCTCTCTCAAAGTGAGAGTCCAAGCTTCACAACCATACAGAACAACCGGTAATATAACTGTTTTATAAATTCTAACTTTCAGCTTTTTTGACAGCAGACTGGATGATAAATGCTTCTCAACCGTATAATAACAGGCATTTCCCATATTTATTCTGTGTTTAATTTCCTCCCGAGTATCAGCGCAAGGAAAGCCTTGCAAAACAAACAAAATTCACACAACTATCGAAAGAACGGCTTAATGCGAAGAAGATAGCGCAGGAAAATTACCTAAATAAACTTTTCAAAGGTGAACAAAACGGGTGGGGGGAATTTTATAAATATGTGAGAGACGACGCAAGGAAAACTATTCGAGCCTCCCCCTAAAAATGACCGCAATCAATTTATCGTACAGGACAGCGAAAAAGCAGAAAAATTAAATTCCTATTATGCCACTGTTTTTGGGATGAGGACAATAGTACCACACTTAGCTTCTGTGGAAAATACGGGTCAGTTTTCTATCAAGCCTAGGGACATAAGGAGAAGGGTCTCTAAATTGAAAACTCATAAATCAGTAGGACCTGATGGTATCGCCGGAGACGTACTAAAATTGGGAGGGGAAGCCATGATTCCCTATCTAGTGCGTATATTTGAAATATCAATTAACAATGGTACTGTCCCGCGAGATTGGAAAGATGCAATAGTGGTGCCAATTTATAAGTCAGGGTCTCGCTCAGATACAAAAAATTACAGACCGGTCAGCCTTACCTCTGTGGTTTGCAAACAGATGGAACACATGATTTCAGCTTATCTAAGGCAGCATTGGGATGAATCAAATTGGTTTCATAACTGTCAGCATGGATTTCGGGGGGGCTATTCATGTGAGAGTCAATTAGTAATTGTATGTCAGGATTTAGAAGACGGAATAGATTCCAATAGCCAAGTAGATGCAGTGATTATTGACTTTTCACGCGCATTCGATGTAGTCCCACACGATATATTGTTGGTTAAACTACAATCAACGGGGATTGACTTCAGAGTGCTCCAGTGGATCAAGGAATTTTTAACTTGTCGCACTCAGAGAGTACGGGTAGGGGAGGAATTATCGAACCCAATTGAAATTACTTCCGGGGTCCCGCAGGGGAGTGTCTTGGGGCCTCTTCTATTCTTGGCTTTTGTAAATGATCTGCCAGTTAATATCTTGTCGAGGGTTCGCTTATTCGCGGATGATTGTATGGTATACAGGGAAATAAAAAGCCATGAAGATACTACTCTTCTCCAGAATGACCTCAATAGAATAAACGATTGGGCAATAGCCAACAAAATGAAAATAAATTCTCTAAAGAGCAAAGCCATCAGCTTTACAAGGAAAAGAAATAAAATAGTCGCATCGTCGTTAGGGGGTGAAACCATTCCGGAAGTTAACAAATGTAAATACCTCGGAATAACATTTAGCAGCGATCTCGGCTGGGGGGAACACGTTACAGACACAGCGGGAAAAGCATGGAGAGCGTTACACTTTGTGATGAGGGTACTAAGAAAAGGGTCTGATAAATCCAAAGAGATTGCATATAAATCATTAGTACGTCCAGTAATGGAATATGGTGCTGTATGTTGGGATCCTTACAGATTAGAACATATTAAGACACTGGAAAAGATTAAAAAACGGGCTCTTAAGTGTTGTCGGAAAAATTCATCATTAAAATGGGACACACTCACGGACAGGAGAACGCGAATTCGATTATGCGCACTGTTCAAAACATACAGAGGTGAGCCTGCCTGGAGAGAAATAAAAAATAGGTTGCAGCCGCCAAATTACTCTTCAAGGAACGACCACTCATATAAATTGAGGGAAAGAAGGCAGAGGACAGACACTGGAAAGTTTTCTTTTCTCAATCGTCCTATCAGGGACTGGAATGTTGTGTCAGTGAAGTGTGTTGTATCAGTGAAGAAGTATGTCGTGTCAGTGAAGTGTGCTGTGTAAGTGAAACGTGTTCCTGTCAGTGAAGCTTTATAGTTTATAGTGGCAGTGCATAGTATTTGAACAGTGAAATGTTTTTGAAGTGTTAGTGAAATCAGGATAGAATCAGTGAAATGTGTCGTAGTTCCATTGCAGTGAGTGAGTTGACAGCGAAATGAGTGTAATGTGGAAAGGTACTTGTGCAGATATGAACATATCATACTCGTGGGTTTTAGTTCGATCTTAGTTTTAAGATACAAATTAGATTTATTTCAAATGTTATTTTAAGTATATTCCCTCTTGTTGTTGTTTTTGTTGTTGTTATTATTATTAATTATTGTTAGTATTAATTATTAGTATTATTATTAATTGTATTTTTCATTAATAAGTTTATTATTGTCATTATTGAGTGTAATTAGTTACCACTGCCACCGGGTATATACCCACTGCAGTGTGAATAAATACATACATCATTTACATTTGTTACTGTTGCTCAATAATAATAATAATAATAATAATAATAATAATAATAATAATAATAATAATCTATATACACTTGAATTACGCAATAAATTCTTACAAATGCAAGCACACATGAACAGATTTCAAATCTTCTCACTTGTGAGAGTCACAGGTTTTTCCTTAGTGTTTCCGAGGAGCAAGTTCCGAGGAGCAAGTTCAAAATTGGCCATCACATTGTTCCGCCATCTACGACGTTGAATATAATCCCTATAACTGAAAACAACGTATAACTTTAATAATCAAATTGCGGTGTTTAATTTATAGCGTATTCAAAATATTGGTTAACTCTTATTGCCTGCAAATGTCGCGTCGTGCACTTAGAGTTCTTAATAGTAAGTTTGTTGTTTCTGAAATATGTGCTTGCTAAATGATTTTAATTCTAACATTTGTGATATTTGGTTTGTTTCAGGTAAGTTCGTTTCCACGCTGAACGAAACAGCAGATATTTATTCCATTATTATGGTAAGTGTTTTGTGGAATCCTTATGAAGTATTAAATATGATATTTATTTAGAACTTTTTCCATTGTTCGAAGCGAAGAGCACAATGAAGGAGAAATAATATTCTAGTCGTTTTTTTTTTTAATATTTAACCCTGAAACTTCTTAATGTGAAGCTAATAGATGTACAAATAGGAAATTCTTTAAGATATTTTTTCACAAATTTTAGTTAACGTCAAGTAATTAAACAATTGGTATGAAGTTACTGCTTTTCCAATTCAGGGGTTCAAACGAGACCAAAGACTAGGGTTTCCAGACTTCCAGATTTCGCCGGACATATCCTTTTTAGCTATGTGTCCTACGTCTGGCCAGACATTGTAGAAAATAAAAAAAAAACCTGCTTTTTTTTCTTGCCAAGTCTCAACGAACCAAAGAGAGAAACCGTCTTTATCTGGGGTCCTTTAGAGGAATTATGTTTGTAAAATTTAATTCAAGACAAGTATGGCGTATGGATTTTCACATGTATTTACTGGATAAAAAATAAACATTCCTTGGTCAAACAAGTTGGGTCATCACAGAAGTATTAACAATCAGAAAATTAAACAGTACAATTTAGTTAATTTAATTCTTGATAATATTTTTGTATCAATTTTATATACAAATACTAACAAATTGCCTTATTATATAGCATAATGAAAAAAAAAGCGTCACGTGAAGTATATCAAGTTAGTCTATTATGTCCTGTTTTTATGTGTAAAATCCTGCTTTTTCTGATAAAAATGTCCTGCTTTTAAATTTTTTCATCTGGTAACCCTACCAAAGACGTTGGATTTGTAAGGAGGTTAACGAACTTAGGACTTATTCTTTCGTGAAGAAAGTCAAGGCCATAGTGAAATCGCGTTTTGAACTATAATACTGAATTATGGATGCTGCACTTTTAACTTGCCGGCTGTAATTTCGTGCCCGTTTCCTGCTTCGTGTAGCCTAAATATTAACATTATAATACGTCTCCATAGATATCTGGGAATATAGTGGTAACTGACACTAGAATCGGCAAAATATAAATCGAAATCGTCACAAATATTCTGAAAATGTCTAATTTCCGGATCTGATGTTTGCGGAATCTACCGATCAGTGTCCGCACTTCACCAAGCAGAATCATTGCTCGTTCCTCAGGTTAAAGAAACAAGATGATACAACACGATGACATATAACTGAGTAATCTGCATAGATTCATAATAATCAGGCTTCGAGACTTCGGACCCAATAGAGCAATTCAGTGGGAAATCCGCATAACGGCGTACTGAGTATAGTGGTAAAGCGTACAGTGGGTGGGGGTACTGTAGAATAAATGCCAACAAATACGCAAAGGAAAACGCTCTGGATTTGAAGGTTATGATGAATAATTTGGTTTTCATGCAAACTGTGTCTGAAACTATTACACGGTTAGAGAAGTCAGAGCAAGAGATGCCGGAAGCCCTCAAATTAATTTATAAAATGATGCAGAGAATTAATGAGACACAGAGTACACCGGTTACTGAACGTGTAAAACAGAAGTGGAAACCAATTTTATGTAAAAATAACGGATATGGAACATTGTGTAACATAAACAGCAAATTAGTGGACATAGAGTCACCCGAGAATAAAGAACTGTCTCTTAGAGACTGCAATGACGTTAGGTTTCTTCGTTTTGCTCCTATCACGTCATGCGACGTAGAGCGCAGCTTTCTACAGTACAAACTTTGGCAGATAACCGAAAAAGGTTTACATTTGAGACAATGAGAATGTATCTTGTAGTAGGTACATTGCAATTCGGTATTGTAACTGCTCTTCCTAAAGACGACCAATAAAATAAATGAAAAAATGAAAATTGCTATATGCTTATTTCCACCATTAACACTGTGTATAATTAAACACAAATGCTTATAAAAGACAGGAGAATAAATGCTTTTCGAATTATTTTGACATTATCATTGTGTAATGTATATTTACTTTCAGAATATACATATGTGTGTTTCCCCATACTACCGTACTCTACTCTAAATAGCAACGTTGTTACCTCAACACACCTCTATCTACCTGCAGCGAGTCAACAACCTATAGTGCAAGCACAGTAAATTTATTCTATCGGGTCCAAATTCTCGAAGCCTGATGATAATATTTGTGACTTAACTAATTATTTTTGTGGTTGTTGTTAAAATGGATGATGATGATGATGATGATGATGATGATGATGATTGTGATGATGTAGAACGATGACATAACTGACCCAAACTCATGAATTCGTAACAGTCTGTCTGGCTTAACTCAATGCTGTTGTTATAAAGTTGATGATGATGCTGATTGTATAGAATAGACTGCAGAGGTTCTCAAACTATGGTCTGCGGACCACCTGTGGTCCTCGAGTTCTGGCCTTGTGGTCCTTCAAAAAAGACAGAAGAAAAACTAAGATTAAAATGAATTGCGTATCACACTATAGCTGAAAATCTCAGAGTTTGAAAATGACACATGGCAATCGTCTTTCACTTTTTCTCCCAGTAACAATATTTTATAAAATTTCTGATCCTACCCGTCTAACCACTTACCACTCTACTCTCAGCAACAAAAGAGGGAATTAAAAGACTATGAACGTGGCGTTTCTCGCCATTTTTTCCTGCATATCTGGCGCCGAGCCTGTAACCCAGCCAGGGACCATCCGAATTCATAACAGAGAACCAAAGTACCGAACCTTTTCATGTATTGATGGCTTTCTTAATAGTTTTGCCAACACCCAGCCTGCACATTGAAATGGGCCCATACTATACGTCGTACACCAATAATAGAACTTGCCAAATTGCATCTTTACTTGAAAATCGGACATGTTTCTGTATTAATTTTTTTATTTGTTTTTCCAGATGATGATATAAGAAACTTTATACTCCGCCTATTTTAAAATCCGACAGGTTTACTTTTTACACTTGCGTGTTTCGTCTCCAAGTGCCGTTTCAATTTCGCGGGTTTCAAACAACGCACCGAGGTTTTGGTTCACTCTCATTGCCACACCAAGTAAATCCAAGTTCTAAATAACTCTTGTTATATTTACGAAAGTATTTTTTTCTTTGAATAGCTACCACTAGGACTAGATATTTCTTTAATGGCACTATAATTATTATATATTTCTTCACACACTGCTTCTGAACTATTGGCATTGCCTAATTGAAGCGTATCATCAAGTTCCTTTCTTTCAGTTTTTCATTATTTATAATGGGCACTGTTTAACAGAGACATGGACAACTACTAGCGTGTATCACATAAGGATTTCAAACAACTAACTGCTAACAGGGAAGCGATGAATCAACAATGCATAGAATTTGTTGTAAGTTACTTGTGATTGGCTACAAAAATATACGATGAAAGAGTAATGGAACGGAGAAAAATTCTCTCCGGCGCCGGGACTTGAACCCGGGTTTTCAGCTCTACGTGCTGATGCTTTATCCACTAAGCCACACCGGATACAACCCCAGCGTCGAACAGAATTGTCTCTGATTGAGTTCCAACGCTTGGGTTCCCTCTAGTGGCCGCCCTCTGCACTACGTCATAGATGTCTATGAACACAGGACCGAAGTCCACACATGTGCTGAGGTGCACTCGTTATGAGTGACTGGTTGACCGGGATCCGACGGAATAAGCGCCGTCTTAAATCGTTATTCCGTCGGATCCCGGTCAACCAGTCACTCATAACGAGTGCACCTCAGCACATGTGTGGACTTCGGTCCTGTGTTCATAGACATCTATGACGTAGTGCAGAGGGCGGCCACTAGAGGGAACCCAAGAGTTGGAACTCAATCAGAGACAATTCTGTTCGACGCCGGGGTTGTATCCGGTGTGGCTTAGTGGATAAAGCATCAGCACGTAGAGCTGAAAACCCGGGTTCAAGTCCCGGCGCCGGAGAGAATTTTTCTCCGTTCCATTACTCTTTCATCGTATGATGACGCAGAATATCTGCATGGAAATATCATATTTACTTTGGTACATTGAAATAATATAGAAATAATACAAAAATATAATTACAAAAGTATTATAATTAATTAATTCTATTTTAAAAATATACGTGTACTGGTATTAAAATAGGCTACAAAAATGAGAAATTTGCTTTCGAAGGGAACAAGAGTAAGGTGGTCCGAGGAACTGTTCTGGCTTAAAAAAGTGGTCCCCACTTCAAAAAAGTTTGAGAAACGCTGGAATAGAGCAATGGCCTATAGGTTAATTGATTCAATAGGATAAATTCGGTACAATCTCTTTCGCTTAATTCGTGTTGATGATTGTGATGATAATGATGATGACCGACTCATTGGCATAAATTGGAAATAATCTCTTTGGTTTGACTTGGTGATAAATGATGATAGGTAATGAGGATTATAGTATCTAGAATGATGATCTGTAACCGACTCACAAGCCATTAGCACGAATATTGTTTTTTTTTTAGTTGGTTATTTAACGACGCTGTATAATCTACTAGATTATTTAGCGTCGATGGAATTGGTGATAGCGAGGTGACTTTTGACGATATGAGGCCGAGTATTCGTCATAGATTACCTGACCTTACGGTTCGGGAAAGCCTCGGATAAAACCTAACCAGGTAATCAGCCCAAACGGGAATCGAAACCGCGCCCGAGCGCAACTCCGGATCGACAGGCAAGCGCCTTAAGCCGACTGACATGTAAACATTCTCATGGTGACAGATAAAAAAGCAATTTTTTTTCTTCCACCATGTTAATAATGTCAAAACAAGTAGTTGTACAAATTTGGCGCAATTACTAGGGCCGTAAAGAATAAGTTTCCCTGGACCCGTTTACAGAAAGAAAACACAATTTCATTTGAAAAATTGATTGGCGAAGATACAACTGATGAGCTATTTTTTCAACATATTCTCCACTGGAATTGAGACATTTATCATGCCATGGGATTGACAGACAAGTGCAGACAGCTCTCACACACTGCTTCCCATCCCAGGTGGCAGACTTCTACGACACAGGAATACTAAAGTTGATCCTACTGTACTCAGTTCTGATGGGGAATATGTTTAAAAGTAGTTCAACAATTGCTGTATCTGTTTCAATAAATCTTTCCATGAAATTGTGTTTTCTTTCTGTGAACGGCCCCAGAGGAACTTACTTTTTACGGACCTCGTAATTGCGGTAGAGTGGCAAAAATTTGTATAAGCACTTGTTTTGACATTATTAACATGGTGGAAAAAAAAAACTTTTTTATCTGCCCCCCATGAGAATGTTTGCTTATGAACTACTCCGGTTGAATGTTGTTGAAGGTAATAATAATACTAATGATAATGATAATAATAAATATGGTAGTAATAATATTTACAAATGGCTTTTAAGGAAGCCGAAGGTTCATTGCCGCCCTCACATAACCCTGCCATCGGTACCTATCCTGTGAGAGATTAATTCACTCTCTATCATCATATCCCACCTCCCTCAAATCCATTTTAATATATCCTCCCATCTACGCCTTAGCCTCCCCAAAGGTCTTTTCCCCTCAGGTCTTCCAACTAACACTCCATTTGCATTCCTAGATGCACCTATATGTGCTACATGCCTTGCCCATCTCAAACGTCTGGATTTAATGTTCCTAATCATGTCAGGTGAAGAATACAATGCGTGCAGTTCTGCGTTGTGTAACTTTCTCCATTCTCCTGTAACTTCATCCCTCTTAGCCCTAAATATTTTCCCAACACCCTTAATCTCTGTTCCTCTCTCAAAGTGAGAGTCCAATTTTCACAACCATACAGAACAACCGGTAATATAATTGTTTTATAACTTCTAACTGATGACAATAATATTAATAATAATGGTAATAAACAGTGATTACTTCAACTTAATGAATTTGAAGCAATTTCTTTGGCATTAGTCTAACTTCTGTTATTTTGTGGATGATGATATATATTTAACAATGACTTGTTACTGATTCAGCTACATGATTTCGGAAAAGTCTGTTTAGCGTAACTCTTATATTTGTTGATGATGACGATGTTGATGATGATTATGATAATGATAACCTCCATTTGATTCAACGGCGCCAAAGCAGAATTATATAAACGAGATTCGCTGTACGAAGTTATATTCTATTTAAAAAATGGAAAAATTCGCATTTTTACGGTCACTACATTCCATTACTTGAATATAATAAACTGTAGGTAAGTAATATTGTTATGTTAACATTAATTTAAAAAAGCTAAAACAAATACAATCGCGGTTGAGTTTGTCATGCAAAAGGGGACGGGGAGAAATGTTTTATTTACGGGACCAAATTTACTTTTTTAATAGCAGAATTCACCTGGCTCTGGAAATTGTGAGGAAACAAAGGCGATACGTATACAAAGTATTCAATTACATTTATTAAATACATTGTCGCAGCACACTGCCTGCTTCTCTTCGTAGTCCGATATCCCCTTCATTACAGACGCACTGAGTCTATTATATTTAAAATAAATATACAGATGTTCAATACAGTTGTTATAGGCTCTTTTTTGAGCGAAGTAATAACATTAAAAAGTGCTCCGTCTCCCGAACAACAAATCGAATTCCCACTGTGGTATTCCAATTCAGTCGTTCTTTCACATAGTAGCACGTATACGTTAAGGTACGTCGCTAGCCGTGAATGCTGTAGACGCCCGTTCAAGTCCCTGCGAGTTACGTAGATATTGTTCTGAACAAAAACATTATTAGGATAGATTTCCTTAGGGTACTTATGTTCTCTTCTGGCCATTTTTACATAACACATTTCGTAAAAAATCATATTAAAATGATTGTCGAATCATGGTTCAAGGATTAACATTGAATGAAGTTAAATATTTGGTGTTGTATTAAAACAACTTCACCTTGATATTAAAATTAAATCTTTATGCGATATGTAGGGGAGACTCGTCTAATTCCGCAATATTAAGAAGTAAATCTATCATATTTTTATCAAAATGTTTATTGAAAAATATTATAAAGTATGTAGACATGAACGAAACCTTTCATTACCAAATGACATAAAGATACCTATTAAAATGCAATAGTACATTATGCAACGAGCCTATAATGGTAATAATTAAGACGCGAGTATGTTTATGAAACGAGCGCGAGTTTCATAATTTTCATACGACCGTCATAATTACCATTATAGGCAAGTTCCATACGACTTTTTATGCTCGACCATATTTCTAACTTGAAACTATTCATAAGTATTCATGTTATTCTTATCTGACTGGGGAGCGGAACTGACCTTGTGCAATATCTCGTAAATTGTGAGATATGCGCAGACGTGAAAGTATTGATTTTTTTCCTAGAAACAAATGTCATTGACCTTGATATAATCTAGAGAGTAAAATAAAGATTAATCTTGATATAAACTTGAAATTGATTTAGACATTAAAAAACGAGATGACAAGTTGAATTTATTTGAATATTATTTACAATTAACGCTAATTATTATAGTAACAGAACATAACCTTCTGCGACAGTATTGGATTTCCAGCCTTCGTGACTTTTCGCTAGTTGTCTTTCGATTGCATATCCGAGAATAATCGATACTTGCGCTTTCATAGTGCTACAATGGTGCTTTCTGATTGGTGGAACACCTGAACTTTAATGAATAGGTGTACTTTAATGAGGTCCATTAAAGGGCTGCTACCAGGTGTATAATTACTACATTTCGGCATGGTCGAGCATAAATATATTTAGTTGTACAGCAGTGGCAAAAAAAAAAAAAAAAAAAAAAAACCGGACCGACCCTTGCAGCTGATTTCAGAGTCACAGATTCAAATTTTGCTAGTCACAAAACACATCCATCTTGTATAATTAATTATAACAATTAAATGTATTGCATTCTTACCGTCTTTTGTTTCCTTCAGTGCCTCAAACTTACACACAAAAAAACTTTGAGAGTTTTATTTTCATCTGGCATCAATATTACATTTCTACCTCTATTCGGCAAAGATAACTGCGTATTTTTACATTAAATAGCAGTACATACATCTGGCTTCACTATCCATATTGAAATTACCACAGTTTGACACAATACACAGCACAGGATTCTTTTGTATCAGCTACAAGGGTCGGTCCGGTTTTTTTTGCCACTACTGTACATACATTGCAGTTGAAAAAGAAGAACTCGGGTAATTCCGCAACATTGCGGATAAATCCGCAATAAGACTTGGCTAATTTCGCAGTAGTAAATAATTATGAAATACATTATGAAAGTAACATAAAAGGAACAATTTATATGTAACAATGCTCACTTTCTTCAGAGCTGTGTAGCAAAATACGAAAAACAGCCAACTTTCGATGTTTCACTGTATTGTCGACAGAGATGTCGACCAATATCCTTGATTTTTTTCTATAGCACTGCAGAGGACATGCCTCCTGTTGACAGCCTCTCAAAACTTATGTTCACGCTATTGTAAAGCTGCAGTAAAATCATATACGCACTACTGCGGAATTACTCGTACTGCGGAATTAGCCGAGTTTTCCCTACGTTGTACAAGAGGAAGGTGGGAAATAGAGGAGATGGGAGAATGCTGGGTGAAGGATCTGTCCTTGGGCAAAAAAAATTGAATGGTATGCTCTCTGCCTCTTCCTGCTGCGCGACGGGGCATATTACGATGCACTGCATACCCGTTACCCATTTCAGCGAGTGCTGACAACCACTGGTTAAGAAGAAATCGCTTATACATAGACAGACGGCTTGTCTAAAACCAATTTTTCTTTCTCAGGAACAGTGCAAACGTGTATTTCAGCCAAAAACTCGAAATTGATTTCTTTTTTGCATCATTACAGTAATTTCTCCATTCATTCATAGTTTTGTATTCAATGGCAGATCCTTCACTGCAAAGCCAGCATTCTCCAATCTTCCCTCTTTTCGCCCTTCTTTTTCGTCTCCGCATACGATCTATAAATCTTGATGATGTCTATCTTCTCCTGCCCAGAACTTTTCTCCCGTTCACCATTTCTTCCAGCGCATCGTTCAGTAGGCAATTTCTTCTTATCCAGTGACGTAGCCAGTTTATTTTTCTTTTCCTGATCAGTTTCAGCATCATTCTTTCTTCACCCACTCTTTCCAACACAGCTTACTTTCTTATTCTGTCTGTCCACTTCACACGTCCCATTCTTCTTCATATACACATTTCAAATGCTTCTATTCGCTTCCCTTCACTTCATCGGTATGTCCATGTTTCTGCTCCATACAATGCCACTCTCTATACAAAGCACTTCACTAGCCTCTTCCTTTGTTCTTTTTCCAGAGATCAGCAGAAGATGCTCCTTTTTCTATTGAAAGCTTTCTTGGCCATTGTTAGCCTCCTTTGATATATATCATAGGATATGTGTATATCAATTTTACTTGAAGCAAGTAAAGTTATTGGTTTGGAAGTAAATCCCGAAAAGACAAAGTATATGATTATGTCTCGTGACCAGAATATTATACGTAATGGAAACATAAAAATTGGAGATTTATCCTTCGAAGTCGACCTGATTGGCAAGTTGGTATAGCGATGGCCTTCTTTGCCCAAGGTTGCGGGTTCGATCCCGGGCCAGGTCGATGGCATTTAAGTGTGCTTAAATGCGACAGGCTCATGTCAGTAGATTTACTGACATGTAAAAGAACTCCTGCAGGACAAAATTCCGGCACATTCGGCGACGCTGATATAACCTCTACAGCTGCAAGCGTCGTTAAATAAAACATAACATTTAAACATCTATCCTTCAAAGAGGTGGAAAAATTCAAACATCTTGGAGTGACAGTAACAAATATAAATGACACTCGGGAGGAAATTAAACGCAGAATAAATATGGGAAATGCCTGTTATTATTCGGTTGAGAAGCTTTTGTCATGTAGTCTACTGTCAAAAAATCTGAAAGTTAGAATTTATAAAATACCGGTTGCTCTGTATGGTTGTGCAACTTGGACTCTCACTATGAGAGAGGAACAGAAATTAAAGGTGTTTGTGAACGGGAGAATAAGGTTCTTAGGAAAATATTTGGGGCTAAGAGGAATGAAGTTACAGGAGAATGGAGAAAGTTACACAACACAAAACTACACGCATTGTATTCTTCACCTGACATAATTAGGAACATTAAATCCAGACGTTTGAGATGGGCAGGGCATGTAGCACATATGGGCGAATCCAGAAATGCATATATAGTGTTAGTTGGGAGACCGGAGGGAAAATGACCTTTGTGGAGGCCGAGACGTAGATGGGAAGATAATATTAAAGTAGGTTTGAGGGAGGTGAAATATGATGGTAGAGACTGGATTAATCTTGCTCAGGATAGGGACCAATGGCGGGCTTATGTGAGGGCGGCAATGAACCTCCGGATTCCTTAAAAGCCAGTAGTAAGTGAATATTATTATTGTTATTATTGTTAGTCATCCATTTTATTCGGTGCATCCAATGTCATTATAGTCGTATTATAATATTCTCGTCATCTTGCATATCTTTGTAATATCTAGTATTTATATGATTCCATTCTGCATTTATATGATTCCATTATTTCATTTGTAAATATCATTTTATATAATTGCCATTATTTTAATTCATTGTACTTTTATTGTAATTTGTATCATTTCTGATGTTTTTGTTATATTCTTTGTGCCGAACTTTAATTGGCCACTGGCTGTTGTACAGCACATTAAATATAAGTAAATAAATAAAGTATTATTATTATTATTATTATTATTATTATTATTATTATTATTATTATTATTGGTTTCTGTCGTGGTCATCAGTCATCAATCGCATATCCTCCATACAAAAAATATCACGAGTCGCCACTGTTTTTTGGGAAAGATAAATGTGGTAGCTTTCCACACACCACTTTCTCTATCGTATCTTAAAAAGATTCCAGGGGGGCCCAGCGTGGAGGTGAGGAGAGTGGATTTGAATAATTAGACCCTCCGGACGTATCGAAATTCACCGCAAGGGTTAAATATCAGTTATATCAGAGTTTTTGACCCGATCAGAGAATGGGAAATCCCAATTAGCCTTTGTCTTATATAAAATAAAAATAAAATATAAAAATTTGATCTTTGGTTGTAAATAACTTGAAGTGCATTTGTATAATAGTAGCATATGATTTTCAACTTAGGAATAAAGTATTGAAATATGCTAAAATCCGCCCTCTAGTTATCAAATCTTGCAGCTGGGTTGTGCTTCGTTAAATACCACGTTCTCAGGTCGCTGTCTTCTCTTGAGCTGTCGGCAGTCACAAGTAAGAGCTAAAGATGCTAGGCTGATCAGAGATTAAGGTAGGGATCAGAGAATGAATCTTGAACGTCTCGGTGTACAATGTCATTATTGACACTCCACCCTTGAAATCAAATAAAAGCTGAACTAATCCATGGAATTATTTGCGACGCCACTGTAAGGGACCAGATGAAGAAGAAAATATACATTGCAATCAACTGGATTGAAAATATCGGAGTGTAGGTTTTAGAGTCCTCACTTGCAGAGTTACAATTGAAAATGGTTAACACAATACGTATTGTTAGCAGAAAGAAAATAAAGCGCTCACTATGCAATTACGTTGTAATACTCTAAATTGAACCGGACTGCAATTAAATACAGAAAAAACTAAATACCTAATGCTTTCCAGAACCCGACTATTCGACTGGAAGTTCTCACACACACACTTCTGTGAAGGTCGTCAGTTTAAAATACTTAGGGAATCAGATATCCCACACGAACAAACATTACGTTATACAAATTAAATTATATATATACACAAGGTGATTCACTAGGATTTAGCGTCACTTAACGGAGCTTATTTCCGAAGACATTCTGAGCAAAAAATTTCATAGAAACATTTGTCCTAATATCAATGTTTTCAGAGTTATACTAATTTGAATTTATTTATAAAATACCATTATTCTTTAGTTTTAGGGGTAAAAGAATATACATCTTGATTACACAACTTTTAACACTGTGTCACTTCGGAATATGTATGATAAGAACACAAACACAAGAACACAAAAAATACATCACACTAACATACGAAAACAAAAACACACATAAAATTGCAACCTCATTCAAGAAATTAAACTACAACATCACATACATAACAAATAACACTCTACAAAAACATCTCAACACAAACAACACAAACAAACAAATACAACCACACAGGCGTATACAAACTCAAATGTAAGACCTGCAACAACTTCTACATAGGACAGACAGGCAAATCATTTCAAACACGTTACAAAGGACACATCACAGCCATAACAAAATTACAAAACACCCCCACATATGCAGAACACATCACAAATGCCAACCACACCTACAGAGACATCAACACAGACATGGAAATACTACACATCCAACCAAAAGCCAGAAACTCAACACACTAGAAAAATATGAAATATACAGACACACGAAAACACATCCCAACGATATTCTCAACACACAACTCAATTTCAAAACACATACACTCTTTGACTCTACACTACGAACGCACCCACACAGGAAACAAGAGGCGCCAAGACCAACAACGACCAGTTCCGAAGATGGCCGAAAATTGGTCGAAACATGTTAACAAGGTACGTTAAAATTTAACACAAGAAACTTCTTATCATACATATTCCGAGGTAAAAGAATATTATAGATAAAGAATAAACTATTCAGAAGTATTATTTCTTTAATTAGCTAGTATTTTGAAGCAAAAAATGTGTTGTGAATTCCATAGTTGCTTCGTATACAATTGTTTTTCTTTCGATTTTTAACAACAGAATTACATTTTTCTTACGCATTTATTACAACAAGTTATTGTTACAAATCACGCCACTCTTGTAAATTCTTCAAGACTGTACACTAGGATGCATAATTTAAATGTAAAGAATAAAGTTTCTAAAGTCGTATGATTTGTAACATTTTTTGTGGTAAGTGCTTACACGTAAGTAGTAATGACAATGGAGTTAGGTTAGTCAACTCTGCCACATCAAAAAAATTAATTATCAAGAGTACAACATTCCCCCATAAGGATATACATAAATATACTTGGATTTCTCCAGACGGAATGACACACAACCAAATAGATCACATCTTGATAGATAAACGAAGACATACTAGTATAGTGTACATTCGAAATTTCAGGGGGGCAGACTGTAATTCTGACCATTATTTGGTAATTGGAGAATTAAGAGAAAGACTATCGATAGCCAAGCGAGTAGAGCAACAAGCTAATATTAGTAGATTCAATATTCTGAAATTAAAGGACGAGGAAACTAAGCAACGTTATCAGATTGAAATTTCAAATAGGTTTGCTGCTTTAGCAACTTCCGACGAAGCTGAGAAAGAGATAGATGTTAATAGCGTATGGGACAATATCCGAGATAATATCAAAATTGCAGCTGAGCAGAGCATAGGTTATCATGGAACTAAGAAAAAGAAACCATGGTTTGATGAAGATTGTTCCATTGCAGTAGATAGAAGGAAACAGGCAAAATTGAAATTCTTGCAGTATCCAATTGAGGAGAATAGAGATAATTATTTCAATGAAAGACGGGAAGCAAGTCGTACACTTAGGAATAAAAAAAGAGATTACTTGAAGGAAAAACTGAATGAGGTAGAAACAAATAGTAAGAATAAAAACATTCGAGATTTTATAAGGGTATAAAGGAATTTAAAAATGGATATCAGGCAAGGGTAAACGTAATCAAGGATGAGAATGGTGACTTGCTTTCAATCCTTAACAGATGGAAAAAACTATTTTGGGCAACTATTAAATATACATAGGCCAAGTAGAAATGATCGGGACGAAATTGAAATACAAACTGATGAGCCATTTATACCCGAGCCCACACTTTCTGAAGTCGAAATTGCGATAGAAAATCTGAAAAGTACAAGTCTCCAGGTATTGATCAAATTCCAGCAGAATTAATACAAGAGGGTGGAAGCGTATTATCTAGCGAAATTTATAAACTTGTACTTGCAATTTGGGAAAAGGAAATTGTACCAGAACAATGGAAAGAGTCCATAATCGTACCTATTTTTAAGAAGGGGGACAAGACTAACTGTGGTAACTTTCGAGGAATATCACTTTTGTTGCCGTCGTATAAAATTTTGTCGAATATCCTTTTGAGAAGATTAACTCCATATATAGATGAATTTATTGGGGATCATCAGTGTGGTTTTAAGCGTAATAGGTCGACTATTGATCAGATTTTTTTTGTATTCGACAGATATTGGAGAAAAAATGGGAGTATAAGGGTACAGTGCATCAGTTATTCATAGATTTCAAAAAGGCGTATGACTCGGTTAAGAGAGAAGTTTTATATAATATTCTTATTGAATTTGGTATTCCCAAGAAACTAGTTCGATTAATTAAAATATTTCTTAGTGAAACTTACAGCAGAGTCCGTATAGGCCAGTTTCTATCTGATGCTTTTCCAATTCACTGCGGGCTAAAGCAGGGAGATGCACTATCACCTTTACTTTTTAACTTCGCTCTAGAATATGCCATTGGGAAAGTTCAGGATAACACAGATGGTTTGGAATTGAACGGGATACATCAACTTTTTGTCTATGCGGATGACGTGAATGTGTTAGGAGAAAATCCACAAACGATAAGGGAAAACGCGGAAATTCTACTTGAAGCAAGTAAAGAGATAGGGTTGGAAGTAAATCCCGAAAAGACTAAGTACATGATTATGTCGCGTTATCAGAATATTGTACGAAATGGAACTATAAAAGTTGGAGATTTTTCATTCGAAGAGGTGGAAAAATTCAAATATCTTGGAGCAACAGTAACAAATATAAATGACACTCGGGAGGAAATTAAACGCAGAATAAATATGGGAAATGCCTGTCATTATTCGGTTGAGAAGCTTTTGTCATCTAGTCTGCTGTCAAAAAATCTGAAAGTTAGAATTTATAAAACGGTTATATTACCGGTTGTTCTGTATGGCTGTGAAACTTGGACTCTTACTTTGAGAGACGAACAGAGATTGAGGGTTTTTGAGAATAAGGTTCTTAGGAAAATATTTGGAGCTAGGAGGGATGAAGTTACAGGAGAATGCAGAGCTGCACGCATAGCATCCTTCACATGACATAATTAGGAACATTAAATCCAGACGTTTGAGATGGGCAGGGCATGTAGCACGTATGGGCGAATCTAGAAATGTATATAGAGTGTTAGTTGGGAGGCCAGAGGGGAAAAGACCTTTTGGGGAGGCCGAGACATAGATGGGAGGATAATATTAAAATGGATTTGAGGGAGGTGGGATATGATGGTAGAGACTGGATTAATCTTGTTCAGGATAGGGACCAATGGCGGGCTTATGTGAGGGCGGCAATGAACCTCCGGGTTCCTTAAAAGCCAGTAAGTAAGTAAGTAAGTAAGTAAGTAAGTTCATAAGAATAATCCCATTTTTAGTAGAAAATTGAAAAACAAAATCTGTACAAAGCAATTTGTAACAAAACATTTTTAGCTTCAGAACACTAGCAAATTAAGGAAAAGATACTTTTGAATAGTTCATTCTCTATTTGTAATATTCTTTTACGCTTAAAACTAAACAAGAATGATATTTTACTAACATCTTCAAATTAGTGTAACTCTGAAAATATTGAGATTAGGATACATGTTTATATGACATTTTTTGTTCAGAATGTCTTCGGGGAATAAGCTCCATAAATGGCGGTAATTCCTCTTGATGTGTTATTACTTTGCAGAAAGTGCCCTAGAAATATAGATTTTTGGAAGAAAATAAGAATTGTGTACTTATGGTTATGAGTCATTAGTGAAGCTCGTTTTTCAGAATGCTTGGGAGACATGTACGCTAACGAAATTGAACGAAAGTAAATATGCAGTTTGTAATGTGAGATATTGAAGAAGCTATATGGAGACGTCTAATATGTAATCATGTTAAAATGAAGAAAATTACCGAAGAAATAAACCTCATTCAATCATAGTGTTCTGCCCAAGGGCAGGTCTTTCACTGCAAACCCAGAATTCTCCAATTTTTCCTTTTTATGACTTCTTCTTTGTCTCCACATATGATCTATAGCTATATCTTAACGTCGTCTATCATCTGATATCTTCTTCTGCCCCGAACTCTTCTTCCGTTCACCATTCCTTCCAGTGCGTCCTTCAGTAGGCAGTTTCTTCTCAGCCAGTGACCCAATCAATTCCTTTTTCTCTTCGTGATTAGTTTCGGCATATTCTTTCTTCATCTACTCTTTCCAACACAGACTCGTTTTTTATTCTGTCTGTCCACTTCACACTTTCCACTCTTCCCCATATTTACATTTCAAATTCTTCTAATCGCTTCTTTTCACGTCGTCGTAATGCCCATGTTTCTGCCTCATACAATGCCACACTCCACACAAAGCACTTCAATAGACTCTTCCTTACTTCTTTCTCCAGAGGTCCGCAGAAAATGCTCCTTTTTCTATTAAAAACCTCCTTGGCCATTGCTATCCTCCTTTTGACTTCCTGCCAGGAGCTCATGTTACTGCTTGTAGTACAACCCAAGTGTTTGAAGCTGTCCACTTGCTCCACTGCCTCATTCAGAATTCGCAAGTTTACCTTGTGTATTTTTCTTCCTATGACCATGCTCTTCGTCTTATTTGCATTTATATTCATCCCATACTGCTCACAGCTGTCATTTAGCTCCAGTAGCATATCTTTTAGTATCCTCTCCTCTTCTAACAACGCCATATCATCAGCAAATCTTATGCACTTTATTCTTCTTCCTTCTACTATCACTCCTCCCATGTTCTGATAACAGTTCTTCACCAAATTTTCCAGGTATAGTCCGGGTCAAATTACTTCATACCCTGAGGGTGAAACCTAACCATTTTTCCCCCCATTACTACATAAGCTAGAGGATTGTGGTGGATTTGATAGTTTGCAGGTTGAATTTTCTTTTGCCAACTTCGTTTCGAATTTCGGTACTGAGAAGTACTGTAACTGGTAGTGATTTTATAACTGTTATGTTGGCAGCAGTAACACAAGTTGTCAGCAGTTTAAATTATGAAAATTCAAATTGTTCTAGATTTCTGAGCCCATTACTGGAAGGTAGTGAAATTTGAACATACTAATAATTAATTAATATCAGTATTAATATTAATACATAATAGTTACTGTATATGTTGCTTTGTGTTGTGGTTACAGTTTCAAGATTAGAGTCAGGTAGGCTAAGTGTAAATAAATATAACATATTTCGTGTGATACATGCCCTTGAGTAATCGATATAAATGCCATTTCACATTTTAAATAATTTCTTTTGCGTTTAGACTTTTATCACAATAATGGAATAAATATTCTAAAGCATACATTTCAGAGTGGCATTCGTTTTCGGAATTCGTACTAATCATTTCACGTGATCAAACAAAATACATTTTTAGGTTAGGTCTCGCGATTCGTAAACTGTTTAATCAAAGCAATGAATTTCATGTTGTCAGACAAAATACATTTTAATATTAGATCATACACTAAGTAACAGAATGTGCGAGAGGTACAGAAGAAAAATATACTCTTTCACAAATTATTGAACCTTTCAGAAAACATCTCCTCAACATAAAGATGAGATGTGGTAAATAAGCAAGACATCGTTATTGTTAATACTATATTATTATTATTATTATTATTATTATTATTATTATTATTATTATTATTATTATTATAGTACATGGCATTGTGCTGTAACTGACCCTATAAGCCTCATTATTAGCTTTAACTAAAACAACTTGATTGGTGAAGTTTAGCCAACATCTAAGTTTCCAAGTGCATTGTGTTGTTTGTTAAAAGGGCACATGTCCTACACTTTCGCCCTTTTAACAAAAATCGCGATATTGAATGCCGTCTAGTTGCCACTTACAGTGGACATTTGTCGGTTCTTTTAACATAAATCAATGTGTCTGTGCTCAAAGAACATTATAAGCTGAAAAAGTGATTTTCGAAAAAAATGTCACTTTGTCCCTTTCAACAAATAGCTATTCAAATACAATATTTATACATATTTTCCATTTTTTTTACTACATAAGAAAATAAACATTTTCAAGTTTTATAGCACAAAAAAATCGGTCTAGATACCGTTTATATAATACTCATCGCGAGTCTTGCTTCTTAGCGGAAGCGAGCCGATGCAATCCGAAACATATCATTACTTCTTAGCAGCAGCAGCAGCAGCAGGCTGATGCAACCCGCATCAAAGCTCAAAGTATAAAATAAAATAGCTCTTAAAAATGCACATGCATAATGATCTTTAATTTATTTTATAACATCATATCATAACCTGCATACATTCAAACCCATACAACCACACAACCAGCAAGTACCTAAATGCGCCAGCAATTTATAGAGATTGTACGAATACCTTACCATTTTCTGCTTTATAAAGCAATAATTGCTTGGAATTGGAATATAAGAATGATTGTTATTTTCCAATGTGCATCATTCCGGAATAAATTGATTTGTAGATATCTAACATAGATAAAAGTGAAATAGTTGAGAAGAAATCACTGTGCATAAACCGATGGACGGACGGGTAGAAAAATAGGGGGTATAATTTTTTTTTTGTTTAAGGGATGCTAAAATCGGCTATTTAAAAACGATCACGAAATCGTTTTTTTAAGCAACACAATATATATTTTTTCTGTATAAGCCTACTATGTCGTGGGAAGTAAAAAAAAATAAAGAAAAAAACCGGACGTGAAAAAAAAAAGAAGTAGAAAAAATTGAAGTTGCGACAATGGAGTGACCTCCGCTCTTACGACTATTACGAACGCACTGAGTTTTATCACACTGGATCACGCATACGCAATTGTTAAGCGGGACCTGTAAACGCGCACACACATGATCATTAAGGAATCAAAACAAAAGATGAAAAAGAACACCCGTGAAATATTTACTACTAATGCCTCTGAAGTTTTCGAGAAAGCTGTTTCCTCAAGGTCGTCTGTTTATTTGTAGTCCAAAACTGTTTGAGGTCTTTCAGGTTAGCCCCGGCACTGCTTCACAGTAATTATAGGTGGTGCGGAGTAGCTTCATCTTGAGCAGGTGAATTATTTTCACCTCTTGACGCAACATACGATGTACTTAAAAAAAATACCGGTACTATGTTGCAGTATCCTCGTTCATTGTTATTTTTCAAGGGTTGAGTTGTTTGGACTTGTTCCATTGCTAATTTTTAAAAAATTGTAACACATCATTTCGAAGAGTGGACTTTCTTCGTTGTCAGGTGAAAACCTACTGTGGGGATCGTTACAAACAGCTAGCCTGTCTGACTGATCGACGACCATCAGGTTGGCGCGAAATATAAAGACGGAACACCCGATGT
Organism: Periplaneta americana; assembly: GCF_040183065.1. Lineage (NCBI taxonomy): Eukaryota > Metazoa > Arthropoda > Insecta > Blattodea > Blattidae > Periplaneta > Periplaneta americana. The sequence goes on along the minus strand of NC_091122.1, from coordinate 131,327,626 downwards.
CATAAGCTGTTGCAACACGAAATATAAGAAATGAAAAGAAGAATTCCGTGATTGCAACTAAACTAATATATGGAACAATAACACCAACGACAAGGAATAATAGGCACTAATAACACTGGACAACAAATTTAAACTTTGTTCCTGTCCTTTAGATGAAACTATGTAATTTTAACGGAATGAGAGGTGCTGAGTTCATTTCTGGAAACCAAAATTTTCTAACGCATACCATCTTTATGGTACACGCACTTCAGTTATTTACACAAATTTGTTACACTAGCATATAAAGTAATCTTTGTTTGGCCAAAATTCACAAATTAAAATCTCTGTTTTTTTATCTTTTACGTCTGTAGACAGCTCTTCTGCAATCTCTCTGATGAGTGACCAGCAATATTCAGCCATCATACTTGCATTGCACCTTCTACTGAAGCGCTTTTCGAAGATAGATATTTCCTGATGAAAACTCTCCCCGTGTTCATCGCTTGCAGCACCAAGGTTTTTTTTTTTTTTTTTTTTTTTTGGAAAGAAGTCCAGGTGGCTGTCAGGAAAATGTACTTTCAGTGACATGTTTCGTCCCATAAGACGAAAGTGTTGAAACATTTAATTAACATTAAATAACTTTTTATTTTGGAGAAACAGTACGTGCTGGACAAAACCTAACTGCAGATTCGTCTTTGCGACCACAAAATACATCGAATACACATATTTTTATAAAAAGGACAAATTTCATGTTGTACAGTGTAATCAACAGTGGAAATATTGAAATGATGAAACAATAGGAAGTAGAAAATTAGCAATGGAAAAAGTCCAAACAACTCAACCATTGAACAATAATTAACCGTTGCTCTCCCCCCTTCATTCATATCATTTTTATTTCGTCATATACAATTGTCGACTACCAACGTTTTAGAAGTATATAGTAGAACATAAGTTGAAAAATGTAGGCCTAGTCTCGAAGGGAAGAAGGAATTCGAGTCTCTTTTTACTTTCTCATACAAAATAGAGCAGAAGTTCCCAGATTTTTTGAAGATGCGTAGCTCAGTCGGCTGAGGCGCTTGCCTGCTGATTCGGAGTTGCGCTCGAGCGTGGATTCGATTCCCGCTTGGGCTGATTACCTGGTTGGGTTTCTTCCGAGGTCGCCTTACAGTTGGGGAAACCTCGACGCTAAATAACCTAGTAGTTGATACAGCGTCGTTAAATAACCAAGTAAAAAAATTCGTAATACCTCGTTAATCCGGACCCCGATAATCCGAACTTCGCTAAATTCAAACAGTAAAAAATGCAGTGATAAGCAACACTCGAAACTCTAGCTGCAGAAATTGTTTCAAAATACTTGTCTGCATTCTGTTGGGACTAGGTTTTATTTCTGTAGGTATTATATAGAATGGAAGTGAAATATCCTTGCAGTTTTTGAAAGTGAATAGCTCATGTTGTGTGTAACAAAAACCTGTAATATCATATTGGTGGAAAGTTAATACAGTAGAACCTCTATTATCCGTGGTAATGAAGGGGGTGGAGTGAACGGTTAGTCGAAAAAATCGGATAATCGTACCATAAAAGGTTGTCATAAACTAAGTGCATAATGAAGTTTAGTAATTTCCTCCATGATCTTTTCTTTTAACATGCTAAGTAGTGGATGAAAAGTTCACTAATTTTATTTAAGTTCTTAACGATGGGTTTTTAATGGACAAGGAAACTCCTTATGACGGCTGTTTGTAGAAAGATACGAATAGTAGAGATTTCCTGTTGTAGATTTACATACTTTATATGTACATTTTGTATTTTCTTTTTCATTAAATCGCATACAATTGTAATTTCTATCTCGTATTCTGATGCGAGATGAACCGCAGTTTTTTTTTCTCGAACCAATCTATTACTTGCACTCTTCTTCGTAGCACAACACGTTTTCTTTTGACACCTGTGGAAGACATTTTGCATTGATGTTAGGCAGTACGGTCACTTGAAGAGTAGACCATACTGCGCAAGGATAAAGGTTTGTAAAAAAACTCTGCAGAAAAAATTCATACTAACATATAATGTACAGTAACCTACTTCATATTTTTTCTGCAGCAAAAGAAAGAGCGAGACAGAAAGACAGTCGGATAATCCACCATTCGGTTAATAGGGTGACGGATAATCGGGGTTTTACTGTAGTTTTCTTTTTCAGAAAAAAAAAAAGTTTTCTTCTCAAATGTTTATAACAATCTCTTATTCGGTAACTATTGCGAGTAGGATTGTGATTTTTGTCCACAACGATAGAAAAACTAATAAAGAATAAATAATTTATCCCTCTGGCGTCTTACAATGATGTGGACGGTTTTCGTGTAAATTTAATTTAAAAAACCTCTAATTTGAAGGCACTGCACGGTGCGAGTTGGTTGCAACACAGCGCCAGAGAACAGCTCAATTAGCGAGACACATCGAGTTCGTTGACCTCTTACATCTGTATCACGTGAAGAGTATGTTAGTGGCGATGTTGCCAGACTGCTGAAACTTCCAACTTAATTTTCTAATTAACCGTGCATTTAATCACAAAACGTAATACAGGTTTTCTATTCATTTCAGTGTATCCTATCCTCCCTTTCAATCTGCAAGGTTATTTCACCTCCACTCTGTATTTCATCAACGTTTACTTTCAAACACATAATCTGTATTTAAGAGCAAGTGAGATAACTATTGTAGACAAGAACAGAAATCTGTTCTTGAAGTAACGGAGACAAACTATTGAAGCGTATATTTTTACTACCGTCTCGCGTCGTAGATGCGTGGTCTAAGATTTTGGTTGGTGGTACGGACTACACGTAGGTTCGAATCTTCACGTAGTAAGACATTTTCACATGACGTTCGACTATATAGTCTGGTGCCCACCTATCATCGTAATTGTAAAATGAGTGTATTCCGGGTCAGCTTACTTCATACCCTAAGGGTGAAACCTAACCATTTTTCCCCATTACTACATATGCTAGTGGATTGTTGTGATTTTCTAGTTTGCAGGTTGAATTTTCTTTTGCCAACTTCCTTTAAAATTTCGATAGTCTACTGACAAATACTACAAATGATAGTGATTTTGTAACTGGTATGCTGGCAGCTGAGACAAATGTTGTCGGTACTGGAGTTCCGTGAAATTAAAATTGTACAAGATTTCTGAGCCGGTTACTGGAAGCTAGTGAAATTTGAACATACTAATAGTTAATATCAGTATTAATATTAATGCCTCTTATTATTCAGTTGAGAAACTTTTATCATCCAGTCTCCTGTCAAAAATTCTGAAAGTTAGAATTTATAAAACAGTTATATTACCGGTTGTTCTGTATGGTTGTGAAACTTGGACTCTCATTTTGAGAGAGGAACATAGGTTAAGGGTGTTTGAGAATAAGGTGCTTAGGAAAATATTTGGGGCTAAGAGGGATGAAGTTACAGGAGAATGGAGAAAGTTACACAACGCAGAACTGCACGCATTGTATTCTTCATCTGACATAATTAGGAACATTAAATCCAGACGTTTGAGATGGGCAGGGCATGTAGCACGTATGGGCGAATCCAGAAATGCATATAGAGTGTTAGTTGGGAGGATGGAGGGAAAAAGACCTTTAGGGAGGCCGAGACGTGGATGGGAAGATAATATTAAAATGGATTTGAGGGAGGTGAGATATGATGGTAGAGACTGGATTAATCTTGCTCAGGATAGGGACCAATGGCGGGCTTATGTGAGGGCGGCAATGAACCTCCGGGTTCCTTAAAGGCCAGTAAGTAAGTATTAATATTAATACATAACAGTTATTTTATATGTTGCGTTGTGATTATAATTCAAGACTATAGTCAAGTAAGTTTTCGGAGTTAGTACTAATAATTTCATGTGGTCAAACAAAATACACTTTTAGGTTAGGTCTCGTGAATCAATCGTTTAGTCATACCAATGAATTTCATACTGCCAAATGAAATACCTAACACGTTGATCACTTTCTCGTATAGTTTGCCTACGAAAATATGTTACAAATTATTGAACTATTTAGAATAACCTTCCAACATAAAGGTAAAGTACGGTAAGTAAATAAGTTATTCAGCACGTAGGATCGTGTAATAATCTGGTAACAGTTAGCAACACTGACAAGACGGCAATATTTGCTGTTTAGGAACTGTTCTTATGTGACCTTCACTATAGCGTAATTCGACTAGCAAACCAGTTTCAACGACTGGGGATACCAATGTGTTGACCATACGTTACCTCCGTACGTATCGTATGATAGTTCTCCTCAGTGTGGGTAAGTGGACGTCTTGGTACCATTCGGCTGATAGGCCTTGGCTCCATTAGCGCTGTTGCATCACTGATCACTATTAGTCCACGCCATATGCCTAATTTGTCACTATCTATCGAGGTGTGGCATCGTCAACGGCTTACAGAGTAGCGAAAGAATTTGAAGATTATTTTTTCTTTTTTCTCACCACCACCACCACCACCACCACCACCACCACCACCACCACCACCTACTTCATCAACCGACAGGTTTAAACTTGTGATTGTTCGGACTTCTAGAGAATGAAATTCGCATCTTCTTTTGGGTCGTTTTTCTACGAATCGGTCCACACCTGGTTCCGCCGCATGACGCATCACGAGTTCCTCTCCAATCTACCGTTCATATAATATGGTGACGGGCTTCCGTCCCTCAGATCTGAGTTGTCTAGATTCGCTATCAAACTCTTACAATTTCCAGATTTATGTTCATGGAAAAGATCTCACAAATTACACTAAACAAGTACTGCAAATGTGCCTTCTCGATGATCTGGGTGGAACAGGAGTTTCCTTGCAAAAGAACTGGAGTAAGTATTCTACAATCACAAAATCGTCAGAGTAATAAGCAGTTTCAATAAACACAAATAAAACTATCACTACCGCTATAATAAACACAAAATTATCACCACCGCTACCGCAAACAAATGAAATTACTAATACCATGACCAAAAATATCACTAAACATCAACATCGTCGCCATCGATACAAACAAAATTACAGTCACAAACACATAAAATCTTCACCGCTTTCACCGTTCACACAAAATCAACGTCACAAATACAAAATCACCACCATCGCGAACATTAACACAAAATCACCACCACCGTCATAATCAACACAAGCTTTCATCACCACAGTAATCATCACTGCCATATACTAATCTTTGCATGTATCCGAGGATACCTGTGCCGTGGCGGGTGAATGTCCCACATAAGACAAATCACAACGATAGGCGACGTATTGTATTATCTGGCCGTAGATAATGGCGCGTCTGGTTAGCGCGTCTGGTTGCGAAACCAGGTGGCCCGGGTTCGATTCCCGGTCGGGGCAAGTTACCTGGTTGAAGTTTTTTCCGGGATTTTCCCTCAACCCAATATGAGCAAACGCTGGGTAACTTTCGGTGCTGGACTCCGAACTCATTTCACCGGCATTATTCCCTTCATCTCATTCAGACGCTAAATAACCTAAGATGTTAATAAAGTGTCGTAAAATAACCTACTAAAATAAAAATCTGTGAATCAATAGTTTAGTAAGTTCTTTGGCACTCTTTCTCTTGCATTCTTTGTATTCGGTCAAATCAAAAACATTTCTTCTGCTTTAACTTGTAACATAGGCATGAAACGAATCCCATGATGAGTACCAATGAAGGTCATTGTTTTTGTTTCAGTGGGTCTATTTGATATTTTCTGTTATATTCCGTTGTTACTTTACGTAATTTGTAAGCAGCAACTTGGGGGTGTTCTTAATTTGCTAAGACAACTTGATCATTCGCAAAACGTAAACGGTTCATAAATATTCCAATAATAAAATCATGATTTAAATTATTTAATCATTTTCAATGACATTGTTAAGATAGACTATTTATTGAACAGTGTGGGTAACAGAGGACTCCCTTGTCTAGATTCCATTAATTTCAGAAATCTGTTTCCCTGGTCAATTTCCATATCAATACATACAGAGGATCGAATTGAAAGTCATGGGCAACACATTGCTATAATTTCAATTTCAACAATGTAACAAAAACGATTATATGATCATAATCTACAGACTTTACACTACGTATTGACATATTGTGACGTCATTAACTTCTATCATGTGACCACAGGCAATGTTTGCAAAATGGCCGACAACGATGGTTCCTTTCGACAGCGTGCTGTCATTAAATTCCTGGTTAAAGAAGAAAAATCGGCTGCTGAAATTCACCTCAGACTTCAGCGTGCATACGGAGATGTGCGCATGGGCGCCAGCAGTGTTAGGAGAGGGGTGAAACATTTCGAAGATGGGAACACTAGCATCCAAGATGAGCCTCGTAGCGGTCGTCCTCGAACTGCCTCCACGGAACACAACAAGGAAAGAGTTGATGAGTTCTGGGATGCATTTTGGTTCAATTTCTTGAACCTAGACAGACCATAAATGCTATCCGCTATATTCAGATAGTTTTGAAGCTCCGTCGTGCATTGCGCGAGAAACGCCCTGGAAAGAAAATCATCCTGCAACACGATAACGCGTGGCCTTACACTGATCGTGTCACCGTGGAGAAAATCAGAACATTTGGGTGGGAAACTCTTCCGCAATTCCCTACAGTCCCGACTTGCCCCCATCTTTTCGATTCTGTAATGGAGCAGCTGCGAGGCCAACGCTATGAGACGCTGGAGGTCATCGGAAAGCAGTGCGTCAGTGTCTTCGGGAAGATGGAACGGACTTCTACAGCAAGGGAATTTTCAAACTTACAGAACGGCTGAAAAATGTGCGCAGAGAACTGGAGACTATGTTGAAATGTGACAGAAAAGTCTGTAGATTAAGATGATGTACCTGGTTTATTTAAAAAATAAAAATTAAGATTTATAACAATGGGTTGCTCATGACTTTCAGTATGAACCTCGCATAACTAAGTCCATCTCTAATTAGTTGAGAAGGGTAGCTTTTCTTGAGCAATATTTTTCACAATTTTGTTTTATTCGCTTTAACAATTAGACTTATAATTAACTTTGGAAAACTTATTATATGTCTTTCACGTGTTAAATTTTATGTTATCTTGTTAACATGTTTCGGCCTGTTATTGGCCACCATCAGAACTGGTTGCTGCTGGTCTTTTGTTTTATTTCCTGTGGGGGTGTGTTTGTGTAGTGTAATGTGGAGTCAAAGATTGTGTGTGTTCTGAAATTGAGTTGCGTGTTGAGAATTTCATTTGGATGTGTTTTTCTAGACATCACAATAACAAAAGTCCACAACAAACACGCATTCAAAGTCTACAGAAAACAACCCACAACAACGACAACAACACACATACACAACACATCTAATCACCCAACACAACACAAAGAAGCTGCATTCCGAGCATAGACTACTCAACATACCAATGAACCAACATGATTACAAAGAAGAGCTAAACACAATCAAATAATAGCACAAGAAAACGGATACAACCCCAACATAATAGACAACATAATACGAAAGACAAAACATAAGAATTCAACACAAATACAAGAACACAAAAAATACATCACACTAACATACGAAAACAAAAACACACACAAGATTGCAACCTCATTCAAGAAATTAAATTACAACATCGCATACCGGAACAAATAATACTGTACAAAAACATCTCAACATACATACGTACAACACAAACAAACAAATACAACCACACAGGCGTATACAAACTCAAATGTAACACCTGCAACAACTTCTACATAGGACAGACAGGCAGATCATTTCAAACACGTTACAAAGAACATATCACAGCCATAACCAAATTACAAAACACTGCCACATATGCAGAACACATCACAAATGCTAACCACACATACAGAGACATCAACACAGATATGGAAATTCTATACATCCAACCAAAAACCCAGAAACTAAACACAGTAGAGCAATACGAAATATACAGACACACAAAAACGCATCCAAATGAAATTCTCAACACGCAACTCAATTTCAGAACACACACACTCTTTGACTCCACATTACACTACACAAACACACCTCCACAGGAAAGAAAACAAAAGCCGCCAAGACTAGCAACAACCGGTTCTGATGATGGCCAATAGCAGACCGAAACATGTTAACAAGATAACATAAAATTTAAGACGTGAAATACATATGATACGTTTTTCAACGTGATATAGTGTTAAAAGTTATGTAATTAAGATGCGTATAATTAAATTTAAGTTAGGCCTACAAGTATAAAAAGTAGCTGATAATTCAGGTAGTATAACGTAGGTACCATATTTTATCACTGTTAATAGGCCTACATGCTGAGCTTTCATGAATGCTATGGGTTTGAATCGAAAGTTTTGTTTAACACTCTGCAACACTAGTTCTTGCCACAATTTTGGCTCACTGCCAGCGCTTGGAGACTGTCATGCAAGGAGCCTGGGTTCATTTCCCAGCTTCTGCAAGTATGATATCTGTGGTGAAAGAAAGCAAGATTATGGGGTCTTCTCGAAGTCTTCCCCTTGCCATTATTTACGGCGAGATAATACAATACGTCACCTATTGTTGTGATTTGTCTTATGTGAGACATTCACCCGCCAAGGCACAGGTATCCTCGGGTACATGCAAAGATTAGTATATGGCAGTTATGATTACTGTGGTGATGAGAGTTTGTGTTGATTATGACGGTGGTGGTGATTTTGTGTTAATGTTCGCGATGGTGGTGATTTTGTGTTTGTAACGTTGATTTTGTGTGAACGGTAAAAGCGGTAAAGATTTTATGTGTTTGTGACGGTAATTTTGTTTGTATCGATGGCGGTGATGTTGATTTTTAGTGATGTTTTTAGTGATGGTGTTAGTAATTTCATTTGTTTGAGGTAGCGGTGGTGATAATTTTATTTGTGTTTATTGAAACTGCTTAGTATTCTGACGATTTTGTGATTGTGAAGTTCTTTTGCAAGGAAACTCCAGTCCCATCCACATCATCAAGAAGGCACATTTGCGGTACTTATTTAATGAAATTTGTGAGATCTTTTCCATAAGCATAAATCTGGAAATTGTAAGAGTTTGATGGCGATTCTAGACAACTCAGATCTGAGGGACGGAAGCCCGTCACCATATTATATGAACGGTAGATTGGAGAGGAACTCGTGATGCGTCATGTGGCGGAACCAGCTCGCCAGGTGCGCACAATCGGCATGCAATTCATTCCATAAGAATCTATTTGAGCTGGAGTACTTGAGGGATCATTCCTTTCCAACTTCTAGCTTATAAGTTATAATTATGTTCTAAGATGGGGTCTGTGCAACGCAAGACGTACGATACAGTTTCGTCGTGTATTGTCTATGTTGGACATATTAGAAAAAAAATGAAAGACACTCGTGGAACGGAAATACGACTTTCGTTGACATGGAAATATTTCGTCATCCGATAAATCCAACAATGTGAACGAGTCCATTTCTGTACACAAGGGAAGTTGTATGTATTCATAACATAGAAAAGTTTATTATAATTCATGGGGGAGAGGCTGCAATATATTAACAAATAATGTTATTCAGTTATGTGTTGGCACGGACGCGACACAGACGCGTGCACAATGCATGCGTAACTCATCCTTCACTCAAAACCACCATTATCCAATCTTCCTTCTTTTGCGCCTTGCTCTTACAAGCAAACATTCTGATGGGGGCAGATAAAAAAGTTATTTTTTTTCTTTCACCATGTTAATAATGTCAAAAGAAGTGCTTGTATGTACAAATTTTGGTACTCGATCGCAATTACGAGGGCCGTAAAAAATAAGTTCGCCATGGGCCGTTAACAGAAAAAAACACAATTTCATTGTAGAAAATTTATTGGAACAGCCATAGCAATTGTTGAGGTATTTTTCAACATATTCCTCACCGAAATTGAGACATTATTTGTCGTGTCATGGGCTCGACAGAGAGGTGCAGACGGCTGTCAAACGCTGGTTCCGATCCAGCCGGCCCGGATGGCTCAAGCGGTAGGAGCACGGCATGTCCCTATCGCTTGGTCCGAAGGGTTGTGGGTTCGAGTCCCGCCTCGGGCATGGGTGTTGTGTTTGTATTAGTATAAGGAAAACGAAAACAGAAAAGAAAAATAAAGAACTTTGGTAAACGGCCTATGGCCGGTCAAAATTAAAAAAAAAAAAAAAAAAAATCCCAGGCGGGTGACTTTTACGACACAAGCATACAAAAATTTATCCCATGGTATGACAACTGTCTCAATTCCAGTGGGGGATATGTTGACAAATGGCGCAACAATAAATCTTTCCATGCAATTGTGTTTTTTTCTATAAACGGCCCAAGGGAAAATCACATTCTGGACGGCCTCGTAATTACGGTCGAGTGGCCAAAATTTGTATAAGCACTTCTTTTGATATTATTAACATGGTGGAAGAAAAAAAAATTAACTTTTTTATCTGCTCCCATCAGAATGTTTGTTTGTTAGTCTCCCCATACGAAAAAGCCGGCCCGGATGGCTCAAGCGGTAGGGGCACGGCATGTCCCTATCGCTTGGTCCGAAGGGTTGTGGGTTCGAGTCCCGCCTCGGGCATGGGTGTTGTGATTGTATTAGTATAAGTAAAAACAAAGGAAACAAAGGGAAACAAACAGAAAACAAAAAATTGATAACTTTGGAAAACGGCCTCTGGCCGGTCGAAAATTAAAAAAAAAAAAATTCATGTATATCTCATGTTGTCTATCTTCTGATATCTTCTTCTGACCCGAACTTTCTTTCTATTTACCATTCCTTCCAGTGCATTCATCAGTAGGCAGTTTCTTTTTAGTCAGTGACCCAGTGAATTCCTTTTTCTCTCCCTGATCAATTTCAGCATTATTCTTTCTTCGCCACTCTTTCTAGCACGGGTTCATTTCTTATTTTGTCCTCCCATTTTACACACTTCATTGTTCTCCATATCCACAACTATTGAAATTTAACATAATCTTGGCATTATTTACATAGAGATGGATAAATAACAATAACAATATTTACGGATTAGTCTCGTGTATTTACAACAGTATACCAGTTAATTGTAATTGTCTGATACTCAAAACCAGTTCTTTACTTATCTTTAAGAGTGTATTCTGTTTTAGTGTATTATTGTAGGACCGACTGTTGTTCATAGCTTATTCCCTTCCATTCATTAGACACACTTAAATCTTACAGTAAATTGTAATTTATTTGTCATAATTCCATTATCCTAGTTCCTGTCTACACGTTATATGCAATGTAGGGATTTCCTCAAATCCTCTGTTACTTTTTATAAACGTATCAGATATTGTCCCTACCGATCTGTAGGCCTAACAGTTATTTACGTAACTCCAATAAACACAAAATTATCAGCACCGCTACAATAAACACGAATAAAATTATCACCACCACTACAATAAACACAAAATTAGCAGCACCGCTACAATAAACACAAATAAAATTATCACCACCACTACAATAAACACAAAATTAGCAGCACCGCTACAATAAACACAAATAAAATTATCACCACCACTACAATAAACACAAAATTATCAGCACCGCTACAATAAACACAAAATTACCAGCACCGCTACAATAAACACAAATAAAATTATCCCCACCGCTACAATAAACACAAAATTATCAGCACCGCTACAATAAACACAAAATTACCACCACCGCTACAATGAACACAAATAAAATTATCACCACCGCTACAATAAACACAAAATTATCAACACCGCTACAATAAACACAAAATTACCAGCACCGCTACAATAAACACAAATAAAATTATCACTACCGCAACAATAAACACAAAATTATCAGCACCGCTACAATAAACACAAAATTACCAGCACCGCTACAATAAACACAAAATTACCAGCACCGCTACAATAAACACAAATAAAATTATCACCACCGCTACAATAAACACAAAATTATCAGCACCGCTACAATAAACACAAAATTACCAGCACCGCTACAATAAACATAAATAAAATTATCACCACCGCTACAATAAACACAAAATTATCAACACCGCTACAATAAACACAAAATTACCAGCACCGCTACAATAAACGCAAATAAAATTATCACCACCGCAACAATAAACACAAAATTATCAGCACCGCTACAATAAACACAAAATTACCAGCACCGCTACAATAAACACAAATAAAATTGTCACCACCGCTACAATAAACACAAAATTATCAGCACCGCTACAATAAACACAAAATTACCAGCACCGCTACAATAAACACAAATAAAATTATCACCACCGCTACAATAAACACAAAATTAGCAGCACCGCTACAATAAATACAAATAAAATTATCACCACCGCTACAATAAACACAAAATTTGCAGCACCGCTGCAATAAACACAAATAAAATTATCACAACCGCTACAATAAACAAATAAAATTATCACCACCGCTACAATAAACACAAATAAAATTATCACCACCGCCACAATAAACACAAAATTATCACCACCGCTACATAAACACAAATAAAATTATCACCACCGTTGCAATAAACAAAATTATCACCACCGTTACAATAAACACAAATAAAATTATCACCACCGCTACAATAAACACAAATGAAATTATTAACACCATCACCAAAAACGCCAATAAAAATCAACATCACCGCCATCGATACAAACAAAATTACCGTCACAAACACATAAAATCTTCAACGCTTTCACCGTTCACATAAAATCACGTCATAAACACAAAATCATCACTATCGCGAACACTAACACAAAATCACCACCACCGTCATAATCAACACAAACTCCCATGACGATAGTACTCATCAACACAAAATCACCACCACTGACATTAGCACAAATAAAATCACCACCAACGCCTCCGACCTAGTGCAGACGCCAGGCGCGTTTGTAATTCAGAGTAAGTTGCACTCGGGCTTGGGTTTGATTCTTTCCGCTTGGGCTGTTTGTTTATCTGGGAGTTTTCCGACGTTTTCTCCACCCTAAGGTGAATGTCAGGTAATCCATGGCGAATCTTCGGCTTCATCTCGCCAAATAATTTCTCATTATGACCAGTTCCATCGATTCTAGGTAATCTAGTAGTTGATTAGCATCGTTAAATAAGCATCTAAAAACCAATCAACATGAACAAAATCACCACCACCGCTATAAACAACACAAATCAAAGCACTACCTCCGCCGCTAACATCAACACTATCGTCACCGTCAACAAAAAATCACTACTACTGCTATAATCAGCAAAAAACAAAATCACTACCACCGCCATTAACACAAAAACATCATTAATTCAAATGAAATCACCACTATCGCCACCACCATTAATACAAAATCACAACAACTCCACCATTAATACAAATAAACTGACTACCACCACCACCAACACAAACAAAATCATCACTACTATATAACAGCATTTACCATTAACAGAAAATATCGCCGCCGCCGCAGCCACCGCCACCACCACCACCACCACCACCACCACCACCACCACCACCACCACCACCACCACCACCACCACCACCACCACCACCACCACAAAATCTGCAGTAACATCAACATTAAGTCTAACACAAATAAAATCATTAACGCCACAATTAATGCAAATAAAATCACTAGCAATGCTACCATTAACACAAACAAAATCCCTACCACCAACATCATTAATACAAAGTCACCACCACCATTAATATAAATAAAATCACCATAAACACCAACACTAACACAAATAAAATCACCAAGGCAACCTTTAACACAAATAAAATCACTATCATCAATACAAAATCACCAACAACACACCATTAATACAAATAAATTGACTACCAGCACCACCACCATTAACATAAACAAAATCACCGCCACCAATAACACAAAATCTCCATCAACATCAACATTAGGTCTAACACAAAATCACCAAAGCCACCATTAATACAAACAATCACCACCAATGCTACCATTAACACAAACAAAATCCCTACCACCATCATTAATACAAAATCACCACCACCATTAATACAAATAAAATCACCAAGGCCACCTTTAACATAAATAAAATCACCATCAAAACCAGCTTTAACAGAAACAAAATCACCACCAATATCACCATGAACACAAAACCAGTACCAAACGTTACCATTAACAGAAAATCACCATCAATATCATTAACACAAATAAAATAAGCACCAACGCCACCATTAATACAAAATCACTACCATCGTCACCATTAACAAAAAATCACCACCAACACCACCATTAAGACAAATAAAAACATATCCACCGCCAGCATTAACATAAAGTCGTAACCATCACCAGTATTAACAAAAAAAAACAAAATCATCACCAATGCCACCATTGACACAAAGAAAATCACCATCAATGCCACCTTTAATACAAAATCACCACCATCGTCACCATTAACAAAAATCACCACCAACACCACCATTAACACAAATAAAATCACCACCAACACCACCATTAACACAAATAAAATCACCACCAACACCACCATTAACACAAATAAAAACATTCACCGCCAGCATTAACACAAAATCATAATCACTACCAGTATTAACAGAACACAATATCATCACCAACGCCACCATTAACACAAACAAAATTATCATCAATGCCACCTTTAATACAAAATCACCACCAACGTCACCATTAACACAAAATCACCACCAACGTCACCATTAATACAAAATCACTACCAACGCCATCATTAACACAAAATCACTACCAACGCCATCATTAACACAAAATTACCACCAACGCCACCATTAACACTAATAAAATCACCACCAACGCCACCATTAACACAAAATCACCACCAACACCACAATTAACACTAATAAAATCACCACCAATACAAAATCACTACCAACGCCACCATAAACACAAGATCACCACCAACGCCACCATTAACACAAAATCACCACCAACACCACAATTAACACTAATAAAATCACCACTAACAATACAAAATCACTACCAACGCCACCATAAACACAAGATCACCACCAACGCCACCATTAACACAAAATCACCACCAACACCACAATTAACACTAATAAAATCACCACCAACAATACAAAATCACTACCAACGCCACCATAAACACAAGATCACTACAAACGCCACCATAAACACAAGATCACTACCAACGCCACCATTAACACAAACGAAATCGCCAACACCACCGTCGCTAGCATTATTCATCAAAATTCCTCAGTATCATCACTTTCATTCTGCCATCACCACTTATATATCCGAATATCGTCACTAATACCGGTAAAATAGCAGCAGAAATAATAACGTATTGTTTCAAATCGTTATTTTAGCAGAAATTTAGCTTGTGAAAATATTTAATAGAAGTTAGTTACTAGTTTTTTAAACATGCAAAATAAGATCTATTATACGACAGGAAAACCTTCAGCATGCATTACATTTGTATGAACAAAGCCCTCGTTATTTACGTTTGAAATTAATAATAATTATGACCTTGATGCACGTCGTCATTTCATAGTAGCACATTGTACAGAGTTTAATGATAGACCAGCGCATAGAATATGCATATAATAACCGCTTATTTGCATGATATTAAGTTACAATTAAGTGTAATAATGCTGATCGACTGCCAACTAGAAGTCATACAGAAAAATATTAAAAATGACTAGAGAAAATCACACTTGGTGTCCAATTTAATTCGTAATCCTCACACACACACTGCTAGCTTGAACAGGGAAAGAAACTCCGTGTTAGTGTGTAATTCTGTTACTTGATTGATATATTCATGGAAAGGTGTTAAAATATATTGTTCTTGAATAAATACGAAATGTACCTTATTAAAATCTGTAATAATCTCTTTTGTAATGTAACTTTAATTACAAAATTCTAACATGTAGTAACTATTTTTATATTTGTAATACAATTATTCAAATTATTTTCTGTAGAAAAATACACAAAATAGGAGCATTAACTTTTCGCAAAATTAGCATAATTTCTGTCCGACATTTTCTCAGAGGAAAAATTATTTGAAATTTGAATAAATAACTTATATGCCGATTTTGTAAAAAAAAAAAAAAGTAAAAAATAGTAATAATAGTTAAATGGATCACAGGCTGAGAAGAAACTGCCTACTGAAGGACGCACTGTAAGGAATGGTGAACCGGAGAAGAGTTAAGGCTGATTCACAATAAACCAGGAACGGAAACTAGAACGATAACGGAAATATATTTAGTTTAACATTATTTCCGTTATCGTTCTCATTGTCGTTTCCGTTCCCGGTTTATTGTGAACCAGCCTTTAGGGGCAGAAGAAGATATCAGATGATAGACGACATTAAGATATATGAATCATATGCGGAGACAAAGAGGAAGACAGAAAATAGAAAAAAATTGAACAATGCTGAGTTTGCAGTGAAAGACCTGCCCTTGGGCAAAACACCATGAATGAACGAATTATTGATTATTGATAATTTCCTTTCCACGGGAAAATGCTTTTGGTGGTTTTTAAAGAATCATTGTAAGATGACGTTGGGTTTGGAAACAAACCGAGAATCGTATTGTGTCACTTCAGTTAATTACAGTAACTCAGTGAATTTATGTTGGAAGAGTGGCATTAAATATATGCTCGTCTCTTTTTGTAAATATAGTGGAATAAATATCAACCATCATTCACAACTTACATAACATTGCTTTCTTTCTGTTAGACAGTTACAAGTTATTGATTTTTAAGAACTTACGATAATAATAGTTCTAATAGAATTTTATATTGATTATTCTTTTTCAATAGTACTCTGAAAAGAAGACAGAAAATTTATGAAAGCTATATTCACGCTGTGTAAAAAAATTTCAACATACGTCAGATTTGAAAGTTTAAATACTTAGAAAAAATCATATTGTTTATTCCCGTTCAGTTTACGTTATTTGTTAAAATGTAAAAAGTAATATTTAATAATCCATAGAAATACCTAGTACGGCAGATAATCCAATATATTTTAAGCTTTTATAGGCTATTTACAGTATCTTAAACATTTATTATAAAATAACTTGGGTAACATAAATTAGCTGTAAGACTAAATGAACACATATTTCCACATGTCACTAAGTTGACAGTTTATAGCTTCAGTATTTGTAAATAATGATGTCACAGTTCTTTTGTCTGCTTTAATCTTCGATATGTGTATATCATTTCTATGAAAAACTATCTAATGTCGTTGTTGCATTATTAGGCCAAAATCACAAGAAAAGTTAATGAAATATTACAAACCTAAGGGGAATCAAATTAAAAATGATTTCCATTAAGTAATATAATGTTACAGATACAAAAAAATATCCGAAACTTTTTCCCGTACACTTCAGTGTTCTGAAATAATAGTTCGATTTGTATCTGATATTTGAAGTTGATTTTAATGACAACAATTTTACATGTTACTCCATGAGTATTTACTATTGAATTCACCTTCAAATCTTGTTGTCTGGTTTCTTTGTAGTTCAAATCATCGATTTTCTTTACTTTGGGTTGAGCTCCGCTCCCGTAACCGTTAGGGGAGGATCGTCCGGCACGTTGACGGTCAAGGAGACTTGTACGGCCGAGAGAGTTTTAGGCCTACTAGCGCCTTCGGGAAGCGAGAACCCGGCATTCACATTGCTACAGAAATACATACGAAATATTGTTTTCTGAACAGTGCAACTAAGTTTTTATAACCTATTCAAAGACATTTTCATTCCATATAATAGATTGTGTATACAACCTATCTAAATTCACTGTACTTTGAATACACCCATGTTTCTATTTTTATTACCGTAAGAAAGTTAGTTTCGTAATAGACAATTAAATATTATCATCATTTTAAATTATCAGAGCTGCCAGTTATCATATGCAGTATAAAGGTTCAGATAATTGTATACAGTACCAACATATACTGTTACTTGTAGCGTTACATCACGTTTTGAAGTCTAGTAATTCAAGAAATCGCAAGATGTATGCATACAGTACTTTGGCACGCAGACTGCTAGATAGCGAAAGTAAAAACCTTCAGTAACAGAGTTCTGTTATCACGACTGAATATAGTAAAAATGTGTTTTCTCAAAACAGCTGGTTACATAATATTAAATAATATATTATACTATAGAAAGAGACAATGTTCTACGCAACTGAATTACTCTCAAACGCAACGAAACGAATGAATAAAAGAATAACTGGGTACAACATATTACAAAAATTAATAAATACATACTGTATAACCTGTACAGATTTATACTGTCGACTGGAAGGTAGAGAAGACATGACAGACCTTTGAAACATTAGACAATGTTCATTTGTTTACTGAAACTGCCCACGTGGTTTAACACTCGTAAATATTATGGTAATTAAAAGTAGCCTAATATTACAGTAATGATGCTGACTGTGATGATGATTTTGATGATGATGATAATAATAATAATAATAATAACAATAATAATAATAATAATAATAATAATAATAATAACAATAATGATGCAATTAATAATTTTCGTCACCACAATACCTAGTATCTAGAAATAGGGATTGTGGACTATTCCGACAGCAAGAAAGTGTATCGTCCTTATTGGACCGAACTGTCGACAGTTTCAAGGAATTTTCGACTTTCTATTTTCATACGGTCATAGTAAATATTGTGTTGTTATTGGATTGTACTACCGTGTTTATATCAGAGATGAGTAATATGCAATATTTTGCTATTTTTTAACTTTTTCTCTTGAACTGTAAAGTGCTGGGATTTATTTATTTATTTATTTATTTATTTATTTATTTAGTTTTCATAGTTTACCCAACAACAATAAGGGTAAACTTCTTACAAATAACAAAAAGGTAGCAATTAAAAAAACTTATATAAATTAAACTAAACTAAATTGCATATAGATCGGGTTTTTTGTACTATGGCAGATATAAATGTACTTCTAGAGCTAAAAATATCACAATTTTTAAAATACTTACTATAATTGTAACAACTTCTATATATGGTATTGATTTTATGTGAAAATTTTACATTTAAATCACAACTAAATGAGTTACACAGTTGCTGTAAGTAATTTTCGGTACTACAATAGTATAGAATGAAAGTAAAAATTTTGAAGTTTTATGGTAAGCAAACCCAATAATGATGATAATAATAATAGTAGTAGTAGTAATAATAATAATAATAATAATAATAATAATAATAATAATAATATGTCTATATGATTATGTCTCGTAACCAGAATATTGTACGAAATGGAAATATAAAAATTGGAGATTTATCCTTCGAAGGGGTGGAAAAATTCAAATATCTTGGAGCAACAGTAACAAATATAAATGACACTCGGGAGGAAATTAAACGCGGAATAAAATATGAGAAATGCGTGTTATTATTCGGTTGAGAAGCTTTTATCATCTAGTCTGCTGTCAAAAAATCTGAAAGTTAGAATTTTTAAAACAGTTATATTACCGGTTGTTCTGTATGGTTGTGAAACTTGGACTCTCACTTTGAGAGAGGAACAGAGATTAAGAGTGTTTGAGAATAAAGTTCTTAGGAAAATATTTGGGGCTAAAAGGGATGAAGTTACAGGAGAATGGAGAAAGTTACACAACGCAGAACTGCACGCATTGTATTCTTCACCTGACATAATTAGGAACATTAAATACAGAACTTTTGAGATGTGCAGGGCATGTAGCACGTATGGGCGAATCCAGAAATGCATATAGAGTGTTAGTTGGGAGATTGGAGGGAAAAAGACCTTTGGGGAGGCCGAGACGTAGATGGGAGGATAACATTAAAATGGATTTGAAGGGGGTGGGTTATGATGGTAGAGACTGAATTAATCTTGCACAGGATAGGGACCGTTAGCGGGCTTATGTGAGGGCGGCAATGAACCTGCGGATTCCTTAAAAGCCATTTGTAAGTAAGTATTACAGTAGTATAGCATAAAAGTGAACATTTCCAAGTACTTGTATTATGGTAAGCAAATCCAATAATAATAATAATAATAATAATAATAATAATAATAATAATAATAATAATATGTTGGTCCATCAATCGAATCTCCTGAAGTCTCTTTCTAGAATCTGCTTAGGTTTCCCTTATTCTCTCCTAGACTTTGATACCAATTTGAAACTCTTTTCGGAATTCTGTCATTTCCCAGTCAATTATTATACGTGGTCATACTGTCTTATTTGAGTTGTTTGAACATAATCAACCATACCAGCGGTATCTTTTACGAGAATAAATTAGTTTTTTCCGGAATAACAGAATTCTCAATTTCATCATTTCTTGATATTCTATATTCTGGCACATCGGTAACAACACATCCGTGACAACGAAAATGTAATAATAATAATAATAATAATAATAATAATAATAATAATAATAGTAATAAAGTTGGTGCTCTTTTGTTAACACCCTAATATTTCGAAAGACTTCAAAACTAATTTCACGATCTTGGTGTTAATCAAATGTTAATTAAAAATATTTGCATGTATTAATTCAGCGATAGAGGATGTTACGAGCGAAAACTCTACAGATAATTTTGTTCTTGCATGCCGTCTTATATGATAGAGTAGTTGTTTGCTATGCTTGTCATTACATCCTATATTCTCGGGTAAAAAATGTGCCGAAAGCGAAGTATATTAAAATCCGTATAATGGTTTCCTTCGTGTATCAATTGTGTCGATACCTGTCATCGATGGAATTGGTGACATTGAGTTGGTGCATTGGCGAGATGACTTCCATGACACGCCCTGAAACTACCTTACTTTCGCCTTACAGTAGGATAAATCCTCGGACAATATCCAACCGGCTATTCAGTCATAGACGTCAAAGTTGGTTTCGAACCCATGTCCAAGTGAGCCTCAGCCTACAATCCCGCTCGTTATCTTAGGATCACGCCTGCGCGGTGACCCGTCAGAAGTTAACATAGAAGTTATAGGCCTATGTATTAACTTTCTTTTTGCATTGTAAACTGAAGTTCTGAAGATAACTTTACTTTCATACATAAAAGCAGTCTTCGATAGTAGAGTTTATCCCATGCTTAAGGCTCGCTTTCCTCCACAACTTAACTGAACTGAACTTGAAACTGAACTACATATTTGTAGGTTTGGAGTCACGTGATTACGATCGGGTCAATCACTTCTTTCGAGAGTGCTTTCCCCTAGACTCGAACTTATCAGAACTGAGACAATTTAAAGGTAACTGATATCTGAATCTATTCATTTTCAGCTTGTCTCTAGAATGTTAAGTTTTACACCAGAATTATGGGAGAAAAGAATTCCAGTGGCAGTCTTTTTTTTTTTTCGTGTGTGAGATGATGATATTGTCTCAGTCTAGTAAGCTTTTTGTCAGAACTGGGTATTTGTAAAGATCGTGATAATCACGAAATGTTTCTTTAATTTGTTTATTTTACGACGCTTTATCAATTGCGATGCTTATCTAGCGTGATAATATGATAATGTCAGCGAAATGAGTCCAGGGTCCAGCGCCGAAAGTTACCCAGCATTAGCTCTTAATGGGTTGAGGGAAAACCCCGGAAACAACCTCAGGCAGGTAACTTGTTCCATTCAGGATTTGAATCCGGGCCCTCTCACGAAATGTTATGTTATGTTTTATTTAACGACTCTCGCAACTGCCGAGGTTATATCAGCGTCGCCGGTGTGCAGGAATTTTGTCCCACAGGAGTTCTTTTATATACCAGTAAATCTACTGACACATTTAAATGTCATCGACCTGGCCCGGGATCGAACCCGCAAACTCGGGCACAGAAGGCTAGCGCTATATACCAACTGCGCCAACCAGGCTGACTCACGAAATGTTAGATATGCAACTGATTTGTTTTAATATTCAGGAATTGGGAGATTATAATTAATGTGTATACAGGGTGTACGAAAAATTCCGTCCAAAAATAACACTGTAAGATAAAGTACATTATATTGATTAATTTAAGTACAGGAAGCAACATTCCACGATCCATACTTTCGGAGATATCTCAAAGTGATCTATCGGTAAATTGGGGCACGTTGCCAAAACTATTGAAGTCAATGAAAGAGGTTTAATAGTGATTTTTAATTCTATGATACAAACGGTAATACAATTTGAACTACTGGGCTATATATCACGATATATTTCACTGTAGAGTGCTTTGGCCACATAAGAACGATTATATACCACTCTCACCTAGGGTAAGATGCAATTCACAGACTCTGCTAAACTGTATGTCTCCATCACAATGCTAAGACGATACACTTCCAAATGGAATTGCACACCACAATCACAAACGCTTTACATATTGCTATCAGTCACGTGATTTTATCCTGCACTCTTAAGTACATAGTACTTAAGCGTTTTCTTTCGTTATTGCTGGATGTACTTTGTTTACAAATTGTGTTGCCGGTTCCTACAATGTGGAGTGTGGGCCATCATATACCCGCTTTCTGTATCTTACTGACATAATCATCAATCTTAACAGCACAACAGTAATTTAAGGGGTTAGGTACAGCTTATAGCATTAAAATTTTTGGAAATATTCAACATTTTGTCGACCTGGTTGACGAGTTGGTATAGCGCTGGCCTTCTATGCCCAAGGTTGCGGGTTCGATCCCGGACCAGGTCGATGGCATTTAAGTGTGCTTAAATGCGACAGGCTCATGTCAGTAGATTTACTGGCATGTAAAAGGACTCCTGCGGGACAAAATTCCGGCACCCCAGGCGACGCTGATATAACCTCTGCAGTTGCGACCGTCGTTAAATAATCCATAGGCCTAACATTTACATTTCAACATTTTTTTCCTCCATTATTATATCTTGTACAATAATGAAAATTGGTATGTGTAAAACTCTGTCCTTCTGCTATATGAAAAAACAATATTTTTATCGTACTTTTCGCTTTCTATTACTTTTTCTTCTTCAGTTCCCTTTTCTTCTTTACTTTTCTCCTTCTCACCTTTTATTTTCCATTTTTCTTTTCTTCTCTTCTCCTTCTATTGTACTTCCCTTTCCTTTGCCTCCTAATTCCGTTCCTTTTCCTTTCATCCTATCTTATTCCTTTTCCTCTTCTTCTGTATCTTTTCATCCTTTCATCTAACTTTCCTTCTTCTGTTCCTTTTCTTCCCACTATTGATTTCTCCCTTTTCTCCCTCTTTCCTTCACTATCCCTTTACCTTTTCTTCCTTCTCTCTTTTTCTCCTTTTATTGTACTTTCATTTTCTGTTTTCTTAGTCTACTTCAGTTCCTTTTTTCATTTCCTTTTCTCCTTTTTCCCGTTTTCTGTTCTTTTCCTTATCTTCTTCTTTTATTGTAATTTCCCTTTTCTATTCCTTTTCATCTTTTTTCTCTTCCTTTTCGTCCTTTTCTGTCCATTTTCTATTTCTATTCCTTTTCCTCGCACTTCTGCTCTTTTTTCTTTCTCTTTCCATTTTCTTCTTCTCCTCCTTTTCTTTTCCTTTTCCCCTTTGTCGTACTTTCATTTTCATATTCCTTTTCCTCTTCAGTCTTTTATTCCTGTCCTCTTCTTATCTATTTATGTTATACTTCCCTTTTTCTCCTTCGCTTTATTTTCTATTCTTCTCTTCTTCTCCGTCTTCTCATTTTCTCGTGCGTTCCCTTTTCTGTTCATTTTTCTCCTACGTCTGTTTTTTACTTTTTCCGCTCTTCCTTTTTCCTCATTCGCTTTTTCTATTCCTTTTCATCTTCTCTTTCTGTTCATCTCTTCTTCTCGTACTCTTGCCGCCAATATTCTCTATTTATTACCATTTTCATTTTTCTTCCTTTTTTCTATTCCTGTCCCTCTTCTATTTCTGTTCATCATCTCGTTTTCTCGTACTCTTGCCGCTTACATCTCTTCTCTATTTATTACCTTTTTATTTTTCTCCCCCCCCTTTTTATACCTTTCCTCTTCTTCTCTTCCTGTTCTTTATCTCTTTTTCTCGTACTCTTGCCTCGTACATCTCTTCTCTATTTATTACGTTTTTAATTTCTCTCATCCCTTTTTCTATTTCCTTTCCTATTCTGCTCTTTCCTCTTATTTTTCTTCTCCTTTTCTTGTACTCTTCTTTTTTTATTTCTTTGCTATCACTTCTGTTTTCTTTTTCGTCTTATCTTTTACTTCTCTTTTCCTGGTCCTTTTCACCATCTCTTTATTTTTTCCTTTTTATACTTTCCCCCCCTCTCTCTCTATTCCTTTTCATCTTTTCTTTTTATCTACCTCTTCTCCTATTTCTTCCCTTTCTTGTTTTCTCTTACTTTGTATTCTCGCTCCTTCTTCTTCTTCTTCTTCTTCTTCTTCTTCTTCTTCTATTATTTCCTATCTCTCTCTTCTCATCTCTTTTTCCTCTTTATCTAAGCTTTCGTATCATGGAATTCCCAAAAATCTCTTAGGGTGATTCCCGGTAGGGTTGAGGAACTTTCATTTACAATTAAGATAGTTTTATACATCTTTATTACACAACTTTTAACACTATATCACTTCGGAATATGTATTATACGTCTTTGTCGTGTTAGATTTTACCGTACCTGGTTAACATGTGTCGGCCTGTTATTGGCCTTCTTCAGAAGTAGTTGTTGCTGGTCTTGGCGCCTTTTGTTTTGTTTCCTGTGGGGCTATGTTTGTGTAGTGTAATGTGGAGTCAAAGAATGTGTGTGTTCTGAAATTGAGTTGTGTGTTGAGAATTTCATTTGGATGTGTTTTTGTGTATCTGTCTCGAACAATACGAAATATACAGATATACAAAAACACATCGAAATGAAATTCTCAACACATTTCAGAACACACACACTCTTTGACTCCACATTGCACTACACAAACACATCCCCACAGGAACCAAAACAACCAGTTCTGAAGAAGGCCAATAACAGGCCGAAACATGTTAACCAGGTACTGTAAAATCTAACACGAGAAAGACATATAATACATATTCCGAATAAGATAGTTTATGACGTTTTAGTAGACCTAACTAACAATGGTTGTACTTCCAAACTTCAGAGAAATAATTTATCCAATGAAATTTCTTAAAGAAGAATAAGAATTTAAAATGATAATTTTCCACGCTGTAGTGACAAGTGACTGTACATTTAAACGTGTTAGAAAAAATTTATCGGCGCTTGCCTGCAGGTCTGAAGTTGCGTTCGGGCGCGGGTTCGATCCCCGCTGGGGCTGATTACCTAGTTGGGTTTTTTACGAGGTTTTCCCCAACCGTAATGTGAATGCTAGGTAATCTATGGCGAATCCTCGGCCTCAACTCGCCAAATATCATCTCGCTATCACCAATCTCATCGACGCTAAATAACCTAGTAGTTGATACAGCGTCGTTAAATAACCAACTAAAAAATTATCCAATGCAACTTCAAAATTAGTCGGCCTTTGGAATTGCGAAAATTCACGAAAAAGAGTAAGAAATTGCAATTTACATAATCTTTCACTTTCTACCAATAAGAGACAGTACTTTTAAATTTAAGGGAATTAACTTATCCTATAGAACTCTTTTATCTGCAGATAGAACTGTGAAATTCCTCAGAGAGCTGCAGTTACAATTAGGTTAGTTCCCACACTCTAATAAGAAGTGACTGTACTTTCGAACCTTGTGCTATCAACAGATGGAAGCACTTGTATATGCGCAATACGAACAACAAAGCATTGCCTACATAAAACACAAGTAAATCCGGTAACATAAAACAAGGAAACATATTTTGGATCTGGTCATGCTACTTCGGATCCTGTGTTGTGCGATTTCGGATGGTTGTTTATGGATAAAGAGCAACTCTGTTTCAGATAAGTATGATATCACGTTTATCGTCACATGACACGTTTTAAAACATTGTAATGCAGGAAATCAGAATACAATCTTTTTATAGTTGTCTCCTAATTTATGTGCAGTCTCTGTGTAGAAACGGGTTTTTATTTGTATCATTGAATGAATCGCATTTTATTTATCCGGAAGCTTTTAGTTTGGCCAGGTAGTCCTTCGAAAGGACTATAAAATGTGGGGAATGATTGGGCAGTAAACATACAAATTACTTCATTTGGGTAACGTACTGCACATCCTGGAACACGTGATAAAAGTGATTTCCTGCAGAAGGACATTTCTCATACATTCAAGACAGATATTTGGAACGATGCAAACAATTGTTGTTTTTCTGAAAGTGATAAAAACTAGCTAAAATAAATTTTCCTGACAGCGACGTACGCGAAAACTTGGGCCTAATTTTAACTTCGCGTGAAAGCCGCAATCTTGGGTTTGAGTTCCATTAACGGCATAGATGTTCATCTTGTGACATTTTAGGCACAAAATCCAGCTTTTCTGCTCAACCCACATCAGGTCGTAAAATGTGTTACGTCTTGAAAAAGTCCAAATATTGACTTACAGCAAGATTTTTCAAGGACTGTACCCATCTATACCAGGGCGTCCAAACTATATCCAGTTCACCATGGCTTTTTATATGACTCACCTTTATTCTTTAAGGGGTTAGGTATAGCTTATAGCAGTAAAATTTTTGGAAATATTCAACATTTTTTTTTTCCTCCATTGCTGTATCTTGTACAATAATGAAAATTGGCATGTGTAAAACACTGTCCTTCTGCTACATGAATATATATATATATATATATATATATATATATATATATATATATATATATCTTTACGATTTAAACACTATTTATATATATATTTTTTTTAAATTCAAAATGATTTCAGTTTACTGTGTAGTGATGAAGCGTTTCCCTCATAACTCATAAACTTGTTACCTTTTTCATGTTATCTCGCTTTTATTTTATTGCTGAAACTCATGTTTACAATATCATGCTCTTTGAACTACATTCCTTAATAAACAATATATATATATATATATATATATATATATATATATATATATATATATATTTTATTTTGTGTTAGAAGGAAATACTGATATTTGACCATTTTTAAATGAATTTATTTTTATCAGACAATCTATCAAAGGTAGAGAAGTGATACTGCATCATATTGTAGATATGACATGCATAAATACACGCAAAGCATTTCATTACATAATGTTGGATAGTTTTTTAGTTATGTGGAAACGCTTCATACTGCACAGTGAACTGAATTTTGAAAAAAAAAAAAAAAATGTAAACAATTTTTGTTAATCGTAAATTTTCTTTTTTCATATAGCAAAAGACAGTGTTTTACATATACTAATTTTCATTATTGTAGGCTATAAGATACAGTGATGGAGGAAAACAATGTTGAATATTTCCAAAATGCTACTGCTGTAAGCTGTACCTAACCCCTTAAAAAATTAAATTTTTTAAAATTATATTTTATTTAACGACGCTTGCAACTGCCGAGGTTATATCAGCGTCGCCGGTGTGTCGAGATTTTGTTCCGCATGAGTTCTTTTACGTGGCAGTAAATCTACTGACATGAGCCTGTCGCATTTAAGCACACTTAAATGCCATCGATCTGGGCCGGGATCGAACCCGCAACCTCGGGCACAGAAGGCCAGCACTCTACCCAATGCGACCCCAGACTAATTTAATATTAAATTACTTGCAATTTTTAGAGTTTTATTTGTTGAACACGACTGTTTCAGCATGTCTCTACAGTGAAACTGGCCTGGTTACGAACGGACGATTAGTTCATATTAGTAAATATAGTGATGGAATTTTCCACATAGGAATAAAGTGGCTGAGTCGCAGTTATACGCTGGAAAAGTTTCTTTCTCTACGAGAGGAAATTTGCGAGTTTCTAAAGAAGAAAGATCGCCTTGTGAATAAGTGATCCCGACTAGTAATTCTCCTTTGCATTTCTTGGTGATTTAACAAAACATTTGAATGATTTTAATACCATACTGTGAGGTAAAGATAAATTAATCAATGATGCATATAGTGCAGTGAAATCATTTAAAGTTATTCAAGAAACGATTTCTGTGAAAAATTGAGGGAGTTTCCCTACAGTCAATAAAAGTCCAACAACTTTCAGAAGTGATTTTTTGTGGAAGTTATTGAGGGAATTGAACAATTTATTAAAAGATTTATACAATGATTATTAGAGGAGAAAAATCCGCTGCGGCGCCGGGGATCGAAACCGGATCCTTGGTTCTACGTACCAAGTGCTCTAACAATTGAGCTACGCCGAAGTTCAATCCACAGCGCCGGATCGAATCCTCTCCTCTAGTGTTTTCCTCTTTGTGGCCTGACTCCAAGATCGACATATATATGCTGACATTCATATTGTCAACTGCAATTATACAAGGAGTGCACACAATTGAGTAACTTGGTGGCCGAGATTCCACAGTAATATACACTGTTGGGCGAAGAAACTACGTAAAGATTAATTTTTGGTCCTACAGAATATATCTGTTATAGTAACAATGATTATTAAAAGATTTAACAATACAAAAGATTTATAGATTTTTTGAAGATGGATTCTGAAATGTCTTTGTTTTCATGTCGATTGTCTCTTATATTGACAGTGCATCGGAACAACTGCGATTAGAACAGCTAGATTTGTCTATATTTAATATACAGATGAGGCTAGAATTAATATTATAATTAAATTATTTATTTATAGCTGTTATAGATGGTAATTTTCTTCAGTGAAAGGAGTCTTGATTCTAAAAACTTGATAAAATTAAATACATTAATAATATATCGAAAGTATCTAGCTTTAAATAACCAAGCCTGGCGTATGATCTCCTTGTTTTCATACGACATACGTGAACAAACATTTTCAAAAATTAATATTAAAAAATCAAAATTGAGATCGAGCTTCAGTGGCAAAGATTTTCAAGATGTCTTGCTCCTCAGTAGAGTCCGCGTTACCGTTTTTGGCGTGTGAAATAAGTAATGAGAACGTTAAGTGCTAGTGTTTTATCTTTGCCGTAGTCAGTCTGACAACTGTGTTTGGCAAATGGTTGATGTGACGTGTATAGGAAATGGTACCATTCTCAGCTGCTCTAGCAACATGCTCACAAACTGGGCACTATACTCTAGGACACAGGCCAAAAACGCTGGGCCAGCTGTACCATTAAACAGAAAGCAGACATCAACAATCTATTATCTTAAAAAAAAAAACTAGTTGCATACTGCTCATTAGATAATGATTATACATGCACTGTTGTACCAAAATTTGCATATTTAGTATAAAAAATAAATAGCTTTTCCCTGCGAAATATTGACTGAAAATTATTGTATATACAAATTGATTTGCATTTCGAAGAATTATCTAGGGATTATATGTGGCCCCCGACCGATCATGCTTGTAGTTACTCGCCCTTCAAATAAAATAGTTTGGGTGCACTTGCGCTATGCAATAGAATAAAAAAAACAGCAACCAAATCAGCATTGATGTTTCACCTGTTGATTAATTAGACAACTTGTCTCAATCATAGCTCAGTCAGCCGATGGTCTCTCACGAAGACAGTGATTCAATCGCTGCCACGTCTTTTAAGATTTATAGCAAATGAAGTAACTTTTAAGCAGATCGTCTTTGAATATTTCGATTTCCTCGCTCCTAAAACCCCGCTATTCTTGCATTGGGCTATACTTATTCATATAATGTGACCAAATATAAATAGCCTCTGTGTAATGGAACACGACGTTAATAATGCGTTCTTTACTACTTTTGTTTTTTTATTCTTCATCTCTCTCTTTTCTTGTCATTGTAATTATAATGATGTTAAATAACATTTGCAGCACAGAAGCGTCTTTTAATAAAGTAGAAAGTAGACGTAAAACAGGTTCTGTAGACCGCTATTCACTATGTATCCTGGTAGGTGTTGGACTTATTGCTTAAAAAATTTTTTCTTATTAATCAAATACATCTTCAACATTTTGTTCCTTCCTTTCATAGTCTTCCATTATCCTCCTTTTTCCTTTCTTCTTTATTCTTCTATTTTTCTTCGTCCTCATTTCCTAGTGCCGTCTCATTCCCTTCTTATATCTATTTTCCGTTATTTCAATCTCTTCTCTTCTCTTCTCTTCTCTTCTCTTTTCTCTTCTCTTCTCTTCTCTTCTCTTCTCTTCTCTTCTCTTCTCTTCTCTTCTCTTCTCTTCTCTTCTCTTCTCTTCTCTTCTCTCTTCTCTTCTCTTCTCTTCTCTCCTCTCCTCTCCTCTCCTCTCCTCTCCTCTCCTCTCCTCTCCTCTCCTCTTCTCTTCTCTTCTCTTCTCTTCTCTTCTCTTCTAATTTTCTCCTCTCTTCTAATTTACTCTTCTAATTTACTCTTCTAATTTTCTCTTCTCTTCTAATTTTCTCCTCTCTTCTAATTTACTCTTCTAATTTACTCTTCTCTTCTCTTCTAATTTACTCTTCTCTTCTAATTTACTCTCCTCTTCACTTCTGATATACTCTTCTCTTCTAATTTTCTCTTCTCTTCTAATTTTCTCCTCTCTTCTAATTTACTCTTCTCTTCTAATTTACTCTTCTCTTCTCTTCTAATTTACTCTTCTCTTCTCATTTACTCTTCTCTTCTAATTTACTCTTCTCTTCACTTCTGATTTACTCTTCTCTTCTAATTTTCTCTTCTCTTCTAATTTTATCTTCTCTTCTAATTTTCTCCTCTCTTCTAATTTACTCTTCTCTTCTCTTCTAATTTACTCTTCTCTCCACTTCTAATTTACTCTTCTCTTCTAATTTACTCTTCTCTTCACTTCTAATTTACTCTTCTCTTCACTTCTAATTTACTCTTCTCTTCACTTCTAATTTACTCTCCTCTTCACTTCTAATTTAGTCTTCTCTTCACTTCTAATTTACTCTTCTCTTCTCTTCTCTTCTCTTCTCTTCTCTTCTCTTCTCTTCTCTTCTCTTCTCTTCTCTTCTCTTCTCTTCTCTTCTCTTCTCTTCTCTTCTCTTCTCTTCATATTCACATTCTTCTTTTTTTCGTTATCTTTTTTTCTCCCATTGTTTTCCCTTCTGTCATCTCATTCTTTCTTTCCCGTTTCCTCCTTCTACGCCTCTCTTTCCTTTTCTTGTTTTTTTGTATAATTTTTTTACTCGCCCTGTGTATCTCTCGTTTTTCTGTCCGTACCCGGATCCTATTTGATAAAAAAAATCAATGCAATACAGTAAGAACAAAACTATTTATTGACAATTTATTTTGCAAGTTGGACACTTTTTTTTTCTTTTAATCATTAATTCATACAAAATTTTTTCAGTTTGTTGAACAATTGCAAAATTTTTTCACTCACATTTTGTTGTTCTTCAACAAAGCACCTTAATTCCTGGAAGTAGTCCAAGGCCTGGGCGATAGTAAGCAATGGTGTCTCTACATGTTCTGACACTTCTTTTTCATCTGAAGACGGCGACAATCTGCTCGCGCTATATTGTGGGCCGATTTTCGTAGTTTCGGAACTGAATTACTTCGAATTATCAAAAAAAAATTATATATATAATTACGTCGACCTGGTTGGCGAGTTGGTATAGTGCTGGCCTTCTATGCCCAAGGTTGCGGGTTCGATCCCGCCAGGTCGATGGCATTTAAGTGTGCTTAAATGCGACAGGCTCATGTCAGTAGATTTACTGGCATGTAAAAGAACGCCTACGGGACAAAATTCCGGCACATTCGGCGACGCTGATATAACCTCTGCAGTTGCGAGCGTCGTTAAATAAAACATAACATTATTATATAATTACAGACGATTTTTTAACATTGCGTAGTAGAGAAATGTGAAGGGATCGTGTGGAAAGCTCGAATTATTCACAATTCGAAATAAAAACGTTCTAATTAGACAAGTTCGACTGTAACTTATATTATCTATTATTTCTTTATGTACTGTAGGTATATTTTAATTTATGTTCAGGCTATCTTATTTTACTAATCTTGTTCGTCTTTATTATTATTATTATTATTATTATTATTATTATTATTTCGTAACGTTTAGAGTGTTAGCATCTTCTGACAAATTAAATATAGAGTTATTATTATTATTATTATTATTATTATTATTATTATTATTATTATTATTATTATCTAAGGTTTACAATGTTAAGAGTGTTCGTAACCTCAAAAATGACGAAATTTTGAAATTTTATTTTATTGTCTCATTGCATTCTACAGAATTGAGGGATTACAGTGATATGACACTTATTGTTTTGAAAACTGAAAAGTCTTTTTTTATCTTTTTTTATTTATGTTGCACCTATAAATTGATATTTATTGTCAACTTCGAATGAAGTTTCCCTTACATTTTTTTAACGTATGACTCATTATCTCAGCTTCTATCTAAGATACAAAGCTAAACTTTTTACCACATGTTCTCCATAAGTATTTCCTACTTTTAACACGGGAAATGTTTGTATGTTGGATAGTTTAAATATAAAAAAGTGAATTCCCTCCTTTTTTCTTTCCAAGATTCAGTTTCATAATAAAAAATATTTAATTTGTAACATTTTTATAATAACTAAACGTACTTGTGTCTAAATCATCAACAGGCTTCCTGTAACATGTGGTAAAAGTTATATCTTTCCGCATACGAAGGTCTCTGAGAAAATGGAACATGAACTTGAAGTTTAACATTGTGGAGATAGGCGATTCCGAACCCCTTTAACATCTTCTGAGAAACCAAATACAAATCAAATCAAGTCAACATACGTTTTATAATAATCACTGTGGAAATCCTGTTGATTCTTAATTTTCTCATTTAGCGTTTCTACAAAATTGGACCCAAGGACACACCAATGGAAGTGTTTGGGTGTAAGATATAAATATAATAATAATAATAATAATAATAATAATAATAATAATAATAATAAAGGTGCGCCTGATAAGGCATTTGAGATCTTGTTTAGATCAATTCTTTGCGTGTTCATTTAGAGACTTAGTGTAATTCCTCAAATTTCAGTAACAACATACTTTAATGGAGGACAAAAAGAAACAGAAGAGAAACAAAAAGAGAAAGGGGAGAATGGAGGAAGAAAGGAGCGAGGACTCAAAGAGGAGGTGGTAGAGGAGAGAAGAAAAGTGAAAACAGATGAAGAGGAAGGGCAAGAGAAAGATGACAAGGAAAAGAGGACGAAAAAAAATCAATGAGAAAAAGGAGGGAGAAGGAGATGGAGATAGAGAGGAAGGGAGAGCGAGAGAGAGACAAGAAGCGAATTGGTGTAGAAAAATAAATTGGGGAAAAGAAAAAGAAGGGAGAGAGAAAAGAAGACAATACGAAGGGGAGGGTAGAAACAGATAAGAAAGAGAAGAAGATAAATGGAAAGGAACAAAAAGAGAAAGAAGATATGGACAACAATAAAGAAAAGGAGAAAAAGAAAGATAAGGGAGAAAGGAAAGAAGAGGAAGGAGGTAAGGGAGAAGTGGGAGGATAGAAAAAGGCGATGGTAACTAAAGATAAACGTGCAAAAGCAATGCTGTAATGAAGTATTAGCAGTGGAGATCGCTAACACCCTATCCCAGCCCAGGCTTCACCTCCCATCAGTACATCCAGTCACGTTGTATCGACTAGCACGGCATATACAAATATTGCACACAGTCAGTCGTTTCCAACCTGTTACACTGCTGCTTCCACATGTCAGAAGATATAAATATTGCCAACAAACTGAAACGTTTCTCCAGACACCAGTCTTCCCTTGTCACTGTATCGTAAGTGATCAGTCACAGATCGTACTCTAGAAAATATCTCGCACAATGCGTATGTAAAATAAAGAAGGATAATCCTCACTGCGACCAATAATTGCGAGCACCGGTTTCCCATATTTCAGTTGTCGGTTTGCCACACGTGTTGTGTGGCGATGAGGTTGTACACCACTGAATTGGAACACAGTCAAATTTGATTAATGTGTAAGTGAATTTATTTGGTGGAAATTAAATCAATATCTATGGCTATTGCAATATAAACTATGGCACTGTTCGAAATTTTTTTTTTTACTTATGGCCTCCAGAATATATATATATATATTTTTTTTCCCACTGAAACCTCCTCACATAACCCTCGCCCTTTTGTAAAACTGCCGCCCTTCTTTCTGAAACAAGACTCTAGGTTTTCCACCATTATTCTGTTCCATTCTTACTTTTAGCGGAATTCAAAATCGTTGTATGTTTCTAGAGCTTATAAATTGGTAAGATGATCATGATGTTGCTTACTTACTTGCTGGCTTTTAAGGAACCCGGAGATTCATTGCCGCCCTCACATAAGCCTGCCATTGATCCCTATCCTGAGCTAGATTAATCCACTCTCTATCATCATATCCCACCTCCCTCAAATCCATTTTAATATTATCTTCCCATCTACATCTCGGCCTCCCAAAGATCTTCTTCCCTCCGGCCTCCCAACTAACACTCTATATGCATTTATGGATTCGC
Organism: Periplaneta americana; assembly: GCF_040183065.1. Taxonomy (NCBI): domain Eukaryota; kingdom Metazoa; phylum Arthropoda; class Insecta; order Blattodea; family Blattidae; genus Periplaneta; species Periplaneta americana. The sequence goes on along the minus strand of NC_091122.1, from coordinate 131,293,366 downwards.
CCATACGTGCTACATGCCCTGTTTATCTCAAACGTCTGGATTTAATGTTCCTAATTATGTCAGGTGAAGAATACAATGCGTGCAGTTCTGTGTTGTGTAACTTTCTCCATTCTCCTGTAACTTCATCCCTCTTAGCCCCAAATATTTTCCTAAGAACCTTATTCTCAAACACCCTTAACCTCTTTTCCTCTCTCAAAGTGAGAGTCCAAGTTTCACAACCATATAGAACAACCGGTAATATAACTGTTTTATAAATTCTAACGTTCAGAATTTTTGACAGCAGTCTGGATGATAAAAGCTTCTCAACCGAATAATAACACGCATTTCCCATATTTATTCTGTGTTTAATTTCCTCCCTAGGATCATTTATATTTGTTACTGTTGCTCCAGGTATTTGAATTTTTCCACCTCTTCAAAGGATAATTTCCAATTTTTATATTTCTATTTAGTACAATATTCTCGTCACGAGACATAATCATATACTTTGTCTTTTCGGGATTTACTTCCAAACCTATTTACTTGCTTCAAGTAAAATGCCCGTATTTTCCCTAATCGTTTGTGGATTTTCTCCTACATATTCACGTCATTCCCATAGACAAGCAGCTGATGTAACCCGTTCAATTCCAAACCCTGCCTGTTATCCTGAACTTTCCTAATGGCATATTCTAGAGCAAAGTTAAAAAGTAAAGGTGATAGTGCATCTCCTTGCTTTAGCCCATAGTGAATTGGAAACGCATCTGACAGAAACTGACCTATACGGACTCTGCTGTACGTTTCACTGAGACACATTTTATTTAATCGAACTAGTTTCTTGGGAATACCAAATTCAATAAAAATGTTGCTAGTGATGTTAAATGTTGAAGGGATGGTGAAAAAGGCGACAAATTAATGTGAAATGTCTAAATGCGCAAAAAAGCCTTGCTTCCATAACCTCTTGTTCTCTGTAAAATTCTCAGAGAATCCGTCTTGAAGGAAATCTTAATAGCTATAAATTGAAACACTGTTAGATGTATAATATTACATATTATTAATTATTACGAAGACTAGGAAAGAAAGAAAAATCAGAGGTGGTGGTGGTGGTGGTGGTGGTGGTGGTGGTGGTGGTGGTGGTGAAGAAATTATAATTGAACTGTACGTAATATTTTTGTTGTAACAAGCTGTCACATATCTATCGAGTTATACATTAAATAATATTGTAGCCTTACGTAATGCTTACCATGTGAATACGAAACTGCTCCGCTTATCCACACAGTGAGTTTATTTCCCAGCTGTCTCGTAGCAAACAGTTCTCTTGCAGCCTGTAGGTGGAGCCACATTCCCAAGAACGCTGACTGCCCATGCCCTGCTAATAGAGGAAACATCATGTAATGTAGACAGCTATCTATACATACTGCTGCAAATGTTCCTCATTTACACATTTACTCGTACATTCTTGACAACTCCGTAAAAAGTTGCAGCTAGTTCACTGAACAACAAGAATTTTGCTCCGACTTAAAACAATATGCCGCACTTCGATTATTGTGACGTTTTGTTAAGTGACCTAAGTTCTGAACTGTCAGTCAAGTTACAGCGAGCTCAGAATATGTGCGTCAGATACGTGTGCAACATCCGACGATATGATCACATATCACCGTCCTTCGCAAGTCTTTCGTGGCTCCGACTTAAAGAACGCAGAACTTTACACTCTTTGTCTTTATTCTTTCGAATTCTGCACACCTCAACACCAAATTGTCTTTCGTCTCGTTTTTCTTATCTATACTCTAACCACGACCTAAATACCAGATCACTTATCTGTGGCACGCTAAGTATACCTCTTCATAGAACATCTTATTATTCATCATCTTTTACAGTATCCACCTCGAGTCAATGGAATTCCTTGTCACAAAGTATTAGGGGCTGCAAGACAATAAACACCTTTGAAAACACCTTAAAAGATAACCTTATTAGCATTTCACTCCAATCATACTGATTTAAACTATCACTGACTACATTGATACTTCTTTCTTTAGACATCATCCTGATAGTGCTGTATTTTCAAAATTGTCTCCTAATAATCTCTTTCTATTATCTAATATTATTTGAAATATATTAACATTCTATGTATTTTAGCTTAATTCTGCTACACAGTTTATTTCAGTGTTTAATTAATAGTTCATAGTATTTTGTTGTTTAATTCGTATATAACTCTTGTATATATGTAACTCTCGTCTAAATCAAATTGTTGAATTCTTTGTAAGTTCATGCATATGTATAGACACTTTTTGCTGGTTGAGTGGAAGAGAAGGCCTTACGGCCTTAACTCTGCCAGCTAAAATAAATCATTATTATTATTATTATTATTATTATTATTATTATTATTATTATTATTATTAATATGTCCCTTTACTTAATACCAGTTTTACAAAATGAAATATGATTTTTGTATTTTAAAAATCCATACTTTACATTTTTATGCAACATATAATCAACTTTAATAAGCTGAAACGTGAAAATATGCAAATATATGCAACATAAAATTTGGTTTAATAAGCCTCAATGTTGATGATTCGTGGAGATAATTAATGAGCAATAATTATAACTAGGGACCGAATTTTTATGTAATATCAAGTTGTGAAATATGTACATATTTATGTAAGAAAAATAAGCTGAATATGTACCAAAATATGTAAAATCATGAAAATATTTAATATCATTATCTGCGCTGGTTTGTATTGTTAAGTCTAGATATTTGCAGTCTGGTACAATTTTTCATTTTCTCTTCTTCATGACGATTTCTACTATTTCTGGTGCACTTTCGCCGTTTCAGAGTATCATCATTTCTGTCTTGTTCACATTTATATCAAATTTGTTTTTATTGTACCATTTTACCATGATCTTTATTGTTTCCTATAACTTTTTAAGATCTTTAGACCCTACTACTATGTCGTCCACTTATGCGTATGAGATTATTCCCTCCTTGATTTTTACAATAAAGAGCAGTTGTATGAGAAAGGTTGCCTTTTGTTTCATATTTACAGTGGGCGGTATTGGGTGAGTGCCTCTTTTACTTCCTGGAGCTTAGATGTTACGTTTCGTCCCGAAATATATTCTTTCTCGGGTAGGTAAAAAGGCTTATTTCAAATTGTAAACTTCCCCAGCAGCAATTTTCTTTTTCCTTTTAAAGAAGTAAAAATGAATAAAACCCCTAAATATGTAGATTTATGTAATACCAAGCCATAATATGTAAAGTGGGGTAAATATTTAAAAATATGTAGTATCAAAGTTTAATATATTAATGGTAATTACAAGATTCACAAAGATTTGTTATTTATATGCGGTTAGGTTCAAAGCAATATAATATGTAATTACATAAAAATCCGGTCCCTAATTATAACCAATGGAAAAATACAGGGACATCATTTTATTTTTACTTCAATTTTTATCGTACCTGAGTTTTTTAATGTACTTCACTCCCACCCCTTCTACTAACGAAGTTCCAACTGTCCTCCACACAGAAACAAGACCACGTACTGAGTTAGTGAGTATAGTACGTTTCAGAAATATGTTTGCGTTTTCCAGTGACGAAAACTTCCAATATTGAATCATATATTCGCACAGGTACTGTCGTCCGTTTGCCTACGTCGCATCCCGATTTCCCCCACCTGCTTCTGCTCGCTCCACTGTAAAGACTAGTGGCTGGGCTTCCTTAGCTCTTTTCTGAAAATATTAATTTCTGTTAGGAATTAATTGGACGTCTACGTAATATTATGCAACTGTTTAAAATAACTTAAATAAAAGGGCCTCGTTAAGTAATTAACTATCACGTGATTCCCCCCCTTTCTACGATCCTGCGACATAACCACTTGGACGGACAATAGGTAGCATGTCTTAGTAATTTTATCTGTGCGGGTCGGGCAGAAGTGAAAACTGAATTTACAGTACGTAATGTACTCTTTTATAGAATAGGTACAGAATTATTTCAACATGAGTTACTAAATATGAAGGACGAAACTGGTAATTGGAATTAGATGCAATAGTCTATAGTGCGATAATAGGCAAAAAAGATCTGAAGCCTGTATCGAGATGAACGGCCACCATTTTCAAAAATGTGTTTAAATATCCATATTATGATTATTTTTCAATTTAACTTCATTCTCTATATTGTACGCTAATGTGCTGTAGACAGTATAATATACGCTGCGTGATAAATACGTTCGCATGAATAACTCAGTTTGTGAGTAAAAACACTTATTCTTAATACAGTACTGTATTTTGATTAAACAAAACCTAATGAAAATTATCAAACTCAAAATCGCGATATTTCCTACTTTACGTAAATGGATGAACTACTTTTCTTCCCTCTTATACCTAGTGAAGTGATTTGTTTGTATTTTACGCCAGTACCATCGAACTCCAGTCGTGGAAGGAGGTAGCAAACGGTGTTTCCGGGTCTCAACCATTAATCCAAAGGTATAGCCAAGTTAATATTAAAAATATTAGTAAAAATAAAATCATGTCCCTGTATATGCAAATGCATGAACTCCCTGGCCCTACTTATGACTTGTAATAGCGTAAGTCCTTTTGTTGATCTTTCACCGTTTCAGAATTATCGAATCCCTTCAGTGGGACGCCGTATTTCGAAGTTAGACAAGTGGTTAACAGGCTATGAGCTCTCGCTTAGAACACCAGTTCCGTAAACCTTGCAAGCGTGACAGATCGCCTATATTTCTAAGATATTTCTCCCTTTCAAGTGTCCCTCTGTGCCTGAAGGTTGATGAAGAAGAAGAAAAAGAAGTGTCTCACTCACTCACTCACTCACTCACTCACTCACTCACACTGCGATGTCAGTATTAATTTGTCTGTGTCTTCTCTCTCCTTTATGGAGGATAGAGTGACCAGGTTCACATCGATAAAAAAGAGGATACAAAGCTTAAAATACGAGGACATTGCTAAAAAAAAGTACACATCTAGGTTATTTCATAGTAAAAGTGTGTTAATATCTATTTTATTACAAAATAATTATGATAAAACTTAATAATAATTTTAAAGTTAGCTAAATATGAAAGTCATGGGAACTATAATAAAATTATTAAAGGGAACAGATAATATCTATTGAGATTTACATTCACGCGTCGATTTACTAGCTACCTCTGAGCAACGACCATAACAAGGAGGAGCAAAGGAAGTTACAATAATAATAATAATAATAATAATAATAATAATAATAATAATAATAATAATAATGTATTTATTTAATCTGGCAGAGCTAAGGCCAGTAGGCTTTCTCTTCCGCCCAGCCAGACTCTAAATCTAATTGAATACAATTGCTTACATAGTTATTACATTAATATCTAGACCGTAAAACAACATGAAAATAAATAATGAAAGTTGGATAAGTAATATTAGTGTGACAATAATAAACATTGGTAAGAAATAGTTATAATAATAATAATAATAATAATAATAGTAATAATATTAATAATAGTAGTAGTAGTAGTAGTAATAATAATAATAATAATAATAATAATAATAATAATAATAATAATAATAATGAGATAATTTAGATATTTATTTGTGATATATATAACCATTAAACATTGAGAAACCTGAAACAGCTATTATTCTTAACAAGAATTGTTAGAAAAATAGTTCGTTAGTCTATTCTTAAATTGGTTTGATGTCTGACAGTCCCTGACATTACTCGGTAGGGAATTCCAAAGCCGAGGAACAGCCACAGTGAAAGAAGATGAATATGAGGATGTTCGGTGGGAGGGAATGGATAATATTGAGGAGTGTTGTGATCGTGTGTCTAGGTTATGATGGGTGGATAAATTTTGAAAACGAGACGCAAGATAGACAGGAGTGGAGAAATGCAATATGTGAAAGAGAAGGGAAAGACAGTTGATTTTCGCAAAGAATATATTCCGTCGATGCTGCTGACAACTACAGGCAAGTACTTGAAAAGGCGTCAAATCTGATAATTTCAAAATATCAGGCATACAAGTTACGAAAAGGAGGACATTTCTTGATTTTTTTAAAATCCGCCCGGAACCCGGACAGAGGCCTAAAAAGGACGTCTGGTCATCCTAATGGAGGAGTGACCTGAGGCTTATTGTGCTTACCACTCCTGTTCTGTTGTAGCCGAACGACCGCGCTCTTGTACAAGCACAGCACTCTGCACCGTGGAGTTAACCCCTGCTATGGGTGATGATAATATATGTGAATTAATGATGGCGAAATGAGTCCGAGGTCCACTATGGAAAGTTACCAAGCATTTCTGCTTCAATTAGTTAAGGAAAAACTTCGGAAAAAGCCCCAACCAAGTAACTTGTCTCAATCAGGATTTGAATCCGGTCCCACTTCGCTTCATGGCTAGATATGCTCACCGTTACTTTATAGCAGTGGACTTTGAGTAGTAATTCCTGACCATTATTTTATATCTTATTGAACGTAATTATCCGTTGTAGTGTAATTAAACAAACAAACACACCCATTTATATAAAATTTCGATAGCAACAGCAAAGGTAGAGACAATATTGTGGTTGGCAAGATCGAAATTCGTGGTGTGGAAACAAAATTTGCTCTAATTTGAATAGAAGTAATGATGTTTCGTTTAATTGAATATTTCAGTTAATAATGCAAATTACATTTTTGTATGCATGAATCATTTTAAAATGCATTGAATATGTTAGTATTGTATGAGTTCCCTTAACATTCGAATTTATTTTATTTTTTTATTTGATTGAACCGTGTTGTCCCCTTTCTACAGCCACTAGTCAAGAGGAGGGTGGTTCCCATTTCGATCCCAACAACAGAAAAGGGAAGCTTTTCATGATATGAAAGCAGAGTAATCCAGAATATCGAAAGGCATACAATTTACTTCAAGGAATATGGATCCTATAAATCATTCTATCATTACTAGGGCTAGGATATTGATGACCTATAAATCATGAAAAAATGTCCTAAAACAATGCATTTATAAACTAAAAATCTTAAAAAAATGCGCTTAAAAATGTCCTAAAAATTGATCTTACATAATTGCCTTATTAGGAATACTAATATTTAGACTTGTAATTAAATTAAATTCTGGTACCAACATTCAAGCTTATTTAATTTTACATAATTTTTCTAAGTAGTACACTTTAATTATTTTACCAAATGTAGTTCCATGTAGTCCACCACAAGGCCACTCTTATCCGGAACTAGCAGGTATAGATGAGTCTATACTGAAGGGGTGGTTGGACTAATCCATTACGTGGGGTGCAATACGTTAAAGTGACAATATTTGTGTCGAAAAACGATCAAAATAATATACAAAATAATGGGTATTAATTGAAAAAATATGTAGAGAAAATGTCAAAGGAAATAAATAATATTTTTCATTAATCATGGGGATTTATGGCCAAAATTAATTCAAAATACCCCAAAAAAGACCGAATAAAACAAAAAATGCTCTTATGAGTTATAAGAGGTAAAAAATGCAAAAAAATGACCTAACATGTTTTAAAACACTACGTTTATCACATAACATATAAATACTAAAGCAGCAATGTTTCTGGCTTACTAGAAAAAAGATGCAAATTCATCAAAATCCTAGCCCTAATCATCACTTTTCGAGAATTATGAATCAACTTTAGATAAACACAGCTAGCGACAATTCCCTGACACATGGTCAGTAAGGCGCAAAGATATCTCCTCTTAAGACAACACAGGATACAAAGACACTGCCCCTGTGTTTAGCACATGAACAAATTCACCTTGTAATACTCGTACAGTACAGAGCAAACGCAAAAGATATAGGCTACTATCTTGTCCTGGAAAGAGAGAGAAACATTTTCATTTCCCTGCCCAATATTGAACTCGGGTCCACTGGACAGTAAAATATGTATAATTGTCCTTTATCTTAATGCAAACTTAAAATTGTCATGTCCACAAGCTTGAAGCGATAATCCCAATAATGGAAACTTGAATAAAAATTAAAAATTCCAACCTATTGTTCTAATTCCTTCAGAAGTGTTAAACTCAGTCCAAGCGGGAGTCGAACCCACGCCCGAGCACAGCTCCGGATTAGAAGACAAGCGCCTCCGCCGACTGAGCTACGCCTGTGGCTAATAGTTTATTGAAGGAATAATTCTGCAGTGCTTGGGAAAAGTGGCATAAGTCAGTTTCCACCAACATTTTTTAAAATAATTTATTGACAACTTACGGAACATCTGCTCGCTTGGGAAAAGAGACGTAAGTATTTCTCCCATTACAGTAATTCATACAGAAGAAAATCACATCGACATAACCGGTGTGAAGACAGTTTTTCCTTCTCGTGTAAAATTAACATTTTTGGCTTACGCACTTTTCCCGAGCACTACGGAATTCTTGTTGTAAGAATTCAGAAGATATTCCTAGTTTCGAGTGTGTGATTAGAATAGATAATCAGGCAATCAAATGAATTATTTATTTCTTGTGAATCCCTAACTTAGTATCTTTTTTTCTCTCTTTATCACATTTTCTCTTTCAGTTGCTCGAGTATAACTGAAACGCGTATTTTGGTGAAATGTAACATTTCCAAAAGAGATCGATGCGGGCGGCGTAAAAATTTAAGAACTTTGAAAGATATCTTGAGACGAAGTTAAGCGGTTTAAATTGCACATACCATACTTCTTTGTCTCAAATTTTAATCAGCAACTGCATAAATTTAAAAAGATTTGAAGATAATGAATTCTGTCGATGTCATTGAAATTTTGAAAGAATTTTTTGATATATTATCTTTAACTAAATATTAATAAATTGTCTTTCATTCATATTATTATTATTATTATTATTATTATTATTATTATTATTATTATTATTATTATTATTATTATTTGTGCCAAATACTGGGAAGCAAGAAGCCTCATGCCTCTGTTTAGTTCTTAGTTTTTAGTTCTTGAAGGATTCTGTCTAGTTACTTTATTAGGTTTAATTTTAAGTTCTATCAAGTTATATTGTTTTAATCTTGAGGTTGTGTTTAGGTCAAAGATAAGTTATCTGTGTACCTGTCATTCGAATAAATAAATAAATAAATAAATAAATAAATACATAAATAAACAATTAGAGAAATAAATAAATAAAGAATTAGAGAAATAAATAAATAAAGAATTAGAGAAATAAGGAAATAAATAAAGAAATATTGTCTAAATAATTATTTTTCCCACTACAGGGAATTAAATCCTGAGTGGATCATGTCACAAAAAATTAGGCTTTGGGATCAGTTTACCTCCTCCGCTCCTATTACTCCTAGCAAATTTATTTCACGCCGTTATAGTAGATCACGCTCAAGATTTTCCTTTTTTGCTTAGTCACCTCTGGAAGGAAGGAGGGAAGCAATCTGTGTGGCTTATAGCTCCTTTCTTCTCGGAGACCTCGAATGAAACTTAACGCGTGTGATTATCGCAACCACAGATTTCTTCTTCTACTCGCGTCTCTCCCTCCACTTTCTCGAGTGACAGCAAGGTGTGAAGTTTGCTTACAGACTCCGGTACAGCTGTAACAATAGAGCATGCGTTGATTGCTGGGACGCCAGCTTTCACGAGACTCGAACTCAAGTTTCGAGAGTTGTTGAAATGATGAAGTCTGAAGAGAGAAGTGTTTTGGCGATGTGTCAGAAATACTTAGAAACAAAATAATTGGAAAGCATTAGAATCTTTAACATGAATAGCGAGGATCTGTTGACACGTTAACCCCAGAACTTGAAACACGAGGAGTATTAGAAAGAGATATAGTGTGAGAGAGATGGACGCTGAGAAGATAGAGATAAATAGAACACGAAGAACGAGGGAAAGAGTAGAATAAAAAAAGGAACAACGAGAAAAAGGAGGAGAACGAGGGATAAGAAAAGAATGAGGGAAAGGAGGAGAGCTATGAGAAGGGGAAGAACGTTCAGAAGGAGAAGAGCGATGAGAAAAAGTATGAGGAGAACTATGAGAAGGAGAAGAACGATGAGAAGAACTATAAGAAGGAGAAAAACGATGAAAAAACTATGAGGAGAACTATGAGGAGTAGAGCGATGAAGAGATTTATGAGAAGAAGAACGATGAGAACTATGAAAAGGAGAAGAAAGGTGAGAAAAAACTATGAGAAGGAGAACAATGTTGAGGAGAACGATGAGAAAAAACTATGAGAAGAAGAACGATGAGGAACACTATGAGGAGAACTATGAGAAGGAGAAGAAGTTGAGGAGAACGATGAGAAAAAACTATGATGGGGAGAACGATGTGGAACACTATGAATATAACTATGAGAAGGAGAAGAACGATGAGAAAAATTATGAGAAGGAAAAGAACTATGAGAAGAAGAAGAATGATAAGAAAAACTATGAGAAGAAGAACTATGAGGAGAACTATGAGAAGAAGAAGAACGATGAGGAGAACTATAAGAAGAATGATGGACACTATGAGGAGAACTATGAGAAGGCGTAGAACTATGAGAAGAAGGAGAACTATGAGGAGAATAACAATGAGGAGAACTATTAGAAGGAGAAGAACGATGAGGAGAACTACGATAAGGAGAAGAACGATGAGAAAAAACTATGAGAAGAAGAACGATTAGGAGAAATATGAGAAGGAGAAGAACGATGAGAAGGAGAAGAACGATGAGAAGAAGAAGAACGATAAGGAGAAGAGCGATGAGAAAAAACTATGAGAAGGAGAAGAACGATGAGAGAGAACTATCAGATGGAGAAGAAAGATGAACACTATAAGGAGAATAACAATGAGGTGAACTATGGGAAGGAGAAGAATGATGAGGAGAACTACGATAAGTTGAAGAACGATGAGAGAAAACTATGAGGTAGAGAAGAAAGATGAGGAACACTATGAGGAGAAGAACGATGAGAAAAAACTATGAGAAGGAGAAGAACGATGAGAAAAAACTATGAGAAGGAGAAGAACGATGAGACAAATTGTAAGATGAGGAAAACTATGAGGTAGAGTAGAACGATGAGGAGAACTACGAAGGAGAAGAACGATGAGAGAAAACTATGAGATAGAGAAGAAAGATGAGGAACACTATGAGGAGAAGAACGATGAGAAAAAACTGTGAGATGGAGAAGAATGATGAGGAGAACTACGAGAAAGAGAAGAACGTTGAGGAGATCTATGAGAAGAAAAACGATGAGAATGAGAAGAACATTTAGAAGGAGAAGAAAAGTGTGAAGCATTATGAAAAGGAGAAGAACCATGAAGAGAATTATGAGAAGGAGAAGAATATTGAAAAAACTGTGAGAAGAAGAACGATATGGATCACTATGAAAAGGAGAACTATGAGAAGAAGAATAGCTGAAGAGGACTATGAGAAGAAGGACGATGAGGAGCAAAGGAGAACGAGGAAAAGGATCGATCGATTGATAGGAGAAAAGAAGGCCGATTGAAAGGAGAAAAACGATAAAATGTACAACCAAAAGTGGAATAACGTGGAAGGGAGAATAACGATTAAAAGGAGAAAAAGAGAAGAACGATGAAAAGTAAAAAAAAAAAGATTGTAAGGATAAAAACGATGTAGGGGATAAAAACGATGACAAGGAACAGAAAGACCAGAAGTAGAAGAATGAAAAAAGAACGATTAAAAGGAGAAAAAGAGAAGAACGATGAAAAGTGAAAAAAAAAAAGATTGAAAGGATAAAAATGATGTAGAGGATAAAAAATATGACAAGGACCAGAACGGCCAAAAGTAGAAGAATGAAAAAAGAACGATTAGAAGGATAAAAGGAGAAAAAAATATGAAAAGGAGGGAGAGACCAAAAGTAGGACAATAATTAGGAGGAGAAGGAAAATGAAAAGGAGAGAGACCGAAAGTGGAACAATAACTAAAAAGAAAAGAATAATAAAAGGAAAAAATAAGAAGAACGATTAAAAGAAGAAAAGAAAGACAATGAAAAGGATAATAACGACCAAAAGTGGAAGAACGAGAAAAGAAGAACGATTTTAAAGGTGGAATGGAGAACAACGATTAGAAAAAGAACAACAAGGGAAATGTGATGAACGGGAAAAATGCTGGGTAAGAAAAGAAGAGCAAAACATACGAAGGATAAGAGCGAGAAAGAGGAAAAAAGTAAATACGACAAATGGGGAAAGAGAAAGAGAAGAAGAAACGAATAACAACGATAATGATGAAACAGAAAAAATGAAAGGACAGGAGATAATGTAAAGAAATCAAGAATGAGAAGAAAAAATACAAGAAAAATATTGAGAGAGGATTGGAAAGGAAAAAAAATCGAGAGTAAGTTACAGAAATAATGCAGAGAAAAAAATACATTATGAAGAGTGCGACGGAGTTGTTGATGCGGATGGATAACGTTAATAGAAGGAAGGAAAGCGTAGTCAAAGAGAAGAATATTAAGGGAAGAGGAAGAATGAGGGAAACGAGAAAATGAGTGAAAGGAAAAAGATAATTTAAGGTAAATGGAAAAGAAGTGAAAATAGGACTAGAATGAAAAAGAGGATAGAAGCAAATAGTAGGAAAGAGTGAAAGAAAGCAATAATAAGAAAGAGAGAAATGTTTGAACAGAAATGAGGCAAAGGAAAAGAGAGCAAGAAGAATTGAAGTTAGAATGAGGAAATGGATAAGAGGGAAACGATATTATCACTGCTAATAGCTTTCTTGCTTATTGTGTAACATAAGTATGTTAATTAGAGACCTGATTTTAAAGAGAATCCCTTTTTTTTATTTCAACACGAAACATGAAATAATTAATTATGATGTTCAAAACTATCTTCCACCAATCAAAAGTCCACACCTGTGGAGTAACGGTCAGCGCGTCTGGCCGCGAAACCAGGTGGCCCGGGTTCGATTCCCGGTCGGGGCAAGTTACCTGGTTTTCCGGGGTTTTCCCGCAACCCAAGATGAGCAAATGCTGGGTAACTTTCGGTGCTGGACCCCGGACTCATTTCACCGGCATTATCACCTTCACCTCATTCAGACGCTAAATAACCTAAGCTGTTGAGAAAGCGTCGTAAAATATAAAATAACCTAATAATCAATCAAATTATGTGGTTTTGACTTCTCAATAATTAATTACGATGTTCAAAACTATCTTCCACCAATCAAATTATGTGGTTTTGACTTCTCTTTTTTCCCTTTTTCAGTCCATATTGCCTTTTTTCCCCTTTAAAAACATCTCTCATTTTGCTCCTTTTTGACAGTATATCGCAAACATTTAGATAATTTTCCTATATTTTTTCCGATAGGCCTACAACTTCCTGAGCAAGCGAAAATAAATATAGTTCTTCTGATTCCAAGCATTGAAAAACTAATAGTGCTGATTTAGAGTTCAGGATGAAAAGAAAATTTTCACCTCTGGTTTCAGTTGATATTGAGCGATCATTTTCTGTTCATAAAGACATTCTGCATTGAAAGAGGCAGAATCATATTGAAACATATTAAAATGTTGAATGTGATCAATACAACATTTTCCTTATGTTGTGAAGCGATAAACATAAGCTTTTGTGTGCTATGTGTATCCATGAATGTGCTGAAGTGTGTTTTCAATTAAAAAGGCACCCTTTTGAGGGAGTAATATAGTCCTTTTTCGAAGTTCTTTTTTGACATATCAAATACAACACTTTCCTTATGTTGTGAAGCGATATATAAAGCTTGTGTGTGCTATGTGTATCCATGAATGTGCTGAAGTGTGTTTTCAATTAAAAAGGCACCCTTTTGAGGGAGTAATATAGTCCTTTTTCGAAGTTCTTTTTTGACCATATCAAATACAACACTTTCCTTATGTTGTGAAGCGATATATAAAGCTTGTGTGTGCCATGTGTATCCATGAATGTGCTGAAGTGTGTTTTCAATTAAAATAGCACCCTTTTGAGGGAGTAATATAGTCCTTTTTCGAAGTACTTTTTTGACCATATCAAATACAACACTTTCCTTATGTTGTGAAGAGATAAATGCAAGATTGTGTGTGCCATGTATATCCATGTATGTGCTGAAGTATGTTTTGGGGAGTAATATAGTCCTTTTTCAAGTTTTTTTTTTTTTTTGGCTATAACTTTCCCTTTTTTGTCCTTTTTAGATGAAAATTTCCCCTTTAAAATCCGGTCTCTAATGATATTACTTAACATCAATCATTTTAGAATTTAAGGATATTTATTCTTGTAACATACTGCCTATGATTTGGAGATGTTACTCGAAATAAGTATCGAACTTTAAGAGTATTAGTTGAACCTGTCTCCAATTGGCATTGATGAGTTACGTTCTGTTTACTGACTCCCTTCATTATCGTATTGTGCAACAAGAGGATTATATTTTAGTTTTAACGGGGGTTGAAAGAAATGCAAAAGTGTTCTTTATCCGATGAACTGAACGAATAAGATTGTTAGTAACCTGTCTTACGCCTTTCAAAATAGATTCCTGTTTGAAATCGCTGCATTACGGTGCCAAATGGAACATGCATTCAAATGTTTCATGTTTGGAGGTTATTTTATTGGCAATAACAAGTCGTTACGAAAATAAGAACATACGCAAAACTGGGCACAGGACCAAACATCTTACTACACACCAGCAAGTGAAAATAACTTTTATATATATGGATTCAATAAACGTCGACAACAATTTATATACTGCTAAATCGAGATACTTCGCTTGCCTCCATGCTTCCGTTACTTTATGCACTTCAGATTTAATCACCTTCTTCAGTTAGAGGCGGCTTCAACATGTGAGGCCATTTGTGGGAGCCACTTTTTAATCTGTTCTTTAACGATGTAGCAACTGAAAGGTTATCTAGCGTCGATGGAACACGTGATTACGAGATATTTGCCCATATGAGACCGAGGATTCGTATGGGATTCCCGTCATTCGCGTTATAGTTGGGGAAGATTTCAGAAGAAAAAAAAAACGAACTTGGCAATCAGTCCAAGCTGGATTCGAACCCATGTACAAACAAAGTCTTCGAACACAATTCTGCCTTGCTAAACCCTAAAAATCGTGGACTACTTGTGAAAGATATGCATGAAGCTTTCGAGAAGAAAATAATTAAGTTTGTGAAACCATTGTTAAAATGGAAGAATATCAAAGTAAATGATGCGATAAGAACCGGAAGGAAGGAATAGGAAAGGAAGACATAATGAAAATTGGATGGACGGTGTAAGAAGAAATATGCAACTGGAAAGACTGCAAGATCCAGATAGAGTAAAGTTTGGTAATATTGTGATACTAATAGTATTGTGATAGTTCTTTTTGAGAATTTTTTACAATTTTACTCAGCGAGAGGAAGATCGGTTTTTTGCGTCAACATATTAAGGGAATGTTCGTGGACAAGTTTCTACACAAAACTGGTCCTTCTCTCGTTCAGTAAAATATAAAAAAAATTTCAAAAAGTACTATCATAATACAGTGCGTTCGTAGCTCGGCCGGACCGTTCCGCGGCCTTGGACTGGGTGAAGATTGGCGCGCCTGCCGCCAGAGTAGCGCTGTAGCTACCGCTGACTCGCCAGTCAGGTGCGGCCGAGCTACGAACGCACTGTATTATTAGTATCACAATATTATCAACCTTTACCCTACATTAGATAGGGAACAATGGAGGAAAAAAAAATTGAATGAACAACATGATACTTTATATTGCTGAGTAAAATACAGCACTGTAGAAAGTCCTATAATAGAGGAAGGGAGAAACCATTGTTATAGAATGGAACAACATTTTGGTATAAATTCTTCAGTTACATTATTAAGAATAGGGCATCCAAAAATTATTGACAATATTACTGGTAATCAAGCTCCTCTAGTGGTGATTTACGTAAGGTGGTCGTATGAGATGGAATGGTGCGTGATATGTGTTATTAGTAAGTTATATTTTAACGAAATTGTGTTGGAAAGAGTGCATGCAGAAAGAATTATGCTGAAACTGATCGGAAATGGGAAAAGGAATTGGCTGGATCACTGGTTGAGAAGAAACTGCGTACTGGAAGGAATGGTAAACGGGAGAAGAGTTCGGGCAGAAGAACATATAAGATGGTATACGACATTTAAGATATTTGGATCATATGCGGAGACAAAGAGGAAGGCAGAAACTAGGAAAGACTGGAGAATGTTGAGTTTGCAGTGAAAGACCTGCCCTTGGGCAGAACATTTTGAATGGTATTCAAAGGTATCCGAAGTAAAAAAGACCTCCTGTCGCTTGATGTCTCAGAAACAAATGCTTTCAGTGTTAGAGGTTCAACACATATTGCGTTCCAAAACAACGCTGCAACACCTGTATCAGACTTTAACTCTCATGCAACTTTCTGCTGCGGTGCCCAAATTATTTACTGAGCTCAGTGAAGGTCATCAGAATCCCCTGTGTAGCTCAGTTGGCAGACGCGTTTTCCTACTGATCCGGAGTTGCTCTCGGACGTGAGTTTGATTCCCACTTGGGTTGATTACCTGGTTGGATTTTTTCCCAGATTTCCCCAACCGTGAGACGAATGTCAGGTAATCTACGGCAAATTCTCGGCCTCATCTCGCCTAATATTGTCTCGCTAACACCAGTTCTACCGACGTTAAATAACAAAATAGTTGATACAGCGTCGTTAAATAACGAATTAAAGAAAAATAACACAAAATCAAGGTGACCAGTTAGATCGTACTCTTGTGTCGGTTATGCATGAAAATTTAGGAGAATCCCTTTGCATTTTGTAAACCAGAATCTTGTATAATAAAACATGCACTATCTAGTTCGCATTGAATATAGTATGCCAATGTATATTTTGGTAATGCACCATCTAGTTCGCATTGAATATGGTATTCCAATTTTTCTTTGGATAATGAACTATCTAGTTCGCATTGAATATGGTATGCCAATTTATATTTTGGTAATGCACTATGTAGTTCACATTGAATATGATATACTAATTTATATTTTGGTAATGCACTAACTAGTTCGCGCTCAATATGATATGCCAATTTATATTTTGGTAATGCACTATCTAGTTCACATTGAATATGATATGCCGATTTATATTTTGGTAATGCACTATCTAGTTCCCAATGAATATGATATGCCAATTTATATTTTGGTAATGCATTATCTAGTAAACATTGAATGTGATATACTAATTTATATTTTGGTAATGCACTAGCTAGTTCGCGTTGAATATGATATGCCAATTTATATTTTGGTAATGCACTAGCTAGTTCGCGTTGAATATGATATGCCAATTTATATTTTGGAGATGCACTAGCTAGTTCACGTTGAATATGATATGCCAATTTATATTTTGGTAATGCACTAGCTAGTTCGCGTTGAATATGATATGTCAATTTATATTTTGGAGATGCACTAGCTAGTTCGCGTTGAATATGATATGCCAATTTATATTTTGGTAATGCACTAGCTAGTTCGCGTTGAATATGATATGTCAATTTATATTTTGGTGATGCACTAGCTAGTTCGCGTTGAATATGATATGCCAATTTATATTTTGGTAATGCACTAGCTGGTTCGCGTTGAATATGATATGCCAATTTATATTTTGGTAATGCACTAGCTAGTTCGCGTTGAATATGATATGCCAATTTATATTTTGGTAATGCACTAGCTAGTTCGCGTTGAATATGATATGCCAATTTATATTTTGGCAATGCACTACCTAGTTCGCATTGAATATGGTATGCCAATTTATATTTTGGTAGTGCACTATCTAGTTCACATTGAATATGATATACTAATTTATATTTTGGTAATGCACTATCTAGTTCACATTGAATATGATATACTAATTTATATTTTGGTAATGCACTCGCTAGTTCGCGTTGAATATGATATGCCAATTTATATTTTGGTAATGCACTAGCTGGTTCGCGTTGAATATGATATGCCAATTTATATTTTGGTAATGCACTAGCTAGTTCGCGTTGAATATGATATGCCAATTTATATTTTGGTAATGCACTATCTAGTTCACGTTGAATATGATATACTAATTTATATTTTGGTAATGCACTATCTAGTTCACATTGAATATGATATACTAATTTATATTTTGGTAATGCACTCGCTAGTTCGCGTTGAATATGATATGCCAATTTATATTTTGGTAATGCACTAGCTGGTTCGCGTTGAATATGATATGCCAATTTATATTTTGGTAATGCACTAGCTAGTTCGCGTTGAATATGATATGCCAATTTATATTTTGGTAATGCACTATCTAGTTCACATTGAATATGATATACTAATTTATATTTTGGTAATGCACTATCTAGTTCACGTTGAATATGATATACTAATTTATATTTTGGTGATGCACTAGCTAGCTCGCGTTGAATATGATATGCCAATTTATATTTTGGTAATGCACTATCTAGTTCACATTGAATATTATATACTAATTTATATTTTGGTAATGCACTATCTAGTTCACGTTGAATATGATATAATAATTTATATTTTGGTGATGCACTAGCCAGTTCGCGTTGAATATGATATGCCAATTTATATTTTGGTAATGCACTAGCTGGTTCGCGTTGAATATGATATGCCAATTTATATTTTGGTAATGCACTAGCTGGTTCGCGTTGAATATGATATGCCAATTTATATTTTGGTAATGCACTAGCTGGTTCGCGTTGAATATGATATGCCAATTTATATTTTGGTAATGCACTAGCTAGTTCGCGTTGAATATGATATGCCAATTTATATTTTGGTAATGCACTATCTAGTTCACATTGAATATGATATACTAATTTATATTTTGGTAATGCACTATCTAGTTCACATTGAATATTATATATTAATTTATATTTTGGTAATGCACTATCTAGTTCACATTGAATATGATATACTAATTTATATTTTGGTAATGCACTATCTAGTTCACGTTGAATATGATATACTAATTTATATTTTGGTAATGCATTAGCTAGTTCGCGTTGAATATGATATGCCAATTTATATTTTGGTAATGCACTATCTGGTTCGCATTGAATATGGTATGCCAATTTATATTTTGCAAATGTACTGTATGTTTTGTACTGGAGAATATATTCTAGTATTATTATTATTATTATTATTATTATTATTATTATTATTATTATTATTATTATTATTATTAAACTGACATCTATTTTAAAGACTTCACAGTTATATGAATGAATCATTATCATCAATTTATCACGGTATGACCGATTGAGGTGTATGGAGCAACTGAGTTCGCAACTTTATGACTGCGTGCCATGATCGTGGAATCGAATCCCGCTTGCAGCATGAATGTTTGTCTGTTGGTAATTTAGTAACTCGTATTGTCTTAGGTGGAAGTTCACGTGCATAGCTAAAGTGAAAATAAGAATAAATCAACACCGCAATTATGAAAAAATAGACAACAAACAAGCAAACAAATAAACATGTTAAAGACTGATTTTGTTCTGCCTTACGAAACATCTTGCAAGTTCTGTCTGGAAAGAAAGAAAGACCAACACTCGTCTGTCACTTGTCTATAGACGAAGAGAGAGAGTTCTTCAGTTGAAATTTGTATGTCAAGCTAACCTCAACAAATGGTCTAGCGTTTCAATCTCTTGGTTCTTCATCCTTGGTGTTCTATTTATTGTTCCATTGCTTTCTCAATCTGAAGATGTGGCAAGTTTCCAAAGAACACAATTCGACAATCACTATCCTAGATTAATGTACTGGGGAAAGATAATGAGCTCTTTGTATTTGCAGATTATCTTCAGCCGTCATCACGCTGCTGTTACACAAAGAGATATACTGGCGCTTATTTGTAATTTGATTAATCAGGTGCCATCTATTTTGTCTTGCGTAGTAATTCTGAAGACGTAGGTAGTAAACAATTCTTTCATTAATTATTTTTTCCCATGCTGGCTATTACATCCAGCATTCAGGACTTTATACTCGATCTCGAGCAGTTAAAATCTTTATCGTGATTTTTTTCGGAAAGGAAATAAAGCCTGGGGATCTGTGTCGTAGATTCGCTAGTTCGTTAGTTTATAATAAGTACTCGAGGATTCAAGTGTCTGCGTTCTCTCCAGGGGTTCTCGTACTTTTATTCCCTAGAACATCGGCGAAATGATTTTATAAACTGGTTCCTGTGAAAATCCTACGGTGCAGTAGTTTTCTCTTCCTACTTTACCGGTGATAAAGTTAATTATAAAAAAAAAATGTAAACGGAATTTAACCACTGGAGTAATAAGTTATCAGTTTTTACCTGTGTTCCTTTTCCTATTCCTTTCTTATCTCTGCCTTGTCTATTTTTCTCTATATTTTCTTATCTCTGCCTTGTCGATCTGTTCCTATATCTGCCTAGCCTATTATTCCTTATTCTTTCCTTGCCTATCATTCGTTATTCCTACCTTGCTTATCTTTTTTATCTATGCCCAGCTATCTTTCCGTATCTCTGCATTGCTGTCTTTTCTTATCCCTGCCTAGTCTATCATTCAATATTTTTCCTTGTCTATCATTTCTCATTCTTGCCTTGTCTGTCTATTCTTATCATTACCTTGTCTATCTATTCTTATCTCTGCCTTGTCTATTTATTCTTATCTCTATCTTGTCTACCTTTTCTTATCCTAATTTGGTCTGTCTCTTCTTATCCTAGTCTTGTCTATCTCTTCTCATCCTAGCCTTGTCTATCTATTCTTATCTCTACCTAGTCTACCTTTTTCTATCCCTACTTTGTCTATTTTTTCTTATCACTGCCTTGTCTGTCTATCTCTGTCTAGTCTATATTTTCTTATCTTTGCCTTGTCTATCTATTCTTATCACTGTCTAGTCTACGTATTCTTTTTCTTCCTTTGTCTATATGTTATCTCCGCCTGCTCTATTTTTTTCGTATCTTTGCCTTGTCTACCTATTCTTATCTCTGCCTGGTCTACATTTTTCTATCCCTGCCTTGTCTATGTATTCTTATCTCTGTCTAGTCTACCTTTTCCCATCCTCGCCTTGTCTATCTATTCTTATCTCTGTCTAGTCTACCTTTTCCTATTATTATCTCTGCCTGGTCTACATTTTCCTATCCTTGCCTTGTCTATCTATTCGTATCTCTGTCTAGTCTACCTTTTTCTATTTTTACTTTGTCTATCTATTCATATATCTGTCTAGTTTACCTTTTCCTATCCTTACCTTGTCTATCTATTCATATCTCTGTCTAGTCTACCTTTTTCTATCCTTGTTTATCTATTCTTATCTCTGCCTAGTCTATCTTTTCCTATCCTTTCTTTGTCTATGTATTCTTATATCTGTCTAGTTTACCTTTTCCTATCCTTGCCTTGTCTATCTATTCATATTTCTGTCTATTCTACCTTTTTCTATCTTTGCCTTGTTTATCTATTCATATCTATGTCTAGTCTACCTTGTCCTATCCTTGCTTTGTCTATGTATTCTTATCTCTGCCTAGTCTACCTTTTCCTATCCGTGCCTTGTCTATCTATTCATATGTCTGTCTAGTCTACCTTTTCCTATCCTTGTTTTGTCTATCTATTCTTATCTCTGCCTAGTCTACTTTTTTCTATTCTTGCCTTGTCTATCTATTCTTATCTCTGTCTAGTCTACCTTTTCCTATTCTTGCTTTGTTTATCTACCTGGTCTACCTTTTTCTATCATTACTATGTCTATCTATTATCATCTCTGCCTAGTCTACCTTTTCATATCCTTTCCTTGTCTATCTATTCTCATCTCTGTCTAGTCGACCTTTTCCTACCGTTGCCTTGCCTATATATTCTTATCTCTGTCTAGTCTACCTTTTCCTATCGTTGCCTTGTGTATATATTCTTATCTCTGTCTAGTCTACCTTTTCCTATCGTTGCCTTGTGTATATATTCTTATCTCTGTCTAGTCTACCTTTTCCTATCGTTGCCTTGTGTATATATTCTTATCTCTGTCTAGTCTACCTTTTCCTATCGTTGCCTTGCCTATATATTCTTATCTCTGTCTAGTCTACCTTTTCCTATCGTTGCCTTGTGTATATATTCTTATCTCTGTCTAGTCTACCTTTTCCTATCGTTGCCTTGTGTATATATTCTTATCTCTGTCTAGTCTACCTTTTCCTATCGTTGCCTTGCCTATATATTCTTATCTCTGTCTAGTCTACCTTTTCCTATCGTTGCCTTGTGTATATATTCTTATCTCTGTCTAGTCTACCTTTTCCTATCGTTGCCTTGTGTATATATTCTTATCTCTGTCTAGTCTACCTTTTCCTATCGTTGCCTTGTGTATATATTCTTATCTCTGTCTAGTCTACCTTTTCCTATCGTTGCCTTGTGTATATATTCTTATCTCTGTCTAGTCTACCTTTTCCTATCGTTGCCTTGTGTATATATTCTTATCTCTGTCTAGTCTACCTTTTCCTATCGTTGCCTTGTCTATATAGCTATTCATATCTCTCTCTAGTCTACCTTCTATCCTTGCCTTTTCTTATCTCTTCCTAATCTACCTTTTTCTTTCCTTGTATTGTCTATCTTTTCTTACCTTTATCGCGTCTATCTTTTCTTATCAGTGCCTAGTCTATCTTTTCTTATCTCTGCCTAGTCTATCTTTTCTCATACTAGCCTTGTCTATCTTTTTTATATCTGCCTTGCCTATCTTTCCTTATGGTTGCCTACTGTTTGTTTTCTTATCCCTAACTTGTCTGTATTTTCTTAACCGTGCCTTGGCTTTTATTTTTTTATTCTTTTCTTTTTTCTTCTACTGGCGTTGCTTTTGTCTTCCTTCCTGTTTTATTTTTTATTATTTTCCTTCCCTTTCATTCACTTTCGTCTGCTTTCTTTTCAGTTCTTTGTATCACTATCTAGCTACCTTATTTTATACTTTTTTTTTTCCTTTTTCATTGTTTTCCTTTTACTATTTTACATGTGTTCTTTTCGTCATTTCTCCCGTAGCTCCGTCTTCGTAACACATTTATGATATTTTCGTTCTATTTTAATAGATGGTAGCAATGATAGTCTCAGTAGAATATATAGGAACTCATGATAAATAATGTGTGTTTCCATTTTCCGGTGTCCGTTTGAAGATACGAAATTTTCCAGTCTATGGGTGTGTAATTTTATCCTTTACTCACACGATTGACAAAACACTCTAGACGTTCAAGGATTGAATTCATCGCATTTCATTTCTAAATTTGTGTGCGCTCTCAACACATAGCTAAAACAGATGAAGAATTAGAGGAAAATCATTTTTTTGGTTATGTATAACTCAGGTGCACTTAGACGGTGGATATATTCGAACATTTGTCAGTAATGAAGAACTGTGAATATAAAATACCGGTAAACATCTTTATAGATCTCTGTCATATATTATATTAATACGAAGGGATCATAAATTGGAAGTGTTTAATATTTACTGTTTTCAAGTAGTTAAGTAATTTCAAGCATAATTTTTGTCATTTATCTACATCCGAATAAAAGAAAAACAAAAGTGTACACAAACAATAAATATTGTGTGAGATTATAAACATATCATTGAGTTGGAAAGGTTGGTAATGATCCCAGTTGTACTCGCTTGGATGTGGAGAGAATTAGTGGTAGTGACACTTCGTGGTAGGAGCGCGATTATGTATTCAGAACACGAACAGGAAGTTTATGTCTTAATGTGCATTGAAACTATCGTTCAGACTCTTACACACGTCGTTTTCTATCCGTTCCTCAACCCATGAACGTCTTACTTATTCTCAACTCGATTATCTTCTCATACTTGCTGATCGTTTTATTGAATTTTTATTGAAGCGCTAAATCTTAAATCTCTGCTACTAAATTCAATTTTAGACACTGGTATTCAACCGAATCTCGAAGAAACGGAGTACTTAAAAGTGACTTCAGCTTTTCGCGCTTTAGCCACCTGGTCAAAGGAGTAACAGAAGGAGCACTGATTCGAGTCCTCAAGGGGGAAAAAATTTCAGTCAATGTATGAGACCGGTGCCCATTCGTAACGAAAAGAATAGTGAATAGCGAAATCCGTTTCAAAAGCCTATTATAACGGTTGGGAATATTATCATGCCGACTACGCGTCAGTCCAATATTGATTGGATAATCACTCACCTCTAATGACACATTTTTGTTTTATAAACTTAATTTGTACTCACTAGCTAGTTAAATAAATAAATTTATTAAATAAAACACTTCAGAATGCAAAAAAAAAAAGCAAAGAAAAAATATGTAAGCCCACCGGTAACAATTAAATACGGAAAATAATACGAAGTATACAATATTTCTCATGATATGTAGTTTTGATATAAAATAATAATGTTACATTAAAAATTATTCAACATTTACTTACTTACTTACTGGCGGAGGTTCATTGCCGGCCTCACATAAGCCCGCCATTGGTCCCTATCCTGAGCAAGATTAATCCATTCTCTATAATCATATCCCACCTCCCTCAAATCTATTTTAATATTATCTTCCCATCTACGTCTCGGCCTCTCCAAAGGTCTTCTTTCCTCCGGCCTCCCAACTAACACTCTATATGCATTTCTGGATTCGCCCTTACGTGCTACATGCCCTGCCCATCTCAAACGTCTGGATTTAATGTTCCTAATTATGTCAGGTGAAGAATACAATGCGTGCAGCTCTGCGTTGTGTAACTTTCTCCATTCTTCTGTAACCTCATCCCTCTTAGCCCCAAATATTTTCCTAAGAACCTTATTCTCAAACGCCTTTAATCTCTGTTCCTCTCTCAAAGTGAGAGTCCAAGTTTCACAACCATACAGAACAACCGGTAATATAACTGTTTTATAAATTCTTTCATTTTTTTTGACAGCAGACTAATGACAAAAGCTTCTCAACCGAATAATAACAGGCATTTCCCATATTTATTCTGAGTTTAATTTCCTTCCGAGTGTCATTTATATTTGTTACTGTTACTCCAAGATATTTGAATTTTTCCACCTCTTCGAAGGCTACATTTCCAATTCGTATAGTTCCATTTCATACAATATTCTCGTCACGAGACATAATCATATACTTTGTCTTTTCGGGATTTACTTCCAACCCTATCGATTTACTTGCTTCAAATAGAATTTCCGCGTTTTCCCTAATCGTTTGTGGATTTTCTCCTAACATATTCACGTCATTCGCATAGACAAGAAGCTAATGTAACCCGTTCAATTCCAAACCCTCCGTGTTATCCTGAACTTTCCTAATGGCATATTCTAGAGCGAGGTTAAAAAGTACAGGTGATAGTGCATCTCCTTGCTTTAGCCCGCAGTGAATTGGAAAAGCATCAGATAGAAACTGGCCTATACGGACACTGCTGTAAATTTCACATTTTAATTAATCGAACTAGTTTCTTTGGAATTCCAAATTCAATAAGAGTATTATGTAAAACCTCTCTCTTAACCGAGTCATACGCCTTTTTGAAATGTTTGAATAACTGATGTGCAATAGAATCACATTAATGACTGGAAATAGATATAGGTATACTGTGCACATAGAATATACAGTATTATAGCCACGGGCGTGGCTCAGTCAGTTAAGACGCTTGCCTGCCGGTCTGAAGTTGCGCTCGGGCGGGGGTTCGATCCCCGCTTGGGCTGATTACCTGGTTGGGTTTTTCCGAGGTTCTCCCCAACCGTAAGGTGAATGCCAGGTAATCTATGGCGAATCCTCGGCCTCATCTCGCCAATTACTATCTCGCTATCACCAATCTCATCGACGCTAAATAACATAGTAGTTGATACAGCGTCGTTAAATAACCAACTAAGAAAAACAACTACAGTATTATATTCTATGTAATATGTGAATATGAGTGACACGAAGATGACACATACTTTCTCATTGGAATGGAATGGAATGGAATTTTGGAGGGCGCACTAGGATTCAGCACTGCAGTCTTTCAAGATCTTTTGTGCTAACCCTCAAGTTAAGAGCATTCTCAAAGCATTTCGGTGGTATTTATTCGGTGTTAGACGAAGGATGGCTTGTGGTGAGGAATATTTATGCCAGTGGCGTTCCTGTTGTTGGAAAAGATTTGTGATATCCGGTGACCGTTAGGAACATTTCTGAATCATCTCTGATGCTACTAGTTAATCTTACTCTATCTCCTGAGGTTTATACACATAATAGATCTGCCCGTACGGTATACATTCCAAAGGACTTTTGACGTCCTCTACATTACAAACACAAACACGTACACACATGCCTTTTGGGAAGTGGAGAGGAGGAGGGGAGTAGGTAAATTTCATATGCTACTTGGTAACCTTAACTGAAAGTAACAGTGCAGAGTTTAGACTACTTTCAGATGTACCTAATGAGACAAAGCCTTTAATTATATTTAATCTTTTGGTTCCAACATTTTTATCTCTGAAACAAAAATAATAGTTGAGTTATTCTCCAGAAATGGAAAAGTTTTTTCGACGTTTATCGTAGTATGAAGGTTTCGTTCGACCCTCTTGCTCAGGAAAAGAATAATATTTTACTCCCCCCTCCACAAACATCATTACCATAGCCTTTATCATAGCCGCTAACTTGTAAAAATATATAAACGCAGAGAATTAAAGGATATTGTAGCTGAAGCTACGTACGTATACAAATTTGTTATCTGCGTCGGAGGACTTAGAGAATCCCAGAGACTACTTGGGATGCTGAGTAAAAAAAACCCATGGGGAAAATCCCATGTTGAGAATTTTGGGTTTCCCAACGAGGAATCCTCACTAAAGCAATGATTGTTTTTACGAGGCCGTGGCAGTCCGATAAATCCGATTTCGGTCCATATCGGGTAATATGCGTGCGTCATCTTTGCACATTTCCAGATCCAGCAGCGCATTTCGCATCTCTTTCTTGTGATTTTTCAATTATTACATTCCCTTTTCAAATCTGCTGCGTTTGATAATATAGAGTATCTTTTTCAGTGTACACATACAATCTTTTTTTCGATAAAAGTAGATTTTATATTATCTTGCACTATTTGCATATTAATCGACTCTTCTAACCGTAGACCTTGCCTGTGGTTCGTGATTGATCTGTGTACTTATACGAGTATAATAAATGCATGCAAAACCAAGTAGTACTGAAACATACTGTCTAGCTTTTAAGGAACCTGGAGGTTCATTGCCGCCCTCACATAAGCCCGCCATAGGTCCCTATCCTGTGCAAGATTAATCCAGTTTCTACCATCATATTCCACCTCCCTCAAATCCATTTAATATTATCTTCCCATCTACGTCTCGGCCTCCCCAAAGGTCTTTGTCCCTCCAGTCTCCCAACTAAAACTCTATATGCATTTCTGGATTCACCCATACGTACTACATGTCCTGTCCATCTCAAACGTTTGGATTTAATGTTCCTAATTATGTCAAGAGGAGAATACAATGCGTCCAGTTTCGCGTTGTGTAACTTTCTCCATTCTCCTGTAACTTCACCCCTCTTAGCCCCAAATATTTTTCTAAGAACATTGTTCTCAAACACCCTTAACCTCTGTTCCTCTCTCAAAGTGAGAGTCCAAGTTTCACAAACATACACAGCAACCGGTAATATAACTGTTTTATAAATTCTAACTTTCAGAGTTTTTGACAACAGACTGGATGATAAAAGCTTCTCAACCGAATAATAACAGGCATTTCCCATATTTATTCTGCGTTTAATTTCCTTCCGGGTATCATTTATATATGTGTTACTGTTGCTCCCAGGTATTTGAATTTTTCCACCTCTTCAAAGGATAAATTTCCAATTTTTATATTTCCATTTCGTACAATATTTTTGTCACGAGACATAATCATATAATTTGTCTTTTCGGGATTTACTTCCAAACCTATTTCTTTACTTGTTTCGAGTAAAATTCTCGTATTTTCCCTAATCGTTTGAGGATATTCTCCTAACATATTCACGTCATCCGCATAGACAAGAAGCTGATGTAACCCGTGCAATTCCAAACCCTCTCTGTTATCCTGGACTTTCCTAATGGCATACTCTAGAGCAAAGTTAAAAAGTAAAGGTGATAGTGCATCTCTTTGCTTTAGCCCACAGTGAATTGGAAACGCATCTGACAGAAGCTGACTCTGCTGACGGACTGAAACACATGTAAATATATACAAATTCCTAATGGCCTTACGTTCAATTTTCAGGAAAACAGAATGGATATTTATCTTTTTATAAGCAGAAACGTGGACATTACAACAAATTAAGAGAAGCGACTGAAAGCATTTGAAATGTGGATATGGAGAAGAATGGAGCGTGTGAAATGGACAGACAGAATAAGGTATGAAGGTGTGATGGAAAGAGTGGGTGAAGAAAGAATAATGCTGAAACTGATCAGAAAGAGAAAAAGGATTTGGTTGGGTCACTGGCTGAGAAGAAACTGTCTACCGAAGGACGCACTGGAAGGAATGGTGAACGGGAGAAGAATTCCGGACAGAAGAAGATAACAGATGATAGACGATATTAAGATATGTGGAACATATGCGGAGACTAAGAGGAAGGCAGAAAATAGGAAATACTGGAGAATGCTCGGTTTGAATGAAAGACCCGCCCTTGGGCAGAACACTTACGTAAGTAGGAAACGAAGTTCGGACACCAAAACATTGCCTAGAGACGGCTACAGGTTTAAGGAACACTTGCTACAGGATGACGTCAGTTGTTTACTTTACTAATGTACCTTCAGGTTCGTACGCAAACTGAAAGACGTCACTTGTAAGTTGCTCTATTCGTTTGAAGTGTAATGGGTGACATAAGCCAATGGTATTCAATTTGTGTGCGGGGTTGTCTCAAGGGGTATGCATCCCACTGCTTACTTATGTAAAAATGCTGACGTATTTGTTTTATTATACTTGTTGATAATTATTGTATTATATTATAGCTTCTTTTGCAATATCAACTCTTGTCTTTCCTCGCTTGAATAACATTTTACGTAAATCACTATTATTATTATTATTATTATTACATCAATAACTACTGTATAATAATAATAATAATAATAATAATCATAATAATAATGTATGGAGTATGGCATTGTATCGGGCACAATCGTGGACATTACGACGAAGTGAAAAGAAGCGACTAGAAGCATTTGGAATGTGGATATGGAGAAGATGGAGCGTATGAAGTGGACAGACAGAATAAGAAATGAAGTTGTGTTGGAAAGAGTCAGTGAAGAAAGAATGATGCTGAAAGTAATCATGAAGAGGAAAAGGAATTGGTTGGGGTCACTGGCTGAGAAGAAACTGCCTGCTGAAAGATGCACTGGAAGGAATGGTGAACGGGAGAAGAGTTCGGGGTAGAAGAAGATATCAGACGATAGACGGCATTAAGATATATGGATCATATGAGGAAACGAAGAGGAAGGAAGAAAATAGGAAAGATTGGAGAAAGCTGGGTTTACAGTGAAAGACTTGCCCTTGGGCAGAACACTAAATGAATGAATGTACATAATATGTTATAAGGTAGCTACAATTACGTCACATGTAATTAGCGTATTGTAGTATGATCGAATAAAAAAAGTAGGCCTATTAACACATAAAAATATCAGGTAACTAAAATATCAACCTGTAACGAAGGTTGATTTAACATGAAGCTTTGTATTATGGTTCTGTTGAACAACTTGTATTTGGTGTTTTGGAGTTGCAGTTAAATGTATTGTTTTGGTTGTGCACTGCTATCTCCGAAGATTCTAGTAAATAGACATATGAAATAATGACAAAATAATAAATTTGGAGAATTTTGGAATTTAGTTTAGATGTTATGTATGAGGTATTCCGATTTACTTCCTCTTGCCGAGATGTGTTGTTCATCGCAGTGTAGCTACCTATTAACTACACCTTTTCCACATGTATTTCAGAACTGGTCAATTTAATTTCAGAAAGCGTAATTTGCATTTCACATTAATCAATTATATTTCAGAAAGCACCATTTGTATTTCGGATTCGTCAATTGTATTTCAGAAAGCATAATTTGTATTACAGTTTCGTCGCTTATATTTGAGAACCCGTCAACTGTATTTCAGAAAGCATAATTTGTATTTCAGATTCGTCACTTGTATTTCAGAACCCGTCAATTGTATTTCAGAAAGCGTCATTTGTATTTCAGATTCGTCAATTGTATTTCAGAACCCGTCAATTGTATTTCAGATTCGTCAATTGAATTTCAGACAGCGTCATTTGTATTTCAGATTAGTGATTTGTATTTCAGAAGTTATCAATTGTATTTCAGAAAGTGTTCATTGTATTTCAGAATAGCATGAGCCAACAATTTGCTATATTCATAATTCTAACATTCATAGGATTGTGAATAATTATTTTGAACTGTACTGTAAGTACCATACTTTAAAAATTACAATACACATACAGTAGTTTGTAATTCACTGTTGCTCAATGATAAACATTAATTTATTTATTGACATTGACAAAATAAATTGTAAAATACAGGAAAGTCAAAGACAAAATGAAGCCTAATAAACTCGTCATTGCAAACTCATGATAAACAATTACATAGTTTCCATTACAACAAAAATATATGATTCAAATTATCAGAAATGCAATTGACGGGTTCTGAAATACAATTGACGAATCTGAAATACAAATGACACTTTCTGAAATAAAATTGACGAATCTGAAATACAAATGATGCTTTCTGAAATACAATTGACGAATCTGAAATACAAATGACACTTTCTGAAATACAATTGACGAATCTGAAATACAAATGATGCTTTCTGAAATATAATTGACGAATCTGAAATACAAATGATGCTTTCTGAAATACAACTGACGAATCTGAAATACAAATTATGCTTTCTGAAATACAATTGATTAATCTGAAATACAAATGATGCTTTCTGAAATACAGTTGACGAATCTCAAATACCAATTACACTTTCTGAAATACAATTGGCGAATCTGAAATACAAATGATGCTTTCTGAAATACAGTTGATTAATCTGAAATAAAAATGACACTTTGTGAAATACAATTGACGAATCTGAAATACAAATGATGCTTTCCGAAATACAATTGACGAATCTGAAATACAAATGATGCTTTCTGAAGTACAATTGACGAATCTGAAATACAAAGTATGCTTTCTGAAATACAATTAACACTTTCTGAAATAGAATTGATAACTTCTGAAATACAAATCACGAATCTGAAATACAAATGACGCTTTCTGAAATATAATTGACGGGTTCTGAAATACAATAGACGAATCTGAAGTACAATTGACGGGTTCTGAAATACAATTGACGAATCTGAAATACAAATTATGCTTTCTGAAATACAATTGACGAATCTGAAATACAAATTATGCTTTCTGAAATACAATTGACGAATCTGAAATACAAATGATGCTTTCTGAAATACAATTGACGAATCTGAAATACAAATGACACTTTCTGAAATACATCTGGAAGTAGTTCATCGGAGTTTTACATCAAGATATGCGTGCCAGATTGAGGAGAGGGGAGGGGATTTCACTATGACTGACGTGAAATAAAAAGAATCGAAGAATTCGTTCCTACCCTTATTATAAACGATGTATGCCCTAGTTCAGATAATATAAATAGTCTATTAAATATACGAGGTCACTCAATAAGTCGCAAATTGAAAGGACAGGGAACTCTCAAATTGCAGATTAGATTTCACGGCGCTTCTTCCGACGGCCTTCACGTGCTTTGTCATCGAACAACAGATGACGGCGTCTTGCCATTCTAACGGCAAACACCAGCCAACTCCTCCTCGCCCCGTTCCGTGATCAATTGATCAATGTCAGCCCCCCCCCCCCCCGCGTATGTGGTACCTAAGAGGTTACGTCCAATTTCGGCTTCCCCTTCAAAATTTTCTAGAGCTCCCTCAGGGGAGCAGCGTAACCCGGAGTGAGACTAGTGGCCAACAAGCTTGGAGCTCACGTATTTAGTTTTGTACAGCCCCCAACCCATTGCAAGGACGCGTTTTGCGTACCTTTTAAATTTTCCTCCCAATTCTCCTTCGATTTTTCGATTCGTTCCTAAATGTCGTTTTGGCAAGGTGGAAAATTTTCGATTTCAGAATTTTTTTCCCGAAAAAATGTTCGTCTCGCATACTGTAACTACTACAATCCCGTAGCTGTCTGGAAATGATTTTGTTCCTTGTTTACACAAGGGCTAGACTATACTTTAGTAAAATGACGTTTGGTGGCGTGTTAATGACTCCAGTGGTCAAGATTAGTCACCTCTTGTGTACGAGGAAGCAGACGTGGGATGCTTTATGTGCAGCTGTACGTCAGTATACATTAGCATTAGTGAGCAAGTCCGTACAACTCAGTGTTTGTACGAAACAAGAGAATCGACTCCCGTCCCGTCCTGTGCTGGAGTTTGTTTTGACTATGAGTCGGTATTTCAACCTACTGGCGCCTGATTTATTGTGGCTTGCCTTAATGCTGGAGGGGCGGTAATGCAGGCGCCTGCAGCGTCTAGGCTCAATAAGGAATTCGTAAGAGCTACAGTGGCATAAGTCTCTGCCTTATGACGTTATGACTGAAGTCTTTTATTTTTCATTGTGCCTTTATTAATGACCACCCGACCCCTAAGGCGGTTTTGTAAAACATGGTAGTAATATTCTGAATGGTATTGTACCTGATTTGTTTATTTTCATATCAGTTATGAATAAATGTTTCTAGACAGTACAATATACGAAAACTGCAGCATAGTACAAAATTATAGTCGGCCTTTGTGCATTTTAGACACTGTGGGCCATATTCATAGACATTCTTAGCGCGGGCTTCCGGTGGATGATCAGCGAACTAACGTTTTTCGTAGTCATAAACCAGTGTTAGCGATATGATATGAATCCTGTACAAGTAATCAGTCGATAGCCGGGGCTAGTTTAGCACGCTCGTAGCGCGGGCTAGCGAAATGTCTATGAATATATTCTTTTCATGTGCCGTCACTGATTGTTAAGAAAAGATCTGGAGGTGTTGAGTTAAAAAAAAAAGTAGAAATGTTTTCATTTCCTTTGTCTTTAAAAGTGTAGTGACAAGGGAAATATTTCAGTACAAAACACTTGATGCTATTATTTAGTAATAATAATAATAATAATAATAATAATAATAATAATAATAATAATAATAATAATCCGTGGTGCTACAGCCCGTGAAGGGCCTGGACCGACCAGCCGGCTGCTGGCCTCACGCCCACATGCAGAAGCAGAGGTGGACGATCATCCAACCAGAATGGAGATATCGTGTGGTTTGCTGTTATTTAAGTCATCTAAATATTATTATTATTATTATTATTATTATTATTATTATTATTATTACTACTACTACTACTACTACTACTACTACTACATTATTATTATTATTATTATTATTATTACTACTACTATACTACTACTACTACTACTACTACTACTACTATTATTATTATTATTACTACTGCTACTACTACTACTTTCAAAACGGCCCCGAGGTTCACTCAGCCTCCTATAAAATTGAGTACCGGGTCCTTCCCGGGGGTAAAAGGCAGTCAGAACGTGGTGCCGACCACACCACCTCATTCTAGTGCCGAGGTCATGGAAAGCATGGGACTCTACCTCCATGCCCCTCAAGCGCCCTCATGGCATGTTACGGGGGTACCTTTACCTTTTTACCTTTTTTTTACTACTACTACTACTACTACTACTACCACTACTACTATTATTATTATTACTACTACTACTACTATTATTATTATTACTACTACTACTACTACTATTATTATTACTATTATTATTATTATTATTATTATTATTATTATTATTATTATTATTATTACCCCTTAAGTTACTGTACTCCAAGCAGGAGAAAGTCTCAGGGGAATGAGACGCAGCGGAGTAATGCTGTGAATGAATGTTGATGTCATGAGATGTCATAAGGTCACACACGTGGGTACACGCATCTCCATTGGCTAACTCTCAAAGCATAAACGATACCACTGATACACACATATTTATTCTATCCTACGTAGTGACAAAATCAGATCACGGTTAATCTCCTGGTCGTTTAATCTCTCCATACAGGAAATAACATATTGCAGGAGAGCGCATGTTTTTTTTAAACTGATGTTATAACGGTATAACTCGCGCAAGAAACGATTACCGAAAACCAATGGTGGCTTGCTGTTTGTTTTGATGTGTGTATGTAGGTACACCTAAGGAGGAGAGGTGCGGGCCGATGGATGTACTGTCTCTTCCAAGAAGATGAACAAACGAGGACATCGCTGTGGAAATAAAGAACGTAGCAAGAGGAAAATTCGAAGCTAATTAAACGCGCAAGATATGTTTACGAATGAAATAATAATGCCGTGCGATACAAGACACGTATTCACATGCAATTGAACACACTAAAGTCGTAATGTAACTATCACAACACAAGACTGATTCTATCGATGTCATTTCTCTTTCGACTGTACTCTTGAATATCATTCAAGCTATCTCGTGACCTTTCCTGTTGCCCGCTCTTCCTTATCGCAGTGTTTGATTCGCATTCTTTCCGTCGCTATTCCGTGCTTGCGAGAACTATAATATTATATATCTACTTCGCTCCAATAGATGACGCAATAGTAAGCACACGATTAATCTCCTGGTTGGAGAACAGTAGACGCATTCCCAACCGACACTGGTTGACTACACTAAAATTCGCTGCGTATCCAAATTTCGATCAGGCAACCCCACTCGTCCCTACAGTCATGAATAGAGCCACTGTACTTGTCCCTGGGAGTCCGCAGCATTCGGATTGCTATGGAATGATGACGGAATGGAGATCGAACGGAATTATATAGATGCTTAATAAAAAAAATTCCAACTGCGATCTCTTCTGCCACAAGTACCACAATGAATTTTTCACATGAAAATAATCATGCAAGCTTCCAAGGACTTTGGCCACAGATTGGCTCGTTCCGATCTCATATTAGGGGTCGAGGATCTCTTCAGTGGTCTTCCAGAGGACAACAGTGAAAATTATTATTATTATTATTATTATTATTATTATTATTATTATTATTATTATTATTATTATTATTATTATTGTTATTATTATTAGGCTATTACGGTAGAACCCCGAATATCCGTCACCCTATTAACCGATTGGTGGATTATCCGACTGTCTTTATCTCGCTTTTTTTGCTGAAAAAATACCCGAGTGTTTTTCTTTTACAAACCTTCACTCTCACAGTATGGTCTACTGTATGAGTGGCCATGCTGTATAACTTCTATGTAAAACGTCTTCCACAAGGGTCAAAAGAAAACGTGTTGTTTTACTGAAAAAAGTGCAAGTAATTGAGCGATTCAGGAAAAGGGAAACTATGGTTCATATAATAATAATAATAATAATAATAATAATAATAATAATAATAATAATAATAATAATAATGATTTATTTAACCTGGCAGAGTTAAGGCCATACGGCCTTCTCTAACACTCAACCAGGAGTAAAACTGCGTTACAAAAAACACTACAAATTTACAAAGTACACTACAATTTTACACTCGAAACTGAATAAGATAATAATAATAAAATGTAAACAACAAGTAAGTAGAAATCAGACATAATTTATAACATACAGAAAGAAAGTAAAAAGCATAATAAAATGTGAACAGCAGGTCAAAATAAATGAGACATACAAAGTATAAAAAATAAGACAATTATTGATAATAATAATAATAATAATAATAATAATAATAATAATAATAATGATTTATTTAACCTGGCAGAGTTAAGGCCATACAGCCTTCTCTAACACTCAACCAGGAGTAAAACTGCGTTACAAAAAACACTACAAATTTACAAAGTACTCTACAATTTTACACACAAAACTGAATAAGATAATAATAACAAAATGTAAACAACAAGTAAGTAGAAATCAGACATAATATATAACATACAGAAAGAAAGGAAAAAGCATAATAAAATGTGAACAGCAGGTCAAAATAAATGAGACATACAAAGTATAAAAAATAAGACAATTATTGATGATAATAATAATAATAATAATAATAATAATAATAATAATAATAATAATAATAATAATAATAATAATGATTTATTTAACCTGGCAGAGTTAAGGCCATACGGCCTTCTCTAACACCCAACCAGGAGTAAAACTGCGTTACAAAAAACAGTACAAATTTACAAAGTACACTACAATTTTACACACAAAACTGAATAATATAATAATAATAAAATGTAAACAACAAGTAAGTAGAAATCAGACATAATATATAACATACAGAAAGAAAGGAAAAAGCATAATAAAATGTGAACAGCAGGTCAAAATAAATGAGACATACAAAGTATAAAAAATAAGACAATTGTTGATAATAATAATAATAATAATAATAATAATAATAATAATAATAATAACAATAATGATTTATTTAACCTGGCAGAGTTAAGGCCTTCTCCAACACTCAACCAGGAGTAAAACTGCGTTACAAAAAACACTACAAATTTACAAAGTACTCTACAATTTTACACACAAAACTGAATAAGATAATAATAACAAAATATAAACAACAAGTCAGTAGAAATCAGACATAATATATAACATACAGAAAGAAAGGAAAAAGCATAATAAAATGTGAACAGCAAGTCAAAATAAATGAGACATACAAAGTATAAAAAAATAAGACAATTAATAATAATAATAATAATAATAATAATAATAATAATAGTAATAATAGTAATATCGTGTTAGAATACTAGATTGGGATTACAACTCTGCGAAATTTAATGAAAAACAGGTATAAAGTGTATAAAGTACGTAAATCTACAACATGAGACCTCTACTATTTCTGTCTTTCCATAGACAGCCGTCATAAGGAGTCTTCTTGGCCACTGAAAACTCGTCGTTCAAAACCAGACTTAAATTAGTGAACTTCTGATCCACTATCTAGTGTGTTAAAACAAAAGACCACGGAGCAAATTAGGAAACTGCATTAAGCATTTAATTTATGAAAACCTTTTATGGTACGGATTATCCGATTTTTCGATTAACCGTTCACTTCACCCCCTTCATTACCACGGATAGTAGAGGTTCTGCTCTATTATTAAGCTCTGTATTCCAGCTACCTAAAGACTCATAGAAGAGGAGAGCATACTAAGGTATATGCTACTGGATACAGTATGGGCTGAACATAACTGCAAACAAGACGAAGACCATGGTTATCGAAAGAAACATAAAGAAGGTAAACGTGCGAATTCGAAAGGAGGCAGTAGAACAAGTGGACAACTTAAAATACTTGGAATGTACTGTAAGCAGTAACATAAGCTTCTGCCAGGAAAGTCAAAAGGAGGATGACAATGGCCAAGGAAGCATTTAATAGTAAATCGAGCATCTTCTGCGGACCTCTGGAGAAAGAACGAAGGAAGACACTAGTGAAGTGTTCTGTATGGAATGTTGTGTTATATGGAGCAGAAACATGGACATTAGGACGAAGTGAAGAGAAATGACTGGAAGCATTTGAAATGTGGGTATGGAGAAAAACAGAGCGTGTGAAATGAACAGCAGACGGAATAAGAAATGAAGCTGTGTTGAAACGAGTGGGTGAAGAGAGAACAATGCTAAAACTAATCAGTAAGGGAAAAGAAATTGGCTGGGTCACTAAGAAGAAACTGCCTACTGGATGATGCACTGGAAAGAATGGAGAACATGATAAAAGTTCGAGGCAGAAGAAGATATTAGATTATAGACAATTCATAGATCTTATACGGAAAGAATAGGAAGGTGGAAGTTAGGGAAGATTGGAGAATGCTGGGTTTGCAGTAAAAAAGAAAACTATGAATGAATCATATACCTAATAATAACAATAATAATAATAATAATAATAATAATAATAATAATAATAATAATAATAATAATAACCCGGAGGTTCATTGCATTGCCGCCCTCACATAAGCGCGCCATCGGTCCCTATCCTGGGCAAGATTAATCCAGTCTCTACCATCATATCCCACCTCCCTCAAATCCATTTTAATATTATCTTCCCATCTACGTATCGGCCTCCCCAAAGGTCTTTTTACCTCCAGCCTCCCAACTAACACTATATGCATTTCTGGATTCTCACGTACGTGCTACATACCCTGCCCATCTCAAACGTCTGGATTTAATGTTGCTAATTATGTCAGGTGAAGAATACATTGCGTGCAGTTCTGTGTTGTGTATCTTTCTCCATTCTCCTGTAACTTCATCCCCCTTAGCCCCAAATATTTTCCTAAGAACCTTATTCTCAAACGCCCTTAACCTATGTTCCTCTCTCAAAGTGAGAGCCCAAGTTTCACAACCATAAAGAACAATCGGTAATATATCTGTTTTATAAATTCTAACTTTCAGATTTTTTGACAGCAGACTGGATGATAAAAGCTTCTCAACCGAATAATAACAGGCATTTCCCACATTTATTCTGTGTTTAATTTCCTCCCGAGTATCATTTATATTTGTTATTGTTGCTCCCAGGTATTTGAATTTTTCCATCTCTTCAAAGGCTAAATTTCCAATTTTTATATTTCCATTTCGTACAATATTCTGGTCACGATACATAATCACATACTTTGTCTTTTCGGAATTTACTTCCAAACCTATTTCTTTACTTGCTACAAGTAAAATTCCCGTATTTTCCCTAATCGTTTGTGGATTTTCTCCTAACATATTCACGTCATCCGCATAGACAAGAAGCTGATGTAACCCGCTCAATTCCAAACCCTCTCTGTTATCCTGGACTTTCCTAATGGCATACTTCAGAGCAAAGTTAAAAAGTAAAGGTGATAATGCATCTCCTTGCTTTAGCCCACAGTGAATTGGAAACGCATCTTACAGAAACTGACCTATACGGACTCTGCTGTACGTTTCACTGAGACACATTTTAATTAATCGAACTAGTTTCTTGGGAATACCAAATTCAATAAGAATATCATATAAAACTTCTCTCTTAACCGAGTCATATGCCTTTTTGAAATCTTTCAATAAATGATGCACTGTACCCTTATACTCCCATTTTTTCTCTGTTATCTGTCTAATACAAAATATCTGATCAATAGTTGATCTATTACGCCTAACATCACACTGATGATCCCCAATAATTTCATCTACATATGGAGTTAATCTTCTGAAAAGAATATGAGACAAAATATGTTTATGATTTTAATTATTGATATAGTGAATCAAAGATTTTCAGACACATACATTTACCAGAGAGGGGAAAAAAAGAAAAGGTTATTATCAAACAGCGGATTTTCGGTCCTTACACAGCTACAAGACGTCACGTCTCTTGGCGTACTGAGGGAGCGTAGCAATGACCTCCTTGCAACTGATGTACACCTAACGTTCGGTATCGGCACGAAAATCCGCTACCTGGCGATTAGTTCTCAACTGACTGCTTTGGAATGATCAATTTCATTTGTAGGAGGGTCATATTGGCCAAATCTCTTATTCCCATCCCTCGTGGTTATGATGATGGCATCCTTTGAGTACTTACAACTGAATCTCACGGCTTATCTTAGGATTCATGCGTGTACTTCACACAAGTCTGACAGCTCTGCCTGTTTGAGCCGGAAGTCCCATCACAGAGTATGTCACCCAGTTTTAACAAGTGTACAAAAACAGTGGAGTTTTGTTTTCCACGATACATTTAATTACACTTTTTCAGCTCCACACTAAACGCACCCACTCAAGACGGTGACGTCACGTTAACCACTATGCATCTTGTTAGTCATCTAGCCACAGTTAATGACGAAAAGTATTTCTCCCATTGCGCAAGTAGAAATAAAATGAATACACATTGCAGCGCATGTTTCCGGTATATTCTTCCTTATTAAACAAGTTGAAACTTAGCTTGTTGAGCTGGTCAAGTCTTGAAATTAAAATACGTGTAACTGAAGATGTCATATTTTAATCCGTGCAGCAAATGAAATAGATACTGATCGAATAATAATCATTGAACTTCAGTAGTCGAGGAAAGAATTGAACGAATATCTGAAACTAAGAAATAATTATTACCATCGGCTATACATAATAATTAATAGGCTCCGTATTTCAGCTACCTATAAACTGGAAAGAAGTTGCCTGGTTCAAAATATATGTGACATCACAGCGTAGGTACAGGTACGTTCGTATACAAAATAGTTACGCATCATCTGCCCTCTTCCTCTAGAAAGTCAAAATCGGGACGCAGTCATAGTGAGTAGTCTTATCGATCACTGCTCTTACTAGTCGTATTATTTAAATAACTGCATCTTTGTGGCTGATTGAAGGTTCATTGCGGAGGTAAAATATCTTAAGTAAGATGTTCAAGCGTGTAATATTGCAGGGCATAGTTGAGGATATTTGAACTGATATTTTCACTGTCTGTATATAGACAACATTACATATAACTTGTGTAAAATAAACGTCAAAGGACAAAAAATAGTGCACTGAAAGACGCTGCAATACAGAACGCAGAAAGTGTGTTGAACGTAAACAAAAGAATCAATACCATTACAATCTGAAAATTATGAAGATAATAACTCGACGTTTACCATGGATTTGTGTAGCTTACCATGATGTTCAGTGCCAACATCCCAATTAATAAATTAAATAATCTACATTTCAGGGAATTTCTAAAGAAGTACACAGAAAATTAGTGGGTTTTCAGTGTTGAGCGACATGCAATACCTTAATGAAATACGAAAACATATCAGACAATAGGAATATCTTGTACTATATCATGCACCAATAACGTCATGTGCCATTGAAAGAATTTCTTAAAATATAAAATCATTTCAAGTTCCGTAATTTACAAATGCACATTATTGTTCGCTGTAAAGATCACGACAAAAATGAACATCACTACTCAAGAATTTGTTTACTAGTATAGCTTCAGAATGTCTGGAGTTGACTGTACACGACGTACACACAGCGACTACCTGTTTGTTTATATCCTTATCCGTTGCATTACCTGTGTTCGGCGTACTATATACCCAATGTATCTTCAACTTCAGTCTTTAGGTAGCTGGAATACGGAGCCTAATAATTAATATAGGCCTACAATCGAACTCAGTTATAACGTCATCGAAGGGACTTTTTCATGCACTGAATAGTTCGACATGCCACAGACATAGATTCTGAGTAGCGAGCGAGACTCGTGCTTAGAGACTGGACTAAGTTGTGGGTTCGAATCTTGCTTGTGTACCTTGTTTTGTTTTTCTTGAAATTTTCCTCAACTGTAAGGCGGATGTCAGGAAAGTACATGGCAGATTTTGACCCATTTCGCCAAAATATTATCTCGCTATCTCCAATTTAATTGACGATGTATAATCGCGTCGCTCAACAATAGTTTAAATATATACAGTATGTAATTTTTGAATATAGCGTCGACTTTTCTTACCGTATATCCGTGTTAAAATCCTGACGAATTCAAGTTCACTTCTGGTGAAAGATGGCGACTTTTAGACAGCTTAGTTCAGGATACTCCCATTGCTCCTGCCATCCTTTCATTAGTTGTCTCACTAATAGTACTGTACTGGTAATGTACTTTATTCTCGAGCAGATGCTGCTTCACTGGCCAGTCAATAGAACTGAAAACAGAAAGATATAATATTTCGATAATTTTAAACGAAATTGTGTGAATAAGAAATGATAGTGAAGCCATAACGCTATGATGGGCATATTATTTAATAATAAAAAAGCGGATGAAAATTTAAAAGAAATAAAAATATAAAAGCAAAATTGTGTGATTACAAAATATTGATTAAATAATAAACAAAATATTGATTAAACAATGGATAAGAAATAGATACAAATTTTATATAAGAAGTAAAAAGTGTACCCTGTTCCATTTATTATCCAAACAAAAATTCTGAACTTAATAGGGTAACAGAATAAATGTTTGCGATCTAAACAAAAACTCAAATAGGATATTAAAAAATATAATACAAATGAATAAAATTTAATAATTTAATAAAAATATACGTATTGTAGAACAA
This sequence comes from Periplaneta americana, assembly GCF_040183065.1. Lineage (NCBI taxonomy): Eukaryota > Metazoa > Arthropoda > Insecta > Blattodea > Blattidae > Periplaneta > Periplaneta americana. The sequence goes on along the minus strand of NC_091122.1, from coordinate 131,251,535 downwards.
AAATCAGTAATATCTTTTTAATTTCCATTAAATAGTAGCAATATATGAAACCAATAAGGTGACAAGTAATTGCCTGCGATTAAAAAATAACTCGTATACCAGATAAATATAATTAAAAATAATCAACTTTTATGATTTAGTACAAATATTAGTCTTACACAGTAAAAATCGCGAATATCTTTTAAAGTTTCATTAAATGACAACAAAACCAACTTGGATATACAATACAGTCTATATAATTATTATATAGGACTATGTTATATATTTACATATAGCCTATAAGTAAAAAACGTACCCCGCTCCAATAATTGACTAACACATTCTGAACTTAATACGGAATAGGGTAACAAAGGTTCACGATTGTAAGAAATTCTGAAAAAACAAAAAACAAAAAACAAAGACAAACTTAATACAAACTTAATCAGGTTTCATAATTTAATATATATATATATATATATTTTTTTTTTTTTCATACATGCATGCATACTTACACACACACACTGGTCTTGTAAAACAAAAATCGACAATATCTTATGAAGTTTCATTAGATTTTAACAAACACAAAAATGTGAATTTAAGAAATTGAAATACGAAAAATATAGTAAAAGAGTAAAAAGTGTCCCGCGTTCCATTTATTGGTCAAATAAATTTGAACTCAATAGGATAACACAACAAATGTTTGCGATTTAAAGGAAAACTCAAATACTGCAAAAATGTAATACAGAATATAATAAAGTTTCAAAATTTAATAAAAAACAATATTCGTATTGTTAAATGAGAAACAGGAATACCTTTTAATTTTCATAAAATAGTAACAAAAACAAAAATGGATAAGAAATGAATACAAGTTTTATATAAAAAGTAAAAAGTGTAGCACATTCCACTTATTAGCCAGACAAATTATAAGCTCAATACGGTAATAGAATAAATGTTAGCGATGTCAAGAAAAACTCAAGTTCAATAATTTAATAAAAATATGCATAATGTAGAACAAAAATCAGGAATATCGTTTTAATTTCCATTAAACAATAACAAAAAAAATAGATAAATGAATACAAATTGATTATAAAAAGTAAATAGTGTACCTCGTTCCACTTATTACTTACTTATAGCTTTTAAGAAACCCGCAGGTTCATTGCCGCCCTCACATAAGCCCGCCATCGGTCCCTATCCTGAGCAAGGTTAATCCAGTCTCCATCATCATATCCCATCTCCCTCAAATCCATTTTAATATTATCCTCCCATCTACGTCTCGGTCTTCCCAAAGTTTTTTTTCCCCCTCCGGCCTCCCAACTAACACTCTATATGCATTTCTGGATTCGCCCATACGTGCTACATGCCCTGCCCACCTCAAACGTCTAGAATTAATGTTCCTAATTATGTCAGGTGAAGAATACAATGCGTGCAGTACTGCGTTGTGTAACTTTTTCCCTTCTTCTGTAACTTCATCCCTTTTAGTCCCAAATATTTTCCTAAGGACCTTATTCTCAAACACACTTAACCTATGTTCCTCTCTCAAAGTAAGAGTCCAAGTTTCACAACCTAACAGAGCAACCGGTAATATAACTGTTTTATAAATTCTAACTTTCAGATATTTTGACAGCAGACTAGATGACAAAAGCTTCTCAACCGAATAATAACAGGGATTTCCCATATTTATTCTGCGTTTAATTTGTTCCCGAGTGTCATTTATGTTTGTTACTGTTGATCTAAGATATTTGAATTTTTTCACCTCTTCAAAAGATAAATTTCTCATTTTTATATTTCCATTCTAGTCACGAGACATAATGATGTACTTTGTCTTTTCGGGATTTACTTCCAAACCTATCGCTTAATTTGCTTCAAGTAAAATTCCCGTGTTTTCCCTAATCGTTTGTGGATTTTGTCCTAACATATTACGTCATCCGCAAAGACAAGCAGCTGATTTTTTTTTATTTAAATTTAAATATACAGAATAAAGAAATATAATTACAAAACAAACAAAGAGAAATACAAATAAAATAATACAAGCAATATAAAAAGAAGATACAGTAGTATTAACAAAATTTGAGACCGAATGAGCAGCTCTCGTGCTCGGTCGCAGTTCAGATATAATATTAAAATAAAAAATAATAATAATATAAATAAATAAGTAAAATAAAATAGGAACTAAAATATAATTACAGCGGCAATGGAATTATATAATATAATATTAACACTAGAGAAGAATAATATCGCACGTGAAAAGTAGGACTAATATATATTTCAAAATTATAGAATATAAATATAATATAGGTTGATCAATTCATTCACATAGGCTATAAATGTATTTAATCAAATTGAAGATATTAACACGTTTCTAATTTTCTTGTTATATGTTAGTGGGTTACATGTTAGAAGTTCTGGGTGTAATTTAGTTAAAGCATTGTACAACCGAGGGCCAAAATTTATGCTACGCTTCAGACCAGCAGATGTGAGACATTTAGGTTCTACTAATGTTAAATTAATATTTTGTCTTGTGTCATAATTGTATGTCTGTAATACAAACTTATTACGATTTTTATGATAAAATTTTAACAGCGTATACTTATAAATTTGTTCAATATTAAATACATTAAATTCAGAATAAATTAATTTAGTTGGATAATCGAAACGTTTCTTCAAACAAATTTTAATTATTCGTTTTTGTAGTAAATTTAACGGACTAAGATTAATTTTTGTACTTCCACCCCAAACAATTATACCATATTGAATGATAGACTGAATAATGGCCAAATAAACATTTCGTAGAACTCTAATGGGTAAGTAGCATCGAAGATTAACGAAGCTGATGTAACCCGTTCAATTCCAAACCCTCTCTGTTATCCTGAACTTTCCTAATGGCATGTTCTAGAGCGAAGTTAAAAAGTAAAGATGATAGTGCATCTCCTTGCTTTAGCCTGCAGTGATTTGGAAAAGCATTAGACAGAAGTTGGCCTATACGGACTCTGCTCTAAGTTTCATGTACCTGCTCTATTTAACAGCGATAGAGTATATAATAGGCAATTTTTTTTCTAGGAAGTGTGCAGTTCATTCAATCGCTATGTTTCAAGGTGAACGGATCACATAGATTGACCAATGGTGATTGTGGTGGTGATTATGGTCGTAATGAATAATGCTTATAGAAATGAACAAATAGAATTTTTTGACATATTATTTTGATAAGTAAAATTACTCTTACACAATTCTTATGTAATATTTAAAGTATGGCCAAATCAAATATTAGCTTGAAAAATATTGTAAGGCATCAAAAAATTTCACTCATAGTTGTAGTTCTATTGAAGTTAAACAAACAATGCGTCATATTGAAGGTTTTTTTTTTTTAAGTGGTAAGGCAACAATACGCAAGTCCTTGTTTTTATTTGATTGCGGGCGCTCTGCCTCTCCCTGGTCTGAACAGAAGAAGAATGCGCATGAACTTTCCATCGCATCGTGAAAAGGGGAGGAGCAACAATCACGGAAAGCAATGCGGGCAGGCCCTGGTTCCTCTCAGGATTCCGATGGCCTGTCGAATATGAAAACATGCAGTTGATGAACAACTGTCACGCATATCGATATACTGAAATAATGCCAAGTAATTGCAAGCAAGAGATTATGACATGATTGCCAACACATCTAATGGTGATGGGCGACACTGGTAATCTGCAATTAATTAATGTACGTCCCAAAAGGGACACAATAATATAAATTACAACGAAAAATGTAGTCATAGAAACTGGATTTGTATTGCTATATTTTGCAGCGGTAGTGAGCAGCTGAGATCGAAAACTATAACAAACTTCAAAATTTACTGTGTGCTATATTCTTAGGCGCCAGCTCAAAATATACGCGTCTGTACCCATAGCTGAAGAAACCTTAATAATATTCGTTAGTCTGCACTATAACTGAAGACCTGTACATAGTAGTTATTCACAATTCACAAGAGAAGACAACTAAGTTAGACACGTGTTACACTGAACTCGTAACTAAGGAAAGTAATAACTCTTAGTCTGAAATCATAACTGAAGAAGGGATAATAATACTCGCCAGTGAAAACTCATAAGAAAAGAAAGCTTAGGGGAGAGTCGGGTAGTATCGGACATCGGGTAGTATCGGACAGTGCGTTTCTTTCATCTACCACTATATGGTAGTACCTGAATGACATGGATACGTTTCTCTATGCGACATCACAGAAACGTAACCATGTCAATCAGGTACTATCATCGTGTGGTAGGTGAAAGAAACTCACTGTCCGATATTACCCGATGTCCGATACTACCCGACTCTCCGCTACGACTTGTTAGCCCTCCTGCTACCAAGTGGGGTAACTGGATTACCCCACCGATAATGATTCTTCAATATTATTTTCATTTTGCTCCATATTTATTTTTGAAATTCCATGTATTTGTCTCATATGTCTACTAACAATTTGAATTAAAATTGTCATTAATAAATAATTAATCTACTTTAATATGTAATTCGAATTATTGATTTGGGATGATCTTGTTACCCTTCTTGGTAGCTATGTTGTGAAATTTCCAGAATATAAAATTCAACTTATAGCTTAATTGTCTTCATTTTTGAGTTTATCTGCTTCTAAATTATTTTATTTTGTGTTATTTATAACATTTTATGTTGTTTTTTTATTATCATGACCTTTTGTTTTAAATTTTTTTTATTTCTGTGTGTTATGGTTTTTTATAAAAATAATTTTGTCAGAAATATTTATTAGTAGAGTCTTTTTTTCGAGATACTCATTGTAGTATAGCTGGTGTTTGAATATCTGAATTTCAACAAAGAACTAGAATTTTTTATTAGGTTTATATTTTTATTTATTAATTTTTTGAACTTAAAAAGTTTTTTTTCTAGGATTCTGTTTTACAGTAAACAAATATTTTGGAGATGTTCATGGACTTTTTGGGTAGTAAATTAATTCATAATGCATATTTTGAAGATTTTTAGATTTAATAGCACATATTTACATTTTTATATTGCATATTATATCCTTTTTTCTGGCTTTAGTTGTATATTATATTAACTTACGTAATAGTGCCTCTTATGAATGTTGCATCATAGAATCTGCTATTTCTACTTATTTGTCTATTGATATAAACATTTCTAAAAAGCTACCGGTAGTATGGTTTGTAGCAGTAGTGAGCAGCTGAGATCGAAAACTGTAACAAACTTCAAAATTTACTGTGTGCTACATTCTTAGGCGCCAGCTCAAAGCATACGCGTCTGTACCCATAGCTGAAGAAAACTTAATACTGTTCGTTAGTCTGTAGGGTAAAGTTGCCTAATTCCGTGATACTCCTAATCCCGTGATACTTTTTTAAAAATTGAATGTCAATCAAAGCTTTGCCGTTCGACAATAGCGCCAGACATCTTGCTCGAAATAGTGCATCTTTCGCCTACTATTGAGGCACCGGTGAACTTCCTAGCAAGATACGCAATCCCGTGACATTCAGTCATAAAACCTATCACGGAATTAGGCAACTTTACCCTACTAATAACTGAAGAACAGTACATAGTAGTTATTCATAATTCACAACAGAAGACAACTAGACACTTGTTACACTGAAATCGTAACTAAGAACAGTAGTATTCCTTGGTTCGAACTCATGACTGAAGAAGGGTTAATAATACGCGCCAGTGAAAACTCATAAGAAAAGAAAGCTTGCAACTTGATAGCCCTCCTGCTACCAAGTGGGGTAACAATATTACCCCAATGATGATTTTTCATTAATATTTTCATTTTACTCCATATTATTTTTTTTAATTCCGTGTCTACCATGTCTACTAATAATTTGAATTATAATTGGCATTAATAATTAATCTACTTTAATATGTAATTCACATTATTCATGTGAGGTAATTTTGTTATCCCTCTTGGTAAGCTATGTCGTGAAAATTCCACTCGTAGCTTAATTTTCTCCATTTTTGAGTTTATCTGCCTTCAAATTATTTTATTTTGTGTTATTTATAACACTTTATATTGTTTTTTTTTTATATTATGACCTTTTGTTTCAGATTTTTTTATTTCTGTGTGTTATGGTTTTTCTGAAAGTAATTTTGTTAGAAATATTTATTAGTAGAGTCTTTTTTTCGAGATACTCTTTATAGTATAAGTCAGGGGTCGTCAGCACAGAGCACGCTGGGGCTAGTCTCTCTTACCCGCGGAAAACGCAGTGCACTAGGGTGCACTCCGTAGCTGCTAGCGGGTATGCTCTCTATCTCTCCCTGTTGCACGACGGTTCACACGGGACAACACCGCGTAACCTTTGCACATTTCAGCGAGTGCTGACGACCACTAGTATAAGTGGTGTTCGAATATATGAATTTCAACAAAGAACTAGAATTTTTTATTAGGTTTATATTTTTATTTTATTAATTTTTGGAACTTAAAAATTTTTTTTTTTTTTTTTTGTAGGATTCTATTTTGCACTAAACAAATGCTTTGAATATGTTCCTAGTTGTATAGATGGTATTGAAGTATTTAAATTTCAAGAATTAACTGAAATAATTTCAAATTTATGCTATAGTACTGTGACTTTCTTGGCTCGTAAATTTAATGTTTTTTCCATAATGCCAAAAACTATACAGCATTGAAAAGTTTGTCTTGAAATGAAAGAGAAGCAAGTTTAAATTTACTGTAGATGTTATCTAATATTGTCACCAGTAACGTATCTAAATTTCATTAATTTTGGTATACGTTTTCAACTAAATGAAACGATACTTTCGAATCACCCTGTATTTTAAAAAGTAGAGTCATTAATTTGTATTTTTACATTTTCTGGAAGTCTGTGGTCAATAATACATAAATTGTTAATATTCCAAATGCTTAACAATGACCGGTATATGATTTTGATGGGGGTAATTGTATTAGTAATTTGTGAAAAACCTTGGTAGCTGGAGGGTTAGTCTGAAGCCTTAACAAAAGGTAACGTAATGCTCATTAAGACAGAACCCATAATATAATACCCGTTAGACTGAACACTAAACAAAAGAAAACTTGGTGTAAAACACATAAGTAAAAACACTTTAATATTGACCAGCTTGAATCTGTAGCTAAAAAAAAATCCTAAGGGCTATTTTATAGCCAGTCTAAATGCATAACAAAAACAAAAAGAACTTACCTGTCTAAAACTATAACAAAAGAAAATCTAATCCCAGTCAATCTAAAATCCATAACTTAACCTCCTGAATCCTAAGACATTAAATTTGTTGTTTTATTTTTAAAGTTCAATATAATTCTACACTTAAAAAAATCACTTACAGTTAGAGCACAAATGCAGATATATTATACTATACTTTGGGTCTCTGCACATGTATCTTCTATTATAATCATGTATGAAATATGGTATAGTATACAATAGTCTCAGGACTCAGGATGTTAAGGAGACATAATTTTCTCCAGTCTGAATCTATAACTAAGCAAACATAATAATTTCTAATATAAATCCACAACTAAAGAAATATTAATACCCTCCATGCTGAATCCATAATAAAATAAAACCTAATCCGAGTCAGTCTAAATACACACAACTAAAGAAAACTTAATAGCCTGCAAGCCATTATAAACCCATAACTAAAGAAAACATAATGATTGCTAGACTAAATCAGTAAGTAAGTAAACTTATTAGTTTCCGCTTACATTAATAACTTAAGATAAAACAATTCTAATACTAGACGGTCTCTAAACGAAAACATAATAATAACTTAAATCCATAACATTAGAGAACATGCCATTAGCTGATCTAAATCTTTAAGAAAAGAAATCACAATACTACCCAGACTGAATTCGTAACTAAAGAAACTAGATATTCAGTCTGAATCTGTAATTAAAGGAAACCTAGTAGTAGTCTGTCTGAATCTAAAGTAAAGAAAACTTACTACTGTTCTCCATTTGAATCAGGAAACCTAATAATAGCCAATATCAATTATTACTCTACTATTATTCAGTTGAATTAATAACTAAACGCATAATACTAGCAAGTCTAAATCTATGACTAAAGAGAACTTACTACGAAGTATCCAGAAACCTAATACTAGCCAGAATAATCCGTAACTAAAAAAAAGTCGGGATGAAATCAGGAGAGCTTGGGGGCCATTGTGATTCGATTGACTTTTACTAATTATTTATTGTGTATGATTACCTAATTCATGATCCCCTCATTTACAATAATGATACAATTATATAGCCTACTAAATTACAGCGTGTCCATAATGCTTGTGTTCGGTTTATATGTAATATACATCTCTATGATATCTCACCGTCATTCAGTGAATTGTCTTGGTTCCGGCAAGACAATATGAACACTTAGATTTTTCACAGTTGCACTAAACGGGATTTCAGTGTTATTTACAGCTACGACGGGGAGAACAGATTTGTTAAATTTCGATAGTAGTCTCTGATTTCCTAGTAAGATTGTCTGTGATTTTTCAGGGTTCAGAATCAATTCAAATTTCAGTGATAGGAGGTTAGAGATTTTAAATCCGAATTCAATTTACTTATACAGTACTGTCATCCACCGAATCAGGGCTGGCGTGGATATACAGCAGTAGATCGCCCTCATAAAGATGATAACGACAGTGTCGTATTGCTTCTGAGACTTCGTTTATATAGGCCTATATTGAAAACAGAAGAGGCCCTAAAACAGAACCCTGAGGAATCCCAGTCTCCACGATACGCCATGCTGAAAACCTATCATTAAGAGAAACGCATTGCAAACATTCGCGAAGACAAGATTCCATCCAGGCGATACTACTTTCAGAGAAACACATTACACGTAACTTGACCAGAAGGATATCTACGTCAACTGAATTAAATACCTTGTTGAAATCAAGTAATGTTAATATTGTCACCTGTCGATTGTCCATTGCTTCACGTGTATCGTCAGTAGTTTTGAGAAGGGCTGTAGTTGTGCTGTGCCCTGACCTGAAACCTGACTGGAAGGGGTTAATAAGGTTATAAGAATTAAGATAATCTGTTATTTGCTTGTGAGAGAGCAGGAAGAATGCTGATTGGTCTGAAATCTAAATCGAACTCGAGAAGAAGTAATAAACCACAGTTTGGTTTCGGGACCGTGGACTGCTATAAGGGAGCACAGCTGTAAGGGGTATGTGTAGGCCTAAATATGTTAGATAGGTCCTTAATAAAAATTTTGACAATCTTAAACATGCGGCACTACTTTTGTGACACCCGGTAGAGTCAGCGACGCGACATGCACAAACAAGATGAGGAAGAAGACGAGGAGGAGGCAGAGCAGCAGTTCGGGTGTCGGTGACGCAATGTGCAGCAAGTTGTTCTGAGACGGAAATACAATGCATCTCCACTGCTTCAGTGCAAAAACGAGCTATGCATCTTCCTTACTTCTCAACTTCTTACATTCACAGTGCTTAAAATGTGAGTTAGAATAAAATTATCTAACGTAAAAGTTCGTTTCATCAGATGTGACTCACGCGCTAACATTTCCGGCTAGAAACCAAGTAGACTTTGGTTCGATTTCATTCATGCTGTTACTAAAATTATTATTATTTTCCATGTGCATTATTTCCAGATATCTCACACCCAGTAAAATACTGTCGTGAGTCGAAAATCACATATTACTTTCGTAAATTATTTCCAATGCTGTTTTACTATTTGTAAGTATGAAATTCTAATAATAAAATAGAAAATTATGAAAAGTTTTGGTACATATTTATTAAAATATTTTTACAGCAGTATTTTACTAGGAAATGGCATATTTTTACAAATCACAATTTTCGAGTTACGATACTATTTAACTGGGAGTGCGATATGTAGACTCGTCAGTATGAAAAAATTCTGACCAGTAGTTAGGAGAAATTGTTGTACACGGGGCAGGGGGGAGGGAATAAAAAGGGCTTACAGAAGGCATAAGCAAAATAAATGTTTCGGCAAAAGGGAAGCTGAAAAAGTGAAAATATCTAAATAGATTTTAATTCCAGTACAAGCTTATTTTTTACTAATGAAATAGTAAAATCAGCTTCCTTCTACAATTGAAACTTACTGCAATTATCTGATACGAAATTTTATTTGAAGTATTTGTGTAAGTAGGTACGTCTTCAAGTATTTTTCTTTTGTAAAAAAAAATAGTGTCAATTTTGTACGCTTTAACATCAATGGTGGATGAAAATAATATTAGCTTTGAGATGACCAGAATAATAGGAATAGTCATGAAATTAATTTATTATTATTATTATTATTATTATTATTATTATTATTATTATTATTATTATTATTATTATTATTATTATTGGTCTGAAGAGAACGGCATGAAAATTAAAGTTTCCAAGACAAATGTCATAACATTTTTGAACACAACTCCTTTCCTTAAGTAAAATTCAATTGTGATTTAAATTAAAAATCAAATTAACAGAACAAATTGCACAAAAGATGTTGAGGTATTCTTCGACAGTAAATCCTATTTTCACAAGCATTCAGTGTCCTCCTGAGTCCTGAGACATTTGTTGTCTTATTTTTAAAGTTGAATATAATTGTACACTTCACAATAAAAGTCACTGACATGAGTAAAAATGCTGAAAAAATTTTGCAGGTTACAGTTAGGGCACAAATACAGTTATAATTATACTATACTTCAGGTCTCTGCACGTACATCTTATATCACGATCATTTATATGAAGTATGGTATAGTAGGCCAATAGTATACTATACTCTCAGGAATCAGGTGGATAGTTATGCAATTAAAATGTTGGAGTCCACACCTGTGGTGTAACGGCTAGCGCGTCTGGCCGCGAAATCAGGTGGCCCGGGTTCGATTCCCGGTCGGGGCAAGTTACCTGGTTGAGGCTTTTCCCGGGGTTTTCCCTCAACCAAATATGAGCAAATGCTGGGAAACTTTAGGTTCTGGACCCCGGACTCATTTCACCGGCATTATCACCTTCATCTCATTCAGACGCTAAATAACCTAAGATGTTGATAAAGCGTCGTAAAATAACCTACTAAAATTAAAAAAAAAAAAAAAAAAAAAAAAAAAAAGAATGTTGGATCGAGGCCCCTGGTATACCGTGGGCCTCGGTTGAATGTATTGAAAGAGAGTTGAAAGAAAAGCAAGTTGCCTTCATGAAGGGAAAATGTACTAGAGACGGAATTGGACTGCTGTGAACAAACGGCAAAAGATAACTGGAGAAAAATAAAGAAGTATAGGTCTATATAGTATTTGTGAACTCGAGAAAAGCTTTTGACAGAGTGGATTGAAATTAATTTATGGGGATCTGAAGAAAATTGGTGTTGATTGAAGAGACAGGAGGCTATTCAGTAATCTTTATATGAAACAAAGAGTCAAAGTCAAGATAGGAGAATAAATATTAGAGGGAAGTGGAATAGGGAGAGTAATACAAGATGCCTTTTATCAGCTTCCCTGTTCAACATCTACATGGAGGATTTAGTGAAGAATTGTTTTGAGAATTTCGGAGAGGTGATAGTAGAAGGAAAAAGAATAAAGTGTATAAGATTTGCTGATGATATGGCGTTGTTAGCAGAAGAGGAATTGATATTAAAGGGCATGCGACAGGACCTGGATGATAACTATGAACACTAATGCAAAAAACGAAGACCAATGTTATTGGAAGAAAAACAAATAAAATAAACGTGCAAATTCTAAATTATGCATTACAACAAGTGAACAGCTTCATATACTTGGGGTGTACTATAAGCAGTAGTATGAGCTTCTGTCATGAAGTCAAAAAGAGGATAACAATGACAAAGGAAGCTTTTAATAGGAAAAGGAGCATCTTCTGCGGACCTCTGGAAAAAGAACTAAGGAAGATACTAGTTAAGTCCTATGTGTGGAGTGTGGCTTTGTGTGAGGCAGAAACTTTGATATACGACGAAGTGAAGGAAAACGAGTAGAAGCATTTGAAATATGGATATGGAGATGAATGGAGCGTATGGAATGGACAGACAGAATAAGAAATGAAGCTGTGCTAGAAAGAGGGGGTGAAGAAAGAATAATTCTGAGACTGAACATGAAGAGAAAAAGGAATTGGCTGGGTCACTGGCTGGAAAGAAACTGCCTTTTGAAGGGTACGCGGATGGAGAAATGGAGAAAAGTTCGGGACATAAGAAGATATCATATGATAGACAACATTGAGATATGCGGAGACTGAGAAGATGGCGAAAAATAGGGAAGATTGGAGAATGTTGGATTTGCAGTGAAAGAACACCCCTTGCCTTGGGTAAAAAACTGTGAATGAAATGAATGCATGTTGGGTTTAATACGGTCAGTAACTTATTCCTTTCTATTGCTCATTAATTTTTATTATCTTACTTACTTACGTACTGGCTTTTAAGGAACCCGGAGGTTCATTGCCGCCCTCACATAAGCCCGCCATTGGTCCCTATCCTGAGCAAGATTTATCCAGTCTCTATCATCATATCCCACCTCCCTCAAATCCATTTTAATATTATCTTCCCATCTACGTCTCGGCCTTCCCAAAGGTCTTTTCCCCTCTGGCCTCCCAACTAACACTCTGTATGCATTTCTGGATTCGCCCATCTCAAACGTCTGGATTTAATGTTCCTAATTACAGTATGTCAGGTGAAGGATATAATGCGTGCAGCTCTGCGTTGTGTAACTTTCTCCATTCTCCTGTAACTTAATCCCTTTTAGCCCCAAATATTTTCCTAAGAACCTTATTCTCAAGAACCCTCAATCTCTGTTCCTCTCTCAAAGTAAGAGTCCAAGTTTCACAGCCATACAGAACAACCGGTAAGTCCACACCTGTGGAGTAACGGTTAGCGCGTCTAGCCGCGAAACCAGGTGGCCCGGGTTCGATTTCCGGTCGGGGCAAGTTACCTGGTTGAGGTTTTTTCCGGGGTTTTCCCTCAACCCAAAAATGAGCAAATGCTGGGTAACTTTCGGTGTTGGGCCCTGGACTCATTTCACCGGCATTATCACCTTCATCTCATTCAGACGCTTAATAACCTAAGCTGTTGATAAAGCGTCGTAAAATAACCTACTAAAATAAAAAAAAAATAAAAACAACCGGTAATATAACTGTCTAATAAATTCTAACTTTCATATTTTTTGACAGCAGACTAGATGACAAAAGCTTCTCAACCGAATAAACAGGCATTTCCCATATTTATTCTGCGTTTAATTTCCTCCCAAGTGTCATTTATATTTGTTACTGTTGCTCCAAGATACTTGAATTTTTCCACCTCTTCGAAGGATAAATCTCCAACTTTTATAGTTCCATTTCGTACAATATTCGGATCACGAGACATAATCATATACTTTGTCTTTTCGGGATTTACTTCCAAACCTATCTCTTTACTTGCTCCAAGTAGAATTTCCGCATTTTCCCTAATCGTTTGAGGATTTTCTCCTAACATATTCACGTCATCCGCATAGACAAGAAGCTGATGTAACCCGTTCAATTCCAAACCCTGTCTGTTATCCTGAACTTTCCTAATGGCATATTCTAGAGCGAAGTTAAAAAGTAAAGATGATAGTGCATCTCCCTGCTTTAGTCCGCAGTGAACTGGAAAAACTTCAGATAGAAAAATGTTTAATATCTTACTTTACATTAGTGAGATCGAAACTTGAATATGTTTCTGTAGTCTGGACTTCTGTTACAACTGACTCGGCTAAAGTAGAAAATATCCAAAAAAATCATATCGTTATAATCAATGATTTCTGTTCATTGAGAAATAAAGTGTATATTACAGTTTATATTCCAGAAGGCGAGATCTCGATGCCCTGTTTTTATCCAAAGTCCCTAGAAGTGATGTCTTTCTTTTTCTTAGTGGGTTATTTTACGACGCTGTATCAACATCTCAGGTTATTTAGCGTCTGAATAAAGTAAAAGTGATAATGCCGGAGAAATGAGTCCAGGGGTCTTTCGTTCTTGGTGTTTTATTACTATTTTATCTATTCTTTTTTAATGTTTGCTACGTTACTAGTGTTTTATCTATTTTTGGCAATCTTGCTACAAAACTATCCTTTGTCTTGGCATTTTATTACTATTTTGTCTATCCTTTTTCCTATCTGTTTGCGTTTTACTATTATTTCCCATAGTATTTTTTTCCTTCCTCAGCTATATTTTACTATTAATTTAAGTTTATTACTTTTTTCTTGAAATTTAACTACTAAATTGACCTATATTATTGTATCTCGAATTTTGTTATTATTTTATTTACTGTTTCTCTTCTCTTTTGGCATATTACTATTTTATCCATTATTCTTCTTCCTTCGGGAATCCTACTAATGCGCAAGTGTTTTATTTCTCCTTTCTTCAGCAGTTTATTACTACTACATTTTTTTCAGATCTTTGACTATTATTTTAATCAAAAGAGGAAGGTAAAAATAGGAAAGATTGTAGAATGCTGGGTTTGCAGTGAAAGACCTGCTCATGGCAGAACACTTATGTTTGTATGTATGTATGTATTTATGTATGTATGTAGCCTATGTGTGTATGTTTTAATGTTATTATATTTTTACTTTTATCTATTTCTTTTCTGTTTTCTTGTATATTCTTCTGTTATTTTGCCTTTTTTCGTAATCTTTGTTGAACACTTTACTTTGACAATTATTTTTAATATAATATTTTCGTTCTCTTTGGGATAATTTCCTAGTATTCTAACTATTTATATATTTTTTCATGGGTACTTTACTACGTTTTTATCTGTTCATTTTCTCCTCTATTAGAGACTTCACTACTATTCTATTTTTGTTATTATTCTTGTTATTATTATCTTTATAGAGTTCTTTATTACTATTTCATCCATTGTTTTGTTGTTCTTCGTCTACGGCACTTTACTGCTATTTTATCAAATTGTTTCTTTTTCTTGGTGACTTTACTGTTGTTTCATCCATACTTTTAGGACACTACACTATATTATCTATTTTTATCTCCACCCTTGGGCATTTCACTAACTTACTATTTTATGTATTATTCTTTTTTGGATTTCTTTCTTGAACAATTTACTACTATTGTATTTACACCTTTTCATCTTTCTCAGATAATTTTCTGTTGTCGCAATTCAGACTTTTTGTTATACAATTTCAGTCTTACACACGAGACATACCGTGGAATGATTTTTTTTATTATGGGGTTAGCATGACGACAGTTCTGTACCTGGGCAGTACAATGCAGCACATTGACAACAAATCGACGTCAATATCGTAGACGGAATTCAGATTTACGACCTTGGATCGTAAGTAACTTTCGTAACCTGCAGTCTAAATGATGACTTAAATTGCGACTTAAGATTTTATAAATTTATAATGTGAACAACTTTTCTGTGTTTATTTGAAACTGTGGTGATAATGTACCATGGTTAATGAGTAATTTCAGCTTGATTTTGGCCATCTTCAGATTACTAGTTAGGTCCTTGCTTGTTTTCGATTTCTTCGGATGGTGCCCTCGTGGTGAGTGCATTTATGATCAGTAGTGTTTCGTTAAATAGGGTGTGGGTTCTGAAATTTAATTGTGTATTGAGGATATACTGTGAATCTGTTTCTGTGTGTCTGTATATTTCGTACTGTTTTAGTGTATTTAGTTTCTGGTTTTTCAGTTCAATATTTAGGATTTCCATGTTTGTTTCTGTGTTGCTGTAGTTGTGGTTGGTGTTGGTGATTGTGATATGTTCTGCGTGTGTGGAAGTATTGTCTGATTTGGTTATGACTGTGATGTGCTAGTTGTTTATATTACAAATTTACCAAATATTAAGTGATAAGAATCTTAAAACTTTGTAATCAAAGACGAGACAACTTAGGTTTTGAATACCCAGAAAATTTACTGATTGTTAATTGTGTATGGAACTCCGCAGTATTCTCGGAATGCTCGCCGGCTTTCTCTGCCCCGACGTCGCGGACTAACTTTATGTGCGATATGCGGGTGTAGACGCCGGCTGCACCATGCGTCGTGCGTGGGCGGCAGTGCACAAGAATAAATCCAAGTTCTGTCTAAAAATATATACTGTTTTCTCTGAAGGCGTGAGACCAGAATATTTTTAAAGCACCAGGTGGGCTAGGAGGAGATGAGAGTTCACTACCTTACGTTAGTTCAGCTTTGTTATTGCTTTATACAATTTTAAAGCCGGTGTTGTCCACCTCTCGGCTTTTCATATGCCACTGTCGTTAACTCATGTCGTCAGCTTTTACTTATTTGTAAACCTTTCAGAATAGCATTAAAAGAGACTCAGATTCGAGTTAGTCAAAACCACGTCAGCCTTCATGAGCTCATTCTGTTCATATCTTTAGCCTTACATATCTAACACTAATTGACATTTTATTACAATCTTAGATATTCTTTCCCTTCTTCCTTGGTATTTTATTATGATTTTAGGTATTCTTTACTTCTTGCATGCCATTTTATTAATGTTTGAGATATCCTTTACTTTCTCCTTGACTTCATTTAATTATTTTATGTACCATATTCTTTTCTTCTTCCTTGACATTTTACTGCGATTTTAGATATTATTTACCCCTTCCTTTTCCCTTAGAATTTTACAGCTGTCTCAGGTATTCTTTATTTCTTCCTTCGCATTTTACTAATATCTTAGATATTGTTTATTCCCTTTGAACTTTACTGTTATTTTACATATTTCTTACTTCTTTGGCATTTACTAATATCTTAGATATTCCTTACTTTCCATTGGCATATTAATAATAGTAATAATAATAATAATAATAATAATAATAATAATAATAATAATATTTATACTGGCAGAGTTAAGGCCATAGGGCCTTCTCTTACACTCTACCGGTGACAAAGTATACAAGGAGTGAAAATTTAACAAAAAGTTAAAGAACAGAATATTAACATATTACAAAAAATAATAGCATAACAAACTCGACACTAAACAATATCAAAATGATACCATAATAGAAAAAAAAAAGATGTAAAATACAGATCTAAATATTGAAATCTAATAAAAGCAACTCAGTTTGTACAGATAGTTAACAGAGAAAAACGTAAGGAAGAACACAACAAATTGAATGTAATAAAACAATAAAAAATACGAAATTTAAATAGAATCAACAATAAAAAGGGTACGATAATAAATTCATCTGGCGAACAAGAGAACAAAAAAAGAAATAAAAAGAAGCATATATTTTTACAAAATTATCGCAGAGAAAAGGTCTTACAAGTGAAAGGTATCTGAATTGAAAAAGTGCAACTTTAGTTTATTTTTGAAACTAGATAATGTCCGACAGTCTCTGACATGTTGTGGTAGAGAGTTCCAGAGATGAACTGCAGAGACAGTGAAAGATGAAGAGTGGGAGGATGTTCTGTGTCTAGGAAATGGAGAGTGTGATATGGTGTTGTGAGCGATTATCTATTTCGTGATATGAGGACAAATGTTGAAAACGAGAAGCTAAATAGCTAGGGTTAGAGTTCTGGAGAATATTTAAGAATAACGTGAGAGACATTCTCTACTTCTTTCTTGGCATTTTACAATTATCTTAGATATCCTTTACTTCTTTCTTGGCATTTTACTAATATTTTAGATATTCTTTACTTCTTCCGTGGCATTTTACTATTATTTCATATGTTCTTCAATTCTTTCTTGTCATTTTATTAGTATCTTGGATATTCTTTTCTTCTTTTGCATATTACTGCTATTTTTAGATATTCTTTTCCACTTTCTTGGTTTTTTTACCACAATTTTAATAAATTATTCTCTGCTTTCTTAGAGTTTCAAAGAGTTCCGCTCTAGTGGAAAGTTCTAATGACTTGAAAGTTTTCAGATATTTAAATTATGCTACAGTATGATTTGTTTCCGTTCTACTTTTTTATTATAGCATCAGAGATCGCTGAAATATCATAGGTCTGTAGAGACACGTGTTGTTTTAATATGTTCAAAGACTACATGGATAAGCGCCATGGAAAATAATCAAAATATACACCAGAGATAAAGTTAAAATCAGTGTTGCTTGTTCGTATTTTTTTCAGAATGTTTCCGAAACCCTACACCCCGGCCACTTATCAGACTTGGATAATAATCACATTTATCTGTAGGGCGCACGATGGGCCTATGTCCATCCCGGGTTCTGTTCTCGAAAACCCAAGCCAGGCTAACATTAATTAATTTCCCCCAAGAGTTTTTAAGTAAATCAGGGCACCCATTAGAACGAATTATTCATTTTTGATCGCTCATAACTAAGCCAGGAAGTTCACGCCCTAAAAACCCACTGGATATACTTGCAAGTATGCCTTTAAAACCCTTAAGATATGCCAGTAAATATGCACTAATTAAATTCTATATGTCTTGATATATCACTACTAAATAAGCAATTAATAATAATAATAATAATAATAATAATAATAATAATAATAATAATAATAATAACAACAACAACAACAACAACAACAATAATAATAATAATAATAATAATAATAATACTTACTTACTTACAAATAGCTTTTAAGGAACCCGAAGGTTTATTGCCGCCCTCACATAAGCCCGCAATCGGTCCCTATCCTGTGCAAGATTAATCCAGTCCCTATCATCATATCCCACCTCCCTCAAATCCATTTTAATATTATCCTCCCATCTACGTCTCGGCCTCCCCAAAGGTTTTCTTCCCTCCGGTTTCCCAACTAACACTCTATATGCATTCCTGGATTCGCCCATACGTGCTACATGCCCTGCCATCGCAAACGTCTGGATTTAATGTTCCTAATTATGTCAGGTGAAGAATACAATGCGTGCAGTTCTGCGTTGTATAACTTTCTCCATTCTCCTGTAACTTCATCCCTCTTAGCCCTAAATATTTTCCTAAGCACCTTATTCTCAAACACCCTTAACCTATGTTCCTCTCTCAGAGTGAGAGTCCAATTTTCACAACCATACAGAACAACCGGTAATATAACTGTTTTATAAATTCTAACTTTCAGATTTTTTGACAGCAGACTAGATGATAAAATCTTCTCAACCGAATAATAACACGCATTTCCCATATTTATTCTGCGTTTAATTTCCTCCCGAGTGTCATTTATATTTGTTACTGTTGCTCCAAGATATTTGAATTTTTCCACCCCTTCGAAGGATAAATCTCCAATTTTTATATTTCCATTTCGTACAATATTCCCGTCACGAGACATAATCATATACTTTGTCTTTTCGGGTTTTACTTCCAAACCGATTGCTTTACTTGCTTCAAGTAAAATTTCCGTGTTTTCCCTAATCGTTTGTGTATTTTCTCCTAACATATTCACGTCATCCGCATAGACAAGAAGCTGATGTAACCCGTTCAATTCCAAACCCTGCCTGTTATTCTGAACTTTCCTAATGGCATATCCTAAAGCGAAGTTAAAAAGTAAAGGTGATAGTACATCTCCCTGCTTTAGCCCGCAGTGAATTGGAAAAGCATCAGATAGAAACTGACCTATACGGACTCTGCTGTATGTTTCACAATAATAATAATAATAATAATAATAATAATAATAATAATAATAATAATAATAATAATAATAATAATAAATATGCAATAAATGTAATAATGTTATAGATGAAACTAGATGAGATTAAACTTACATTTATTGTTGAGAAGTTGAAGCATATGAATATTTATCCAAAAGAAGCGGTGGATTGCAGTTCACGATAACTTATGGCGTAGGTTTTCAATATATAGAGCAGGAGTTCTCAAACTTTTTGAGACCAGGTCACATGTCATATTTTCCTTCACGACGCCCCGCCCCTGTACAAGAAGAAACTGAATTTCGATTTGGTAATTTTTTAATAAAATAATATTTTACATTACTAGCTTGTATTCTTGTAAAATTAAAGATACAAGAATAGAATAAAATAAATATGTACCTACACGTACTGAAAATTTGCATTGTTGCACTTCATTATAAACTATAAACGCATATTTTAGTTTGCCCATACAGCCGCGACGCCCCAGATAAAGACCGGTGACACACCAGGACGTCGCGACGCACAGTTTGAGAACCCCCTGATATAGAGTATCTGTTGTCTCAAAAGGTTGATTTGCATCTTGAAAAGCTTCTCTCAACGTCGCAAGACGTTACTGGGCGTTACTTAAATGCTGCTAATTGTTCCACTGTAAAATATAATTCACTAGGATTAATGGTGAATTTTTAATTGATTAAATGGAGATCTTACTCGTGTTAATTATGTAAGCATGTGCGGCTTACAGCTGTTTCGGTGCTACTTGACATCATCCTCAGAGCCTTCTGTGTCTCGGCGCCATCTCAACTTCGCTGCCTGTAGTGTGGGTGCGTTCGTGTGATGAAGAGTTGTGTCAAATAATATGTGTTTTGAAATTGATCTGTGTTTTAAGAATTTGATTAGAGTGTATTTTAGCGTATCTGTATATTTCATATTGTTCTAGTGTGTTGAGTTTTTGGTTTTTGGGTTATATGTGTAGGATCTCCATGTCTGTATTTATGTTATTGTATGTGTGGTTAGCATCAGTTATGTGTTCGGCATATGTAGATGTATTGTGTCCTCTGGTTATTGCTTTAATGTGTTCTTTGTATCGAGTTTGGAATGATCTGCCTGTCTGTCCAATGCAGAAACTGTCGCAACTATTGCATGTGAGTTTGCATACGCCTGTGTGGTTGTATTTATTTGTTTGTGTGTTGAGATGTCTTTGTAGTGTGTTTTCTGTTCTGTATGCTATGTTGCATTACTGTTTTCTGAATAAGGATGCGATGTTGTGTGTGTTTTTGTTTTCGTATGTTACATATAACCACACATACAATAACATAAATACAGACATGGACATCCTACACATACAACCCAAAAACCAAAAACTCAACACACTAGAACAATATGAAATATACAGACACACTAAAACACACCCTAATCAAATTCTCAACACACAGATCAATTTCAGAACACACACTATTTGACACAACTCTTCATCACACGAACGCATCCACACAACAGGCAGCGAAGTTGAGATGGCGCCGAGACATAGAAGGCTCTGAGGTTGGTGTCAAGTAGCACTGAAACAGCTGTAAGCCGCACATGCTTACATAATTAACACGAGTAAGATCGCCATTTAATCAATTATTTATATTCAAGTGTTAAAAGTAGTGTACGAAAGATTCAACGTGGAGAATTTTTCATTTAAAATATCTCTAATTTTGCACATTTGTTCATATCCAGGATTTTTCGATACCATGTAACTTATTCTATCCTTAAGCATTTCCTCTATACTACCAGGGACGAAATTTAGGCTGGATATTGTTTCTACAAATACTTGTAACACCACATTTACAGATATGCCTACCCTTTCCAAGTATGTTATTGCTTTAGCCACACTACTGTGCCGTGAGGTTCACTAGGTGTGCCGCGAAACTTTCAGTATTTTTCTGGTAAAATTAATTATAATAATTTCACTCAATACCAGTTTCCAAAAAGAGAATATGATATTTTTATTTTGAAAATCAAAACTATGCATTTTTATGCTACTTAAAATCAACTTTAATGAGCTGAAACGTAAAAATATGCCACACTAATATAAATATAATGAAATATTATGCATTTATATAAAAAAACAAAATATGCAGATATTTATTATTTATTTGTCTAATGGATAGTACATGATATTTACTATCATTGACTGAGGGGAAAAACAAAGAAAGTGGTGAACAAAACTACGGATTAAGTAATTAAAAACATTCGGGCTCTGGCTTCCCAGTAGCAGTCGATTTCCTTGGAGGATTTCAGAGCAGGGCATTTTGCAAGATGTTGTCTATCCATGTCTTCCTGTTGATGGCACAAAATGCAGGATGCTGATGGAAGGATGCTAAAACGATTGAGGTGTTTACCCAGGATGTCATGTTCAGAGTTAAGACAAAAGCTTGCAACTGCTAGTCTTCTGGGTTCAGGAGGTATATCCTTCAGTAATTTCCTACGTTGTTGCGAAATGTTTATGTCCAGTTCTTGTTGGTGATTATTTTTTTATAGTTGCTTGATATATATTGTTTTACTGAGCTAAATGACAAAGGTTTCCGTGGGTTTGAAAAATATGCAAATATATGCAACATAAAATTTGGTTTGATAAGCTTAAATTTGATGGTTCGTGAAGATAATTAATCAGCAATTAATTATAGTCAATGGAAAAAATATATCCAAATGCATGAACTTCCTAGCCCTACTCATAACGTTTGCAATGCCTGACTTCCATGTATAAGCTTCTGAATTCGGAGTTACTGTTGCGAAATAGTGTGAGGAACAAGAAAGACTTGGATTTGAAAGATCCTTGGCGTCTGTGCGTCTTGGGTGTGTCTGTAGTTTTATTAATTTACGACGAGTTTGCCGCCACTTAAGGAGGTTGTTAACCACTAGCGAGATAAGAGAGAGAGAAAGGAAGATGAATGTGCAGAAAGCGTCCTTTGAATTTATTACGACGGTCATATGTGTGACTGAACTTATAATCCTCTCTTGAACACCCGGCCTGCAACGATACATCATTAGTTCCGGTTCGAATTTTGCTTATATATCGTTAACATCTTCATACTGACTGCGGTTTGTTTTAAAAATGTCCTTTTCCTTTATACATAAGACATCTTACTTTGTGTCTTGTAATTGCTGTTTTCTGAGCGAACATGACAGTAAAACTTCTCTTGTCGAGATTACTGCAACTTTGGTGATTACAACATTGTGCCTAAGTAGTATATCCTTTCTCAGAATCGTCCTCTTTCTCGTAATCTTCTCCTCCTGTTATTGTTCTATTACTGCTACTGTTTGTGTTCTGTTCTTGTCGCCATCTTCCTCTTTTTCTTTACATTCCTTTTTCTCTTTCTACCTCTTAGATTTCTTCTTTCTTCTTTGCTTAGAAATTGTCTTATTGCTCTAGCTTTTTCATTTTATTTTTCTACCTTCACTTCTGGTTATATTTCATCTTCTCCATCTTCCAATTTATTTTCAATTCCTCCCTCCTTTCAATATAACTATTGATCTTTCTTCCTCGTCTTCTTTCTCTCGCCCACATTTTATTACTTCTCTTTCATGTCTTCTTTCTTTCACTTTTTTCACCTTCTTCATTCATGATTATTACTGTCATTATTGCTCTCTTGTTAATTCCACTTCGCCTTCTTCCTCTGTTATTCTACATATCCTTCTCCTGCTTATCTTTTTCCTATACTTTTCATTGTACATCTCCTTCTTTTTATATCCTTCTTCTTATACTTTTGATTGAATTTTTCTTTCTTCTTATATTCTTCCTTATTAAATTGTCCTTCTTTTCTTATTCCCTTACTTATTGTATCTCCTTATCTTCTTCCTCTACTTCTCATTGTATTTCTCCCTCTCCTTATCTTCTTTCTCTACTTCTCATTGTATCTCTCCTTCTCTTTATCTTCTCCCTCCACTTCTCATTGTATCTCTCCTTCCCCTTATCTTCTTCCTCTACTTCTCATAGTATCTCTACTTCTCCTTATCTTCTCCCTCTACTTCTCATTGTACCTCTCCTTCCCCTTATCTTCTTCCTCTACTTCTCATAATATCTCTCCTTCTCCTTATCTTCTTCCTCTACTTCTCATTGTATCTCTCCTTCCCCTTATCTTCTTTCTCTACTTCTCATAGTATCTCTCCTTCTCCTTATCTTCTTCTACTTCTCACTGTATTTTTCCTTCTCCTTATCTTTTTCCTCTACTTCTCATTGTACTTCTCCTTCCCCTTATCTTCTTCCTCTACTTCTTATAGTACCTCTCCTTCTCCTTATCTTCTTCTTCTACTTCTCATTGTATTTTTCATTCTCCTTATCTTTTCCCTCTACTTCCCATAGTACCTCTCCTTCTCCTTATCTTCTTCTTCTACTTCTCATTGTATTTTTCCTTCTCCTTATCTTTTCCCTCTACTTCTCACTGTATTTATAGTTCTCCTTATTATCTGCTGAATGGATCCCTAAATGCCTTAAAGCTATCAGGAAGGACTCAGGGTTACAATTTGCGAGTAGCTTTGCAGCTATTTTGAACCATGTTTTGTAATCATCGGAGGAGAGGGATTCGATCCGGTGCTGTGGATTGAACTTCGGTGTAGCTCAATGGTGAGAGCGTTTGGTAAGTAGAACCAAGGACCCGGGTTCGATCTCCGGCGCCGGAGCGAATTTTTCTCCTCTAATATTAATAAGTACATGTAAATTAAGCTGTTAACCGTACATCGTTCATCCGTTATTTATGTGCTCACAATCCATACTTCATCAATCATACATCCATCATCCGTTGACCATTCGTTAGTCTTTTATCCACAGTTATACTTCATTAATGATATTCAAGATTTACTTTCCATCATCTACACATTAATTCTTAATCCACGACTATACTTCATTAAACATACATCCATCCATTCATTTTAATCATTTATTTATATGTAATCTATTAACCAGTTATCCACCATCTAAACATAATTAATCTTCCAATGATATATAATCCATTAATCAGTTATCCACCATCCACACATTATTTTCCATCCATCTATCTATCTATAATCTATTAATCAGTTATCCATCACCTACACATTATTTTCTATCCATCCATCCATCCATCCATCCATCCATCCATCTATCTATAATCTATTAATCAGTTATCCAACATCCATACAATATTAATCATTCATCCATCCATTCATGCATATATAATACATAATGAAGTCATCATCCATCCAGTCAGGATTGCCGATTTTGTCATAGAATGATATTGCATCTGAATTTATAATTTTAAGAACAAACATCGAATCCTAATGGGAAGTCATCTACACCCCTCCTCGGAATTTAAATTCGCGCCGATCTGGATAGCCGCCGTTTAGCAGACTCATTATTTGGGAGATACGGGGTTCGACTTTCTTATCGAATATTTTAACTTCTTCACAGTGGCAGCCAGTTTTTTCTCAAAGCTTATAGGGTAAGAAATGAATTATATGTGCTTTCATCCAAATTATTCCCCACCCGCATTATGAGTGATTACCATATCGTCTTATCCGCAACGACTGCCAGCCAATAATTCGATATGGATTTCGCCACCTCGATATCGAAAAGTTTGTGTATTTGCTCAACGTCAGTGGTCTTTCGAGAACCTGATATTTGTATTTCTCCGGAATATTTTGTAAAATACACATCCCGTGTATACAAATACAAATATATTGTTTTATCGCCATGAATACTGTGTATACAACTAATAAACAAATAAAAGTGTACTGCTACAGTGACACGAAAGCTGAGGCCCACGCTAGAGGCACGTGTGTAGTCTTGCATATTTTGGACACTAAATCGGTCCATAAGATTATGAATTTCATTGGGTGTTCACACTCTGTAGAAGGTGGAAGTATTCAAGAGTGATAAAAATCTTTAACATGTCATCTTTCGAAACCAAAGTAAAAACGGTCATCCTATGTTGTTTATATACAGAACGTAAATATCCTTGTTTCTCAAGGAGAGGGATTCTTCCATATTACTGGGTGCATCAAAATTAAAATGTTTGTCCGTTCTAATTGCAACGTCCTATGTTGTCTCAGATAAAGGCAAGGCGTCATGACGTCACAAGGCATAGAATGATAGTAACAAAATGTGTCCGATTTGTATGAAGACAAATGAAAATTGAAAACGGTGAAACCGGTAAGCCAGAAGACAAAGAAATTACATACAGTAAATACACACACACACACATACATACATACATACATACATACATACATACATACATACATACATACATACATACATACATACATACATACTGTACATACATACATATACGCATGCATGCATGCATACATACATACATACATACATACATACATACATACATACATACATACATACATACATACATACATACATACATACATAGGCCACTGGCCGATGAGCAATTGTTACTTAGTGAATAAATATGCAAAACCATTCAAAAAGTTCACAAAAACTATTAATTTTGACATATTGTAAATAGTAAATTTAAGGAAAATAGGTTAATTTGTTAAGTAGTATAGCTCTGAACATAGTATTTAAAATGATTAACAACAGTATTTATTTATTTTTTTATTTATTTTATTATTATTTTTTTAATTTGTAAATAGAAAAACAGAATAGGCTCTAAAATAGTGTTGTACAATGTATTTAAAATATTCAACAGTAGCATAGATGTTGACACGTTGTAAATAGTAAATTTAAGGAAAATAGGTTAATTTGTCAAATAGTATACTTCTAAACATAGTATTTAAAAGGATAAAAATGGTATTGTTTAAATTTATAAATAGAAAAACAGAATAGACTCTAAAATAGTGTTGTACAATGTATTTAAAAGATTCAACAGTAGCATAGATGTTAACACGTTGTAAATAGTAAATAGGGAAAGTAGAATAGTCTAGCAATAATATGTATTTATTGTATTCGGAAGAGTTAGCAATATTGTAATGTGTTATCTATTAGCATGTAGTATTGCATTCTTGTAATGGAACATGCTTGTAAAGAAGGATTAAAAACATACATACATACATACATACATACATACATACATACATACATACATTCGTGCGTCCGTGCGTACATACATACATACATACATACTTACATACATACATTCGTGCGTCCGTGCGTACATACATACATACATACATACTTACATACATACATTCGTGCGTCCGTGCGTACATACATACATACATACATACATACATACATACATACATACATACATACAATGGGGTGCCAAATTAATATACTCAGCTATGAAATTTCCATCTTCATTTTTATTTAAAGTATTTCACTCAAACAGAAGGCTTACCCATAGGATCATCCAGTTCCAGTATATTAGCAGAAATATTCTTGCACAACATAGAACGTACATACTAAACAAAGACAACAACAAATACGCAGACAACATAATATATTGGCACAGATACGTAGACGACATACTAACACAGTACAAAGGGGAAAAAGAAAGACAGATTGAAAACCTACATCAACACATAAACAAAATACACCTAAAGCTACACTACACATTATAATTCGAAAACAAATCTATAAACTTCCTAGACATCACAATAACAAAAGCTGCTTACAAACACATTCAAAATCTACAGAAAATCCACAACAACCGCACACATACACAACACATCGAATCACTCAAAACAACACAAACATGTTACAATTCGAGCCATGATACACAGACTACTCAATATACCAATGAGCCAGCAAGACTACAAAGAAGAGCTAAAGACAATCAAATGCATAGCACAAGAAAACGGATACAACCCCAACATAATAGACAACATAATAAAAAAAAACATAATTACAAAAAATACGGGAACACAACACAAACACAAGAACAAAAAAAAAAAAAAATCAACATTAACATACGAAAACAAAAATATACACAAAATCGCATCTTCATTAAACTATAAAATCGCCTACAAAACACAAAACTCTACAAAAGCATCTCAACACACAAACAAAACAAACAAACCAACAAATACAACCTCACGGGTGTATACAAACTCACAAGCAATAACTGCAACAACTTCTACATCGGGCAGACAAGCAGGTCATTTCAAACAGGTTACAAAGAACACATCACAGCCATAACAAAATCACACAACAATTCCATATACACAGAAGACATTACAAACGCCAACCAGACGTGGAAATTCTACATATCCAACCGAAAGACAAGAAACTAAACACACTAGAACAATGCGAAATATACAGATCACAAAAACACACCTACAACAAATCCTCAAAACACAACTCAATTTCAGAAAACGCATTCTATTCGACTCCACACTACACTATACAAACGCTCTCCCGTAGGGAACGAAAACAACGAAAGACGCGAAAACCATCCAGTTCTGTACATGGTCCCAAGGCCGAAACTAGTCAACTAAGGTAACTTTAAACCTAGTTCATTAACACGAGAAAGTAATATATATATATATATATATATATATATATATATATATATATATATTCCTCGGTGATATAGTCTTCAAAGTTGTGTAATCAAGATGTATAGAAAAGAAAACATGACTTAGAACTTTATGAAAGTTCTTAGCATGTGCTGCCCTCTTACACACAACTCAGTATTACATAAGTGCAATTCTAAGAACATGTTGAATGTTCCTCAAGTAAGTCGAATAGAACATTCTTGACTAAATCTGGATAGTGCCTAGTGAATGTGTCCATCGTGATTGAATGTGTGTAGCATGTGAATTATAAGCAGGCATAGGAGCAGTGATAAATTAATATTTTATTGATAGACAATTATAAATTCGTTTTCCATTCAAAATTTAAAAATTGTGAACGTAAATGGAAGTGTAGAGCAACAAATTGTACAGCAAATGTCTATACCCTAGGTATCTAGGAGGAAACTTAGTATCTGTAAGCAATTTGGATCAGAATCATGATTCTTACGACTCTGTGAAACTAAAACGAAATGCTATATTATTAGCGTGGTTAAAATGCAAAGCAACAATTTTTAAAGAGGAATCTGATTTCCAATGACACCAATGGCCGTACAACAAATGGACATGAATAAAGATTGCGAGTATGTTATTGCACTTAACTTGTTGTTTTAAGTGGTTAGGTACAGCTTACAGCAGTAAAATTTTTGGAAATATTCAACATTTCTTTCCTCCATTATTGTATGTTGTACAATAATGAATATTGGTATGTGTAAAACACTGTCCTTCTGCTAGCCTATATGAAAAAAATATTTTTACGATTTAAAAAACTTACTTGCATTTTTTTTTTTTTTTCAAAATTCAAAACCGTAGCAGTTCACTGTGCAGTGATACGTTTCCCTCATGACTCATAAACTTGTTAACTTTTTCATATTCTCTCTCTTTTATTTTATTGCTGAAACTCATGTTTACAATATCATGTTCTTTCAACTACATTCCTTAATAAATAATATCTTTTTTATTTTGTGTTAGAAGAAAATATAGATATTTGACCATTTTTTTTTTAAATTTATTTTTTATCAGACAATCTATCAAAGGTAGAGAAGTGATTTTGCATAATATTGTAGATATGACATGCATAAATACACACAAAAAATTTCATCACAGAATGTCGGATACTTTTTGAGTTGTGAGGAAAACGCTTCATCACTGCACAGTGAATTTTCAATTTTGAAAAAAATATTTTTATGCTCGACCATGCCGAAATGTAGTAATTATACACCTGGTAGCAGCCCTTTAATGGACCTCTTTAAAGTACACCTATTCATTAAAGTTCAGGTGTTCCACCAATCAGAAAACACCATTGTAGCAATATGAAAGCGCAATTATCGATTATTCTCGGATATGCAATCGAAAGACAACTAGCGAAACGTCACGGAGGCTGGAAATTCAATACTGTCGCAGAAGCTTATGTTCTGTTACAGTAATAATTAGCGTTAATTGTAAATAATATTCAAATAAATTCAATTTGTCATCTCGTTTTTCAATGTCTTAATCAATTTCAAGGTTATATCAAGATTAATGTTTATTTTACTCTCTAGATTATATCAAGGTCAATGACATTTGTTTCTCGGAAAAATCAACATTTTCGCGTCTGCGCACATCTCACAATTTACGAGATATTGCACTAGGTCAGTTCCGCTCCCCAGTCAGATAAGAATAACATGAATACTTATGAATAATTTCAAGTTAGAAATATGGTCGAGCATAAAAAGTCGTATGAAACTTGCCTATAATAGTAATTAAGACGCTCGTATGAAAATTATGAAACTCGCTTGCGCTCGTTTCATAAACATACTCGCGTCTTAATTACTACCATTATAGGCTCGTTGCATAATGTACTATTATCGTATAGCATAAGAACAGTGTTTTACACATACCAATTTTCATTATTGTACGTACAAGATACAGAAATGGAGGAAAATAATGTTGAATATATCCAAAATTTTACTCCCTTAAGGTGTACCTAACCCCTTATGTAACACTTCTTTTTTAGGGATTCTTGTTTAGGGAGACTCTTCAGTGTAAGAACTTTGAAGTGCAATGAAATATTTGACATTTGGCGCTAACCTTCACTGTTATAATTACCCAGTGCAAATTTTTTCTGTGCAGCAAACTGACTGGCCTGCAATTCAGAATTATAATACAGTGAAGAATGTGTACCAAGAACTTCCGACTTTGATCCTCGATCGTAAAACTGTACCAATTACCGCTTTTAGTTGTTTTCTTTTTACATACAGTTTCTTAGAACTTAGTTACTGTTTAGAATACGTTAAGCACTCTGTTAAAAAGAGAGAGACGGTTTATTTTATGTTGTAAACCGACTGTTATAAAGTTGGCTAGGTTTACCCCAATAAATTAAGCTAAATATTTGTAAGCTAAATAGATCCGTTTTCGTGATGTCATGTAGCCCCTCAGGTTGCGGACGACGACTCATGCAGCAGATGTCCGTAGTTTGAATAAGCAATTGCTAACAACAGCGGAGTTTAGAATCTGGGGGTACAGCGATGTTTTCCAACCTTTGCACGACATCTTGGTTTGCAGCATAACATTTCGTGTTCTTAACAGAAATGAGAGGAATTCAATTTGCGTTGAAACCATCTTAGAGTGAAGAAATTCAATAATGTTTAATTATTTAAGGGTGGAGGTACACCATTGGCCTGCAAAAATTTAGTGAAATTCATTTTTTGTATATCTCTGCTACTATAAAACTAAATGAACAAATATTTTCATGGTTAATATACCTACATACATTACACTATGTAAAACACTATTCAGAATATTAAAGTAGCTACTACAGGGTTGTTTCCGATCTCTGATAACGAATTTGAATGACATCATGTGCGTCAGGAATCACACCGACAGCTGAATTGCGGCGAGAGGTGACAGTGCAGTGGTGAGTGATTTCATAATCAGAGTGCACGGTGTATCACAGTAGCAATGCCCAAGAAAATCGAGCTTTTTTGGGAGGGGTACATAACAACTCTTTCCGATGCCAAGTACAGTTACACGAAAATCATAGGAGCCTGTAAAAAAACGTGGTTTCATTATTTCCAAGAAAAGCATCTTGTGTGTACCTTATAAAACTGGCAAAGCTCGGATGAGATTAATTCCAGAGTGGAAAAAGCAAGCAAATCCACCCCCGTCACAAGTCGCCGCACCCCACGAGATGATACAAATTAATTCCATTCGAGCTTTACCAATCTTATTAATCCCAAAAAGGCTCGATTTTCCTGGGAATTTTTGCTGTGAGTCGCCGTGCACTTTGTGAAATCACTCACTACTGGTCTGTCACCTCGTGCCACAGTTCAGCTGTCATGTGACTTCTGACACACATGATGTCATTCAAATTCGTTATCAGAGATGGGAAATAACCTGTAATTACCTGTAAAAATAATCTCAAATTTGCATATTTTTTTTACAATCGTAAAGCATTTACATAATAAAATCTACAATTAATTAAATAACTGCATGATTCTTTTTCTAAAGACCTACATTAACCCAGATAAGACTGACGTCCTATATATAGGACCCGGACGTTTTATTTTTTTAACATTGCTGTGTAAGATTTTCATAGTCGTCAATCATGATACCATAATCCTTATGTGTTATAAATTGCCTCTAATTTTTTTCTTATATTTAGTCTGTCGTAGTCAATGTTATTATCATATTTGTGTGAAACGTCCGGTGTCCTATATGTAGGACGTCAGTCTTATCTGGGTTAATAACAAAGGCTAGGAACTTTTGCCTCAGGAAATATTTTTTTCTTAATGAAACATTTTAGGAAATTTAATATTAATGATAAAATTTAAAAAAAAAAAATTCTTGAAGGTATAAGATCCTACTTGACATTGAAAAGGGTTGTTATGTACCCCTCCCAAAAACGCTCGATTTTCTTGAGAATTTCTGCTGTGAGTCGCCGTGCACTCTATGAGATCACTCACTTCTGGTCTGTCACCTCGCGCCAAAGTTCAGCTGTCGGTGTGATTCCTGACGCACATGATGTCATTGAAATTCTTTATCAGAAATCGGAAATAACCCTGTAATTATGTGTAGAAATAATATCAAATTTGCAATTTTTTTTTTACAATCGTAAAGCATTTACATAATAAAATCTACAATTAATTAATGACTGCATGATTCTTTTTCTAAAGACCTACATCAACAACAAAGGCTAGGAACTTTTGCCTCAGGAAATATATTTTTCTTAACGAAAAATTTTAGGAAATTTAATATTAATAATAAAATTAAGAAAAAAAAATCCTTGAAGGCATAAGATCCTAGACTATGTTGTTCATGTGGGTTTTCAAAACACTCCAGTAAAAGAATCGTGCAGATATTTATTTAATTGTATATTTTATTATGTAAATGCTTTATGGTTGTAAAAAAGTTCTGCAAATTTGATATTACTTTTACAGGTAATTGTTAGCTATTTTAATATTCTGAATAGTGTTTTATAAAGTGTAATGTATGTATAGTAAGCATAAAAAGTTTTGTTCGCTCAGCTTTTGTAATAGCTGAGATATATAAAAAAAAAGAATTTCTTCAAATCTTTTAGAGCCAATGGTGTACTTCCGCCCGTAATTATAAACAAATACGCTTTTAGACTATGACAATTTCATTGTGAAAGGAATTAAATGTGCAAACTGTATAAAGAACAAAAATGTTTGATTGTAGACTATTGCAAATGAACATGATTTACTAACTTTCAAGTTCTTGAACATGCAACATATTCTTAAGGACCCAGACCCATTGAAGTTGTGACACGACCTTGGAACGCGCCTAACTAGATTTACTGCTCCGTGTGGCCGCTTGCCTTTAACTCAATGCTGTCTATAATCCCAGCTACATTTGTCGCAGAAGATCACATACTTTCTAATTATACGTTGAACGCTTTTCAGAACAATTCGGTTCGTTTGTTATGCCGCTATAGAATTGACTGTTGTTTTCTTAAATATAATTTAAAATATATACACAGACAAATTAAATAAATTACTACGCACATACGATGAACTTTCTTTTTCTGGATTTCACATAAACTACATTCCTTGTAGGCCTAATTCCAAAAATAAAACGTCAACTTAGGTTTGCCAACTCCGGTAAATAAAGTTACCGGCCGTTTTATATACGCAAGTTTAGATGAATATAGTCAGTATTCTGAAGCTAAAAATGTGTTGTGATTTCCATAGTTGCTTCGTACAGATTTTTTTTTTCGATTTTTAACTACAAAATTACATTTTCTTACTCATTTATCACAACAATTGTTACAAATTACGCCACTCTTGTACATTCTTTACGACTGTACATTAGGACGCATAATTTAACTGTAAAGAATTAAGTTCTTAAAGTCGTATGATTTGTAACAATTTTTTTGATAAGTGCGTAAGAATGATGTCATGTTAAATGTTATGTTTTATTTAACAACGCTAGCAACTGCAGAGGTTATATCAGCGTCGCCGGTGTGCTGGAATTTTGTCCCGCAGGAGTTCTTTTACATGCCAGTAAATCTACTGACATGAGCCTCTCACATTTAAGGACACTTAAATGCCATCGACCTGGCCCGGGATCGAACCCACAACCTTGGGCATAGAAGGCCAGCGCTATACTAACTCGCCAACCAGGTCGATATGATGTCATTTTTAGTTAAAATTTGAAAAATGAAATCTGCGCAAAACAATTAACAACACATTTTTAGTTGCAGAACACTAGCCAATTAAAGAAAGGACACTTCTGAATAGTTCATTCTCTATTTGTGATATTTTTTTCCCGTAAAACTAAATAAAAAAAGGTATTTTACTAACAATTTCAAATTAATATAACTCTGAAAATATTGAGATTAGGACAAATGTTTATATACATTTTTTGCTCAGAATATCTTCGGAAATAAACTCTGTAAGTGACGGTAAATCCTCATGAATCACCCTGTATGTTACATTACATTATAGTATTGCATTGTATCGTATCGTATTATATTGTGTCATATGATGTCAGATCAGATTTTGCCACAGTCTTCCTTTAGGGCAAGGGTTTGTTACCCCGAAGAACCCCAAATTAAGCAGTCTTTGTTGGCCATTCGGAAAAACGTCTAGCTCAAAATGTTTGCTGCATTATAACTAACATTTCTCATTACGACCTCCGTTATGTTGACTATTGGCAGTCGAAATCCTGTCTGTGGATCCATCTGTTGAATTCCCTTCTTCATCCCGTTTACCTCTATTGAAGACCTTGGCAGCTTTCACCGCTTCTTGGATTTCAGTCCTTTTTCTCACTTACTCGTCCCGTATTCGGTCTTTGTTGACAAAACATTATAGCTTCTCTCTCTCTCTCTCTCTCTCTCTCTCTCTCTCTCTCTCTCTCTCTCTCGCTCGCTCTCTCTCCTTGTCACAGTTCTTGAGCCTTAAAGAAGAGATGGGAGAATGCACTTGTTCAATACATCTCCTTTTAGTTTCGTATTAAATATTTTGCAATATTTGGGGCTAAGCGGGATGAAGTTACAGGAGAATGGAGAAAGTTACACAACGCAGAACTGCACGCATTGTATTCTTCACCTGACATAATTAGGAACATTAAATCCAGACGTTTGAGATGGGCAGGGCATGTAGCACGTATGGGCGAATCCAGAAATGCATATAGAGTGTTAGTTGGGAGGCCGGAGGGAAAAAGACCTTTAGGGAGGCCGAGACGTAGATGGGAGGATAATATTAAAATGGATTTGAGGGAGGTGGGATATGATGATAGAGACTGGATTAATCTTGCACAGGATAGGAACCGATGGCGGGCTTATTTGAGGGCGGCAATGAACCTTCGGGTTCCTTAAAAGCCATTTGTAAGTAAGTAAGTAATTAAATATTTTGCATAAGAGACTGAATTTTAGTCTCGATAATTTTGACCACATTGCGGAGGTACGGTGTAATGCTTCTTTTCGGCTTGTGTTGCTGAATATTACAATTTCATCTATCTATGAGGCAGATTGTTGTTGTTTAGTCAACTGTTCGAAGACAGGTTGAAACCTCGTGACACCAATAAGGTATTATTCATGAGGCAGCTAAACCAAGAGATCGTGAGATAGGATGGTCAGTTCCTTTCCCCCTCCATTGCATACATCGCCGACTAGTAACATATTCGACTAATCAGACTTAAAGATGTAGGCCAGTGATGTCAAAGCAAGCGTATTTATCTGACCTTGACGTCGTTCACGGGCAGCAAGCGCTAAGTATGGAAAGAGGAAGGGTTGTGTATATGAATAAGCAACCTCTTGGATTAAGAAAACAGTGGTGCACAAACTTCAAACGGAATGTGAAATTTTATTTCGTTATTTTTATATGGCTTCTTTCTGTTTAATATTATCTATATTGTCTGAAAACAAAAGTACTAACACTGATTTCTTAATATTGCACATGTGTTTTAAATCTTAATAACATAATAGAGAGTTAAGAAGGAATATTCACTTAAATTCCATACTAGTATAATATTATACTGTATTAAATGGATGAAACACATCATTCATAAAGAAAGTGATATTCCAAAGAAAGAGATTATGACATGATAAGTTGGAATTTACGTATCTTTAGCCTTACAAAAATAATCAATAAACTAATCAAAACAATATTACAGTACAAAGCAAAGTTACCTAGGTACTGTATCTGTTTTAAGTGTAACTAATATTACATAACAAAACTCGTCGCATTATGCTTTTAAGGTGATATTTGTGAGCAACTTCCTATCATCAGAATATTAAATTATTTTCTCGAAATGTGCTGAAGCTATAGAGCTGACATTTTTACAACACATGGGCACGTATCTTTTGCTTATGATGTAACAGTAGTTGCTTTGTTAATTCATTTCCTTACAAACAATTTACATTGCGAATATTTTCAAAAATTTCAATACACTATCTTCAGTAATACGTATATACGGTATATTAAATTTACGAAAACATTCTGTAAGGCTACTAAATAAATAGGCCTATACCAGAAAATTTCACTTTTCTATACGAAAAGTTGGGAAAATATTTCTTTTAAATAAAAAAATCAAACTTGTGAATAATGAGCATTAAAATTAAAACTTATATTCTTATAATGCATTTATACTTCTCAGGCAAAT
The DNA here is from genome assembly GCF_040183065.1 of Periplaneta americana. NCBI lineage: Eukaryota > Metazoa > Arthropoda > Insecta > Blattodea > Blattidae > Periplaneta > Periplaneta americana. The sequence goes on along the minus strand of NC_091122.1, from coordinate 131,215,513 downwards.
CTAAAAATTAACATGGATACAGTTTTAATAAGTTCTCTTCCCTTTATCTATTGAACCAGTGCTGGCCATCCCTGAATATAGCTCGACCAATCGGCATATACCATCTCTTTCGTCTGTCTCTTTCCTTTCCGCTGTAAAGTGCTCAGGCTCTCCTGGGCTCTAAAGCGCGCGCTTGCTCCTGTGGGCATCAATTGACATGTCTGATGTAGGCTATACTTAGGCCTACTTATTTATTTACTTACTGCTTTTCAGGAACCAGGAGGTTCATTTCCGCCCTGTCATAAGCTCGCCATCGGTCCTTATCCTGAGCAAGATTAATCCAGTCCCTAGCATCATATCCCACCTCTGTCAAATCCATTTCAATATTATCCTTCCATCTACGTCTCGGTCTCTCCAAAGGTCTTTTCTCTCCGGCCTCCCAACTAACACTCTATATGCATTTCTGGATTCTCCCATACGTGCTACATACCCTGTCCAGCTCAAACGTCTGGATTTAATGTTCCTAATTATGTCAAGTGAAGAATACATGCCTGCAGTTCTGCGTTGTGTAATTTTCTAGCAAAAAACGGACAAGTCACAAACTTATCCGGTTCTTGGAAAATATCGTGGAGATGGCATTAGTGTTGTCTTCTTATGTTTCATCGCCATATTAGCTGTTATTGTCGATGTTGATCGTTAAATATTTCGTTTCACAAATGATTGATCATCAAAATGAACCAGGTTCATATGAGGGGATCAGCGCAGCAGTGGTCTAACCCCCCCCCCCCCCCCCAATGCTAAAAATTAAATATTGACGCCATTTGTTGATTTTCACGTGAACTAACTTCCTACCAAGTGGAATAGACCAATTCAACATTATATAGCATGTTAGGAAGCACGTAATTTTTCCCCTAAAAATATCACTTATGTATATATAGGCCCTAACTTTAACTTGCTTTTTCTACATTTAAAAAACAAGTGGCTTAGACCACTGTTGTGCTGACCCCCTCAAATATGCAATGGCCAAAGGAGAGGAAGAGGAAAGAAAAGAAGGAAGACAAAATAAGAAATGCTAAAGTTAAAGATTAAGAACATAAATGTATAAATCATGTTGGGAAACTGATTCTACCAAGACGTATGAAAACAGGTACTATAATAATAATAATAATAATAATAATAATAATAATAATAATAATAATAATAATAATAATAACGACCGGAACATTGTACGAAATGGAAATATAAAAATTGGAGATTTATCCTTCGAAGAGGTGGAAAAATTCAAATATCTTGGAGCAACAGTAACAAATATAAATGACACTCGGGAGGAAATTAAACGCAGAATAAATATGGGAATTGCCTGTTATTATTCGGTTAAGAAGCTCTTATCATCCAGTCTGCTGTCCAAAAATCTGAAAGTTAGAATTTATAAAACAGTTATATTACCTGTTCTTCTATATGGTTGTGAAACTTGGACTCTCACTCTGAGAGAGGAACATAGGTTAAGGGTGTTTGAGAATAAGATGCTTAGGAAAATATTTGGGGCTAAGCGGGATGAAGTTACAGGAGAATGGAGAAAGTTACACAACACAGAACTGCACGCATTGTTTTCTTCACGTGACATAATTAGGAACTTAAAATCCAGACGTTTGAGATGGGCAAGGCATGTAGCACGTATGGGCGAATCCAGAAATGCATATAGAGTGTTAGTTGGGAGACCGGAGGGAAAAAGACCTTTAGGGAGGCCGAGACGTAGATGGGAGGATAATGTTAAAATGGATTTGAGGGAGGTGGAGTATGATGATAGAGACTGGATTAATCTTGCACAGGATAGGGACCGCTGGCGGGCTTATGTGAGGGCGGCAATGAACCTTCGGGTTCCTTAAAAGCCAATTGTAAGTAAGTAAGTAATAATAATAATAATAATAATAATAATAATAATAATGATAATAATAATTTATTTTTATTGAGCATAGTTTATTATGTTATTAGAATAATTATTTTTCGGTACTTGATATACATGACGTGCCAAGAATTGAAAGGCTGAAAGACACAAATTTAGAAAGAGAGAAATATAAACATAACAATATTGTTTTTCTTGTTCAGGAAATCATTCCAACATTAAGTTCATATTTTCATAAAACACTTATAAAGCATTTCTTTGTATGTTGATGCAGTCGACAATACGAATGAAACATGATTTCATATACTTTTTCTCAGTTAATGCGTGTACATATAAAATTTTCTGCAAAAAAGTGGATATGTCCAAATGTTTTTTTTAAACATATAAAAGAGGACAGTGACACTTTTTACCTTTATAAAATATATCAGATTATTATATTGTATGAGAAACGTGATGGACAGTTTCTTTCGTTTTCTGAAACTAATATTTTGGACTTGTCCGGGTTTTGCAATCAACCATTCAGTTTCACGAGGTTATGCTTTGAGATATTTCAGACAAAAAGTTTAGTAAAATCTCTCTCTCTCTCTCTCTCTCTCTCTCTCTCTCTCTCTCTCTGCTTCCTGTGGCCTATGTATTTTCGAAGTTAATTTTGAATTTAAAAATACCTCCCATTACCAAGTAAAATTTGTTTAAATAACACAATTTTGGAAAGAGTCAATGAGTTTAATTATTGGGGATATAAACTTTCTTTTGTTGAAAATTTGGATTTATCAGAGAAAATTGTAAAATTCAACAAATCAATGGGCATCATTTAAAACCTTCATTAGTACAAAAATCAACTCGTACTCGTCTTTATCAAATAATAGCTCGACCAGTCTTATGTTATGGGAGTGAAGCGTGGACTATAAGGACGAAAGGTGAAAGCAGACTAACAGCTTGCGAGATGAGATTCGTGCGCCGAACAGCTGGCTACACTAAATGAGATCGAAAGAAAAATGAAGATATCCTTCAAGAACTTAATGTGTCATCAATACTGGACTATATCTTCAGATATCAGTTAAACTGGGAGGAACACGTCTCAAGAATGGTTTCATCCAGGATCCCTAAAGCAATAATGAAGTATCGTCCAAATGGGAAACGGTCACTTGGTCTACCTATGAAAAGATGGCAAGAAAATCGCTTTTTCAGGCCGTAACAGTTCTTTTGGGACTAGTACTCGACAGGATGATGATGATGATGATGATGATGATGATGATGATGAAAAATATCTCTAACATGCTAACGCTGTTAGTAGTTTCAGAATTTAATTAAAAAAAATGAACGATTTTGTTTTAGATTCGTTTAACAGAAATACTTCGGCTGAAAACTACTTTTGACCTCATGAGTAGTTGTATCAATACCGTTATATAATTGTAGGTTTATTTCAGTGTCGTATTTTTGTACCCTAATTCCTTCTCAGACGTAGTTAAGAGTATTATGTCGTCAGCGGATTGTAATTAAGCAGTATTTTCCAATCTATATGATACCATAATTACCTTCAGTCTCCAAGAATATGTCTCCCATAAGGTTTACGACAAGTCTGGGTCGCTTTCTCTAACATCTTTATTGTCAATAAGTGATTCATGACTAACACGTATATTTTGAGGAGCTGATCCATAGGGTATTATGATAGGAATATTTTCCTTAAGGAGACACTATACTGAGATTACTAACTCCCATGTTTTTAAAGTTAAATTCACAAAACTTTTATCACTGGTGTATCTCGTTAATAATAACAACACACGTACAAAATTTCATTTGCATTTTATTAATATGTTAAAAAGATATTGTATCGCTTTATATAAAAAGTCTCTTGCGCCACAAGTAACATTCAAATTCCCTTAAAATTATGCCGGGGATCGAACCTGTGCCGCATGATGGAGAACCAGCGCTCTAGCGCCCAGCCCCACAACACGTTTTGTAAAATCCTTTTCAGAAGAAAAAGTTACATTTGTTCGAATCAAATTTCTGCTCATTTAAAGAACAAAACTAAAATTCTTTCAATCCTGTATTATCATAAAAATAATAGTGCAATAAAAATAAGAAAAAAATAAGTAGCAGCCGCCAAATTACTCTTCAAGGAACGACCATTCATATAAATTGGGGGAAAGAAGACAGAGGACGGACATTGGAAGGTTTTCTTTTCTCAATCGTACTATCAGGGACTGGAATGCTTTACCTGCAGACTTACTAAAGTCATTACCAATAACCAAAAATGTATTTAAAAATAAGCTTAAGAACTTTACTAATAGACGGTAGTATATTATACACACTATTTAAAGGGTGTAATTGATATTTTGTTATTTGAACTGTTGTATCAGTGAAGAAGTGTTTTGTGTCAGTGAAGTGTGAAGTGTGTTGTGTAAGTGAAGTGTGTTTGTGTCAGTGAAGTTTTATAGTTATAGTGGCAGTGCAAAGTATTTGAACAGTGAAATGTGTCGTAGTTCCAGTGCAGTGAGTGAGTTGACAGCGAAATGAGTGTAGTACTGAAAGATATTTGTGCATGTATGAACATGTATTTATGGGTTTTAGTTCCAACTTAGGGTTAAGATACAAATTAGATTTACTTTAAATGTTATTTTAAGTGACCGTGCTTAATTTTAGGATGCTCATTATTATTATTATTATTATTATTATTAGTGTTATTTATTGTTATTAGTATTATTATTAGTTTATTATTAATTGTATTTTTTATTAATTGTGTTTATTATTGTCATTATTGAGTGTAATTAGTTACCACTACCACTGGATATTTATTAGAGTTGGGTCTATTCGTGAACGAATCGTTCATTCGAACGACTAATAATAAAGAATCGTAAGAATCGATTCGCGGTATCAATGAATCGTCGTTGAAAAGAATCGTAACGAATCGTTGTTCAAAAGAATAGTAAGGAATCGGCATGGTATCGTAACCCACGATTCTATTAGTTGTTTGATGTAACCTGTCAACGGACATTTCCGAACCGTGTCGAATGCTCCCGAGCGAGAGTGAAATCAAAATATGTACTGCATTTGTTAAGTATGGAAAATAATGAACACAAACCTGAAATTTGCATAATTAAATAGAGATGTAATGCAAAAAATGTACTTCATAATAAGGTTCAGTTGATAAATTATAATTTAGAGACATTATCTTGGGTAATTTTGTAGACTAATGGAGGTCATACTGAATGGTTCCAGCCAATGTTCTACGCGTGGTTTGCAAAGGAAAGTGTCCTGTAAGTCGTTCGTTGACGAATCGTTGGAATCGCAGAGTAGGAAGAATCGTGAACTCCTTGACGATTCAAAATAATAGTTGGAATCGCAGACTGAGAAGAATCGTGAACGAATCTTTAGAATCGATTCGTAATATGTGATTGAATCGTTGGAATCGACTTCTGAAAAAGAATCGTGTTGCCCAACTCTAGTATTTATCCATTTGCAGTATGAATAAATACATACATACATACATACATACATACATACATACATACATACATACATACACACATACATACACACATACATACATACATACATACATACATACATACATACATACATACATACATACATACATACATACATACATACATACATACATACATACATACATCATAATATACTGCTCTTTTGAATTGACTGAACATATTGGGAATTAAATCAATGGCTTTCCCAAAACAAGCTATATGAAATGTTTAATATAAAACAATTTTTATCTTGAAAAGGAAGCAAAAACGAGCAAAATTCTATTAAAAGTTTTGGTTTGAAATATCTCAAAGAATAACCCTCTGAAATTAATAACATTACTTACTGTTCACTCTGTATATTATGCATTTGGCACCTAAATAGGAGTACAATGTATGTATCCTATTATACATTCACATTATATAACAATAAATTATAGCAATTAGAATAATCACTAATTCTTCAAATAATCAACGTTGTCGACCATTCTTTTCAAACGAAAGGATATTAACAGTAACTTGTTCGTATATGTTAGATGTATTATTATTATTATTATTATTATTATTATTATTATTATTATTATTATTATTATTATTATTTGTAATGCATAATTTTAATGATTTTATTGTAAGGGGAGATATTCACAAAAATATACACTTGCCTATGACTGTCTAAAACAAAACAGAATTGTTTAATGATAGCAATGAAAGTATCAAAAAAATTTTCTCATTTTAGTTTTGGGTTTAACAGAAACTTTTTAAAAACGTGTATTTGAATGGCTGGTAAGTAGACCCTATTATAACCTTAATGAATTCTATTTTGATGTTATAAATATCCAATCTTAATGTTATGTACTTTTTTGTCATGTCATTTTAAGACAATGTCTTTTGCGCCTGACATGTTCATAGACTGTAAATTAAAATAAATAAATAAATAAACGAACGAACGAACAAACGAACAAACAAACACTCGCTTTATTCTTTAAAAAAATCCAAGTTTATTATGTGTATGTCGAAATATTCAATAATGATTGCTTAGTACAATTTTCCTAATGAAATTCAGAGTAAAACTCTACAATCTATGTATATTATATAAGAATATAATTTTTCGCCAGTGAATATATTGATGTTTTAAATTATGGCGAACTGTTTCAGTCGAAAGTGGACCATAATTACAGTCGATATAGCCTACTCTTTATAATTTGGTTTAAATAGTTCAAATTTGAGATTTTGTGAGTTATTTTATGACTTATAATCAAAATCGTAATTAATTTTGAATTAGGTTTTTTTTCCTTGCAAAATACCGATACATAACATAATAAATTGTTATTAATTTGATGGTTATTATTATTATTGTGTTATTATTATATATATTGTGCTATTACATTATTGACCAACACATTAATATTAATAATAAGTAAATAAATAATAATAATAATAATTTTTATTATTTTATTAATTGTAGTCTTAACATACCCTTATGGCGAAATAGGGTTTTCTTAATCCTTGGACATTTAATTATTATTATTATTATTATTATTATTATTATTATTATTATTATTATTATCATTATTATTACTTACTTATTTACTGACTTTTAAGGCATCCGGAGGTTCACTGCCGCCCTCACATAAGCCCGCCATTGGTCCCTATCCTGAGCAAGATTAATCTAAACTCTATCATCATATCCCACCTCCCTCAAATCCATTTTAATATTATCTTCTCATCTACTTCTCGGCCTCCCCAAAGGTCTTTTTCCCTCCGGGCTCCCAACTAACAATCTATATGCATTTCTGGATTCTCCCATACGTGCTACATGCCCTGCCCATCTCAAACGTCTGGATTTAATGTTCCTGATTATGTCAGGTGAAGAATACAATGCGTGCAGTATTGTGTTGTGTAACTTTCTCCATTCTCCTGTAACTTCATTCCTCTTAGCCCCAAATATTTTCCTAAGCACCTTATTCTCAAACACTCTTAACCTCCTTTCCTCTCTGAAAGTGAGAGTCCAAGTTTCACAACCATGTAGAACAACCGGTATTTATTTATTTATTTATTTATTTATTTATTTATTTATTTATTTATTTATCTAAACGATAACAGCTCCCTGTATTAACAGGCTGCCACAAAGACAGAGCATATTGTGCAATAGGCAGTTGGAACTGTTTTATAAATTGTAACTTTCAGATTTTTTGACAACAGACTGGACGATAAAAGCTTCTCAACCGAATAATAACAGGCGTTTCCCATATTTATTCTGTGTTTAATTTCCTCCCGAGTGTCATTTATATTTGTTACTGTTGCTCCCAGGTATTTGAATTTTTCCACCTCTTCAAAGGATAAATTTCCAATTTTTATATTTCCATTTCGTACAATATTCTCGTCACGAGGCATAATCATATACTTTGTCTTTTCGGGATTTACTTCCAAACCTATCTATTTATTTGCTTCAAGTAAAATTCCCTTATTTTCCCTAATCGTTTGTGGATTTTCTCCTAACATATTCACATCATCCGCATAGGCAAGCAGCTGATGTAACATTATTATTATTATTATTATTATTATTATTGTTATTATAGTGTTTAAATGCCCGTGCCCGTCGTTTATGTTACACAGAAGTGAACTAATTTCCACATTCTGTTTGTTGCAGGTAAGCCGTCCACTACAGTATTTGCCAGCAGACAGCTCTCCTCAGGTATGAAACACACGGACTGAGTGGTAGGTGGGGGCGATGTCTCGGTGTCGTCGACCATATCATCTCATAAACTTAATTTTATCATCATGAAACGCTACATTTAACGTTTACTAATTATCTATAGTAAGGTCGTTAAACTGCGAGCGGATGCAGCTCCAAAAAAGTGTGTAATTCCACTCGTAATAATTTGTGCTGAAATTTCACAGCTTCATGCAATGCACCCAGTTATTAAACAACCGTTTTGTTTACATTCTTGTACACGCCCGTAAACCGTAATATGACTACAAAATTGTGGTCTACATGAAGCTAATATAACCGAAGCTGGAACCGTATTTGAGAGATCCAGAGCTCAGTTCCCGAGGTATGAAATCCTATTTAGTTCTAGATCTAAACCAGTGATGTCAAAGCAAGAGCATTTTTTGACCTTGACGTCGTGTGCGGGCATCAAGCGCTAGGTATGGAAGAAGGAATAAGCAGCCTGTTGGATTAAGAAAACAGTGGTGCACAAAATTCAAACGGAACGTGAAATTTTATGTCGTTATTTTTATATGTCTTCTTTCTGTTTGATATTATCTGTATTTTCTGTAAAACAAAAGTACTAACACCAATTTCTTAATATTGCAGTTGTCTTTTAAACGTTAATAACATAATAAAGAGTAAGAAGGAATATTCACATAAATTCCATAGTAATACAACTATAATGTACTAAGTGAACGAAACACGTCAATCATAAAGAAAGTGATATCCCAAAGAAAGAGAATGAGTATGACATGATAAGTTGGAATTGATGTTTATCGCATCTTTAGCTTTATAAAATAAATAATCAATAAACAAATCAAAACAATATTATAGTACAAACCAAAGTTACCTAGGTACTGTATATGTTTTAAGTGTAACTAATATTCCATAACAAAACTCTTATCGCATTTTGCTTTTAAGGTGATATTGGTGCGTAAGTTCCTATCATCAGAATATTAAACCTGCTGAAGCTATAGAGCTGATATTTTTACAACACATGGGCACATGTCTTTTCTTATAATGTAACAGTAGTTGCTTAGTTAATTCATTCCCTTACAAACATTTTCCATGCGAATATTTTCAAAATTTGTAATACACTATCTTCAGTAATACGTGTTTACAGTATATTAGATTTACGAAAACATTGTTTCAGTATCTGTACTAAGTAAATAGGTCTGTATCTGAAAATTTCACTTTTATATAAGAAAAGAAGTTGACAAAATATTCCTTTTGAATAAAAAAAAAACAAACTTTTGAAAAATGAGCATTAAAATTAAAACTTACATTCTTATAATGCACATACACTTCTCAGGCAAATATAAACATTAATACGAATACAATTTTAATAAGTTCTCTTCCCTTTATCTATTGAATCAGTGCTGGCCATCTCTGTATATAGCTCGACCAAGCGGAATATACTATATCTTTCGTCTGTCTCTTTGCTTTCTGCTGTAAAGCGCTCAGGCTCTCTTGAACTCTCAAGCGCGCGCTTGCGCCTATGGGCATCCATTGACATGACTGATCTAAACTCTTTTCACTACAATTCTCCAGTGATATGTAAATTAGCGATCCCATTATTTGCTGATTCATTATTTTGTGGTGTTGTGATATAATAGTTTGTAGAAAGGCTACAGGCTTATTCTATAGGCCTGTGTTATTCTGTTCTTTCCTTATTACACCTTCCTTTCACCTATAGTTATTTTCACTTCTTTCTTCTATTTGATTGCTTCTTTCATTTACTTCAAACCATTTGTTTCATTTTTTTCTTTATTCCTTCTTTTATTCAAGTCTTTTTTACTTTCGATTTCCTTCCATTCCTTTCCTTCAATTTTCTTACTTGTTTACTTAATTTTCCGTTTTCTTTCCTTCATTTTGTTATAATTCTCCATACCGCCTCTCTTTTTTTCTGTTGCTTACATCTTTTCCTTTTTCTCTTTTTTCTGGCCGGTCTGAAGCGTTCTACTCCCTCCCAACTTCAAGGCAAGCGTGGACTGAGACCTCTGCCATTGGTTGAATAGCAATTATACTTCTCTCCTCCTCTGCCGGCATATACGAGTATCTCCTGTCAGACATTATGGAACAAAGTATAGGTTACAACATCTCCTATCTTAATGAAAACGATGCTACAAACGAAATAAATAAATTCAATTATGCTCGTATACAGTAGAACTCCGATTATCCGTCACCCTATTAACCGATCAGCGGATTATCCCACTGTCTTTCTCTCACTATATTCTTTCTTTCTTTGCTTCGGAAAAGAAGTATTTAGTACTATACTTTATATTAGTACCTATTCTTTTCTAGAGTCTATTATTGCAGTGTGTGGCGCAATAGAAAGATACTTAAAAAGACCAGAAAAGAAAAAAAAATTAAAGTTTTTATAAAATGGTGGCTGTTCACATACTATAATATGTATGGAGCGGAGTTCTGGACACTAACCAAAAACGAAGAAAGAAAAATTTAACAGCAGAGATGAGATTTTTAAGAAGCATCACGGGATATAGATTAAGCAGAGTGCTGCATTGGAGTTAAATCGCTCGCTTGAACTCGGTCGAGTGTCGCACCTTCGAGTGAGATACGATCGGTCGTGATACGCTCGTAATAAATAGAAGCACAGTACTAGGTCATCTCACCGACATGTCTTGTCTTGTATGGAAGGCGACAGATAAGATACACATATGTTTTGCTCACACGGTAAAAATAAGGCTTTATTTTCTGCGTTTATGACAAACGTTTAATGGAACAGTCAATGGAACGTACCAAAACAGGAACATGAAGTTATAAATAAAATAGTATGAAAAACTTCGATATACAGTTATTATTGCTAATTAATAATTATTCAATATTTTATTTACCACATATATAATATGATAGGTCCATACATAGTGTTCCGCCTATATATTACGACAATGTAGAAACGTTTTACAAAATATTATTGATATAGCAGTAGATTAATAACAATATTAGTACAGAGCTAACGTCACAGAAAATATAATAAAACGAATAATCATGCTGCACAACTGTTACAGACGCAAAGATTGATACACTGATTATATTAGAGATTATTATTATTATTATTATTATTATTATTATTATTATTATTATTATTATTATTACTACTACTAGAAAACTTGATACATTTCTTGCATTATCATGATTGTGTTCTCCGTTTATAATAATTACATTTACATCCAATAACATCTATCAGATGTGGCAAAAACAAAATCACTCCTGTGTGGGGGGGGGGGGGTGAAACATTTACCTACAATATTTATATTACATTTTAAAGCAAGTTTTGTAATTGTACTATGGAGAGTTTAGTTAAACACTGCAAAGTTTTGAAATGATAAACATCTACGATGTTACTACACAGTTCATCACTTTAACAAGAACGAATGTTTAACGCTCGGCTTATACCGTTCGAGGATTTATCGCTCGTGACAATTTTACCCATCATGCATGTGCGCTACCTATCGGATTATGCTATGAACTACTTGGCGCTCGAGCGAAAACGTCCGATGCAGACCTCTGATAGGAAGAGAAGCAAAAACATTCGGAAAGACCTCAATATCTTTAATGTAAAATAAAAAAAATATATCAATTTAGAATAAATTGGAAAGAACATGTGGAGCAAATAGAAAAACACCGTTTCCCGAATCTAGCTTTAGCCTACAATATCAACCACGTGGTAGAAGAGATATCGGCAGACCCAGAAAGAGACGGATCTATCAATATCAAGACACCGGAACGAGCCTTTCATGGCTTAACCCTTGAAGTTAATGATGATGACGATGATGATGATGATGATGGTAATAATAATAATAATAATAATAATAATGATAATAATAATAATATTAATAATTATTATTACTATTAATAATAATATAATAACAGTACCTAATAAGAATAATTAATAATTAATAATAATAATAATAATAATAATAATAATAATAATAATAATAATTGAGGGGTTGGGTGGAAGAAAGGCACTTCTCTCAAATGCAAGTTTTGAGAAAATTGATGTTGAAAATTCAAACCGTAATAATGTTACCTATGCACGCCTTTACATTTTGGGTACTCCTGACCTCTATGATCACAGTACTGAACTATAACTTGGTGATCATAAGCATAATAGATCAGAGAACACAATAAGGCATTTTACTCAAAAAGGGCACATCCTCTAAAATGCTTTTCTTGCACCCAGCCCTCAATTTATTATTATTATTATTATTATTATTATTATTATTATTATTATTATTATATGGGTCTTGTCACAGTTTACTACTTTATATTTTAATATAAGCACTAAGAATAATTACAACACACAATCACGTTGGCTGTGTAAGGGCTTTCCCTTGCCACAAATTACAGTATATTTACAGGCTAGCTTGAGTTACAGCTAAGCATTTTCTTTTGTGTAGTAAATCGTCGTTGTTCCTGCAATAACTTCTGTGTGACATATTTATCGATTTTCAGATTTTTGCTCCATTAAATAACTTAAATAGTAATCCAGCAAATGATAAATTCTCCTATATGTAAGTATATTTGGTTTTTCGAAAATGTAAGAATTCACAGTTCCCTATATACGGCTGCCATAGGATGAATAAATGTGTTTTCTCTTCCTACTGAAAAATTTTATATTTTGCACATAGGAGTTATTGCAGGAACAACGACGAAATACTGTCCATCCTTCAGCTCTGAAACCTGGTAGGAATAAGGGGCGCGTGCTTACTGTATAGCGATCCGATAAGAAATTACATGTGATGATTTTTTATGACTATTACACTTTTACTACGTCACACTACTTTTAACCAATAAAACGGTACGAAAGGACGTCTTTCAACCAATCATGGCTGCTTATCGCACAATTTTATCGCGTGCCTATCATTTGCTTAATTTTATCGCGTCCCTAGCAATTGTTTAATTTTTTCGCGTCCCTAGCATTTGTTTAATTTTATCGCGTCCCTAGCATTTGTTTATTTTTATCACTACCCTAGCATCTGTTTCTTTGTTTGCCAACATTTCAAACTGCACTGGTCTGGACGTCAAAAAACAGAAAATTACAAACCACTCCAGTCGATGCACAGCACTTTCAAATATGTCTCGCATTGGCATTCAAGAACAAGAATTAATAAAGATCACTGGTCATATATGAAGAGCACCATTCGGAAATCCTGAATAAGTTGAGGGATACACCATGTACATCAACGAGTTCACTTCTTTTACGCACACGTCCAATATAACATCAACTGAACCACCAACCACTAAAACATTCAAATGTGAAAATTGTACTTTCAATGATTGTTTCTTTTAAAATTATTCATGTTTAGTTTTTATTTCATCATCGTTAATTAAAACGTTTCTTGTTTATTTCATCATCCCTAATTTAAAACTTTTCTAACACTTGTTTATATTATTTAGGTTATGTTTGTTATAGCTTCTGCTATAAGATATTATGGATAGTCACGTATCAGAGATTGTTTAATACTAAGATTTATTGAAAATCATCTGTCAAGTGACGTTGATTACTGGGATCCGGATGATTGAAGTGGAATGCAAATGTTTTAATAAAAATGAAACTGAATCAACAAAGCCTTCTTGACTAGTAACCGTCCACAGAGTTCAATGAAGATTCCATAGTTGGTACAACTGATAACAAGAAAACATAGGGTAAACTAGGGTCTGTTGGACAGTCGGGCATGTTGGACACTCTGTACTTTAACGTGTTACCACGTCACTTGTGGGCACCACATTCTGCTAGAAGTCAATGACGGAAGTAGGCACGAGTGGGGCTACTTCCGTCATTGACTTCTAGCTGAATGTGGTGCCCACAATTGGCGTGGTAACACGTTAAGGTACGGAGCGTCCAACATGCCCGACTGTCCAACAGACCCTAGTTTACCCTAATTATAAAACACTACTGCCATCTAGCATAATGTTGAGATGGTACAATAATACATTTGAAGACAGTTGTATTTTCGTAAGCCAATTAATATTTTATTGTATTGGAGTACTTTGTCACTTCTAATCTTTATATACTTTCTTCTAATCGTGTAATAGTCAATTAAATCCCACTCGAGTTTTGATTTTCTCTAGATAAATCAAAACCTCTAGTGACATTACTGTTGAAAAATAAGATCACATTTTACTATATGTTTCTAAGGCGATGGCATATAAAAGGAAATCAATGCTGGAAAGTCTGTATTATATCTTTAGGTACGTAAAATAACCCGTCTCTGAATAAGAGACCTTCAGGTGAAGTTACTAGTCATTTCTCGCCCGTTTAAAGTTAAATCCTACTGTCGCGTCGGCACAATTAACCATAGAAGTGACTTAAAGACTTATGCTCTTGTGCCATCGTCTCGTCTTGTCTTTTGTGTTGTCTTTTTTGTCTTGTATCTTGTCTTTTGCTTTATGTCTTGTGTTTTGTCTTCTTCCTTGTCTTTTCTTTTGCCTTACGTCTTGTTTTATGTCTTATGTCTTATCTTTTCTATTATCTTTTTTCTTGTCTTGTTTTTTTGTCTTGTGCCTTGTCGCTTGCCTTGTGTCTTGTCTTCTATTTTGCCTTGTGTTATCTTTTGTCTTGTGTAGTTTTTGTCATGCATGTGTCTTGTCTTGTATTTTGTCTTGTGTCTTCTCTTTTTGCCTTGTGTCTTGTCTTTTGTCTTCCTTCTTTTCTTGTATTTTGTCTTGTTTTGTCTAATTTTGTTTTTTGTTTCTTGTCTTGTGTCTTGTCTAGTTTTGTCATTTGTCTTGTCTTGCCATTGCTCTGTTATCGTCTGACATTGTCTCGGAATAAAATGTGTAGTTGAGTAGTTGAAGATGAACTTAAGGTATATGTACACCCACAAAACGCAAAAAATGATGAAAAATTAGAATTTTCAAAATATAACAATTTTAATAGAGAATTTTCTCCCCTTTAATTTGATATAAGAATTTTCGATTTATGCCTTTTGGTTTTTCAGATAAGTCCCATCTTCCAAAATTCTGCGTCATCAGCCATGGTCACTTCTACGAAGATCACTCCAAAATTTAATGCACAACATTTTTTTAAATTTATTTTTTATTCTAAACATTTGCAATTAATGGAGGTCATAGATTCATCCTTCTGCCTTGTATTCAAATTTAATTTAAGTCATTCCCGTGAGTGGCACCATGATGGCACTTCTTCGAGATGGCTGCTGTACTTGGATGGACAACACTGAAAAATCCGCTTTACAGTCCTGATCTGGCACCATGCGATTACTATCTCTTTGGTAAACCGAAGGAACGAGGTTTGAAGATGATGATTTCCTCGTGCACGCTACTAAAGAGTGGCTCAGACGTGTTGGTCCAGACTTTTATCGTGCAGGTATACAGGCCCTCATTCCAAGGTGGCGTAAGGCAGTTGATTGGTACGGGGATTATGTGGAAAAGTGACGTATTGTTACTGAAGCATGTATCTACATTCTATGAAAATAGCAAAGCTGTAGGATAAAAATGTAATTTGTAAATAAATATTGTGGATTACTTTTGGAGTGATCCTCGTAGCAGTCAATCCCCTCGTCCAACATTGCTTGTGAAATAAACTTCTTTCTAGTCCCAAAATAGATGCATAGATATCAATGCATGATCATTAGATTGAAAACACGTTTCTACATAATGAAGTAATCTATAATCATTTACTGTTAGTCATAAAACTGTAAATTTGTGTGTCAGTGATGTACGTCATTTTAATAAGAGTCCAAAAGTAGAAATTAAAATTCTGAGGATGATGGGACAAACACTATCGCAGGATTTGTTGCATCAATGGAAAATGACAAAAAAAAACACATTGAATGTCTGAAGTTAAATTTGAGAGGCAGAAAGAAGCTGAAATTGGACCGACATGAAGCTGCTTAAGGGGTGAATATGATGACGGAGTCTTCTAGGCTCTGAAAGTTTGTAGCTCATTTCCTGTAAATAGTAATTGTAGAATATTTAATTCTTTTAAACATGATATCTCAGCCAAATATGGCGATAGCAAGAAGATATTGGTGTCATTTTGAAGCTTGAAATGTCCCCTAATGCCTGACAATGAGTAAAATAACATTAATATAGTTAATAATTATCTATGGATTTTTTAAATGACATAGTCTATGCAACATAAAATATTAGTATAAGTTACATATATGGTAATATTTAATTAATGTAAATGAAAATAAAAAATAGCTCTATGTCAGGCACTAAAGAGTAGTTTTAGCTATAAAAAAGAGAACAAAATGTGGCTCTATCTCAAAAACTGCATGAGCTATCATATTTCAAGTTGTATGTCAAAATTATAAACAAAATAATTTTTATAAACAATTCAGACATAATTTCAAGGGATCTGTTCACTTCATTCTCTTTCTGGTACCATTATCAATTGTATAAAAATTTTACAGAGCAAAGTTATGCAAAACAATAGTAATATGCGTTACAAGAGCGGTATGTTGAAGTTTTCATGTTCGAGGAAAAGTTTGAAAAAGCGAAACGTAGTTGAGGAATTTCTAATTAGTTGCAATGAAATCTCCATCTTGGTTTCTGTTCAATGACGGCAAATTTGCAAAACAAAAATATCTATCTTCAACATTGTTGCTTTAAAATGTTTTCTGTGTTTACTATACTCCAGCAGGCCGTGATATACGTCTATCTCCCCCCCCCCCCAGTCTATAAATGCGAACTTAAAACAAACGGTAAGGTTATGTAATAATTTAGAGTTTACTTAATTTTTGCAAATATTTAAAAACAATAATTAACAGTGAAATTGCAGTGGTAAGTTTCCAATTTATAATGATTACCATATTGAACGTCTTTAAAATAATATGTTAAAAGCCTAAAGCAGTAAAATCAATACGTCACTTAAGCGGTAAGAAGAGGGAAATTGTTATGTGTGTTAGGTTGGGAATACTGGAATTTTAGACTTTCCGCGGATTTGTTTTGTGCGGAAACGAAGCAAATACGCACGATCTCGCACAAAATTTTTTATATGTAAAGGTGTACATATACCTTAAGTAATGATCTATGAATAAACATATCACTCAAAATGCGTCCTTCCAACCCGCAACTGTTTGCTGCCATATGTGCAATATAGTTAAGCTAAAAGTTTCTACTTGGGATTCATTAACAACTTAATCGTATACAATATAGGTTAATGCTACAATGAATTCACTTTTAATTCAGTTTCTATGTAGGGCTATTGCATTTCCTTTCTTCGTAGGTATCAGTGACCGTAAACGGTGTGTTGTCACACGCAAGCTTTTAACGTCTTTGAATTAAGCCGCGGATGGCCAACCTGCATGTATGCTAACGATAATAGCCTTGCAGTTGTTGTTTATCTTGCATGCTATAAAGTTTAACTTCCTGAATGGAGGAAACACAAGTTCTCTTTTAATTTATGACCCTTATGTTAAGCTGACATCCGATAACTAATTTCGAGTCGGTCCTAACAGTATTTAAACACTGTTGCTGCTGGCAATAAATCGATCATCCAACAATATTACAATTTGATAATGAAAATGATAATTTTAAAACATTCAGCATGTTCTGTCATAGAAAAGTTGAACGATATAGTACAAGGGAAATCCTATCACAAGTGCTGACAACTTAAAAACTTGAAATTTATTATCATTGTCGAAATGTAACTGTAAATGTTGAACTGTATATTCTGTGAAGCAACGTCACTCAAGATTAAAAAGAACTAAAACCAAAGTAACATCTAACAAGTGACGAATATTTAATAAGAAACGAATAGTTATCAGTATCTTTCTATACAGAGGGCGCACCGAGGAGAATCGCTTGATCGATATGTATCGGATATGACGTCACTCTTAACCATTTTACGTCCCATAATGCTCCACGCGTCCCGGGAAGAATTCAATTATACTGCTATTTCACACAGCAATATTTTTTTTAAAGAGCTAGGTGTTGATGTTTTTTAAAATTACTACTTGCCACACAAATTTATTAGCATAAAAAGAAACATGTCACCATTTATTTAACTGCTTCTGTATACCAAAATTTATTAAAATAGTAAGTGCTAAAATTGATTACATACTCGTATGTTTTCGTTTATTGCACCACTTAATTAAATTTCAAGACAAGAGAACAATGGAACTTGTATCCATGCCATAACAGTCTGTAGAGGTAGTGATAAAATATTAATTAATAGGTATTTAGTAACGAAACTCGTGTTAAACATACAACGCAGAAAATAGTGTTTAAATGTTATGTAATAATACAGTTATCTTTCTTTAAATGACATTCGTGACTTATTTAACTCTACATTTGAAGGGCTCAGAGCCATAATGGGCCAAGCGCCATTTATTAAAAACGGAGAAAACAAGAGTTAAAGTTAAGTGGATAAGATAGCGTAATGAAGATTGACACATCATTTAGTTTGAATGTGTATACTTTATATTATTTGCTATATGTTTCTATTGAATTATGGTGATAACTTCATTTTAACTCTTGTTTTCTACGGTTTTAGTAAATGGCGCTTGGCCCACTATGGTTCTGAACCCTTCATTTATATCGTGTATGTAGAACGAAAGAGAAAAAATTAAGCTATAGTGTATTACATAATCTAAATTAATCTTGTTTAAAAGTACTGGAATGAATTATAAGCCTACATAGCATTCAGACATTTATTATTTTATTATTATTGTTATTATTATTATTATTATTATTATTACTACATCTTTTTACTACAAATTATGAGAAGAACTACTGTCCTTAGCTCTGTTAGAATAAATAAAAAAATTATTATTATATTATTCTTAATTGTGTAATTTATATAAAACTTTCAGAAAACGAGGATAACATCTGTATATTTTGTCATATTCTTGTTAATACATTCTTCATTAATGTAATATCGATTTATCTAACAATATCATTCGATTAAGACAACATTTCTCGAATATCTGTAATATGCTTGCAAAGATATTTTTAAACATAAACCATAGAACCCAGAACTTCAATAAAACAGCTCACTTAAATAACCGGATATGATCATATTGGTACACCTTTCTGTTCAAGCATACGCTCAGTCGAAGCGTCTGATAGATTGTAGGCCTACAGGCTTCGTGACTTAGCAATTTCATAAGGCAAATATTTAGAGCTACTATACGCCCTAATATTTCCAAATATGTCCTACTTTTATGTATTGAAAGAATGATCTGGCAGAAATTTTGTAAACTATACTTTTTTTTTTTCGGAAATCTGCCTTAGCCAAGTACGTAGATGAACTGAAGCAGATGCAGATATAGCTGCAAGAAGTCAATAAGAAAATGGATTTTGTACTCAATTTCTTTACTTTCATTACTGTAGAAGTCTTTTTATATATTCGATTTAGAGTTTTTTTAGTTATTGATTAAATATTTTTCTTTTACGTAATTTTGGTTTGAATATTTATAGCTGGTATTATAGGTTTCCACAAAAAATAGTACTAATAGAGAAGTAAAATTCCTACTGTTTTCGAGCAACACTAGATTCTGGATTTCTGTGTCTATTTGTTTTGACTTTAAGTGAAATTGTTTGTAACTCCTCAGAATGTATTTGGAGAGAAGGAAATTCCTAATTCTTAAACGTAGGAACGTTTGAGTGTGAACAGTGAAAGTCATTTCAGGTATGAAAATTGACAGAATTTTTATAATTCTTACTGAAAAATGAAAAAGTCTTAAAACTTAGACTGAGAGAGAAGTATTCATAAGTACAAGTATAGGATTACAAAGCGATTGTGTTAAATTAAATATGAACATCTGCAGAAGCGTTTTGAATTACTGTAAAAATTTATCGGCGATAAAAGAGAGAGACTTGTTGCATTGGGCTAACTTCCTAAGTCAAGCATGGGCATAAGGAAGGGGAGGTATAAATTATAGAGTTCACTCCTTCCACAATTTTTTGGACGTAGTTGCTGTGTTTACATCAGCGGGTAACTACATGAACTTGGCTTCTCTCTCGCTTATGCATATACTAAACTAACGTGGCAAGTCATTACATTAAACATTTCAAATCAAGTCAAATGCGTAATATAGGCATTAATATGGTTACTATGACTTGGCACTTATTATAAATAATCACTTACAAACTCTAGATCGCCTATACTGTTAGGTCAGGAAGAGTCTATCTACATTAGGATCAATACTATTATTACATAAACGTAAAGCAGTTACGAGATAATAGGCTTCATCCCCTTAAGGGAGGGGCGTCCTCTTCGAAACCGTCTCTGGGTTCAAGGCCTTTCGCAATATCTCTTCCAGGATTCATTCATTAAGAGCGCTTTCAAGATCCAGTGATTCTTGGTCACCTTGGCGGTATGAACTTATGGCGGATCTCATTGGGTGAGTCGGTGAGGGGTCTCATGCGGCCGATGGACTGGTACACCTCATCCTCGTTTATCCCATAATTCCGGGTGCACAATAGGCCTCAGTCTGGCCGACGTGCTGAAGGGTCGTCCTTAACTCGCCCTTAACCACCGTTCCCTAATCCCTAAGTAGGTCTAAACATCATAATTCCTTAGTAGACATATAACTTAAGACACACTTACATGTATATAATCTCAATTTTTTTTTATTTTTAAAGTTTCTTCTTGTTTCATATTTATGTAATTTTATTTTTTTTCCTATTTTTTTTTTGTTGCATGTGATGACATTAGTTTTCCATTTTATTACGTAACAAATGTACCATCTTTTCTCATGTAGGCTATTAACAAGTTTCACAAATATTTCCTGACAAAAATTAATTCTCTTTAAAATTTAAAAAAATTTTCAAGAAAGTATTTATCACTAAATAACTCATTATGCTGTAATGCTTTGTTCAGTCCATTAAAACACCAAAAATTATCTTTAAAGTAGCGTAATTTGCACAAACCAACCAATTCAAAATAGAGTAACTTACTTTAAAATTGACTGCGTAAAACTGTCAAAACCAATGAAGTTACATTTACCTTTTTGTATTTTGAAACGAGTCAGACGCCATGCATAAGCTATAGTACACACTTTCGTTGAAGACATAATACCAAGGTCACATTAAGACAGAGTAAAGAAATAATCCCCCCTTAGCGACACTTACAGGAATATATATATATATATATATATATATATATATATATATATATATATATATATATATACTACGCAACGAGTCGGGGCAGCGTTATGATTAGATAACATTTCCCGCCGTAACTTTCCTTTAGTGACCTTGATATTCCATTAAATTTTGTGACTACTGTAGTTACAGTATTACATATTTGTATTTTATTTAGCGACTCTTTTAACTGCAAAATTTATTCAGAGTTGGAGTGAAAATAGATGAGAAATGTTCGACAAATTTTGTCTTAAGATCCTCTGTCAGAAAAATAGGTCTTTGACTTTCCGTGTAAATCTATGACAAGAAAAAAAAAAAAAACAACCCTTGCGTCCGTCTTAGAGATAGCCATGTTAAGAACTTTTCTTTTTAAAATCCATAGCCCTCGGCTGGATTTGAACCTACGAATCTTGGATCTAACAGCTAGTCTGTATGATGTAAACCTAAGACCTGTGTAATGGTGATGGTGATGGTATTAAAGGCGGCATTATATTCAAATACGTAAGTTTACCTGGTTGAAACATTTTCAGTTTTGTTTTCTTTCTCAATTTTACACGGCAATTTAAACAGTTCATTCATGCTTGAAATTTCTGATTTCATAAACTTTGTTTCCAACATATGTAAACCAAGGATTGTTTTTATTTCACGGTGTAAGATTTCCCTTGTTTGCAACATCAGTTCTACAGCATATCCACACAAATTCCTCCAAGTAAAACACAGAAACAAGACAGATTCGTTTCTGCACAACAAGTGGTATTCCAGCGAACGGAAGTGACAGGAAGTTGTTTTTTTTTTACCAGAGAGAAAACATTATCAGTTGTAGCGTCAGACCCGGTCTGACATTTTACGGAGTTATTTGATGTGTGCTGGTCCCATCGAAGGCATTTTCAGGATGTGGCGTTATTTTAATTCAGACTCAACTTCAGCAATTTGTCATTTGAAGAGTAAAACCTTAATACTTATATTTAGCGATAGGAAGAGTGAAGTTGCCAGAAAAACTCTTAACACAGAATACATTTTTGAAAGTAATGTAGCTTTAATTACATTTTATTGTATTTTTTGTATTATATTGAGTTTAATATTGCATTAAGACTTATTGTGTTAAAAATTTTATTGTATTAAGATTATTATCGTAGTAAGATTATTATTGTATTAAGATTATTAGCGTATTAAGATTATTATTGTATTAAGATTATTATTGTATTAAGATTATTAGCGTATTAAGATTATTATTGTATTAAGATTATTATCGTAGTAAGATTATTATTGTATTAAGATTATTATCGTAGTAAGATTATTATTGTATTAAGATTATTATTGTATTAAGATTATTATTGTATTAAGATTATTATTGTATTAAGATTATTAGCGTATTAAGATTATTATTGTATTAAGATTATTATCGTAGTAAGATTATTATTGTATTAAGATTATTATCGTAGTAAGATTATTATTGTATTAAGATTATTATTGTATTAAGATTATTATTGTATTAAGATTATTAGCGTATTAAGATTATTATTGTATTAAGATTATTATTGTATTAAGATTATTAGCGTATTAAGATTATTATTGTATTAAGATTATTATCGTAGTAAGATTATTATTGTATTAAGATTATTATCGTAGTAAGATTATTATTGTATTAAGATTATTATCGTAGTAAGATTATTATTGTATTAAGATTATTATCGTAGTAAGATTATTATCGTAGTAAGATTATTATTGTATTAAGATTATTATCGTAGTAAGATTATTATTGTATTAAGATTATTATCGTAGTAAGATTATTATTGTATTAAGATTATTATCGTAGTAAGATTATTATTGTATTAAGATTATTAGCGTATTAAGATTATCATATTAAGATTATTACTGTATTAAGATTAGCTTTTTTAATAAGAATATTATTGTATTAAAATTTACTTTTGTATTGAGATTAATGTCGTATTAAGATTATTATTGTATTAAGATTAACTTTTGTATGAATATTATAATTGTATTAAGATTAGGGGAGAGTTGGGTAGTATCGGACATCGGGTAATATCGGACAGTGTGTTTCTTTCATCTACCATCAGATGATAGTACCTGAACAACATGGTTACGTTTCTGTATGCGACATCACAGAAACGTAACCATGTCATTCAGGTACTATCATCTGGTGGTAGATGAAAGAAACTCACTGTCCGATATTACCCGATGTCCGATACTACCCTACTCTCCCCTATATTATTATTACAATAAGATTAACTTTTCTATGAAGATTTAGATTCAGTTATATTTTGACTTTGATATTTAAACTTCTGTTCTTTCATGTGTTTATAATTATATTACTTACTTACAAATGGCATTTAAGGAACCCGCAGGCTCATTGCCGCCCTCACATAAGCCCGCCATCGGTCCCTATCCTGTGCAAGATTAATCCAGTCTCTATCATCATATTCCACCGCCCTCAAATCCATTTTAATATTATCCTCCCATCCACGTCTCGACCTCGCCAAAGGTCTTTTTCCCTCCGCCCTCCCAACTAACACTCTATATGCGTTTCTGGATTAGCCCTCACGTGCTACATGCCCTGCCCATCTTAAACGTCTGGATTTAAAGTTCCTAATTATGTCAGGTGAAGAATACAATGCGTGCAGTTCTGCGTTGTGTAACTTTCTCCATTCTCCTGTAACTTCATCCCTCTTAGACCTAAATATTTTACTAAGAACTTTATTCTCAAACACTCTTAGTCTTTGCTCCTCTCTCAGAGTGAGAGTCAAAGTTTCACAACTGTATAGAACAACCGGTAATATAACTGTTTTATAAATTCTAACTTTCAGATTTTTTGACAAAAAACTTCTCAACCGAATAATAACAAGCATTTCCCATATTTATTCTGCGTTTAATTTCTTCCCGAGTGTCATTTATATTTGTTACTGTCGCTCCAAGATTATATAATTATAATATACTTTTTATATTTTGTGATTAGATTTGTCTTTTTCTCCAATATCTTTGATCATTTAAGGTACATTATTGTACAGTAGTGGCAAAAGAAACCGGACCGACCCTTGTAGCTCATTTCAGAGCCTTGTTCACTCAGAGCACGATAGACTGGTAACTAAGACTTTCGTGGTTCGAATCCTGTCTGGGAATGAATTTTTTTTTGTTCCTTATTCAAATTTACTCCCAATACTTTTCGATTGCAGCGATATTTTACTACTTAATTAATTTATTATTCCCAGAACATGAATTTTACCAGCAATCGAAAAGTATTGGGAATAAATTTGAATAAGGAACAAAAAAAAAAGTTTCCTTCCCAGGCAGGATTCGAACCACGAAAGTCTTAGTTCCCAGTGTATCGTTCTCCGGAGTAAAAATGCTCTGAAATCAGCTACAAGGGTCGGTCCGGTTTTTTGCCACTACTGTACATATATTGAATTTCTGTTGTTATAGCTATTTATAAATCTATAGTAACTACAAAATGTAGAAATATATATTTGTAATATTTTCTGTTAAATGTCTAAAACGGGGTGGATAGGAACGCGGGGGCGAATAGGGATGAATTTTTACAATTTTTTTTTATTTCTTTTTATCAAAGAGTGAATATAATGAGTGTTTATTTGTTTACTCGTTATGAATGAAGACATATACACTAATTATTCTTATTATTATATTTACTCTTTGTCACAAAGAAATAAAAAATAGTAAAAATTCGTCCCTATTTACCCCTGCGTCCCTATTCACGCCATTTTACGGCAATTAGTAGTGTTCTATACGCGAACATAGTAATTGGGTTTATCTTGTATAGGCCTATGTTCAACTCTTGAAATTAATGAATGAATGAATTAATTAATTAATCAGTGAATAAATGAATTAATGAATCAATGAATGGCTGGATGGATGGAAGATCGTTGTAATTAGGAGCGCGTTGAACAACCTTTATAATAAAGCTAAAATTGTGAGTTGTGCAGCACATCTTTTAATTGCAACAATATACCCTCAAGGCTGCACTTCTTGACATCAACACTAGACAGATATTAATGTAGAATAGTGCACTTTGTAGGTTTACCCTTGGGCATACAGAACTGATGTATTCATTGCACTGGATAGATTACTGCTCCCAGAGGAGGGGAAGTGAAAAATTGTGAATGTCCCTTCCGAGATTTGAACCCTTGCTACATTGACAATGAACACGTATTCAGCTATGTATGAACATTGCTTGCTTCTATGGCGCCATTTCAGGCTTCGACACCGACCACGGGGATTCCTGTTGTTACTGTCCCGTACTACATTCGCTATAGAAATATCATGGAGTTTGTCTTTTGGGGAGATTGAAGGATACTTCAGTTTTCGATTCTTATTGCAGCGGTGGCAAAATTAGTGTGAAGTACAATATTGAGAAATGTTAAATTAAGTTTGGAAATTAGAATACTGAGGAATGGTACCACTGCAAATTTCCGTCTGAACGCGCCGAGATTTGCAATCGAATCTTAAATATAAATATTCTATTCTGTAGTCGTTTCGGGTTACTGGTGGTTTTTTGTAGTGTTATAACTTCAAGAAATTGAAATCCTAAATTCATTTTAATTCATATTTAATTTACAAATTTGTAAACCTTCGCCATTACTTACCTACTCATGTATTACGTTTGGTTTATTTGGCTATAGTTGAATCTGTTATCCAATATGGTATAACTGGATGGGGAGGCATTACAAAAACTGCTCTTCTTCCTCTAATTATGTTGCAAAAACGTATAATCAAAATTTGTTTGAAAAGGCGACTGGATTATCCAACAAATTTGATCCATTCCGAATTGAATGTTTTTAGAATTGACCAAATTTATAAATACTCTTTAATGAAATTCTATCATAAAAATAGAATGAAATTTGTAGCTCAGCCACATGATCATAATACAAGACGAAATGAAATTCTTAATTTAGTTGAATCTAAATGTTTCACATCTGCTACTTTACTACACAGTACAAATTATGGTCCACGTCTATATAATTCGATAATAAAATTTCATCCAGAATTGACTACTTTAAGTAATGACATTTTCAGGTTCAGAATTAAAAAATTTATATGACAGACTTCCCTGTATTATATTATGTATATCATGTATTGTAAAACAAGTTTATTTCTATCCTAAGTATATTTTTTCTATCTTATCTTTGTTACTATATCAACATGACCTGTACTAACTATACTACTAATAATAATTTAATATTAATCCACCAATCTCGACATCGTCTCTTTTTTCACTCAGTTATTACTAGTATTATTATTACTAATTTTATTATCATCTTTATGTGACCTTTTTTCTTAAGTATTTTGTCTACAAAGTATGTATATTTCTGTAACGGAACTGTCCCCGAACACGAGCTTTGCTCTTTCCGGGTACTTTAATGTCACTTTTTTATGTATATGTTATTATTAAATAAATGTAAAATCTAAATCTAAAATCTAAAATTGCTTATTACTGACAAAATAATAATAATAAACTTTATATTATTTTTCCACGACTACCTAATTCTTATTATCTCAAAACATTAACTACAGTAAACAACAATAAATTTCGGAATATGAATTATATGCCTTTCTCGTGTTAAATATTACTGTACCTGGTTAACATGTTTCGGTTTGTTATTGACATTCTTCAGAACTGGCTGTTGCTGTCTTGGCGCCTTTTGTTTTGTTTCCTGTACGAGGGGTGTTTGTGTAGTGTAATGTGGAGTCAAAGAGAGTGTGTGTTCTGAAATTGAGTTGTGTGTTGAGAATTTCATTTGGATGTGTTTTTTGTGTATCTGTATATTTCGTATTGTTCTAGTATGTTTAGTTTCTGGCTTTTTGGTTGGATGTGTAGAATTTCCATGTCTGTGTTGATGTCTCTGTAGGTGTGGTTAGCATTTGTGATGTGTTCTGCATATGTGGAAGTGTTTTGTAATTTTGTTATGGCGCCAAGACCAGCAACAACCAGTTCTGAAGAAGGTCAATAACAGACCGAAACATGTTAACCAGGTACAGTAATATTTAACACGAGAAAGACATATAATACATATTCCGAAGTGATATAGTGTTAAAAGTTGTGTAATCATGGTATATAACAATAAATTATTTAAGTCTGCTTCACAGAGAGCTTTACCTGAAAACTTGACTTGCATAATATATACGTTACTGTAGATATGTTAACAGAAAACCACAATTCTAAGGTCACACAGAGTTTGTGTTCACTCGATGTGGGTCTCTGGCGTCTTGTCAGCCCACTCGAGTTGTGTGGATATAACGGGAAAAATTGAGACGGTGTCGGGTGGAGTTTCTGGGTAGCTCAGTTGGTAGAGCGCTGGTACGTTCAACCAGAGGTCCCGGGATCGATATCCGGCCCCGTAACAATTTTTTCCTTTAAATTATACAATAAACGGTGTATGATCTACATCCTATTTAATATTTATTTAGAACCTACATACATTATATATATAATTTTTTTTCTTTTTTTGCTAATGGCGGGTACTTGACTGTTTCTGATTCACCCGTATGAAGCCAGATATGTAGGCCAATTTACCGACAGAGTCGTTGCCCAGGGTGCGTCATAGGAGGCTCGTCTACGCTACACCCGCGTTGAGATGAGATGATGATGGAGATTTGTTGGGATGCTACAGTGGAACCGGAGCTCTCGGAGAAAACCCCTGTGTTAACTGTACCACGGGCTTGCCCAACACAAGTTATAAATTTGGAGTACACTGGGATCGAACCCGAGTGCACATGGTTATAAGTCCAGTGCTCTAGTCACTAGAGCACCGTGGCAACTTGGCAGAATAATATAAATTATTACAATATACATATGGCTATCTTATGTAAATTTGCGAAAAATTAAATACATATGTATTTAAAACAATACAGTTTGTAAATGAAGTGAAATCGACGAAAGTTCTTATTATTTTTATGTATATTAAGCGATTTCATTTGCTATCTCGTTTTGAGTAATTAGTAGTTCAATGAAGTAAATCGTGAAAGGTGATATCGCGCAGGAGATCGGGAATATTCCAAGGAATTTTCTGCAAAATGTTGTGCATAGTGTCGCAGAAAGATTTGTGTTTGTTGAACAAGAGAACGGCGGACGTATTCGCAATGTTTTGTGAAAACCAAACCCCAGTGTTTTTCCAACACAATGATGTTTTTATTTTATTTACCTTAAATACTGTAATATTTATAACGCTTTGAAATTTGAAATGACTTTTGAATTATCCTACACACACATGTCGACACCTGTGGAGTAACTGTTAGCGCGTCTGGCCGCGAAACTAGGTGGCCCGGGTTCGATTCCCGGTCGGAGCAAGTAACCTGGTTTTCTCTCAACCCAGTATGAGCAACTGCTGGGTAACTATCGGTGCTGGACCCCGGACTCATTTCACCGGCATTATCACCTTCATCTCATTCAGACGCTAAATAATCTAAGATGTTGATAAAGCATCGCAAAATAACCTAAAATACTCGTAAATAAAATAAATACAAACACATCAAAATATTTTCATCACCCAAAACTAAAAATCTTAAGACTTATAATAAAAATAATGGAAAACCGGTTTTGTCCTTGGCAAATTCTATTTGGATTAAACCATGAGTTAAATTCGTACTTGTAGTACGGAAATTCTCTGGCCGTTTGAACAACTTTGCGTTGTGAAAATATTGTACAATGTATGGGTAGCAGTCACAGGTAGAATTTTGATAGAATACGTGGGATATCGAAATAAATAAATAAATAAATAAATAAATAAATAAATAAATAAATAAATAAATAAGTAAGTAAATAAATAAATAAATAATTAAGTAAATAAATAATCAGCGAATAATTAAGTAAATAAATAATCAGTGTATAATTAAGTAAATAAATAATCAGCGAATAATTAAGTAAATAAATAATCAGCGAATAATTAAGTAAATAAATAATCAGCGAATAATTAAGTAAATAAATAATCAGCGAATAATTAAGTAAATAAATAATCAGCGAGTAATTAAGTAAATAAATAATCAGCGAATAATTAAGTAAATAAATAATCAGCGAATAATTAAGTAAATAAATAATCAGCGAATAATTAAGTAAATAAATAATCAGCGAATAATTAAGTAAATAAATAAT
Organism: Periplaneta americana; assembly: GCF_040183065.1. Lineage (NCBI taxonomy): Eukaryota > Metazoa > Arthropoda > Insecta > Blattodea > Blattidae > Periplaneta > Periplaneta americana. The sequence goes on along the minus strand of NC_091122.1, from coordinate 131,186,231 downwards.
CATCGAATAATTAAGTAAATAAATAATCAGCGAATAATTAAGTAAATAAACAATCAGCGAATAATTAAGTAAATAAACAATCAGCGAATAATTAAGTAAATAAACAATCAGCGAATAATTAAGTAAATAAACAATCAGCGAATAATTAAGTAAATAAGTAATCAGCGAATAATTAAGTAAATAAATAATCAGCGAATAATTAAGTAAATAAATAAATACGGTACTTAGATACTTAAATAACTAAATGAATGAGTGAGTAAACAAATTTACCAATCATTTGAAAGGACATTTATAAAGAAAAGCAGATTCCATGAAAAGTGTAAATTATAGGCCAAGAGCGAAAGACGATCGAACGTATGCAGGAAGCAAATCGTGGTTTTCATTCTATAGATATAATGACGGTAGTGATAATAATGATATTCATCACCATTATAATAAATAAATTATGCAAATATTGTGGCATGATGACAGGGCGTATGAGAGTACCATGACTACCTTCTATCTACCAGAAATTCTCCTTGAAAATTACCGAGGTTTCAAATCGAGCTACCAGCGTTAATTGCCGATGTTCCAGCTATCTAGCATACTTAGCGCTGTAAAAAAATATGTGACGTAAGAATCACAGATAGACATTCGGAAGAATACGTGCGGAATCGAAATATTTTTTCCCCCAATCGTAGGAAAGGGCATTTATAAATAAAAGCATTTGTATGTAGATTGTTCCAAGAAAAATGGACAGTAAAATATTTTATGATATTATCACGAAGAAAAATATGTATTTCTTATCCGGTCACAAACAATAGCATGTTATGAAAGGTATTGGCATGACAGCAGAATCTTCAAGCAGCGAGGTAACGAAATCTTTCCTCTGAGGGTCGAATAGAGGATTCTTAGAAGCCTTAAGCTATATATTTCCTCTGTATCTACATGGATATGGTAATACCAGTGAGTTATTGAACAGGTAGACTCTGTTATAACGAGTTTTACTTGAATTCCCAATTCGTATCTCGGTCGCAACATTAAGCAACTTTACTGGGATTGGCTGTTGTCAGTATTGCATAGATATGATAACATAAAGTAGGTCACGATTGTTTCATTTCGAATTTCTCTTTCATTTGTTACATAAGACCCATTTTGCCGAGCGAACTGGCTCAATGGTGAGACTCTAGACTTGCATTTTGGAGACAAATCCCGTCTTCGGCCGATCTGATTGGGGTATTTAGTGGTTTACTGTAGTTTAGGAATATAATTATTTAAAAGGCAAGTGAAATTATCGGAGATCATCAGTGTGGTTTTAGGCGTAATAGATCAACTATTGACTAGATATTTTGTATTCGACAGATAATGGAGAAAAAATGGGAGTATAAGGGTACAGTGCATCAGTTATTCATAGATTTCAAAAAGGCATATGACTCGGTTAAGAGAGAAGTTTTATATGATATTCTTATTGAATTTGGTATTCCCAAGAAACTAGTTCGATTAATTAAAATGTGTCTCAGTGAAACGTACAGCAGAGTTCGTATAGGTCAGTTTCTGTCAGATGCGTTTCCAATTCACTGTGGGCTAAACCAAGGAGATGCACTATCACCTTTACTTTTTAACTTTACTCTAGAGTATGCCATTAGGAATGTCCAGGATAACAGAGAGGGTTTGGAATTGAACGGGTTACATCAGCTTCTTGTCTATGCGGATGACGTGAATATGTTAGGAGAAAATCCACAAACGATTAGGGAAAACACGGAAATTTTACTGGAAGCAAGTAAAGAGATAGGTTTGTAAGTAAATCCCGAAAAGACAAAGTATATGATTATGTCTCGTGACGAGAATATTGTACGAAATGGAAATATAAAAATTGGAAATTTATCTTTTGAAGAGGTGGAGAAATTCAAATATCTTGGAGCAACAGTAACAAATATAAATGATACTCGGGAAGAAATTAAACACAGAATAAATATGGGAAATGTCTGTTATTATTCTGTTGAGAAACTTTTATCATCCAGTCTGCTGTCGAAAAATCTGAAAGTTAGAATTTATAAAACAGTTATATTACCGGTTGTTCTGTGTGGTTGTGGTTATTTAGTTACAAATTGTTAACTAAATATACATCCATCTGAGCGATTATATTAGATATATTATCACCAAGCTGCTGACACAAAGAAGTGGCTGAAATCAAGTGACATGGTGGAAGTTCATATGGTAGATTGTAACAATATCACTAGATGCCACACTATTACAGTAACTTGTTTTAAACTAGCAGTGGTGCCATTTAGGAAGCGGTGCGATTTATGCTACTCTACCCTATGAAGAGTACAGGGGAAAAAAAAAGATGATCACATTGCTCTTAAGGGAGAGGTAATAATCTAATACAGTATATTAATAGAAAGAATGACTATCCGTGATGATAATTCTCCTTTTTACCAGATTTTTATAAGAACGCTAAAGTTTGTAGAAATGTATTGAATTAGATATGCCCTGTGTAAATTATTTCACAAGACTTTTAGGTAATTTCCTACTTCTTCTGACTGGAATATATTTCAATATCTTGTTCATCTTACAATTTATTAACATCATTTTCTCTCTTACATCCGTAGGAACTTCTTTTCTATAATTTTGCTTAGTTGTAAGAGACAGAAAGACAACTATGAAGAACAAAAATCTCACAACTTGTGTGTTACAGTTTGAAAATATGCCCGATTATATTGATGTGATGTAAAATAAATTCGGCGATAAAGATTTTGAACATCACTCATCAGTGTTACCTTACTTACCTGTTAATCTAATTAATATTAACTTTCATTTCAGTCATTACTCATTAGTTTTATCCGAAAATTATCGCGAAATTAATGAGAATTTGTAGTATAATTTTCAACACAAAATATCGTCACTTAAAAAAAATTAATGAGAATTTTTAAAATAATGATCGCCATAAATTCTTGCCTCCGTACATAAGACTTAAACCATAACATTCTTCTTACAGTATGACTACCTATACTTTTATGTTTGAACACTTTTGCGTTTTTTTTTATTTATTATCCATTTGTAAGATACAGGACGAAGAATTCACAATTACTTCTTGATATGTTTTCCAGACTTGAAATTTGATAAGTATATTTTATCCAAAGTGTTGTGAACTTTCATAAAACAAATGTCGTAGCAGAATTTATGGTCGCGGGGTCAAAATGGCGCAGTGCTACAGCTTATGTCAACACGACACAATATAGAATATAGGTCACAATAAGTGCCGTCGATACTACCGCACTTCTGACAACGCGTAACATTCTTAATGATACTCATCTTCGTGACATATTACTTTTAGTAAAGATAACTTTTCTTATTTTCTATACATATTGATTACACTACTTTCAACACTATATCACTTCGAAAAACGTATTATAAGACTTCCTTGTGTCAAATGTTACATTTCCTCGTTGACATGTATCAGCCTGCTATTGGCCATCTTCAGAACTGCTTGTTGTTGGTCTTGGCGGCTTTTGTTTGTTTTTCCTGTGAGGGTGTGTTTATGTAGTGTAATTTGGAGTCAAAGAGTGTGTGTTTTGAAATTGAGTTGTGTGTTAAGAATTTCATTTGGATTTGTTTTTGTGTGTCTATATATTTCATATTGTTCTAGTGTGTTTAGTTTCTGGCTTTTTGGTTGAATATGTAGAATTTCAATGTCTGTGTTGATGTCTCTGTAGGTGTGGTTAGCATTTGTGATGTGTTCTGCATATGTGGAAGTGTTTTGTAATTTTTTATGGCTGTGATGTGTTCTTTGTAACGTGTTTGAAATGATCTGCCTGTCTTTCCTATGTAGAAGTTGTTGCAGGTGTTGCATTTGAGTTTGTATACGCCTGTGTGGTTGTATTTATTTTTTTGAGTTTTCTGTATGTTGAGATGTTTTTGTTGAGTATTATTTGTTCTGTGTGCGATGTTGTAATTTAATTTCTTGAATAAGGTTGCAATCTTCTGTGTGTCTTTGTTTTCGTATGTTAGTGTGATGTATTTTTTGTGTTCTTGTGTTTGTGTTGTATTCTTATGTTTTTTGTGATTATGTTTTGTCTTTCGCATTATGTTGTCTATTATGTTAGGGTTGTATCCGTTTTCTTGTGCTATGTATTTGATTGTGTTTAGCTCTTTGTAATCATGTTGGTTCATTGGTATGTTGAGTAGTCTGTGTACCATTGTTCGGAATGCAGCTTGTTTGTGTTTTGTTGGGTGATTGGATGTGTCGTGTATGTGTTGTTGCGGGTTTTCTGTAGACTTTGAATGTATGTTTGTTGTCGACTTTTGTTATTGTGATGTTTAGAAAATTTATGGATTTGTTGTTTTCAATTCCTCATGTGTAGTGTAGTTTTGGGTGTATTTTGTTCATGTGTTGATGTAGGTTTTGGATCTGTCTTTTGTTTCCTTTGTATAGTATTAGTATGTCATCTACGTATGTGTGCCAATATATGATGTTGTCTGCGTGTTTGTTGTTGTCTTTGTTTAGTATGTATATCTGTTCTATGTGGTGTATGAATATTTCTGCTAGTATGCTGGAAATGGGTGATCCCATGGGTAGACCTCCGGTTTGAGTGTAATATTTGTTATTGTATGTGAAGTAACTTATTTATTTTCTATTGGTAATAATCATATGAAATCCTCGGAAAACATTACCGGAATTTATTACATGTTACACATTTTGACATGATTGTTCTAAAAAGATATGAAGTTTTTCAGTGTTGTGACAGAATTAATACAATTTTTAAATGTTGCTAATATGAACTTAAATTATAAAAAAATATATGTCTTTTCTCTTCACAGTTCCTTAGAAAATATTATTTAAATAAGTATAAAATGTAACGCTGTAGAGATAGTGCTTGCTTACTGAAGGCTCTTATTCAATCCACGTCTCTCAACTAACTTGCAAACATAAAATACCTATACTTTTCTCCTCTAATGATTTACAATTATTAATGCCCATCATATTCTTTCTAACATGTAAGTTAGAATTTATAGGCATGTTACGGTCTGGTTTAATCTTGTGTCAGACCTTTTTAGAGACAGATTTGCATTAGGTAGGTTACGTAATTTTTAGAATTTTATGTAGAATTCTAGGATCATCCGTTCGAAGCACACGGTTTTTCCATTCCGTTTGAGATTCATCCATGTGGTTCGAAAGTGGTCCAATTTTTAATTTCTGAATAATGTTTACATTTCCTTTTTTCTTCCTAGTTTCCAGTGCCGACCACTTGACAACTAAGCCATTAGTTCTTTCCCACTGGTCTGGCAAATATACCCACTTCCAATTGTGCACCTCGTCCCTGCGAGTCCGCGGGTATCTTTCGATCTAGCCTAGTATATCAATGTTTTCATAAAAATTTCATATAATTTGCTACGGGTCTTTTCTGTTATTGACACGAAAGGTTCAAGACTCACTGCCGTTTGTCAACATAGACCGAACCGATGTTTTTAATAGGCTGTCATTCTAATACTTTTTTAAAAATCAAATTCAGTTTGAAGACTTGATTAATTATGCCCATGGCTCTACTTTATTTTACAACTTTAACTGCAATATCTTCTCCAGCTATATATGATAAGTATCGTCAAAATATTTGTAGTAGATAATTTAACTGGTCTTTCAGATAAGCAGATTTTGGTCCAAGGCAAGAGTGGTTACATTTCTTTTTGCGAACTGCGATAAAACATTAAAAATTATTCTGAATGTGGCTTAGAGGTAGCGAAGGCACTTTTACACCGAGTCTGCACTTCAGCTTGGGTTTCAATCCCGTTTGAATTTTTTCCAAATTGTTTTCCAACTGTAAGTTGAATGTGTGGCAATACCATGTTCAAAACATCCATAGTTGAGCCTACCTGGAGAGAAATAAAAATAGAATGCAGCCGCCAAATTACTCTTCAAGAAACGACCACTCATAAATTGAGGGAAAGAAGACAGAGGACGGACACTGGAAAGTTTTATTCTCTCAATCTTACTATCAGGGACTGGAATGCTTTACCTGCAGACTTACTAAAGTCTTTACCAATAACCAAAAATGTATTTAAAATAGGCTTAAGGACTTTACTAATAGACGGTAGTATATTATACACACTACTTAAAGGGTGTAATTGATGTTTTGTTATTTGAAGTGTTGTATCAGTGAAGAAGTGTGTTGTGTCAGTGAAGTATGAAGTGTGTTGTCTAAGTGAAGTGTGTGTGTCTGTGAAGTTTTATAGTTTATAGTGGTAGTGCAAAGTATTTGAACAGCGAAATGTTTTTGAAGTGTTAGTGAAATCAGGATAGTATCAGTGAAATGTGTCGCAGTTCCAGTGCAGTGAGTGAATTGACAGCGAAATGAGTGTAGTGCTGAAAGGTAGTTGTGCATGTATGAACATATCATACTTGTGGGTTTTAGTTCGAACTTAGAGTTAAGATACAAATTAGATTTACTTTAAATGTTATTTTAAGTGATCGTGCTTCATTTAATTTGGGATGCTCATTATTATTATTATTATTATTATTATTATTATTATTATTATTATTATTATTATTACTATAAGTTGTTATTAGTATTTGTTATTAGTATTATTAATTGTATTTTTATTAATTGTGTTCATTATTAACTGTCATTATTGACTGTAATTAGTTACCACTGCCACCGGATATTTACCCATTTGCAGTGTGAATACATACATACATACATACATACATACATACATACATACATACATACATACATACATACATACATACATACATACATACATACATACATGGAAAATATTGTACTTGGACACGTCACCAAAATATCTCGCTGTGATCAATCCTATGTCTTATCAATATTAAATGGTGATACAATTGATACAGCGTCGTTAAATTTCCAATCTAATAATAATAATAATAATAATAATAATAATAATAATAAACATAAATCCAGCTTAATAATATGTGAAGTTCATTTACAGAACTTTTCAGGAGTTTCTGTTATTTGCACAAGCTCCTTAACATCGACTGGTGTCCACACCTGTGGAGTAACGGTTAGCGCGTCTGGCCGCGAAATCGGTAGCCCTGGTTCGATTCCCGGTCGGAGCAATTTACCTGATTAAGGTCTTTTTCCGGGGTTTTCCCTCAACCCAATATGAGCAAATGCTGGGTAACTTTCGGTGTTGGACCCCGGACTCATTTCACCGGCATTATCACCTTCATCTCATTCAGACGCTAAATAACCTAAGCTGTTGATAAAGCGTCGTAAAATAACTTACTAAAATAAAAGAAAAAGATCGACTGACGATTGTGAACATATTAGTATGTCGAGCCTGTCTTTAACGGCGTCTCATTCTAACACGTTTGAAAGATAAAATTTGGTTTTAAGACTTGATTAATTATAATTAATAATTATATCTATGACTATACTTTTTTTTTGGTGTTTCAATTACATTTTATGTGATAAATACTGCGAAAATATTCTGCGAAAATAATTTTTCCACCTTATTTTCCATATAAGTAGATTTCAGAGTAGCATAGCAATGCAAAATCTTTCTGTGTAATGTTTCTATCTGTGGATTGAATATAAAACATTAAAAATTCCAATTTCTGGCAATTACGATTATAATATACTTTACTCAGCTATATTACATCAATTACATACGTAATATGTAAAAACAGTGACTCTGTATAATAATAGTAATTAATTATAGTAATTAAATTGTATTTAAAAGCAATTAATTAAAACGTATGCCACAAATTATATCGGTGTATTTCTACGTTACATACAAAGAGTTTGTTGTTACTGTTGATTATGTAAAGGCTTGTGATCTATTTAATATCACTCTTATAACCAGATATCTAGATAATTATAATGTAAATTGATAAGTTCCTCTTGAAACGAAATTGATATTATCCACTTCATTCACTGCAACACGCAATATTAGGATGTTATTGTTTTCCAGGCTAATGATGATAAAATCGTTCCTCACATAATATTTAACATGTCCGGCTATTAAAGTTGACATTGAAAGTAATAATTAATGAGGTTAAATTTATTAATTTGTAATTTATCTCCTGCTAAATCAGCAATCTAAGACGTGATATCTGAACTCGAGCTATGGAATGAACGCTGGTTCGAGTCCTTGTGGGGGAAGGAATTTTCTCGTGAAATGCCAGTCAGTGTATGGGACCGGTGCCCATCCAGCATTGTGATGAATTTGGTGAACTACAGTAAGTATAGAAATCCGGTTACGGAAACGAGCTATAACGGTATGTGTGTGTGTGCGTGCGTGCATGCGCGTCTTCATTTCCTACAGAAAATTACTAGGCAACACACAAATTGCAAGAATGAAATGATAGCAATAAAATGATAAGAATATCATTTTTCAATTATGAAAGCTTAATTGACAGATAAATAAATCATGAATCTGGTTGTTCCAGTAATGAGAGTCATTCAGAGATTTTTCGGCAAAATTTATGTCGCTGAAGAATTACTTATACGGCGAGAATGTTTTTTCTGCGTCACAAGGTATTACCGTTGCCAACACATTGCAGAAACGGAAAAGAGTAGAGTTGCCAAACTTACGAAAGCATCAACATCTGAAATAATTACTACTTTCTTTTTAGGAGACATTGCTGCAAATGATACTATCGCTGTCCTAATATTACAAGGAGCAAATATCAGCGGAAGTAATAATTTTCAGATATCAAAATATGCATGTAAAATCATTATTTTTCAAAATATACGGTTATTCTAACGTACAGCAGAGTCCGTATAGCCCAATTTCCAGTTTCTGTCTGTTGCTTTTCCAATTCACTGCGGGCTAAACCAAGGAGATGCACTACACCTTTACTTTTTAACTTTGCTGTAGTGTATGAAATTAGGAAAGTCCAGGATAACAGAGAGGGTTTGGAAATGAACGGGTTACATCAGCTGCTTGTTTATGCGGTTAACATGAATATTTTAGGAGAAAATCCACAAATGATTAGGTAATTTTACTTAAAGCAAGCAAAGAGGTTAATTTGGAAGTACTTCCCGAAAAGACAAAGTAGGCCTATATGATTATGTCTCGTGACCAGAACATAGTACGAAATGGAAATATAAAAATTGGAAATTTATTCTTTGAAAAGGTGGAAAAATTAAAATATCTTGGAGGAATAGTAATAAATATAAATGTCACTCGAGAGGAAATTAAACGCAGAATAAATATGGAAAATTCGTGTTATTATTCAGTTGAGAAGCTTTTGTCATCCAGCCTGCTCTAAAAAAAAAACTGAAAGTTAGACTTTATGAAACAGTTATATTACCTGTTGTTCTGTATGGTTGTGAAACTTGGACTCTCACTTTGAGAGAGGAACAGATGTTAAGGGTGTTTGAGAATAAGGTGCTTAGGAAAATATTTGGGGATAAGAGAGATGAAGTTACAGGAGAATGGAGAAAGTTACACAATGCAGAACTGCATGCGTTATATTCTTCACCTGACATAATTAGAATCATTAAATCCAGACGTTTGAGATGAGCAGGGCATGTAGCACGTATGGGCGAATCCAGAAATCCGTGTAGATTGTTAGTTGGGAGGCCAGAGGAAAAAAATATCTTTGGGAAACCGAGACGTAGATGGAAGGATTATATTAAAATGGATTTGAGGGAGGTGAGATATGATGCTAGGGATTGGATTAATCTTGCTCAGGATAGGGATCGATGGCGGGCTTATGTGAGGACGGCAATGAACCTTCGGGTTCTCTAAAAGCCATTTGGAAGTATGGTTATTCAAATGTCGGGAGAGATTATTTTATATTCACGTAAACTTATGTTTCAGTTGCTTCAGTGTTGTTGCTATGGTAAATGAAATAAGTAAACAGCAGTTTTATTTAAGTATTCTTGATCGAGTTAAAAGGTGTTTATTTGCAAATTTCTACTAGAAAATAAGGGCTTTGGCTGTACAAATGAGAATTCAATATTCAATATTACTATGAATGTAATGGAGATTGTGTCAGCATACAGAGTACATTCAGAACTATAAATCGTTTGAGGTGTGGACTTCGGAATTTGTCTCATTGTGGAAGCTTAAAAAAATATTTTGAAAATATTCCGCAGGATTTTCTTCTGAATGCTGTGCATTATCTAGAAAAGTAACTATTGGTGACAGGCGAGGAAAATGTTGACCATATGGAGTTTTTGAAAATGGTTTTAGCTGAATAAACCTCATTTCATAAACACAACTATTATTACTATTATTATTATTATTATTATTATTATTATTATTATTATTATTATTATTATTATTATTATACTGAACAACTAGAATTTTGCTCCGACTTAAAACAATGCGTCCTTTATGGTTTTGTGTGCTCTGAATCCGAAAATGCATCTCTCTCTTTTTCGTATCACGTATGGATTTTAAGATATACCATTATTTCACTTTTCGATAAAAGCTCTCCCAGGAAACATTTGGCGCGGGTTGGAGGTTGTGAACCAAAACAAAAGCTAATGCATTTTATGAGTTTATGACTCATTTCCGAGTTCTTATGGTTGTTGGCATGTTCTTTTGTACTTCTAATAAATAAATATATAAGTTATTGGTGCCTTCTATTCAGTAAATTTCATAACAGTTCAAAGTAAGGTCTGCGCATTGAACAAGCAAGGGTGTGGTTTTCAGTATTTGATAGAAACGTTTACCAGTTTGAGTGAAGAAAAATTAAAAGAGGCTATTTTCATCGGTCCACAAATTCGTAAAGTTATGGCTGATTCTTTGTTTGAGGATAAACTTCCCGTTACAGAAAAAATGACATGGCGCGCTTTGAAAGATGTTTGTTCAAATTTCATTAGAAATTCTAGAGCAGATAACTATATCGAATTTGTGGAAACCGTCTTAAGTGCAGATGAGAAAATGGGGTGTAATATGTCTCTCAAAATACACTTTTTACAATCTCATTTGGATTTCTTTCCTCCTAACCTTGGACCGGTAAGCGACGAGCATGGGGAAAGATTTCATCAAGAAATATCTTAAATGGAAAGGTGATATAAAGGAAGATCATCATCCAGTATGCTTGCAGACTTTTGTTGGTTCTTTATAAAAGACAGTCCCGGGTCTAGTTATAAACGGAAGTCATCCAGAAAATCCTTTTGAATAGTAAGTTCAAATTTCGAGATCTTTCTCATTATACACACGAAATGTTTTTATTATTGTGTTTTTTTATGCTTTAAACTATGTAACATCATTTTTGTATCCAATAAATATTTTTCAAATATTATGAGGCATTTTGAATCTCTAGTCAGTTGTAATTTTATCAGTAGCAGTGAAAAAAAAAAGAAAAGTTTTTCACAAAAAATTAAATTCACTTGACCTAGAAAATGGTACGTGATGGGACAATTTGGATTTTAAATTCCGGTTTACGGCACACATATGAGTAATATTCACGTATTTTTATTTCGGAGTAAAAACAAAAAATAAAAATTTGTTCTTCAGTGTTGTTGTTGTTATTATTATTATTATTATTATTATTATTATTATTATTATTATTATTATTATTATTATTATTGGAGAATATCCAAACAAAATTTATTTCCTTGTGTTCTTATAGATTTTTACCAAATTCCGATTATAACTATGAGATTAAATGCAATTATTTCAATTGCGGTAGTTTGTTCACCAGACGTCAGGATCTTGATTATTTATTTTTTTGCAAAGTCATTAAGGGTGATATTGATTGTGAATCTTTCATAAGCAATATCAGTCTTCGTATTCCTGCTAATGGTTTAAGATTTCATAAATTGTTTTATAATAAGAATCCTAAATCTCTCTCTCTCCGGTCTGCAGATGCATTAAATATGCTAATTTGCATGGATTCAACTTGGATCCATTTAATGTGTAGTATATCTTTGAGTTTTAACTCACTGATCTAATTTTAATAATTATTTGTCCATATTTCTTGCATTTGGTCTATTGATTCATGTAGACCATTCCATTATTTCAATTCTCATTGTACTAATTTTATAATTTTATAATTATTATTTGATCAATGATTCATGTAGACCATTATATTGTTTGTATTTCATCTCATTGCCATTTTCTATCATTCATTCTCATCATCATTTGTTGTTTTGTTCTGTTTTGTATCGTGCAAAACTGTAATTGGCCTTGTGCTGTTGATTTTGCACGTTAATATTCTAAATAAATAAATAAATAAATAAATAAATAAATAAATAAATAAATAAATAAATAAATAAATAAACAAACAAACAAACAAACAAACAAACAAACAAACAAACAAACAAACAAACAAACAAACAAACAAACAAACAAACAAATAAATAAATAAATAAATAAATAAATTATTATTGTCCACACCTGTGGAGTAACGGTTAGCGTGTCTGGCCGTGAAACCAGGTGGTCCGGGTTCGATTCCCGGTCGGGGCAAGTTACCTGGTTGAGTTTTTTCCGGGGTTTTCCCTCAACCCAATATGAGCAATTGCTGGGTTACTTTCGGTGTTGAACCCCGGACTCATTTTCACCGGCATTATGACCATCATCTCATTCAGACGCTAAATAAGCTAAGATGTTGATAAAGTGTCGTAAAATAACCTAGGAAAAATTATTATTATTATTATTATTATTATTATTATTATTATTATTATTATTATTATTATTATTATTATTATTATTATTACTTTACTGTATATTTACTTACTTAACAATGTAAGAGGACTTCCAAATGTTTGAATTTTGAATGAACTTGTACCTTTGCATACATAATAAAATTAATGTAAAATCATTTATGGTAGTGTATTGGGAATTTCAGGAGCCCCTCGCTGTCTTCTTTTGAAGCCCCTTGACTTATAAACAGTTAGACAGATACAAATCCTGTCTTCCATATACTGCGCAGACCAATACAAGATAGTTTATCGAATATAAGAAATAATAAGAACATAAAGCAATTTTAATTAATTTAACAAATTTAAATACAGAGTCCCGTCGTGACTAAACGTTGCCTGATTTATCGACCAACACATAATAAATTTCGAATTAATACAATTTTGTTTTATGTAGCAGAATTTTATACGAAACTTGTATTTTGCGCACAAATCCGAGTTCTACATTAAAACTTCCCAATAGCGGACACGTGCCGGAAATTAAAAGTTGTTCGCTATTAAGAAGTTTCCGTTGTTCAGACATAGAATAGAAATTGTTATATTGTGATATGGTTTATATTACATGAATCATATGCAATGAATGATATGTAATGTTAAATGTATATGATTACGAAAATATTTGTATATTGATTTGTACACAGTGCTTTGAAAGTCTTCTCATGTTTTATTAATTTCTTTCACAATTCCGTAACGTACGATTTAGAAGATATCTGTCATTTATAAAATATGTACGTATTAATGCTTATCCTTTAATTAAATTCGAAGGACATGTATGTTTCAAAGTAGAAGGTGACATGCATTTTCTGCGTTACAACAAGAGATAGTTATTTGTCTTCCCGGTATTTAGAATTTAATTTTTTTATGCATTTCTACATCAAAATAGTCAATGAACGTAATTCTAAAACTATGTATGTATATGTATGTATTTATTCACACTGCAAATGAGTAAATACCCGGTGGTAGTGGTAACTAATTACACTCAATAGTGATAATTAATAATGAACACAATTAATAATAATTAATGCTAATAATAATAATAATAATAAATAACAATAGAATAATAAAATTGTTCTGTATGCTTGTGAAACTTGCACTCTTAAGGGTGTTTGAGACTAAGGTTCTTAGGAAAATATTTGGGTCTAAAAGGAATGAAGTTACAGGAGAATGGAGAAAGTTACACAACGCAGAACTACATGCATTGTATTCTTCACCTGACATAATTAGGAACATTAAATCCAGACGTTTGAGATGGGTAGGTCATGTAGCACGTATGGACTAACCCAGCAATGCATATAAAGTGTTAGTTGGGAGGCCGGAGGGAAAATACCTTTGGGGAGGCCGAGACGTAGATGGGAGGAAAATATTAAATGGATTTGAGGGAGGTGGGATATGATGATAGAGACGGAATTAATCTTGCTCAGGATAGGGACCGATGGCGGGCTTATGTGAGAGCGGCAATGAACCTGCGAATTCCTTAAAAGCCATTTGTAAGTTTGTAAATAATAAAATGGATAATAAAATGAGCATCCTAAATTAAATGAAGCACGATCGCTTAAAAAACATTTAAAGTAAATCTAATTTGTATCTTAACCCTAAGTTCGAATTAAAACCCACGAATATATCTTCATACATGCACAAGCTCCTTTCAGCACTACACTCATTTCACTGTCAACTCACTCACTGCACTGGTACAACGACAAATTTCACTGATACTATCCTGATTTCACTAACACTTCAAAAACATTTCTTTGTTCAAATACTTTGCTCTACCACTAAAAACTATAAATGAGCCGTTCAGAGCAGAAGTGGTGAAAGTCAAAAATGGATAATGAGAGTTAAAGTAAACATTCTGTAAAATACAGCGGAAAGTAGCAATTAATGTTCAATTTATTTAGAATATTAGTAGTCAGTGGATAGCAAGAAGGACATATTAGTTGCTACTTTGCGCTGTATTTTACAGAATTTTTACTTTAAACCTCATTACCCAATTTTGACTTACACCACTTCTGCTCTGAACGGCTAAAATCTTCACTGACACAAACACACTTCACTCACACAAATACATTTCTTCACTGATACAACACTCTTCACTGATACGACACCCTTATTGGAGTTCCCTTATTGTATTGTTTCACTTACAACACACTGCGCATGTGTAGTAAACAAGAGCCCCTGTATACATGCTACTTGTGAACAGTCGTGTGAAATTGTTGCCTACATACATGTGGACTCCCATCAAGACTCACTCCAAATTTTAATTCCGTATCTGTACAATACGGCAATTAGTAGGAATAGATGTGAGAATTTGGGTTTGATTATGTCCGGTATGAGTAAATGTTTATACTTCTGTATACGTATTTAAATGTTCGCATCCGTTAGGCCTATTAAGAATTTACCAAAGTGTCTACCAGTCAAGAAAGAAAAAAAAGTCAATAGTTTATAGGCTATTCGGTATCTCGTGAAACCTACCTTCTCGTGAGGGGAAGGAAAAAATGAACTCAGAAGCTTCCCCCCCCCTCTCTACGCTTCGACTTGCAAGCTAGCTAGCTCGCTTATCCCCACCATAAGGTTCTTACTGTGAGCTACGGCGAACGATGCACTTGGTTTCACGAGATAACGAATGACCTATAACAGATAGGTCAAGAATGTCAAAAGAAGCCAAGAAATTAGCTTTGTTGCCAACAATTTTTGCTATCACAATGCTAAACACCTGAAGTATGAAACATTAATTGTTACATGCGTTAATAACAAAGGATGTTAACTTCGCTTGTCAAATTACAGCTTCAGTTTTCATCTTAACCGGGCTTTTGATAGGGATTTTTCATCAAATAATTATTTTATTTTGTTAATTGGTAATTTCCAACTTTACCTAAGTAGGGGACAATTAAGAAAAGTAGGATGAACAAGTCAACTTTATGCTATTGACATGCCATTTTCTCCTTTGGTCATGTGCAAATCTGCAAGAGCAATTTAAACTGTCCGTTAAAAAGAGGCGTATGCTGTTGAGAAGTGTACGTTAAGTAAATTGTCACTGTAATTTATCTACTTAAAAATTCTTAAATTTCGATCCAATTGAACAATGAAAATTCTATGCTCGTAATGGTTACATTTCTAGTTTCTCCGCCGACTACATAAACAAATACAAATTGCTTCCCCCCTCTAAAAAAAAGTATTGCATATAGGTACAAAAACAATATCCACTTATTTATAGGACCTCATTTGTTGTTGGTAGTGTAGGCTAACTATTCTATTTAGTGCTCTATTTATTCGTACAAAGTCTTGAATACTTCGCCGCACAGAATCAATCTTCGTACCATTAGGTAGTCTAATTCCTCTACATAGCCTACGTTACACGTAATCATCTCAATGTTCTCATATCCCCTGTCACTTTTTTTTACTTACATCAGTGAATTATATCTACCGTCAAATTCTGTGTTTTTTATCCCAATTCCATTAGGTACTTTCCTCTACATAGCCTACGTTACACGTAATCATCTGAATGTTTTCGTATCCCCTGTCACTTTTTTACTTATTTCAATGAATTTTATCTACCGTCAAATTCTGCATTTTTATCCTAATTCCATTAGGTACTCTAATTCCTCTACATAGCCTACGTTACATGTAATCATCTGAATGTTTTCATATCTCCTGTCACTTTTTTACTTATTTCAGTGAATTTTATCTGCCGTCAAATTCTGTATTTTTTATCCTATTCCATTAGGTACTCTAATTCTTCTACATAGCCACGTTACAAGTAATCATCCGAATGTTTTCATATCCCCTGTCACTTTTTTACTTATTTCAATGAATTTTATCTACCGTCAAATTCTGTATTTTTTATCCTAATTCCATTAGGTACTCTAATTCCTCTACATAGCCTACGTTACATGTAATCATCTGAATGTTTTCATATCTCGTCACTTTTTTTTTTACATATTTCAGTGAATTTTATCTACCGTCAAATTCTGTATTTTTATCCTAATTCTATTAGGTACTCTAATTCCTCTACATAGCCTACGTTACATGTAATCATCTGAATGTTTTCATATCCCGTCACTTTTTTTACTTATTTCAGTGAATTTTATCTACCGTCAAATTCTGTATTTTTGTCCTAATTCCATTAGGTACTCTAATTCCTCTACATAGCCTACGTTACAGTAATCATCTGAATGTTTTCATATCTCGTCACTTTTTTTTACTTATTTCAGTGAATTTTATCTACCGTCAAATTCTGTATTTTTATCCTAATTCCATTAGGTACTCTTAATTCCTCTACATAGCCTACGTTACACGTAATCATCTGAATGTTCTCATATCCCTCGTCACTTTTTTTACTTATTTCAGTGAATTTTATCTACCGTCAAATTCTGTATTTTTATCCTAATTCCATTAGGTACTCTAATTCCTCTACATAGCCTACGTTGCATGTAATCATCTGAATGTTTTCATATCTCGTCACTTTTCTTACTTATTTCAGTGAATTTTATCTACCGTCAAATTCTGTATTTTTTATCCTATTCCATTAGGTACTCTAATTCTTCTACATAGCCACGTTACACGTAATCATCCGAATGTTTTTTATATCCCGTCACTTTTTTACTTATTTCAGGGAATTTTATCTACCGTCAAATTCTGTATTTTTTATCCTAATTCCATTAAGTACCTACTCTAATAATACTCTACATAGCCTACGTTACAAGTGATCATCTGAATATTCTCATATCCACTGTCACTTTTTTTTTACTTATTTCAGTGAATTTTATCTACCGTCAAATTCTGTATTTTTATCCTAATTCCATTAGGTACTCTAATTCCTCTACATAGCCTACGTTACATGTAATCATCTGAATGTTTTCATATCCCGTCACTTTTTTTACTTATTTCAGTGAATTTTATCTACCGTCAAATTCTGTATTTTTATCCTAATTCCATTAGGTACTCTAATTCCTCTACATAGCCTACGTTACATGTAATCATCTGAATGTTTTCATATCCCGTCACTTTTTTTACTTATTTCAGTGAATTTTATCTACCGTCAAATTCTGTATTTTTATCCTAATTCCATTAGGTACTCTAATTCCTCTACATAGCCTACGTTACAGTAATCATCTGAATGTTTTCATATCTCGTCACTTTTTTTTACTTATTTCAGTGAATTTTATCTACCGTCAATTTCTGTATTTTTATCCTAATTCCATTAGGTACTCTAATTCCTCTACATAGCCTACGTTGCATGTAATCATCTGAATGTTTTCATATCTCGTCACTTTTCTTACTTATTTCAGTGAATTTTATCTACCGTCAAATTCTGTATTTTTTATCCTATTCCATTAGGTACTCTAATTCTTCTACATAGCCACGTTACACGTAATCATCCGAATGTTTTTTATATCCCGTCACTTTTTTACTTATTTCAGGGAATTTTATCTACCGTCAAATTCTGTATTTTTTATCCTAATTCCATTAAGTACCTACTCTAATAATACTCTACATAGCCTACGTTACAAGTGATCATCTGAATATTCTCATATCCACTGTCACTTTTTTTTTTTATTATTTCAGTGAAATTTATCTACCGTCAAGTTCTGTATTTTTTGTCCCAATTCCATTATGTACTCTTAATTCCTCTGCGCTGGCCTTCTATGCCCAAGGTTGCAGGTTCGATCCCGGGCCAGGTCGATTGCATTTAAGTGTGCTTAAATCTGACAGGCTCATGTCAGTAGATTTACTGGCATGTAAAAGAACTCCTGCGGGACAAAATTCCGGCACATCCGGCGACGCTGATATAACCTCTGCAGTTGCGAGCGTCGTTAAATAAAACATAACATTTTTCCTCTACATAGCCTACATTACACGTAATCATCTGAATGTTCTCATATCCCCTGTCACTTTTTTTACTTATTACAGTGAATTTTATCTACTGTCAAATTTTGTATTTTTTATTCTAATTCCATTAGGTACTCTTATACCTCTACATAACCTCCGTTACACGTAATCGTCTGAATGTTTTCATATTCCCTGTCACTTTTTTTACTTATTTCAGTGAATTTTATCTACTGTCAAATTCTGTATTTTTTATTCTGATTCCATTAGGTACTCTTATACCTCTACATAGCCTACGTTACACGTAATCGTCTGAATGTTTTATATTCCCAGTCACTTTTTTTACTTATTTCAGTGAATTTTATCTACTGTCGAGTTCTGTATTTTTTATTGTAATTCCATTAGGTACTCTTATACCTCTACATAGCCTACGTTACACGTAATCGTCTGCATGTTTTCATATTCCCTGTCACTTTTTTTTACTTATTTCAGTGAATTTTATCTACTGTCAAATTCTGTATTTTTATTCTAATTCCATTAGGTACTCTTAATTCCTCTACATAGCCTACGTTACACGTAATCATCTGAATGTTCTCATATCCCTTGTCACTTTTTTTACTTATTACAGTGAATTTTATCTACTGTCAAGTTCTGTAGTTTTTATTCTAATTCCATTAGGTACTCTTATACCCCTACATAGCCTACGTTACACGTAAATGTCTGAATGTTTTCATATTCCCTGTCACTTTTTTTACTTATTTCAGTGAATTTTATCTACCGTCAAATTCTGTATTTTTTATTCTAATTCCATTAGGTACTCTTAATTCCTCTACATAGCCTACGTTACACGTAATCATCTGAATGTTCTCATATCCCTTGTCACTTTTTTTACTTATTACATTGAATTTTATCTACCGTCAAATTCTGTATTTTTATCCTAATTCCATTAGGTACTCTAATTCCTCTACATAGCCTACGTTACATGTAATCATCTGAATGTTTTCATATCTCGTCACTTTTTTTACTTATGTCAGTGAATTTTATCAACCGTCAAATTCTGTATTTTTATCCTAATTCCATTAGGTACTCTAATTCCTCTACATAGCCTACGTTACACATAATCATCTGAATGTTCTCATATCCCTTTTCACTTTTTTTACTTATTACAGTGAATTTTATCTACTGTCGAGTTCTGTATTTTTTATTCTAATTCCATTAGGTACTCTTATACCTCTACATAGCCTACGTTATACGTAAATGTCTGAATGTTTTCATATTCCCTGTCACTTTTTTTACTTATTTCAGTGAATTTTATCTACCGTCAAATTCCGTATTTTTTATTCTAATTCCATTAGGTACTCTTAATTCCTCTACATAGCCTACGTTACACGTAATCATCTGAATGTTCTCATATCCCTTGTCACTTTTTTTACTTATTACATTGAATTTTATCTACCGTCAAATTCTGTATTTTTATCCTAATTCCATTAGGTACTCTAATTCCTCTACATAGCCTACGTTACATGTAATCATCTGAATGTTTTCATATCTCGTCACTTTTTTTACTTATTTCAGTGAATTTTATCTACCGTCAAATTCTGTATTTTTATCCTAATTCCATTAGGTACTCTAACTCCTCTACATAGCCTACGTTACATGTAATCATCTGAATGTTTTCATATCTCGTCACTTTTTTTACTTATTACAGTGAATTTTATCTACTGTCAAGTTCTGTATTTTTTATTCTAATTCCATTAGGTACTCTTATACCTCTACATAGCCTACGTTACACGTAATCGTCTGAATGTTTTCATATTCCCTGTCACTTTTTTTACTTATTTCAGTGAATTTTATCTACTGTCAAATTCTGTATTTTTTTCGGTTTTACCGTATAAAACTCGTTTTGAACAATATTACCCAAGATGATTGGACAAAAATTACCTCTTATGTGCTGTACATCTGTAGTAAACCAAACAATAATTATAATTCATTATAACGCGTTAATATTTAAACTTTGCACATTTGCCTATATGCAATAGGCCTACCACAGGTATTTTCTGAATGCTTTCTCTCTGCTTAAAAACAATAGCACTAAATGCAATAGATCTGTTGTCTTGATGTTTACAGAAGTGTAAATATATCTTTTGCTGTATATTGCTAAATGTTAATGTACTTACTTGTGTAGCTTGTGGGGAGGTTGAGTTTTTTCTTTACAGCTCTTGTCCATCGAGTTTCCATGTAGTGTAACGACAGCCATCGTGTTTTTCCCGATGTACGGCTGATAACTCCCTCATTTGTGGCATTTGGTTCCTTCCTGCGGATTATGGGTCGCAATTTTATTGTCGATCTGCTGATCTGAAATTTAGAACATCTTGTAACATATACAATTATAACAAGACACATTGTATTAAATTATATTCCATTGTTCTGCATTTCGCTTACCAACGGTTTACACGTTAATGAGCTAGCGAAAGATATCTACCGTCAATTAGTGTTAAATTTAGTGTTATTTAATGACAGTTACACAGAAGAGGTCTGAACAATAATACGAGATCATACATACAGTGTGTTAATTAAGTATGGAATATTGCTAATAACTCTTTATATATTCATTTTATGAAAAAATACCGAAAACAAAAGTTGTTGGAGATATCTAAGTAAAACTAATGGCTGCGGTCTCACAAAAGTATTAATTCATGTACAGGGTGTGGCAAAAAATAAAACTTTTTAAAATGGGACCCTATATTAAATTTTACATATTTGAAATCTCCATTCAATTTTACATACAAATAAAAGTTTAACTCAGCATAAATGATGAATATTCTCTTTTAAATGTTATGGTTCTTTCAAATGCCATCGACCGGGTATACTTTACACAAGGGGGGTAACTTTACACATTTCTAGAAAAATGGTGTATAACAGCTTTAATAATGGCACACACTTCAGTCTACTACACATATGTGCTGTTGTCACATAGAATCAGTTCCACGGACTTGCTACACATTGTCTGTAATGTGCTGGCTTTTAAACATTTTTCTAGAAATGTGTAAAGTTACCCCCCTTGTGTAAAGTATTCCCGGTCGACGGTGCTTTGATAATGTAACACAAAATAAATGTGTGTATTCATATCGTGTAGGCCATGAAACAAACAAAACAATAACATAATTGTTTTAGAGAATGTTTAAAATTATGGTTATTTCAAATGCTTTGATATGTAACACAAAATAAATATCTGCATTCATATGGAGTAGGCCATGAAAAAAAAAACTAACAGATTAGTAAGTATTTCTTTTCATTTCTTGTTTTTCCTTTAAATTTTAAATAATTAATTGTACAATCATTTAAAATTCTCCACGTGATGAATGGTTGAGAATATTAAGTTTAAAATTTTAATTTTTTATTTATAATAGGACAATGAATGAATTGATTTGGAGGTTTTTTTTACCAGATTTCAATAGTTGCCCAGAAAATAATTTTAAACTTTTATAAAATTACTTTAATTAATTTCAGTTTATTTTTATACATAATATTTAATAACTGTTGAGCTACCGGTATTGAATTCATGAAAAAAAGGCCCAGACAGTTTTTTTTTCCTAATGTTGTTATGCTATCCTGAAAATTTCAAAAGATTTGAATGAAAACTGTATCACGTAGGTTGTTTTGAAGTTTTAAAAATGCTGAAAAAATTATATACGAGAGAATATATTTTAAAATTTTAGGGACATGTAAAAGTTGCTACTAAATTCTTTTTAAAGAGTCACGCGACAGCTTGAAAAGGGAGGAATACAAAAAAAATCCCGCAGAATGTTAACATATGGTTCCAGGGTGTCAGAAAACGCAAAAACAAAAAGTTGATATTTTTTTTTCGATTTTCGGTCAGAATCTCACCGACGTATTGCCATAAGCAAGCGTTTTGTTTAATGTAATTAAGTTTAAGAATATTCCTTTGTAAATAATTATTTTTAAACATGCTAATAATATGCGTTGAAAAGAGAGTTCGTGCTATATTCAGTAACAAACGAATCTAGTGTAGTCGTTATTAAGAAAACAAGCTATTACTATAAAAACTAAGCGATAAGAAAAATTTGTATATTGACATGTGATTACATCTTGTTCCCTACATTATAATTTAAACGCATTAATTTCGGCCTCACTAAATTAGCATTTCTTTGCAATTAAGTGTAGTTTCTAACAACGCTCAAGCAGCTAATTAAACGATATTCTGTAATAACCATTTTGTTTCTAAATGACTACAGTTTTTTGTAAAATTGTATGTGTGATCGAACAGTTGTACTTAACACTGGTTTTAAACGACGGTAGCTCTCCCTGCCCGACGACATTGTGTAACGTGCGTTATCTTAATTTATCTAATGGGTTGCCAATGGTATACATTATTGAAAAAATTACATGCATTTCGTCCCGTTGACACCAATAGAGGAGACATACATTTCGCATGTAGAAATAAAAAAACTGTAACATGTAAATTGCAAATTTAAAACTAATACGTTCTGGTTCTGTTTCGTGTTTTGTTTTGTCGCGATAACCAACGAACTATTAAGATACAAGCTTTAAAATAATTAACAGCGAATGTGAAATTATAGTAATAGTAACAAACTCAATTAAACACTACAAAACAATTATTGTTCATAACAAATTCTAAATGTATGGGGAAAAACAGGCTGCAATAAAAGGAGATAATGCAACTAATAATAATAATAATAATAATAATAATAATAATAATAATAATAATAATAATAGCTATATCACTGTTTCATTACGTAAGTTTTTATGTAATTTTTATGTTTTTTTTATGTCTTGTCTGTATATTTTATATAATGTGTCTATGTTTTGTGTGTTGAACATGCATTTGTATGTCATGTGTCTATTTCGTGTCATATCTATGTATTGTATGATATATATCTGTGTTTTTATGTCATATACGTCCTTAAAAGTAATATGTATGTTCCTACGTTTTTTTATGTAACAAGTCTGTGTGTTATGTGTCCTGGGAAAGTATTTTATGTAATACGTCTGTGTTTCATATATTATGCATCTATTTCTATGTATTATATATATTTTATCTCATACCTAAGTATTTCTAGCCTATATAATATAACCATGATTTTTATTATATCATACACATTTAATGTAATATGTGTAGGGGAGAGTCGGGTAGTATCGGACAGCGGGTAATATCGGACAGTGAGTTTCTTTCATCTACCCACGATGATAGTACTTGATTGACATGGTTACGTTTCTGTGATGTCGCATAGAGAAACGTAATCATGTCATTCAGGTACTACCATATGGTGGTAGATGAAAGAAACGCACTGTCCGATATTACCCGATGTCCGATATTACCCGACTCTCCCCTATTTGATAGCATAATAGTATGTATATATTTTATGTAAGTATTTGTACAGGGCTATAATATGTATGATTTAATTACAGCCCTAATATACCTTCGGGTAAAATAGGGTTCACTAAACTTGGAAATTAAAAAAAAGTGCTAATAAGATAAAAAAATATTAATTGATGAACAACATTTCGAACAAGTTTCAAATTTAAACATTTATGTCATAATATATGATCATCTCGGAAATTGAAAATATAAACACGAAATTATTAAGAATTCAGATAATATGTATGCTCTTCATAAGATATTAAGAAATAAAACAAGAATTGAAACGATAATGAAGTTATAAAGCAATGACAGTTCATTACAATACTATATGGGAGTGAATTATGAGTAATATTAAAACAAAAAAAAACACACACACAAAAAGAAAAATCCAAAGGAGAGAAATGCGTTTTCTGAGGAAATTTAAAAGTTGCTCACTTATGGACAGAATTACAACTGAAGAAATAAGAGCAGTGTTGCAAATATTTTTCATCAATAAAAAAATAACAGGAAGTTATCGTGTTAAATGGTTAAACGACATAGATAGAATGGACAATTCAAAGCTTCCAGAAGATTTATACTATAACAGTCTACCATTGGGAAGAAGAAACATAGGACGACCAGAAAAGAGATGAAATGATACTCTGTGGTGATGGAAGAGCCAGTTGGCCTATATCGTGATATAATAATAATGCTATCAGAATTATTCGTATGAGTTGCTTGAAAATTTCATAAATTACATTTTTCAGAAATAGTCCTATATTGACATAAAATTCTTTTTGACGTTAAAGAGGCAGGCAGAGACAGAAAAGGAGACAAGTAGAAGAATTGGACTTGTCTAATTCCAACGTTTTAATTCGAAATTATGAATAATTATTCAAACTTTTCGTGCAGTCCTTTAACATTTCTGTATATAAAAAAGTCGTTTGTAATTTGAAGTGAAATCGAACTTAGTTCTGAAATTATGAAAATCAGCCCATAATATAGCCAAAGGATACCGCCGCTCTGTCTTCAGATGAAGAAGAAGGGCCAATGCGTACAATCGCCCAGGTCATGGACTAGGCCTACATCTATGAATTAAGGTTCTTTATTGAAGGACAACAAAATGTCAGTGAAACAATTTTCCAGTCTCTCATAAACTCGAAAAATATTGCATGAATCAAAGATTAAATGCAAAAAAACAAACAAAAGTATCAAGCCTTAAAAAAATTGAATGTTCTGTACTTTGACGACGTACAAATTCTTGAATAAACCGTTTTCTTCTTACTGTATTGCATTGACACTTTATACAAGAACTTCCGAGTGTGATTCGCATGGGGGCTTCATAAATTTAGTTGGTTTGAATAGTTTTTCTAAAAAAATTGGTATATTTCTATCGAAATGCCTCTGGTGTAGAAACTAATAAAAGAATTTAATCTTGTCTAATTCAAAATGTTTGATAAATCGAGTTTTTAGTGATTTCTTCAACTCCGGATGTGTTGTGATATGATGTGATATTTATTTATTATTTATTTATTTTATTGCTAGTAAGTTTGAAATGAATAGAAGTTAATACAATGTAAGATAATCTAGCCCACTCCTGAATGAGTAAGACTCGTGCTCAGGAGGGGTTTCCAATACAGACAAAAATAAAATTAAAATTGAGAGTGAATACAGATTAAAAAGTGTTTAATATGTTTAAACCCAAACTATAAAACCAATACATTTTTTTTATTTGTTTATTAACTTGGAGAGGATTCGTGGTTAAAATAATATTAGAATAAAATTTGTTTAATAATCTGGGACCTTGACTCATGCTATGACAAAAAGCTGCATTGGTTTTACATTTAGGTTCAGACAAACGCAGAGAATATATGATATATGATATGATATGATATGATATGATATGATATGATATGATATGATATGATATGATATGATATGATATATGGTACGGTATGGTATGATATGATATGATATGATATGATATGATATGATATGATATGATATGATATGATATGATATGATATGATATGATATGATATTTGATATTTCAAGCAATACAATAAAATATATGGTACGGTATAATATAGCCACTCTATAGATAGTGCTATTTCGAATCCTTACTGTCTGATTATGTTTTTCCGAGATTTTCCTTAACTGTAAGGCATATGTTAGATAATATTTACATGCGGAATCCTGTAACTCATTTCGATAAAATATCATATCGCTATCACGAATTCGCAGTTGATACTGCGTCGTTAAATAATCAATAAAATTGTGCATTTGACATAATTATGAAATGCCGTTGCTGTTGTGTTTCTAATACTTGGACACTTTTCGTCAGCTCCTTCCTCATTGAACGTTGTGAACCAACACTAGATATTTATAAAAATATCAGAAATCTTTGCGAAGTGACTGTGTAGGACGAAGCCGACAAAATTCAACAGACACACACTCAGTCCTACAGAGATAAATGTTCACTTCTATGTCGGAAAGTCAGGTCTAGTAAATTTATACCCACAAAAATAATAATAATAATAATAATAATAATAATAATAATTAATACAACAATCGTAATGAGCCCAAAGGCTACTAATAGATACTATAATTATGCTGATGTCAAATTAGAAATGCAACGCATGTGGAATGTTCCAATTATCACACTCATTGTCATTGGTGCCCTAGCACATGTCACGAAGAGACCAGCTGAACATCTTTCTTTTCTGCAGTGGCAGCACATTTGGTTACATTCCAGAGAACGACAATTTAGACATTGTTTAAATCATGCGCAAGAAGCTTGGCTAGCGTCATACTTAGAATCTTTCTGATTGTAACCAGAAGAATATAAATTATCCGAGGCTAATGTTATTCTTCCAGCTCAGGGCCATGTCAGAGCTCAGCTTAACGGCTCTAGTACCACAAACAGCACGTGTTGAAATATGTAGGCCTTTAGGAATATGACGGCTGAAGTGCGACACATATTGATCACCAAACAAAAGCGTGATTGGTTCAAGGGAGATATGTTTGCTACAAACTACTATGAAATGTATCGTAAGAAAACGCAAAATTTCAGAACAAATATTCTCTTGCAGAAGCTACATATATACTAAACATGTACAGCAATGAAGATAATAATTATTTGTGTTGTTTATGTGTGATTCTTTATTTTTTGTAAATTTATTTTCTTGTAAACAAGTATTTGAACTTGGGGAATCTTAAGAGCAATGAGTTTTCCAGGTTTAACAATATAATGCTACCCTTTGTGAGTGCGAATTCTTCTTCTTCTTCTTCTTCTTCTTCTTCTTCTTATTATTATTATTATTATTATTATTATTATTATTATTATTATTATTATTATTATTATTATTATTATGGGAAATGATGCCTGTTATTATTCGGTTGAGAAGCTCTTGTCATCTAATCTGCTGTCAAAAAATGTGAAAATTAGAATTTATAAAACAGTTATATTACCGGTTGTTCTATATGGTTGTGAAACTTGTTGGACTTTCACTTTGAGAGAGGTACAGAGATTAAGGGTGTTTGAGAATAAGGTTCTTAGGAGAATATTTGGAGCTAAGCGGGATGAAGTTACAGAAGAATGGAGAAAGTTACACAACGCAGAACTGCACGCATTGTATTCTTCTTCTGATATAATTAGGAACATTAAATCCAGATGTTTGAGATGGACAGGGCATGTAGCACTTATGGGCGAATCCAGAAATGCATATAGAGTGTTAGTTGGGAGACCGGAGTGAAAAAGACCTTTGGGGAGGCCGAGACGTAAATGGGAGGATAATATTAAAATGGATTTGTGGGAGGTGGGATATGATGATAGAGAGTGGATTAATCTTGCACAGGATAGGGACCGATGGCGGGCTTGTGTGAGGGCGGCAATGAATCTCCGGGTTCCTTAAAAGCCATTTGTAAGTATGTTACATTTTTTTTTATATCTTATAAAGTGGTATAGTTTTCATGATTTCCTGCTACATTTTATGATCCATGTTTCTCGTAGTTTAAAAATATTGTACGAAATGGAACTATAAAAGTTGGAGATTTATCCTTCGAAGAGGTGGAGAAATTCAAATATCTTGGAGCAACAGTAACAAATATAAATGACGCTCGGAAGGAAATTAAACGCAGAATAAATATGGGAAATTCCTCTTACTATTCGGTTGAGAAGCTTTTGTCATCTAGTCTTCTGTCAAATAATCTGAAAGTTAGAATTTATAGAACAGTTATATTACCGGTTGTTCTGTATGGCTGTGAAACTTGGACTCTTACTTTGAGAGAGGAACAGAGATTAGGGGTGTTTGAGAATAATGTTCTCAGGAAAAAATTTGGGGCTAAGCGGGATGAAGTTACAGGAGAATGGAGAAAGTTACACAACGCAGAACTGCACGCATTGTATTCTTCACCTGACGTAATTAGGAACATTAAATCCAGACGTTTGGGATGGGCTGGGCATGTAGCACTTATGGGCGAATCCAGAAATGCATATAGAGTGTTAGTTGGGAGACCGGAGTGAAAAAGACCTTTGGTGAGGCGGAGACGTAGAAGGAGGATAATATTAAAATGGATTTGTGGGAGGTGGAATATGATGATAGAGACTGGATTAATCTTGCACAGGATAGGGACCGATGGCGGGCTTATGTGAGGACGGCAATGAACCTGCGGGTTCCTTAAAAGAATTTGTAAGTACAGTCGTGGACAAATTATTAGACAAAATTTTTTATATGTGCAACAAAGCTGTATTTGTCGGAAGAAATAATGAACAAAAATGTATTTTGCACAGAAATAATGAACAGAAAATAGAGTTTGGAGGTTACTAATATTTGTGAACATTCCCTTATTCTTTATTAACATGTTGATTTTGTCAGGGATGCTGGAAACCAAAGTTCGACACTTTCTTTGAATATGAGCATCATTTAGCCAGATATCAGACAGTGCTTAAAGGAGACCATGTTTTGTTGTAAGCCTCTTTTTGTTCACTTTCGTCTACAGTATAGATCACAGATTTTCAATTTTGTTCATGTCCTGTCTTCTTGCTGGCCATGGGAGAACAGACTGTTGAATATCTTCTGCAGTATATAATTAAAACACCAGTAGTACCAACACAGCCAGATAAAATATACTTAATCATTGGAAAAATATACCAGAAGATGTAAACAATCACATTTACAACATTAGAGACTCTGTGAATTATACTGATAGTTGATATGACGAATTATATTATGTTTCCAAGAAAAAAGGTTTAGTCTAATAATTTGTCCACGTCTGTAGGTATTATTATTATTATAATTATTATTATTATTATTATTACTATTATTATTATCTAACAATATTTAAACGAAGATTACATGGACTCCATAATGCTATACAATTTTCATACACGTGACTTAAACACAGAAAAAAAAAAGGAAAGTTCTGTTGTACATATTGAGAAAATTGATGTCTCTTCAGTAAGTTACGGATTTAAGGATGATATGTTACATTTGTTTGATATCTTATAAAATGGTATAATTTTCATGACTTCATGGTCCATGTTTCTCGTAGTTTAAATTTGTTTAAATATTTATAGAAATCTTTGGCTTAACTTTTATGATTCTGTCCATTATTATTATTATTATTATTATTATTATTATTATTATTTTGTTATCGTCGTCAGCATCAGTACCTGTATTATTTTTGTGATGAAGCTATAAAATATTATTTACAGATAGTACGTTTAAAGTTATTCATGTCCTTACGATTATTGATATCACAAAGAGTACCACATTCCAAATATTTCGGTTGCTCTCTGTCCTTTTTTCTACGACATTTCTGCTTAACGGTTTTGATACTTATTTAAATTAATACATATTGTGTTATTATTTTAATATTTACGTGTTTGGAATGAGACTTTCAAGACCAGTGCATGAGTATAAAGCAAAATGAGAATAAATATGAACGCATAACGAATTAATTAAATTTGCCCACAGGAATAACATTTTATGGGAATACAAACGCTAAAATCAGGACATACAAACTTTCATAACTTTAATAAAAATGTATCGAAGACAAATACTTGCATGATATTACCAACCTTAGAATGTAAATGATTATCACACTAAAGAAACTGTAGTAGTATATAAAACAATATATTATATAGTTTGAAATTTTGTAATATAACGAATTTTGTACAATTCAAAACATAGATGTAAATAAATTACTAATATATATGAAAATATTTTACAGAACAATTTATCACTTAAGCAAAGAGATAATGAAAGTATAAGATGTGTATGAAATAATGCGATGATGAAATCCAAATTAATGTAAAAAAATAGTTGATATACTCATTCCTTTACTTTTCAGAATTATTATTATTATTATTATTATTATTATCATTACTACTATTTCTTTATTTATTTTTGTTTTCGGCATATGATATTGTTACAAATCGTGTGACTTTAATAATATACGATTTTGTTCTATTTCAATCACTCATAATTGTGAATATTTTTGAAACAATAACAGCAATAATGTTTGAGAAATATGTGTCTCAGTTTTTAAGAAAAAAATTAAGAAACAACTTAAAAGCAACCTTTCATTAAGAGACAAAAAAAGAACACATTTAAAATGGAGAATTATGTCTAACATGCTCCAATCGGTTGCAAATCAAACGCTGTGTATAACAACACAAAACTCTAAAATATGTATTCAGTTATTTTAATAATAATAATAATAATAATAATAATAATAATAATAATAATAATAATAATAACCACTTCTGCCAATTTTAAGCAGCCCTAAATACTAACCGGTTTGATTAAATTACCTAATGATGATAATTATTAGAGTATTGTTATAGTATATCCTATATATGAAAATGTACCATTATTTCTGTGGTCCTAAAGCATACTACAGTACATTACTCTTAGAGTTCATGTAAACATACTGGTACTATATGTACTCTATAAGACTTTTCTGAGTTAAAACACTCTTACATATTTACAAAATACATAACTATAGGCATATTTATATAAACATATCATATTTCAAATTAAGTAGCTTTTCAGTTTCAGCTATTCTGTGATTTTTTCCGAATACATTTCTCGGGTAATTTTGAATCGAACACACTATATTTCTATTTGAGCCGGCAATTAGTGGTATAGTTTTTGTTCCATGTTCTACATGCATTGCGTTTCAATCATCATATTTTTCCTATATTCTCAACTCTATTTATTTTAATGTTTTAGTGAATAATATAATTGCGACTTCATGAATCTCGATCCAGACGTTGGTAGGCCTATTTCAGTCTTATCCAGAAGTATTTTGAAAGGTCTTTCTTATCATACGTAACCTCACGTTTTTTAATTATTATTATTTCAGTAATTCCATACCTATTTTGTTAGAACTGTAACATTTCCTAAACACATTGACATTTTCTTCCCTATTTTTGTGTCAACCTCATTCCGGTGAAACTTTATTTTCCTATAGGCCTATTTGTTCGTTGATTTGCTTACGGATTTACACATTTTATCCTTCAAGGAAGCTGCAATAAATATAATCAGCTTCGAGGAATTTGCTTATATACATAATTCACCTTATAATATGTTTATGCAGTGAAAGAAATCAAAAACGAAACGGCTTTCATTAATTCACAAAAGCCAGAACATCCCAATAACGCACGTGTTTCTATTAACACTATCTTTTGCATCTTCAGGTATAGGCAAAATTTATAGCCTTTTTTTTTCGGTTTTTAGAAAAAAAATATTGGTAATTTTGTGCAGATATCTTATCATTATTCGAATTAAATTGTCACTTTCTTTGTTACACACAACTTTAATCTAATTTATTAGTTGTAATTCATTCATTTTGTAAGGAAATTGCCGCCCGCATTTGTCTTCCGGTGCTTTAGCGATCAATCAAGAATATGATTTGTTTTGTTTTTGTTTTTTTCTGATAAGAGTAAGCCTTATGTCAGGTTAAAGTGAAATATTTCTCTCAATAATGATATCTCTATTCCAATATATTATGTTCCACAGTTATGTTACTTATATAGGGGAGGTGTCAGTGGAAATGGTAAAATGTTCGATTTTTTAAATTTTATTTTATTTTATTCTCTGATGTTTGAAGATTAGATTACCAAAATTTTATTTCCAAATTTCATCAGGAAGTGCCCCAAAATAATTATTAAATACCATGGTGTCATACTACTCTCTCTTTAAATCGTAAAAATTAACCTTTATTTTCCGAAAACTACAATTTTTTACAATTAAGGAACATTTTCTCAAAAACTATTAAGTAATTAAATATTGCACCCCTCTCTATTATTGAATCATACAAATTTTCCTGTTGACAGATTTTCATTTGTCAGTTTAAAAGCCTAGTCTTTACTTAGTTAAACTATTAATATTTTATATATTTTAATAATTATTTTAATAATTAATTTAATTATTAATAGCCTTAATTGAGGATATGCTAATTTTAAATAAAATCTTTTATTTATAAGTATAATTTTATAGTCATCTTCTAAGATTTTATTTTATAATTGATAATCAATGGTGCTTAATTATTACATTTTATTTTTATAACAATATTCATATTTAATTGATTATATTTGTTTGCTATTAATTTCCGGATCCTCGTGGTCATCCTTAATTAAGGCCGGACGAGTTATTTCTCTCTCTCTCTATTTTAAAATTGTATTAAAAAATTAAGTGATATTTTAAAATTGTGTCTGCATGAATTTGTTAGATATTACTAGAAATCGGATTTTAAAGGGAAAAATTTTCATCAATTAATATCAAAAAAAGGACAAAAAAGGGAAAGTTATAGTCAAGAAAAGGACTTCAAAAAGGGCTATATTACTCCCCAAAACACACTTCAGCACATTTATGGATATACATGGCACACACAATCTTACATTTATCTCTTCACAACATAAGGAAAGTGTTGTATTTGATAAGGTCAAAAAAGGACTATATTACAACCTCAGAATGGTGCTCTTTTAATTAAAAACACACTTCAGCATATTCATGGATATTCATAGCACACACAAGCTTATATTTATCGCTTCACAACATAAGGAAAGTGTTGTATTTGATCACATTCAACATTTTAATGTTTCAATATGATTCTGCCTCTGAATGCAAAATTCTTTATAAACGGAAAATGACCGCACAACATCAACTGAAACCTGTGGTGAAAATTTTCTTTTTATCCTGAACTCTAAACCAGCACACTTTATTTGTTTTTCAATGTCTGGAATCAGAAGAAGAACGATATTTATTTTCGCTTGCTCAGGAAGTTATAGGCCTATTGGAAAAATATAAGAAAATTACCTAAATGTTTGCGATATTCTGTCAAAAAAGGATCAAAATAAGAGATGTTTTTGAAAAAGGGGAGAAAAGGAACTGTAGATTGAAAAGGGGGGAAAGACAGGGAAGTCAAAACCACATAATTTGGTCGGTGGAAGATAGTTTTGAACATCGTAATTAATTATTTCATATTTCGTGTTGAAATAAAAAAAAAAAGGAATTCCCTTTAAAATCCGGTCTCTAGATATTACGTAGGGCAAATATGTACAAAATTTTAGATCCATATCTGTAATAGGTCATGATAAAATGTTCCTTATCTTCCGTAATGTCAGGTTAGGTTAGGTCGGTTTATAACTGAACTTTCTATAGTGCTACGATATTGCATTAAGGTTCAAAATACATAAATTCACTTTAAATAATAATTCCAAATTTCAGATCGTTAGCTCAAAAGCTGTGGGATCTGTGATGAATGAAATATGGATAACAGTGCAGTTAGACAGACGTCTCCCCAGAAAGTCCTGTTTTTCATAACAAATTCTTATTATTATTATTATTATTATTATTATTATTATTATTATTATTATCATCATCATTATCGTGAATATTTTAAGGAAATATAATCCACGAATCATTTATATGCTGTGCTGAAATATGCGATCTTCTGAAGACTTGCGAAGTCACATTCATTCCTACAACAAAAATTCTAAATCTCCTTTTCGATTTCCAAATGTATCAAAACCGCAAATGTGTTGTGAAAAAAAAAATTGGAATTCGTTTAGCAGCAGAGGAGATAAGGAGAGGTACTCGTGGTCCGACATTGCGTGGGTTCGAACCCCTCGGCCGATTACGTTGTTGGATTTTTCCCGAGGTTTTTCCCAACTGTCTGTCGAATTTCAAGTAAACCTACGACTCATCTCGCCAAATACCATCTTGCTATCACAAATCCTGCTGATACCAGTAACATCTTCTTTATTGATACAAACTTAAACTCTGCCAGCAGTATAATAACTACAGGAAAAGATTAATTCTTAAATAATTAGTGACTTATTTATTATAAGCATTTTAATAAAAATTATTTATTTATTTTTTATTGATATTTATGTGCTGGACAACAGCCATAGGCCAATAAAAGTCCAGCACAGTGATACAATTAATGCAATAAAATGAACAACTATGGTACAAATTAAATACTTGAGATAACAAAATAAAGAACATAGATTGCAATGATTAATTTACAAGAATTAATATTATTATATTTTATGGAAAAGAGTTGATTCTTACAAAAGTATTACCAATTTGTGTAGAAAGATTATGCAAATAATATTAGTAAAGACATTACCATGTTCTAATACTTCTATACATTGAATGGATGGAAATCGCCTACAAGTTTGTTAGCATTTTTAATACATCTGGAGACCGGCGAGAAAGATTTATAATAAAATATAGAAGAGTTTGTGATGTCTCATGTCCTTCATAGGAATACGAAGGCTGACCCTGTTTAAGAAAGATTGACACTTAATGTCACCTTTAAGGACCTTACATAAGATTAAGTAATCGAGATCATGACGTCTAGCATACAAGCTTCGACATTTAAAGTGCTCGCATTTTTTATCATAGTTAAACCCGGAGTTATTAGGCAGAAATCTGTACAAACATAATGATATAAATTTCCTTAGAATATTTTCCAGTTTTGTCGAATTACTTGTAATAGAGTTCCAAACTACAGATGCCTATTCGAGTTTTGATCTGACTAATGTAAGATAGTATAGTATTAAAAGAGAGTCAGGTGTTGAAAAAGAATACGTAATTGGCCCGAATTGTCTAACATTCTTATTGCATGGTTATAAATATAATCAATATGATTGTGAAAATATAATTTGTCTATTAATATACCGATATCTGTAATACAATCTTTTCTGTTAATTAATACATTTTTTTTAGATGATAGTTTTATATTAATGTAGAGGTTTTCCTTGAAAATGATACTACGTAAGTTCCGGATTCATTAATCATTATCCCGTTATCAACTGACCAATTGGTAATTGAATTAATGTCATCCTGAAGAAAATGAGTCAGCATTACTTTTGATTTTTATAAAAATGTTAAGATCGTCAGCGAATTAGATAGTCAGAACTTATTCTTTTGCATATGTCGTCAATGAAGATTAAAAATAGAAGAGGTCCTAAAGTTGAGCCTTGGGTCCACACCACAAATAATATTAAATGGATCAGAGAGAATATTCGAAATTAGTACACTTGATTGTCTATCGTGTAAATAATTTTCAAACCAGTTTACGCAGCTTACCGATAGTCCTATATTATCTAATTTAGAAAAAAGAATAGAGTGTGGAACTAGATCAAACGCCTTACTGAAATCAAAATATATTGCATCTGTTTGACCCTGGGATTCAACAACTGTTAGTATCTGATTCAAATAAGAAACTAGGTTAGTTGTAGTAGATTTGTATTTAGTAAATCCGCGTTGTGCAGAATTTAATTTGTTTTTAACAAAAAAAAAAAAAAAGAAATATGTTTGTGAATTATAGTTTCAAAAATTTTTGAGAAATTATTTAAAATATTTTTATAATTTTTGTTA
Organism: Periplaneta americana; assembly: GCF_040183065.1. Classification (NCBI taxonomy): domain Eukaryota; kingdom Metazoa; phylum Arthropoda; class Insecta; order Blattodea; family Blattidae; genus Periplaneta; species Periplaneta americana. The sequence continues at coordinate 131,150,514 of NC_091122.1, read as the reverse complement.
TTTTTGATTAGTGTTGGTTTTATAATAACTATCATTTTAAGTTTGTTAAAATTGCTCTACCAAATAATAATTATTAATATTTATGAAACAACAACTAAAATAACTATTTAAATCCTTTAAAATCGGGAAACAAAAAATCATTTAAATATATATTATTTATATAAAAATATATTTATGTTAAATCTATTTATCAATAATTGATTATTTAAAATAGAACCTTATATATACATATATATACAAAAATAATTAATGGTATACAATTATTGTTATTAGTGGTATTAAACCCCTTACATATAAATAACAGTAACAGTGTAACTATAGATCTCATTTTAATAATAGAAAATAGGTCTGTAGTTACTAACTACATTTCTTTTGCCATTTTTAAAGACAGGAATAATTGCTGCTTGTTTCTAGTATGATGGAAATACCCCAGTTTTCAAACTTAAGTTAAATATGTGAACTAATAATAATAATAATAATAATAATAATAATAATAATAATAATATAGAAATTGCAGGCATTGGTGTACAAAATATTCATTAGCACTAATATTCCGTAGCCATAAAAGTTGTGTGTATGAAACTCATTTTGCTAACTCTGTTTTAGTAACATGATGTTCGTTAACACGTTAATAATAGTAATAATAATAATAATAATAATAATGATAATAATAATAATAATAGCATACAAATTGCAGGCATTGGTGTACAAAATATCCATTAGCACTAATATTCCGTAGCCATAAAAGTTGTGTGTATGTAATTCATTTTGCTAACTCCGTATTAGTAACATGATGTTCGTTAACACGTTAATAATAATAATAATAATAATAATAATAATAATAATAATAATAATAGCATACAAATTGCAGGCATTGGTGTACAAAATATCCATTAGCACTAATATTCCGTAGCCATAAAAGTTGTGTGTATGAAACTCATTTTGCTAACTCCGTTTTAGTAACATGATGTTCGTTAACACGTTAATAATAATAATAATAATAATAATAATAATAATAATAATAATAATAATAATAATAATGATATATAATAGTAATAATAGTATAAAATAAATTAATGTTACTAATATTTTTGGCTACTCTTTATATTACCACTATTAATAGTTTTAATTGTTAAATTTTACCAAAAAATTACCACAAAACTAACGTTGGAATAGATCGATAAAAAGATCTGAAAACAAAAGAAAGAGACAGCATGCAAACACAACAGAGCGCATGAGTAACAAGTATACGTACGTGCTATTTTTGTTCATTTTGTTGGTGCCTTCTTCATGAACACGTCACTTCCGGTTTGAATTAGTATATCACCTTAAGAAAAAGAAGAAAGAGCACTTTATTATACTCCCTGTCCAGGAAGAAGATGCCGGCTGTAGAGACCCACTTACGAGTCCTGCAGACAAGGAAGAGTTTGTAGACCAGGAAATCGACCAAGTGAGATTAGCCTATATTTCAGTGAACCCGAGGGGCGAGGGGGGTAAGGAAGCATTCAGCTGTCTGGTCCAACCCCTTTAACCCTCTCCTCTCTTACTTCCCCCACTTTAAGGTTCTATAGAATTGTAGAGGGTTAGCCCCAGGGGGTTACTTATAAAATATAGGTAGGGAGAGACAAGGACTTACAAAAAACAAAAGACATCCCCTCCTCTTAACCTCCCTTATCTCCTTTCAACTTTTTTTTTTCTATAATGCAGAATCAAGGTGGCATATTTGGAGGGTGGATTGTTTTGTTCATTCTTTTTTGTGTGTTTGTATGACCTAGAGCAGTGGGTTACAAACTGGGGCCCTGTGTCCCCCTTCTATTCAGCCATTTCTGGAAGAAGGGGGGAGGTTCTTGTATAATAGGCGCGGCAAATTTAAAACAGAATGCAATTAAACGTCATTGTCTGGGTGATTCAGAAACATCATCTCCCGTGCAATGTTTCTGGAACGCCTTGCGTTCTCAGGGTAGCGCGAGATAACGGACGTCATTCCGGTCTTGAGTCTGCCGCTACTACAACTTCCGCTATTATTATTATTATTATTATTATTATTATTATTATTATTATTATTATTATTATTATTATTATTGTCTTTGTGCTGAACTATAATTGGCCACTGGCTGTTGTACAGCATATTAAATAATTAAATATAAGTAAATAAATAAAATAAATAAATAAATAAATCATCATCATCATCATCATCATCATCATCATCATCACGAGAATGAAATGAAATTTTTGAGAACTGCGGGCTGTACTAAATTTATACGGAAGAAAAGCATAAATATTTTGAAAGCATTAAAAATAAGTCCTATTTTAAAGACAAAATTCAAAATTCTGAACAGAAATTATCTTATGTACTCAGAATGCCACGCCAAATAATAAACTACTGTCCTTCAGGAAAAAATTTTCGGGTCGTCCGCTGAAAACCGATGGAGTGAGACCTTCGTAAGAGGCCGGTGGGCCTAATACACAATAGGAATTATTATTATTATTATTTTTTTTTTATTATTATTATTAATAAATTTGAATGCATGAAATGAAAATACTTCCAGAATATCTTCATACTCATTTTTCACTGTAGCTTTTACTCGCCTTTGGAATTCCCTAGCGAGTAATTCAGACACTGTCAGACATCAGACGAATTTAAGAATAAACTAAGAAAGCATTTATTAATTACGGTAATTGTTATTACCAATGGTAGGAATTAATGTTTTTTTTTCAGTTTTCTTTTGCTCATATGCCTATAATAGCAGGATAAATGTTCAAATTACATCTTCATATTTCTATCACTATTATTATTACCCATTATTATTATTATTATTATTATTATTATTATTATTATTATTATTATTATTATTGAATTTAAAGAGAATGAAATGAAAATTCTTCCAGAACGTCTTCATACTCATTTTTCTCTGTAGCTGTTCCTCGACTTTGGAATTCCGTGCCGAGTAATGTCAGACACTGTTAGACATCAGACGAATTTAAGAATAAACTAGACAGCATTTATTAATTACGGTAATTGTCATTACCAATGGTAATAATTAATTTTTCTTCAGTTTTCTCTTACTTATATACATATAATAGCAGGATAAATATTCAAATTACCCCTTGATACTTCTATCACTATTGTTATTATTATTATTATTATTATTATTATTATTATTATTATCATTATCATCATCATCACTGATAATGAAATTAAATTTTTAAGAACTGCGGGCTGTAAACGTAGATATTTTGAAAGCATTAAAAATTGATCCTATTTTAGAGAAAATTCAGAATTATGGACAGAAATTATTTCATGTACTCAGAATGCCACCTAAAAGAATGCCACGCCAAATAATAACTACCGCCTTTTAGGATAAAATCTTTGGACCGTCCGCTGAAAAACGATGGTGTGAAACCTCCGTATGAGGCCGGTAGGCCTAATACACGATAGGAATTATTATTATTATTATTATTATTATTATTATTATTATTATTATTATTATTGTGGTTTGCTTTTATCTTATGTTTTGTCTTTTATTGGGTGTATATTTGCATTTGCATCATTAGATTATTTGAATAATAGTAATAATAATAATAATAATAATAATAATAATAATAATAATAATAGCAACAACAATTTGAATATAAAGAAAAAATAACCAATTCTGAATGATATTTTACTATAAAATTATAAAGAGTGAACCATAAGTAATGTCATTAACTTCGAAGAGTTATTTTTTAAATATTTCAGATTTAATACAATTTTTACTTAAAGTTATAGATTATTTTATATGAAATATTTAATTGCGTGTTTTGGGAAAGCAATTGATTTAATTCCCAATATGCTCAGTCGATTTAAGACAGCAGTGTGTTGTGATAATAAAATGTGATTGCAAGAAATTTAATTTTGTTCTGTAAATGTGCAGAAATTTGATTCAAACAAATGTAATTTTTCGTTCTACAAAGGGATTTTACAAGGTCACATTTATAGGGAACAAATTTCTACACATTTAAAGGGGTCCACTAAAATCCTTTCAATAATTTATTATCTTAATAGAGTGTTCTCTTAAATTGACTGAACATACTGGGTATTACATCAATGATTTCCCAAATCACGCTATGAAATGTTTCGTATAAAATAACTTTTATCTCGGAAAGGAAGCAAAAAGAAGCAAAAGTGTATTAAGCTGTTTTGTTTGAAATATCCCAAGGAATAATCGCTTGAAATGAATAACATTATTTACTGTTCATTCTGTATAGACATTGGCCATAATTTGAACTAGTTATGTTGTAAACTAGCAGATGTTAAGCTTTTAAGTTCACCAAAATTAAGAGTTTAATATTGTCTTGTACTATAATAGGGTTCCCAGACATATTGAAAAAAAAAATGGGACACATCAGTTATCACTGAGTAAGTTTAGTATGCGCACCCATCAAATATGCTAACCTTTCAAAGTGTTGTGTAGTAAACTTTACTACACAAACACTTTACTAACTGCCTAAGGGTAAGTAAATAAATAGTAAACAAAATTGTTAGGGAGCATATTTGCATTCAGTTTAAGCTTCTTGATGTAAATTGCCTTCAAATTGTTTTTAGCCAAGTTATTACAGAAATTGCTACAAAATACACTACTTACGTTACAATATTGTTAAAAATCATCCACCTTGGCATTGCAATATTTTTCTAAAGAATGAATTTCACTTAATTGTTTATTTTGAAGAATCATGTATGAAAAGCAACACAATCCTCATTGAAGAATGATTTTACAACAAGCATTGATTTTGCTATTTTTACAGACAATTTATTTTTCTCGTCAGTCCATAGAGCGTTCATGCGAGAAAATAATCTTTCGACACCCGCATTTGTTCCAGGGATACACATAATGAACCCACCTATCCTCTTCAGTACTTTTGAAAAGATCCACCCAGACTTCATCTAAACGTTTGGTGTTGCCATCACTAGACTTGAGAAGTTATTAACTCACAATAATATTGTTTCATAACAGTCCTTCTACAGTCACCTGCAATGATGAAGTGCGAGTTTGTAATTTGTAATATGGAATAGACATTGTGACTTTTCCGTTTCCTCTCAGTTTAAAACTCTAAAATACGGGTCGGAAAGCTGTCCCGAAGACTTTTCTCGGGACAACGGGACGCATTAACGAAAAACGGGTTGATCCCGTATTTTACAGGACGTCTGGGAACCTCTGTATTATAATCATGTTGTTGAGCTATAAATTTCATTTGACTTTTATGGTGGAATTTGATTAAAGTGTATTTATAAATTTTGTCAATGCTAATAGCATTAATTTCGGAATGGATGAAATTTGTTGATATTCCATTCACTTTTTTTTAAATTTTGATTGTACGTTTTTATCATAGAACTACAGGAATAGGATTAGTTTTTCTAATGCCTTCCTAGCCACTCATACCGTATTTGATAACAGATACAACTATAGCCAAATGAACCAAATGTAAGACCTAAACAAATGAAGAGTTGGATTCCAAAGTGTCCTAAGTCCTTTTTTTAAGATTCTAACTTGCTTTATTCACGTTTTAAGTTATCATTTTCAAGTCTATATATATATATATATATATATATATATATATATATAATTGTGTTATTGGTTTATTTAACAGACTCTCCTAAGTCTTGACTTAGTGTCTGAATATGTCTTTTCAAACTAATTTAAGGGCGTCAAATTTATTTTATTAGTTTTTATCATTTTTCTCATAATTTTTCATTTGGTCTTAAGACAGTTTGGAATGTGTCTGTTCAAATTCGTAAATTGTTTGGCGAATTAATTTACATGAAGAGGTGATATGTTTATACTATCTCAAGTGTAGATCAACAATAATTGCCATGTATTTCGCGTTTACAGATTCTTTCAAGCAAGGGAATTTACAGATTGTAGGATAAGTATTGTTTTAAGGGGTTAGGTACAGCTTAAAGCAGTAAAATTTTGTAAATATTCAACATTTTTTTTCCTCAGTTACTGTACCTTGTACAATAATTAAAATTAGTATGTGTAAAACACTGTTCTTCTGCTATATGAAAATGTATGTATATATATATATATATATATTATTTTTTTATTTTTTTTTTTCAAAATTTAAAATGGTGGCAGTTCACTGTGCAGTCATAACTCAAAAACTATCCAACATTCTGTGATGAATTTTTTTGTGTGTATTTATGCAAAATCACTTCTCTACCTTTGAGAGATTGTCTGATAAAAATAAATTCATTTTAAAAAATGGTCAAATATCAGTATTTTATTCTAACACAAAATAAAAAATATATATTATTTATTAAGGAATATAGTTGAAAGAGCATGATATTGTAAACATGAGTTTCAGCAATAAAATAAAAGAGAGAGAACACGGAAAAATTAACAAGTTTATGAGTTATGGGGCAAACGCTTCATCACTGCACAGTGAACTGCCAACATTTTGAATTAAAATATATATAAATGATTTTTTTAAATCATAAAAATATTTTTTTATTATTGTATAATAATTCAATTCAATTCAATTCAATTTATTTGGCGACTAGACATAGAGTTTTAGGCTTCGTCAGAATACATTGAAAAAAAGACATATAAATACATTTACAAAAACACTAATAACAGAAACAGTAAAATTTAAGTAATACAATGAAAAACATGAAATAATTTTAAACTTTTAAATTGTAGAAAACTAACTAAATTGCAATTAAAACTTATTTATTAAAATACAATGTCATACAAATTTGTGTTGAAAAACTCAGCAACAGAATAAAAGGGATTATTTAATAACCAATTGTAAAATCTAGTTTTGAAACTATTGATTGGTAATTTATAATATTGACTTGGGAGCTTATTATATAATTTCATCCCCATAATTAAAAAGTTTGTATTGCTCTTGTGTAATCTACAATATGGAATATTAATTTGTTCAGTATTTCTAATTTCATGATCATGTATATTGGCCACTAATGAGTAATTGTCGATATTTTGTCTAGTGTAAAGTACTAGATCATATATATATATATATATATATATATATATATATATATATATATATATATATATACAGATTTATGATTGTTAAAATCCGTGATTGTCTGAAAAGTGGCCGACAATGTTCCAGATAATTTTATTTACATAAAATTCTAATGGCCTTCTTTTGTAAAATCAAGACGCTTCCAATTTTGGTTCCATTTCCCCAGAAAATTAGGGCATATCGAATTATCGACTGAAAGAAAGAAAAGTAGGCACATCTTAAATAATTTTGAGAAATGCAAGTAGATGATTTCTTTAGCAAATATAAAACTCTTGATAGCTTTGTGCATATGTACTCGATGTGCTTATCCCATGTTAAACTGGAGTCTATAAAAAGTCCCAGAAATTTTGTGTAGTTGAGTTTGTTGTCCTTATTTATTAGATAGTTTAGGCTGAAAGTTAAGTTGATGGTTTTTTCTTGATTAAGCAAGAAGCCATTAGATTCAAACCATAAGGCCATCTGTGATAGAGTGTAGTTGTTGAGAGCATGTAATTGATTTAGAGCAGAGGAAGAACATAGGAAAGTAGTGTCATCTGCATACATAATTGTTATTGCTTTAATGAATTCTGGAATATCATTTATTGCTATTAAAAATAATAGGGGACCAATTATTGACCCTTGAGGAACCCCATAATGTGTAGTGGTGAGACTTGACCAATTTTCACCTATAGCAACAAATTGACTTCTCCCATGAAGATAGGTTCTAAAAATATTTAGTGTGTTCCCTCGAATACCATAAAATTCTAATTTTGATAAAATTAAATTATAATCAACACAATCGAAAGCTTTAGTGAGATCGCAGAATGTAGCATTAACTGGTGACCTATTTTCAAAATTTTCTTAAAATTTCCGTTATTAAAAGCTCAATTGCATCATTTGTTGATTTACTTTTCCTAAAGCCAAATTGGTTAGTACTAAAGGGATTTGAATTTTCAAAATAATCATAAATTTGATTGAAAATTACATATTCAAATACCTTAGATAACGCAGGAATGATAGAGATTGGCCTGTAACTACTTGGACTTGTTCTATTGCCTTTTTTATATATTGGGATTACTTTCGAAATTTTTAGTTGATCGGGAAATATGCCTTGTTGTAGACAAATATTGATCATATGTGTTAGAGGAATATATATGGAATTTTTAACTTTTTTTTTAAATCATTTAACATATCATAAACGTCTTTTGAATTTGATTTTTTCAAGGTATTTATTGTATCCCATACCTGCTCGGTGGTGACATCTTTCCATTTAAAAGTACAGGAGATTTTGTCATTTCTGTTTAGTATATCCATTGGAGATAGTTCAGAGCGTTGAATTCTGGATTTGATTATGTCCACTGAGTCAATGAAAAATTCATTGAACTCTTCCGGCGATATATTATGATTCTTTGTATGATTTTGAGTGTTACTGGATCTTTCTCTATTTATGAGATTCCAGGCAGTTTTACACTTGTTATCGGAGTTTACGATTAATTTGGTATTATAATCCAGTTTTGCTTGAGTTAATTGGCTTCTGTACTGTTTCTTAATTTCATTTAATTTATTTTTAGCCATGGGCAGATCTGTCACCTTATTGATGTGATGTAGTATTAGTAGTTGGATTTTCATCTGTTTTAATTCTTCTGAATACCATTTGTTTGGTTGTTTTTTACTTTTATTCAGTTTTACTTTCTTGATTGGGAAAGTTAAATTAAAATATTCTAATAATAAATTAAAAAATGTATTAAAAATTTGAGCAGCTATTGGGTCTTTAACATTAAAGAGGGATTCCCAATCAATATTGTTTATATTATAACAGAATTCCATTACTCTTCCCGTGGTAAAAAAACGTTTTTTAACCATTTGAGGTTGTTTATATTCGTTTCTCAATTGAATATGTAATTTCAATGTAAGAGCAGAATGGTCTGAATATGGGAAGTTATTTACCAGAATGTTGTATGTTTCCTGCTGACTATTTATTAAAAATGTTATCGAGGCAAGCTTTTCCTCTCGTAGGAGTATAATTTCCTGGATAGAAATTATATTGCCTTAATAGATTTAATAGGTCAAGTACGGTTGTTTTATCTGTTAAGACATCAAAGTCAGAGTTTACATCTCCTCCGATTACTACTGTGTAATTGTGCCATTTTGTGAGTGTATGAAGAAGCTTTTCGAGTTGTATTAAAAATATTTGAAGAACCGCTAGGAGATCTATAAATACAAATAATTATCAATTTAAATGAATCAATCATTACTCCTGAACATTCGAAGTGAAATTCTATTTTTAATTCATTTAATTCCATTGGTTTGAATTCTAAGTTGCTTTTAACAAAAATAGCCGATCCTCCATGAATATAATATTCGTTATTGTATAAGATACAGTAATGGAGGAAAAAATGTTGAATATTTCCAAAACTTTTACTGCTGTAAGCGTACCCAACCCTTTAAATACTATTTCAAGAAAATAAACTATAAATAAAATTGTAATGTAATTCACCATGTCTTAAAGGTACCGAATTGTTGTTATGAAATACGTGGGATGTATGAAGATAAAGTGTCTCATCCTTTAAAAAAATGACAGCACTATAACAGAAATAATTAATAAAATAAAAACAATAAATAAACCAAAAATATTCTTAAACATAAATACTATTTATAGAAAATCTATACCATAAAGATTCTAAATTCAATTCACTTTTCTGCCGAAATAGTAAACCATTAATAATATTCACAACGGGGCCATACATTATTTAATTCTATGTCCGTCATGAAGACACAAATTTCAAACATTGCATTTTGTAAAATCCTGCATAAGTGAATGAAAGAAGAAAATTATTTTAAAGATATAGGATTCGAAGCTACATTTGTCACCAAAAAGTTGTTATTATTACTGGATTTTTACTGACTTTACAAGCCTTCGGAATAAAAGGGAATGAAAAAATCTAGCAATGTTAGTTAAACAACTACAGTTGAGAAAAAAATTAATAATTGACGGTTACATATCTTTGTAATTAATCTGGATACTACATGTTGGCATGCGAACAAAGACAAAGCTTTTTAAATCAAACCGTGTACTCATTCAGTTGATAGTGTTTTGTTTCCTAACTAATACCATCGGATTTGTGATGTGAAAGGGGCTGTGTTGCAGAACTTTTTTTCAGCTACTTCATTTTACCCGCTTTTCTGATCCTGTATCATCATATTTTCTGAGAAGTCTTTATTTACAGTTTAGAAGGAGCTGTGACTATGAAAAAAGTCCTTATTTTCTTAAATTTGAAAACCAAAAAGTATCAAAATGTTTTGAAGTTTTTTTACATTGAAATTATTACTTTTTTCAAGCCCTACTATAACACTGTTTTGGTGATTTTTACTTGGTTATTTAACGCCGCTGTATCAACTATCGGGTTATTTAGCGTCGCTGGAAGAGATGAATCTGTAGCTCATCTATTGTGCGAATGCAATGCACTCGCTCATCAAAGAGCTTTCATCTTTTAAAAAACACTTTTCAAAACCTGATGAGTTATCAACTATCCCGGTCCAGTTTGATCCAGTTCATTAACAACATCAAACTATTGGACTGATCGGACATTATGACGAGGATGCACATTAGATCTTTTAAGTCGCGGTGCTAGGGCTGTTATAGCCCTTACCCTCTTAAATTCAATTCAATTCATAGCGTCGATGGAATTGGTGATAGCGAGATGGTATTTGGCGAGATGGGACAGAGGATTCGTCATAGATTACCTGACATTCGTCTTACGATTTGCGAAAACCTCAGAAAAAACCCAACCAGGTAATGAACCCAATCGGGAATCGTACCAACTCGTCGACCTGGGTGGCACAGTGGGTATAGTGCTGGCCCGAGTTGTGGGTTCGATCCCGACCCAGGTCGATGGCATTTAAGTGTGCTTAAATGCGACAGGCTCGTATCAGTAGATTTACTGGCATGTAAGGGAACTCCTGCGGGATAAAATTCCGGCACACCGGCGACGCAGATATAACCTCGGCAGTTGCGAGCGTCGTTAAATAAAACATAATTTAATTTAAATTTAATTTTTAATTTCGTACCCACTCCTAAGCGCAACTCCAGATCAGCAGGAAAACACGCTCCCGTCTGAGCTACGCCGGTGGCTTGCTTTAGTGTTAACCACAGCCTAGTCACAAAAATGGTTGTTCTAGGACAATATTTGTGGAAGGAGATAGATTTTAAAAGCCGGATAATTACCAAAAAATATAAGCCGAGAAATTAATGTTTAAGATTTTGACACCTAGATCATTTAAATTATATATGTAAAAAAATTAAAAATTTATACCAAAACGTCTGATTGTAGAGCGGAAGTGACTGAAATATCGTGAACATATTAAGTAGACATTTGACGTTAATATTAAAGCAAAAAAAATATAGAAATTATTTTATAACATACATAAAAACAAAGAAGAAAAAAAAAAAAAAGAAAAATCACCTCATTTCCCGCTGACGCGCTGAAGCCACGGTTGTTGGAAAATGCTTTACTGCAAATATGTTACTGATCATTGTTAGATAAACAGTAGGGTAAAGGTTGGTAATATTGTGATACTAATAATATTATGATAGTACTTTCTGAGAATCTTTTACAATTTTACTGAACGGGAGAAGGACCGGTTTTGTGCAGAAACTTGTCCACGAACATTCCCTTAATACGTTGACGCAAAAAACCGATCTTCCTCTCGCTCAGTAAAATTGTAACAAATTCTCAAAAAGAACTATCGTAGTATTACTACGACATTATTTCCAACCTTTACCCTATATGAAATTAATTATTTGTGTAAGTTTTTAATGCTTTTAATAATTAAAATGCTTTATTTAAAAGTTCATTTCGTAGAAATTAGGAGCCGATTTGCACTCAGTATACATGTTGAATATTAGAGCCATGTTTTTGAATACGGAAGATATATCCCTTAAAAAATTGACAGAGATTGTGAGGAAATGGCTATGATTGCGTGTAACGTCTATACAGGAATTAGGGTGTTGGAATTAGGATAAATACAATTTCCTGTAAGATTGAATTGGTCTAATGAACGGAATGAAATAAGCTATAGATAAGTCATTATCTCATTACTTAAATAATAATAATAATAATAATAATAATAATAATAATAATAATAATAATAGTAATAATAATAATTTATTAAGTGACACCGGACTGAGTTTTGAAAGTTAAGTAACAGTACCAAATTTCATCAAGTTTCATTCATTAGTTCCTTGGATATTAATTTTCACGTATTTTAATGATATTAAATTATGCGCAAATTCAAAACATCCCTGACGGCTTCAGAATTGTTCCTGCTTTTAAAAATCTTCTGTGAAGGACTTATATTCCATGACAAAGAAAACTGCGCGTGGGTTTTTTAAATTGAATATTGGTTCATAAGATAAAAATTTTCTTACAAATCATAATTTTTGCATGATAATTTGCTTTAATTTTGTTAAGTTACAAATTCATATCATGAAAAGTTTTCAGTGAAGAGTTGAGTCAATGCACAGCTTTGTGTATTGCAATAGCCTATGTTGAGTATTGTTGCAAAGTTTCATGTATACCGGAGCAAATGGAAGACACTAGGAACTTTATTATTGAACAAAAGCGTAGTTTTGAGAAAATACAATTTTTAGTGGGTTTGACATTTTAAAAATGGTCGCCAGACCTTTAAAAGTAGCAGACGGGAACTAAATATAGGACAGAATGTTAAACAAATGTATAAGATAATTATGTATTTATGTAAAAAAGAAAAATATAAATTTATTTTTACCATTTTGGACAAAAAATTCAGTCCTAGTGTCCCTTGAAACAGAATGTACTGTTGAGAAGAGAAAATAAAAAACTGTTCTTGAGTATTAGACAATATTAACAATTACTGGTACTTACATTATATATAATTACATGAGAATAGCCCGTAAATGTTGTTTGTCCATATATATGTGAGTAACGTCATTCTTATATTAAATTGTTACATGTATTGTGGGCGCGTTGTTTCACGTCATGCCAAAGCTCAACTGAATAACATTAATTATTTTCTTTAAATGTTAATCTATTGCAATCCCTCCCTTTTCGATTACAATAAACTCTTCCAAATAGATTATGTAGAAGTATAGGCCTATACAGACTCCCTTCGTCTATAGTCTCTATAGGAATGGACTCGTTCATATTGTTAAGTTTATCGGAAATTACGTAAAGAATATCAATGTTAACCGAAGTAGAATTTTCATTCCACAAAATTCTTTATTTTTTCTAATAGTATAGGTCGAATATAGAAGTTATACGTCAAATTCGAAAATAGATATATCTCCTAATATACCTATATGTGAGAACTTGTGTTAATTTCTATTAAGTTCGGATCATGTGAATTACAGGCATAAAGTGAGATGTACTTCCCTCCCATTCACAAACATATACACAATTACATGTATCATAAGTAGTGATGAGAAATGGACCTACTAAAGGCTTTACCAGTAACCAAAAATGTATTTAAAAATAGGCTTAAGGACTTTACTAATAGACGATAGTATATTATACATATTATTTAAAGGGTGTAATTGATATTTTGTTATTTGAAGTGTTGTATCAGTGAAGAAGTATGTTGTGTCAGTGAAGCGTGTTGTGTAAGTGAAGTGTGTTTGTCATTGAAGTTTGATAGTTTATAGTGGCAGTGCAAACCACAGTCTACTATATACAGTCACGAAGCTTGAGTTTTGAGGGTGCTAGAAACAATAGACTGTGACGGTTCTATTTTGCATTGCCTGTAATGAGGCGATATTAGCGATCCTAGCGGTGAGCAACTATCTAATGTTTGCATATTTACTACGTATTGAGCTTCGCGACTGTATATACTAGACTGTGTGCAAACTATTTGAACAGTGGAATGTTTTTGAAGTGTTAGTGAAATCAGGATAGAATCAGTGAAATGTGTCGTAGTTCCAGTGCAGTGAGTGAGTTGTCGGCGAAATGAGTGTAGTGCTGAAAGGTACTTGTGCAGGTATGGACATATCATACTCGTGGGTTTTAGTTCGAACTTAGGGTTAAGATACAAATTAGATTTACTTTAAATGTTATTTTAAGTGATCGTGCTTCATTTAATTTAGGATGCTCCCTGTATTATTATTATTATTATTATTATTATTATTATTATTATTATTATTATTATTATTATATTAATTTATTCTTAATTGTATTTTTATTAATTGTCATTATTGAGTGTAATTACTTACGACTGCCACCGGGTAAATACTCATTTGCAGTGTGAATAAATACATGCATACATATATACAAATGCGTATTTGTTTCGGAGCTGAATATCTTAATGAAACTTAGTATTAATGACTTATTTCATGTTAAATTAAGATGATCGACATATGGTTGTTAGTGCACATACTATACAGTATGTATGTACTTATATTTTGGACCTTTGTGCATAATTCGATATTAAGAGCATATTTTACGCAAATTTCTATTTTTTTGTAGCGAAATCTGTTTTATAGTTTCCTGGACTTCAGTAAAACATGTGATAATTATTTACATTTTAGTTCTTGATGGAATTACGTAGGAAACATGTAAATGTATGAATTGTGATTGGAGAATTACATAAAATTGGAATTCATGGTTATTTCTTAGTAAACCCATTAGTGTGAGATATGAGAAGAGAAGCAAATGTTGCTTTTGTGCACACTATAGCAAACATCGCAATTAAATGATTTGCTTCAACATCATGCCTTTACACACATATTAATGGTAGTGTCTAATCTTGGGGATCGTGTTGTTTTATCCTTCGTCGACGTATAGCCTATTTTCGTAAATATTGCAAATTAAAGGTTAGGTTATATGAGGAGATAGTTAAGTGACGTGAGACAAAAGACTGTGACAATGTTAGAGTGGGATAGATGAGGGGCTAGATAATTTGGTGCCTAAATAAACAAAATTAATATCGAATTTAGCCTATATTTATGAAGGCTTTTCCTGATCATAGAGATCGACTGCACTAGTTCTTCTGTGATGCTGAAAATTTGTATTCTCCGCGTGGTTTTTGTATATTAAAAAACAAAAGCAGTGTTTTACAATAGCTTCAATAGTTCGCAGGCATTCCTAAGTCAAATCAAGGAGTTATAAATTTTATATCATTGTGACGGACTGCATTGATGATATGGAGATATATCATCATAGGCACGGAATCTCCGCTACGTATGTACTGAATGTTTGAAGTTCCGTAAAGAACTGCAGGTCAAATCTTGACTGGTGCAATTTACCTGAAAATAAAAAAATGATACATTTTAAAACTACACATATCTAAGAAATTATGAGATGTTGTTCGGGGTAGAAGAAGATATCAGATGATAGATGACATTAAGATAATATGGATCATAATTATGAGGAAACAAAGAGGAAGGCAGAAAATAGGAAAGACTGGAGAAAGCTGGGTTTGCAAGGAAAGACCTGCCCTTGGGTAGAACATTAAATTAATGAATAATGATAACGAAACACTATTGCAATGACAATGATAGGAAAAGTCAAAATACCAGAAGAAAACCGCTTTTTGCTTCAAACGCATCATAGGATGTAGCCTTATCGATCCCTTGTTCCTTTGGTGAGAAGCATAATACCTTTTAGTAAGTCGTTTTTAATATTTCCATAGTCCATTTCTTTCATTGAAATATATGGTTACACACGCATAAAGAAAATTCACATTAAGAGACGAAAAAGCATTTCTTAATGTAAAGGATAATCATATAATACCTTGCGCGAAATTTCTGGTCTTTGTACATGTTTTAAACATTAATTTCCCTCTGCCCCCCCCCCACCTAACGATAAAAAGGAAAAATGGTTTCGGTCGTTTGAGAAAATGAGGTAGAATATTACCTACATAAGAGAAAGAAGCTATACTTTCAGCTGCTGCATAAAGGGCGCCTGGAAAAAAAGGCCGAGAATCAGTTCCGTTAAGTCGGGACCTTTCCATGTTTCCTTTGTTTTACTTTTTTGTTGTGGAGTAAAATGGAGCAGTTTTACTCTCCATAATTTAAATTTACCGTGTTCGAACATGTAGGTCTTGTATTTTATAATAATTAACATGTTTGATTTAATGTTTGTTACATTAACTTCCTCGCTAGTCGTGTGTTAATGCATGGCGCTTAGTAGCTGGAACACTTGGAGTTATTGCAAGAACAATAAAAGCATATTTTGGTTGCATTTTAAGAAATGTTAACTGTATAACCCATTGAACTTTCTTAGATTATAAAATGTATCACCGGTGGTCTAGTGATTACAGTTTTTGGTATCAGACCCGAAGTTTGTGGGTTCAAATCTGGCTAAAGGTTGTGTATTTTTAAGGGACGTTAAAAATCCTTATCAGCACTTATTTCCTAATTGAAGACAAACCTTATGCGTCTTGTCTTAATGCGTAGTACAATGAAGAAACCTAATTCTGATTGTGGGAACCAACAGGAAGTATTTGCCGCCTTCTTGCAGTGTCAACTGCCTTGTTTTGGGACAGATATGTTTCTGTAGAAGAATGTTTCTTCGGACAGCAGAGGCCTCTGACAGACAAAAGAGAAAATAGTATAAAAATGTGGTGGCATGTACAATGAACAAAGAGGCATACATTACACAATGGCAGATATAGAATAGTAGAGGGACTTTCGAAATAATAAAGAAAAGCAGTGTCAAAATTCCTTACTAATGAAATTGCATTCTACTCATTTTCTTTATAATTCCCGTCTACTGTATGTCTCTATCTGTAATTTCTTTTAAATACTGATTATGTGATTAGACACTTTCAACCTTTCGGTGACGGAATGAAGATCTAGTCCTATATTTCAATCTAGTGGTGGTACTGGAAGTGGCAGTAGTGGTAGCGTTGTGGTGGTGACCTTCGTGATCTTGATAATGATGTTCCTCTTTCTGCTGATGATACAAACGGTAATAGCGTTTATTCTGTTCCTGATGATTGCGATATTGACGATGACCGTTAAAGGAATGCAAATTGTGCTTTTTTTCTTCCACTAGTAATGTTGATAGTGATATGATTCTTACGGTTGTACTAATGATGATATGCCGCTACTATCTCTGCGCTTGCTGCTTATGTTGTTGATCATTGCGATGTTCCTCTTTCTGCTGATGATACAAACGATAATAGCGTTTATTCTGTTCCTGATGATTGCGATATGGACGATGACCGTTAAAGGAATGCAAATTGTGCTTTTTTTCTTCCACTAGTAATGTTGATAGTGATATGATTCTTACGGTTGTACTAATGATATGCCGCTACTATCTCTGCGCTTGCTGCTTCTGTTGTTGATCATTGCGATCGTAGTAATGGTACAGTGTTGCTGCTTCTGCTGTTGATGGTACATACGATTTATGGTCGTGATAATGATGGTATTCTACTGCTAATGTTGCTGATGCTGATGATAGTATCTGAAAATGTGATTGTTTCAGCTGTGATAATGGTGATGTACTGTTGTTTCTTTTGCTGATGCTGATGGTAGTGTCGTAGAAGGTGATTGTTTCAACTGTTGGAATCATAGTGTGCTGTTGCTCCCATTGCTGATGCTAATGGTAGTGTCGGAGAAAGTGATTGTTTCAACTGTAGTATTGATGGTGTGCTGCTGTTTCTGTTGATGGTAGTGTTGGAAAGGGTGCAATTCAACTGTTGTAATGGTGGTGTGCTGCTGTTTCTGTTGATGGTAGTGTGGGAAAGGGTGATTTTCAACTGTGGTAATAGTGGTGTGCTGCTGTTTCTGTTGATGGTATTGTTGGAAAGGGTGATTTTCAACTGTGGTAATGGTGGTGTGCTGCTGTTTCTGTTGATGGTAGTTTTGGAAAGGGTGATTTTCAACTGTGGTAATGGTGGTGTGCTGCTGTTTCTGTTGATGGTAGTGTTGGAAAGGGTGATTGTTTCAACTGTGGTAATGGTGGTGTGCTGCTGCTTCTGTTGATGGTAGTGTTGGAAATGGTGATTTTCAACTGTTGTAATGGTAGTGTGCTGCTGTTTCTGCTGATGGTAGTATTGGAAAGGGTGATATTCAACTGTGGTAATGGTGGTGTGCTGCTGTTCCTGTTGATGGTAGTGTTGCAAAGGGTGATTTTCAACTGTGGTAATGGTGGTGTGATGCTGTTTCTGTGGTAATGGTGGTGTGCTGCTGCTTCTGTTGATGGTAGCGTCGGAAAGGGTGATTGTTTCAACTGTGGTAATGGTTGTGTGCTGCTGCTTCTGATGATGGTAGCGTCGGAAAGGGTGATTGTTTCAACTGTGATAATGGTGGTGTGCTGCTGCTTCTGATGATGGTAGCGTCGGAAAGGGTGATTGTTTCAACTGTGGTAATGGTTGTGTGCTGCTGCTTCTGATGATGGTAGCGTCGGAAAGGGTGATTGTTTCAACTGTGGTAATGGTGGTGTGCTGCTGCTTCTGTTGATGGTAGTGTTGGAAAGGGTGATTTTCAACTGTGGTAGTGGTGTGCTGCTGTTTCTGTTGATGGTAGTGTTGGAAAGGGTGATTGTTTCAACTGTGGTAATGGTGGTGTGCTGCTCCTTCTGTTGATGGTAGCGTCGGAAAGGGTGATTGTTTCAACTGTGATAATGGTGGTGTGCTGCTGCTTCTGTTGATGGTAGTGTTGGAAAGGGTGATTTTCAACTGTGGTAGTGGTGTGCTGCTGTTTCTGTTGATGGTAGTGTTGGAAAGGGTGATTGTTTCAACTGTGGTAATGGTGGTGTGCTGCTCCTTCTGTTGATGGTAGCGTCGGAAAGGGTGATTGTTTCAACTGTGGTAATGGTGGTGTGCTGCTGCTTCTGTTGATGGTAGTGTTGGAAAGGGTGATTTTCAACTGTGGTAATGGTGGTGTGCTGCTGTTTCTGTTGAAGGTAGTGTTGGAAAGGGTGATTGTTTAAACTGTGGTAATGGTGGTGTTCTGCTGTTTCTGTTGATGGTAGCGTCGGAAAGGGTGATTGTTTCAACTGTGGTAATGGTGTTGTGCTGCTGCTTCTGTTGATGGTAGTGTTGAAAAGAGTGATTTTCAACTGTGGTAATGGTGGTGTGCTGCTGTTTCTGTTTATGGTAGTGTTGGAAAGGGTGATTTTCAACTGTGGTAATGATGGTGTTCTGCTGTTTCTGTTGATGGTAGTGTTGGAAAGGGTGATTGTTTCAACTGTGGTAATGGTGGTGTGCTGCTGTTTCTGTTGATGGTAGTGTTGGAAAGGGTTATATTCAACTGTGGTAATGGTGGTGTGTTGCTGTTTCTGTTGATGGTAGTGTTGGAAAGGGTGATTTTCAACTGTGGTAATGGTGGTGTGCTGCTGTTTCTGTTGATGGTAATGTTGCAGAAGGTGATCATTTCAACTGTAGTAATGATGGTGTGTTGCGTCTCCTTGTGTTGCCAATGGTAGTGTCGGAGAGGGTGATTTATTTTTCAGCCCTGGTAATGATGGTGTGGTGATGCTTCTGTTGCTGAATCTGATGGCAGTGTGTCAACTGTGGTAATGATGGTATGCTGCTGCTTCTACTGATGTTGCTGATGGTAGCTATGGATAGGGTGACTGTTTCAGTTTCAGTAATGATGGTGTGCTGCTGCTTCTGCTGATGTTGCTGATGGTAGCTATGGATAGGGTGACTGTTTCAGTTTTAATAATGATGGTGTGCTGCTGCTTCTGCTGATGGTAATAGTGAAGAGGGTGATGGTTTGAATTATGGTAATGATGGTGTGCTGCTGCTTCTGCTGATGTTGCTGAAGGTAGCTATGAATAGGATGACTGTTTCAGTTTTAGTAATGATGGTGTGCTGCTGCTTCTATTGATGTTGCTGGTGGTAGCTATGGATAGGGTGACTGTTTCAGTTTTAGTAATGATGGTGTGCTGCTGCTTCTGCTGATGGTAATAGTGAAGAGGGTGATTGTTTGAATTATGGTAATGATGGTGTGCTGCTGCTTCTGCTGATGGTAATAGTGAAGAGGGTGATTGTTTGAATTACGGTAATGATGGTGTGCTGCTGCTTCTGCTGATGTTGCTGAAGGTAGCTATGAATAGTGTGACTGTTTCAGTTTTAGTAATGATGGTGTGCTGCTGCTTCTGCTGATGGTAATAGTGAAGAAGGTGAAGGTTTGAATTATGGTAATGATGGTGTGCTGCTGCTTCTGCTGATGTTGCTGAAGGTAGCTATGAATAGGGTGACTGTTTCAGTTTTAGTAATGATGGTGTGCTGCTGCTTCTGCTGATGTTGCTGAAGGTAGCTATGGATAGGGTGGCTGTTTCAGTTTTGGTAATGATGGTGTGCTGCTGCTTCTATTGATGTTGCTGGTGGTAGCTATGGATAGGGTGACTGTTTCAGTTTTAGTAATGATGGTGTGCTGCTGCTTCTGCTGATGGTAATAGTGAAGAGGGTGACGGTTTTAAATATGGTAGTGATGGTGTGCTGCTGCTTCTGCTGGTGGTAATAGTGAAGAGGGTGATGGTTTGAATTATGGTAATGATGGTGTGCTGCTGTTTCTGCTGATGTTGCTGAAGGTAGCTATGGGTAGGGTGACTGTTTCAGTTTTAGTAATGATGGTGTGCTGCTGCTTCTGCTGATGGTAATAGTGAAGATGGTGACGGTTTTAAATATGGAAGTGATGGTGTGCTGCTGCTTCTGCTGGTGGTAATAGTGAAGAGGGTGATGGTTTGAATTATGGTAATGATGGTGTGCTGCTGTTTCTGCTGATGTTGCTGGTGGTAGCTATGGATAGGGTGACTTTTGCAGTTTTAGCAATGGTGGTGTGCTGCTGCTTCTGCTGGTGGTAATAGTAAAGAGGGTGATGGTTTCAATTATGGTAATGATGGTGTGCTACTATTCCTGTTGATATTAAGGTAATTATGGTGATGGTGATTGTTTCAGTTGTAGTATGGGTTGTGCTTCTGTTACTGATGCTGATGGACGTGATGGAAATGATGATTGTTTCAACTGTCGTAATGTTGATGTTTTATTGCTGTTTTTTTTTTCGTTGTAATATTGGTAGCGTTCTGCTGCTGTTGTCTGTAATGGAAGAAGTAGATCTTTATTCAGGATAGGCATTTGGGACATAATATGCCTCTCCCTAAGCCATGTTACGAATTATTCCTCTCTTAAGTGGCTGCAGTCTACAGATAGCTAGCTGAAATATAACATATGCGGGTAAAATTGAGATTTTGTTTGAAAGGAAGAAGATTAAAGAACGCAACCTTAAAATCAAGTCGCCACGCCTCCATTTGCTTACGCCATTGGATAATACTACTGATGTAGTGATTAGTATGGTGATATTTTCTTTGATGATGGATTTCCGCTGCTGATGGTGGTGCTTATAATGACCGTTGGATTGCAGTGATTGTAATGGTGGTTTTGATGGTGCTGCTCATGGTTCTGCTGCTTCTGCTCTGTTGCTGATGATGACGGTATTGATGGTGGTACGGTGATTATGATAACCATAATGTAAATTGTAAAAGGAAATACTCATTATATGAGGAAATGAGCAGGAATAACGACATAATGGGTTCGTTTTAATTATATACTTTAGAAAAATAAGCAGTTGAACGAATTTACTTATACTCCGTAAGTTATAATTATGATAAACAGACATCCAACAGTGAAACACTCATTAATGTACCTGCTGAGTAGAGAACGATATTATAGTGTGTCTGGAAGGGAAGAGGTTTGCTGCTCGGAAATACAGTTTTTGTCACTCACCCTTAAGGTAGGCTCCGAATTATTGCTAGAAACAAACAGTAGTAGGTATGAAATAGCTTATTTTTAGAATCAGTTCAAGTTTGGACTCATTCTGACATAAATTTATATTAATGGGATGGAATATTAGGATAGGGAATGTTTGTAATTCTACTCTCACAATACTAATAATTGTTTAGAAAAGAATAATTAAAATATGTTTTAATAAACCTCTTGATTATACCCATCGGAATATTTGTTTACTGATTTCAATGTTCTTAAAATTATACGACTTTATTATAGTGTTTTATTAAACCTTACACACAAAAATCGTAATAAATTCAAATTGTATCATCAGTATCATGATATGTAGAGAAATCAACGATCCAACTTGAGGGTAGGGTGTAGTGAAATTTGAGTTGTTTTATCTAAATTATGCGCAGTTTTCATTTTTTATATTCAGAAATATCATTACTGCAAAAACTTAAATTCGAGATCGCAGATTGAAAAAAAAATAATAAGGCCCCAATTCTGAAGAAAAAAAACAGAATATAGTAATTCACTAAAATGTATATATTTCAGCCATTTTTAACCCTCTTGCTACCAAGGTCATTTACAACTTACTACTACCAAGGGGGGTAATACAACTAACCTAATCAAAATCGTATTAATATTCTCATAGCTAGCAGTGCATATTCCTGTACAGATTACTGTGCACTTAACTGCGGAATCCCGGCCAAACAAATCACTCAATTGAGTGCGCTCCTAATATAATGGCAGTTGACAATGGACATATACGTCAACATATATGCCTAACTTGGAGTCAGGCCATAAGGGAAATATTCAAGGAGGAAGGTTCGGTCATGTGCTGTGGATTGAATTCGGCGTAGCTCAGTGGTCAGAGCGCTTGGTACGTAGAACCAAGGACCCGGGTTCGATCCCCGGCGCCGGAGCGAATTTTTCTCCTCAAATATTAATTGTCAATATTACAGATATTATTCTGTAGAACAAATTAATAAAATATCTTTAATATTTAATATTTGTTACTGTTGCTCGAAGATATTTGAATTCCTCCACCTCTTCGAAGAATAAATCTCCAATTTTTATATTTCTTTTTCGTACAATATTCTGGTCCCGAGACATAATCCTATACTTTGTAACAAAAAAATGAACAATTATGGAAAATAGAAAATTAAGAACAGAAAGCGAGTAAATGTGAGGAAGAAAGAAGAAATAATTATATGAAAGAAAGTAGAGAATTAAAAGAAAAAAAATTAATGGAGGAAAAATAAAATGAAGTGAAAGGAAAAGGGAGATAAAAATAATTGAATAAAAGAAGGAAGACTGAAGGAACAATTAATGAAAATAAGTGCAATTTAAAAAAGAACAAAAAAAACTGAAAATTAAGACAGGAAGAGAAATTGAGAGAAAGAGGGAGATATGAAAATAATATAAAAAGAAGGAACGAAATTTGTAAAAGAAGGAATCAAGGGAGAAATTATTTCATATACAAACACTGTTCTTAAGGAACTTTTTTATTGACGGATACTCAGTATGTTTTGATATATGCATGGGTTAATTACAATTAGTTTCCTTTCCATTTACATCGTATATCTAATCTATGGTAAATGAAAATATGCGCTCACAAATTTGTCAGAGTACTAATGAATGTTGCATTATCCACACAGACGTCAAACACCTTAATAAATCACGAGAAGTTTTTGAAATTATTTATTACAAGGTGTCAGGGTGCTTTGTTTAGGCGCTGTAATTTTTAAAGGATAAATCACAACTATTTTGTACGAAAATTACTCCATACTGCAAGGAATTTGCGTACTGTAATAATTTTATTCAGTTAGAAATTCATTTTAATTTCAACAAGACTTTGTAACTGTATATAATTACCTCGAGTAGGTGTTTAATAAGGCCATTAGTTTTACATAACATATACATATTTATTTTTGTTATTATTCTGGATGGTTATTATTTTACCCTCCCCATTATGGGTATGTTAATTTTAAATAATGGATACGCAGGCGCGGTAATGTGGGCTCTATTTTACAAGACTTTTTTTTCTGCAAGTAATACATCAAGCTGAAACACAGGTGCATTCTCAGAAATGTTCATCTAGGTGAAGTTATCAGCGATGAGAGGGGCTGCAATGATTAATATATCACAAGTTTGACCATCAGTTATCGGACCCTAGAGCAGAAATCACACCCGAACACAAGAGTAGATCAGATTATAAGATACCAAAGATGCACTGTCAGTCTAACGTTTAGAGTGTTGCCATTACACCGGGGTCCTTGATTGAAATCCCTGCTAGTTCTAATGCAGTGGTGTTCATTAAACGGTCCGCGGGCCGCAAGCGTCTATGAGAGTCATTAATTGCGGCCCTTGCACTAATATTAATATTTATATTCTTTTTCTGAATTTTTTAAAATATCTGTAATAACGTCCACACCTGTGGAGTAACGGTCAGCGCGTCTGGCCTTGAAACCAGGTGGCCCGGGTTCGAATCCCGGGCGGGGTAAGTTATCTGGTTGAGTTTTTTTCCGGGGTTCTCCCTCAACCCAATACGAGCAAATGCTGGGTAACTTTCGGTGCTGGATCCCGGACTCATTTCACCGGCATCATCACCTTCATTTCATTCAGACGCTAGATAACCTGAGATGTTGATACAGCGTCGTAAAATAACCCAATAATCAATCTATAATAATGTGCAACTGGAGAAAATTTTTGTTACCTTACATCATTACTGCCAGTGAAGGTGTTCAATAACGACATAGGCTATATTTATTTGTTTTCTTTAAAAAGGGCAGTGTCGTACTTCATATGATTATTATATTATGTAATAATGGGTTATAATAGTACATTATGCAACGAGCCTATAATGATAGTAATTACGACGCAAGTATATTTGTTTATGAAACGAGCGCAAGCGAGTTTCATAATTTTCATACGAGCGTCTTAATTACCATTATAGCAAGTTTCATATGACTTTTTATGCTCGACCATATTTCTAACTTGAAATTATTCAGAAGTATCATTTTATTTGTATCTGATTCAAGATCGGAAGTGACCTTGTGTATAATAGCTCGTGTGAGATGTGCGCAGACGCGAAAGTATTGATTTTTTCCGAGGAACAATAATGTCATTGACCTTGATGTAGAGAATAACATGAACTAATTTTGGTATAACCTGGAAATTGATTTAGAATTGAAAAACGAGATGACAAATTGAATTTATTTGAATATTATTTACAATTAACTTAACAGAACATAGCCTTCTGCGACAGTATTGGATTTCCAGCCTCCGTGACGTTTCCCTCGTTATCTTTCTATTGCATATCCGAGAATAATCGAAAACCTGAACTTTAATGAATAGGTGTACTTTAATGACAATCATTAAAGTACTGCTACCAGGTGTATAATTACTACATTTCGGCATGGTCGAGCATAAACGTTTTTATCTTATTAGAGACTAGCTATACAGGATTGTTTCCGATCTCTGATAACGTATTTGAATGACGTCATGTGCATCAGAAATCACACCGACATAGCTGAACTGCGGCGAGAGGTGACAGGCCAATAGTGAGTGATTTTATAATCGGAGTGCACGGTGTATCACAGTAGCAATGCCCAAGAAAATCGAGCCTTTTTGGGAGAGGTAAATAACAACTCTTTCCGATGCCAAGTCCAGTTACATGAAAATCATAGGAGTCTGCAAAAAACGTGGTTTCGTTATTTCCAAGAAAGGCATCTTGTGTGTACCTAATAAGATTGGCAAAGCTCAGATAGGATTAATTCCAGAGTGGAAAAAGCAAGCAAATCAACCCCCGTCACAAGTCGCCGCACCCCACGAGATGATACAAATTAATTCCATTCGATTTTTACCAATGCTCATCCGTTTTGAGAAGGATGATCAACAGGTCAATGACGTTAACGATGGAAAGAAGTATATTTACAACCCATGTATTCCTCACTTCAGTGAGAGATACAAAATGAATATTAATACATGGGAAGTGAAAGGACTTCTTTTTGGCGCTAGGAGAACTTCATTTAAGTTAACCAAAACCATTCTTCTTGTTCTTAAATTTTCTAATGAGGACATTAACAAAATTTGTCTAATGGTATTGAGAGATTCATTATCCATTTTACACAATCACTTGTATAATACTACGTAATATTTTTTTACTTAATTTCATTACTTTCATCTCATGTTTCTCTGAAATAAAATAAATTGTACTTTATTTTTAAATTTATCACTGTTCCGTATTCTCTCCGCAATCATATTGTATTTTTAATTTAACCTCTGCTTTGTATTCTGGATCCTAGTGGTCAGCCGTAGATGTCGGCCAGATGTCCCAAATTGTGGAATTTGTGTAATAATAATAATAATAATAATAATAATAATAATAATAATAATAATAATAATAGGCAAAATAATTTAATAATTGAATCGACTTTTGCAAAAAGGACACCTGTTACAAATTTAATGTTTTGAGATATTCAAGAAAAACATAATAGCAAGTAGGAAACCTAAAATTGTTACTTGATATTCTGTTACATGAAGTTAGCTACAAATGTGACTGATATATTTATGTTATAAATTATAACATAGAATTTACTCATATTATTATTCCATTGGCCCAACATGTAATATATTGTGACATATGTCCGTTTTTGCAGATAATTATGCTGTAAAATAAAGAATAAAAATAATCTTTTATTATATTGAATATATCTTAGAACAATATTATTTTTATCGTAGTTAATCGATATATTGCCTTCTGAGGCTACTTTCAGTATTTTATAATATAGGCTATTTTATAAAATTCATGAGTTTACTAGCAATAAATTTGACCAAATCCAATGTTTGTATATACACAAAATGTAACTCTCATTCACCACATTCAGATGCACATACATTCACACTTGTAGAAGGCCATGTGAAAATCTCATTGTAAAATGCATAACCAGGAACATAATTTTTCATTTTTGCAATGTCTTCAAGCTTCTTTTGATTAACTGGGATTTTTTCTTAGGATATGCACACTTAGTTGCTAGCAGTGGTGGTAGAACAAGTGATAGTGGGAATGTAGTGAGAGAGAAAAGGGGGTTGGGAAGGAAGCCAACAAAAATAAATATTTCATTTTCCACAAAAAGAACACATGTACAGATCAAGTTATCTTTTTGCAGATAACAAGATATTGAACGTACAATAATACTGAAATGAGGCATGGAACAAAATGTCACTTTACAGCAATCGATGTGACCATCCATTAAGTTACAGTTTCCATGAAAAAACCGATTTTGACAAAAATGTAACATATGTCCTTTTTTCAAAAGTCGATTCAATTAAAAGTGCGTATTTGTTAAGCTTCAATACGGCCATAGACTGATTACTATTTCGATAATGGATGTTTATTCACAGTCCGTGTTATATTCTGTGTTGTCTCAGAAGCAATACGTCGTCCGAACCATACATCATGGAAGTCTCACTATTCTGCCCACAAATAGCATCATGTTAAAAAGGATCTGATTTATAGACATATGCTATGGCTCGGTTGTCACTGAATACTGAAAACTGTATTTGCGATGAAGACAACAAACAGCCTTTCTGAACTTTTGATTTGTCAGCAAGGACATCTAGGCCGACGTCCGTCATGAACATGTGCAGTGTGTTTTCCGTCACAATTTAAATGCTTTCTAGGTGCAAAATTTTATCTGGAAAGAAACCGTAGCGCCGTTACCTGCCTGACAAACGTCCGCAAAACAGTCGCAAAGTGAATGCTGTCAGCCGTGCATTGTAATTATGAAATCTTTGAATGTGACGTTTGCGAGTGTGTAATCTATGATATGTGATAATGCGAAAATTACGTCTCTATCTCCTCTGTATAGGTGTAGTAATTTACACATATAAACTTCTAATGACGCATTGCAAGAAAATGTTTCTTACGTAACGCACTATATCGTGTCTACTTACATAGAGCATGTATAAGTCAATTTATCTAGAGAGAAAGGTCATGGTGTATGTAGTACTTGTGGATTTAGAAAAAGCTTCTGACAGAGTGGGATTCTGAAGAAAATAGATGTGGATTGAAAAGAGAGGAAGTTATTCAATAATATTTATACGAGGATCATTTCGTAAATAATGCGCAGGTTGATAGAGCTGTGAAGTGGATGGCGCAACACCAACGAAAATTACGTCGGTTTCAGTTGAAGACTTAAAGGACGTGTGTTCGTTTCGTCCATAACGTACTCTGTGTTTAGGTAACGAGAGCTAGAAATGGAGCCTACTCATGTCTGGGGTACTGTGACGTTTGAAGATCAAAGATCGTACATTAATATCCAATATTTACGTGACAAAAACTCGTTTGTCTGTGATGAAGCGGAGAAAAATTCTCTCCGGCACCGAAACTCGAACCCAGGTTTTCAGCTTTACGTGTTGGCGCTTTATCCACTAAGCCACACCGGATTCCAGTTTCGATGTGGGACTGAATCCTCTCAGTTTAAGTTCCACCTCTCAGTTCCCCTTTTGTAGCCAACCCTCATGCACTGTGTCACAGATGTGTGACAGTGGCACAATGTCTAACGCACTATTTGCAGAGATGCACTCATTATGAGTGACTAAGTTCTCGGGATCCGATGTGGTATGGCTACATGGACATATTGCAAAATAATTTTCTTTCGCAACTCTATGCAACAATGCTACCAATGGAGACACAATGGTTTATGCAAGACGGAGCTCGTCCTCATACAGCAAACGTTGTTCTGGGTTCCCTGCATGAACAGTTTTGGCCCCCCTGTAATGTCCCATCAATATCCAGAACATTTTCAGGGCAGTTCGATATGGCCACCACACAGCCCGGATATCAGTCCCTGTGACTATTTCTTATAGCGATATTTGAAGGAGGTAATCTATCGCAATAAACCACGAAATCTAATGCAACTGCGAGTGGCTATCACGACTTTCTTTCAGGGAATGGCAGAAGACTTGTGTAGTAGGATGGTCGGAAACATCAGAGTTCGTCTCGAAGAGGTGATACGC
This sequence comes from Periplaneta americana, assembly GCF_040183065.1. NCBI lineage: Eukaryota > Metazoa > Arthropoda > Insecta > Blattodea > Blattidae > Periplaneta > Periplaneta americana. Next base: position 131,121,768 of record NC_091122.1, on the reverse strand, counting down.
CAACAAGGTGGACATATTGAGCACGTCATGCATGCTCTTTAATCATGCACATTCAGGCGAGTAATGTGATATAAAATTGTATGACATATTTTATATATTAAAGGTTATATAAACAATCTAAACTGTATGACATTTTGTGCGCCACCCTGTATATTTAAATTTTATTCACATTACATTACAATTTATTAAAAAGTTGCAAATAAACAAGAAATATTTCTTTAAAATGACCATTACACTTTTACTACGTCACACTACTTTTGACCAATAAAACGGTACGAAAGGACGTCTTTCAACCAATTAGGGCTGCTTATCGCACAATTTTATCGCGTCCCTAGCATTTGTTTAATTTTATCGCGTCCCTAGCATTTGTTTATTTTTATCACTACCCTAGCATTTGTTTCTTTGTTTGCCAACATTTCAAACTGCACTGGTCTGGACGTCAAAAAACAGAAAATTACAAACCACTCCAGTCGATACACAGCACTTTCAAATATGACTCACATTGGCATTCAAGAACAAGAATTAATAAAGATCACTGGTCATAGCTATGCATCTTCCCTGAAACCCTATTTACAAATAAATGAAGAGCACCATTCGAAAATCCTGAATACGTTGAGGGATACATCATGTTCATCAACGAGTTCACTTCTTTTACGCACACGTCCAATATAACATCAACTGAACCACCAACCACTAAAACATTCAAATTTGAAAATTGTACCTACTTTCAATAATTGTTTCTTTTAAAATTATTATTATTTTTTTAAATTTCATCATCGTTAATTAAAATGTTTCTTGTTTATTTCATCATCCCTAATTAAAACTTTTCTAACATTCGTTTATATTATTTAGGTTATTTTATAGCTTCTGCTATATGATATTATGAATAGTCACGTATCAGAAATTGTTTAATACTAAGATTCATTGAAAATCATCTGTCAAGTGACGTTGATTACTGGGATCGGGATAATTGAAGTGGAATACAACTGTTTTAATAAAAACGAAACTGAATCAACAAAGTCTTCTTGACCAGTAACCGTCCACAGAGTTCAATGAAGATTCCATAGTTGGCACAACTGATAAGAAAACAGCTATTCATAACACACTACTGCCATCTATTAGCGTAATATTTATAATGTTGAGATGGTACAAATTTGAAGACAGTTTTGTATTCTCGTAAGTCTAGTTTTTTTTCTTTATTGAGTTTAAGCAGTATATAAACTTCCGAACGTACGTTAAGAGAGATTTTTCCTGTTAGAAGGGGCATTGTAAGTGATGTAAAATGGTAAAACAATGTTGTGACGATAGCAGGAAAAACTATAACGTCCCTAGAAAATTCATTGTAATTCTGTGTCTGTCCACCAAAAGTTCTAGGAGAATTTTTCGGGATTTAACCCAGATCTTGGGCTTGGATGGGCTAAGCAGTGAGCTAACCGTGAGTGCATGAGTGATTGGGAATACCTGCAGATTGGAAATCACTCGTGCGATTTGGGAAACCACACGTAGTGTGTTATACTGGTGGCCTGGTTCCCCGGCGGCAGGAGGCTGAAACGTCTGCGTCATTTCGCATGAGAGTTGTGTCCAGCATTTTGGACGTTAAGGCTCGGTCTTCATGGGTATCTGACAATGAGCGCCATGTGTTCTGATAATTAGTCCTGCCTCTAATAATACCTAATAACGAGGCATAGTTCTCACAGTCACACTAACTGGTTATCATGCATAGTATAGTCAATATTTCCGAGGATTTTGGGAACCGTAAGTAATGTCAGTAATGTCAGGGGGTTATTCTTAGAGACATTTAAAACAAAAAAGTTTAATACAATTTTGCTCGTTTTTGCTTCCTTTTCGAGATAAGAATTGTTTAATACGAAGCATTTAATAGCGTGTTTTGGGAAAGCCATTGATTTAATTGCCAATATCCTCAGTCAATTTAAGAGAACAGCGTGTTATGATAATAAATGATTGAAAAAATTTCAGTTCTGCTCCTTAATCAGAATAAATATAACATTCTAAAATTATTTTTCGAAACGGAATGTTACATTTGTTCGGATCAAATTTCTGCACATTTAAAGCACAAAACTAAAATTCTTTCAATCATTTATTATCATAATACACTACTCTCTTGAATTGACTGAGTATATTGAAAATTAAATCAATGGCTATCCGAAAAACACGCTATGATATATTTTATTTAAAACAATTTTTATCTCACAAAGGAATAAAAAAACGAGCAAAATTATATTTAACTTTTTTATCTGAAATATCTCTTGAAATTAATGACATTACTTACGGTTCACTTTATATATATATATATATATATATATATATATATATATATATATATATATATATATACCGTCGCGCGGGGTGACTTTGTGCCAGGAGGGTGACTTTGTGCCATTCGCGCATTTTATAAAAAAACGTCAGGAAGTAGTCTTCAAAACCGTCACAAGGTTTTAAAGACTACTAAACGTAAGGAAGTAGACTTTAAAACATTGTCACGGTCTTAAAGAATACTTCCATACGTTTATCGCGAATGGCACAAAGTCACCCTCATGGCACAAAGTCACCCCTCGCGACGGTATATATATATATATATATATATATATATATATATATATATATATATATATATTCTATTGCTAGTAAGTTTGAAATGAATACAAGTTAATAAATACAATGAAAGATAAACTAGCTCACTTCTGAATGAGTAAGACTCGTGCTCAAGAGGGGATTCCAATACAGACAAAAATAAAATTAAAATTGAGAGTGAATACAGATTAAATAGTGTTTAATACCTTTAAACCCAAACTATAAATCCAATACAAATTTTTTAAATTTTTTTATTAATTTGGAGAGGATTCGTGGTTAAAATAATATTAGAATAAAATTTGTTTAATAATCTGGGACCTTGACTCATGCTATGATAAAAAGCCATACATACATATTCATAGTGTTGTCCCCAAGAGGGCAGACCTTTCACTGCAAACCCAGCATTCTCCAGTCTTTCCTATTTTCTGTCTTCCTCTTAGTCTCCGCATATGATCCATAATCTATGTCTTAATGTCGTCTATCATCTGATATCTTCTTCTGCCCAGAACTCTTCTCCCGTGTCCACACCTCTGGAGTAACGTTAGTGCGTCTGGCCGCGAAACCAGGTGGTCCGGGTTCGATTCCCGGTCGGAGCAAGTTACCTGGTTGAGGTTTTTTCCGGGGTTTTCCGTCAACCCAATATGAGCAAATGCTGGGTAACTTTCGGTGCAGAACCCCGGACTCATTTTACCGGCATTGTCACCTTCATCTCATTCAGACGCTAAAAACCTAAGCTGTTGATAAAGCATCGTAAAATAATCTCTCCCGTTCACCATTCCTTCCGGTGCATCTTCTTTCTTATCAGTTTCAGCATCATTATTTCTTCTCCCACTCTTTCCCACACAGCTTCTTTATATACCAGGTGTTTCAGACCACCCCTATCAGCCTTTTTTTCTCGAAAACTATGTGATATTAGTTGTTCATAAAAAAAATTTTGATAACCAAAACCTATGTAAAGAATCGATTGGTGATAGTACCATTTCCCGTAACAAACCGGAAGTAGGGGTACCTGTGGTCAACTTCGAAATTTCAAATGAGAACATGGGTCATTGAACGTACCATTCGAAACTACTTTTAAAAAGGAACAACTTTTACTGAGACTTTTTTCCCTAACTTTTATTGTTTACTCACAAAGCGTCAAAAATGGTATCTTCTGAGAAATGCTGTATGTGGTTTATGTACGTACACTCTTTGTAGTACCGGTACGGTAGTGGGGAATCACAAAAAAAAAAGTCTCTCCGTGGGTCGCCCATCAAAAAGTTTTGGAACCAGTGGTTTAGACCAATTTTTGGTGGTGTTTCAATGCATTCTACAAACACATCTGATAGTCAACGCAAGAATCAAATCAGAAAAAACTGACGCAGCTTCTCACATGTACCATTGTTTAAAAGAAAGTATTAAAAATAACAGACGAACAATGTAATGATTTAGATTTACAACTCATTTTAAGGGGAGAGGATGGTATTTTTTGGTGAAAAATGAGTAAATTTAAAGAAAAATCTTTAAAATACTCTGTGATATGTGTGGAATACATAGCATACCATTTTGTGGGTATATGTGCCCTTATCGGATGTTGAGTCGCCATTTTTAAACTTCTTGCGTTATGGATTTTTAAATCACTCGCCCACTTTTATTGTTGTTTCCGGTAAATCAAATTTTCAAAATTTTTTATTTCTTTAAAATACCATTTGATATGTGTGAAATGCATTGCATAACATTTTGTTGGTATTTGTGCCCTTATCGGATGTTGAGACGTCGTTTTTAAACTTCCTGCGCTATGGATTTTTAAATCACACGCCCGCTTTTATCGGTTTCCAGTAACTTCATTTTTTTTTTTGCTACATTGCCAGACAAAAATGGATATAATTTCAGAACTATTATAGATAGATGCATGAAATTTAGAACACACATTCTTTAGAATATTAGGAAACTTTTCTCTGTAACAGAATTTTGTTAATTGATTTCATTTTAAAAATACGTCTGTTTGTTTGCAAGAAAGGAAATTAGAAAATTGTTATTAAATTTTAATTGTTTATTTTACAAACGTAGGGACTAATATCAAAATTCTGTTACAGACAGTTTGTAGAACATGCTTTTGCAAATACATTGCGAAAAACTGTTTGAATCTATCTTTAAAAACGGTTTAGATATATCGGTTTTAGTACAATCCTGCATTGGGTATACTTTTTTCAAATTTGGGCCCCCAAATAATATTTTTTTTTTCAAAATATTTTTATTTGGTTGAGTTGCCACAGCTATGAGCTCTCTACATACAAACAATTAATATTTTACACCAAATAGGAAAAAAGTTAAAAAAATACCAGCCTCTCCCCTTAAGCATTTAAATGAAGCTAGATTTTCTCCAAGATAGCCTATCACTGAAATCCTGTTGTATATTGGAGCTATCTATTATTACGTAGTTTCCAGAGGTCGCAAAAATGAATCTTCTGACCCTCAAATGGACGGTAGGCTGGAGTTTGCTCATTCTAGTTCTAAACTGAAGATAGAATGTTATGACTTGTCGTCTTCATTTCAACTTTCGGGGCAGCCTGACTTAACGGGCAAGGCGTCCATTAATTCACTCTCATGTTACATTCTAGAAGACTACCTTTTAGACTAATTAAGTTCATTTTGTATGCACCGTTAATTTTCTACGGTTGTCACATGCGCTAAGTCTAACATATGGTACCAGCATAAATTGTGAAGTATTTGGAAACAACATAAATTTAAGGTGTCCCCGTTATGACTAATCACCACACGTGATGGTAATGTAGTGATAACGGGTCAAGCTATGCACATTGGCGTAAGAGAGGAAGACTTCGAATTTCACCTGTTCAGACCCTTGTGCAAGTTGCTCCACAGCTTACAAATGTAGAACTATAATATTTACTTACTGTTAATTTGAAATTTGCGTAATGGTCTCGCGCCGTAGCTGCGTTTTGTGAGGCATCACGCCTCGAATTATCTGTATGGAATGAGGACTGCTCCGAATCCTCAAGGAAGAAAAAAAGTTCTCATGAAGTTTCGGCCAGTGTTTGAAACCGGTGCCCACCCAGCATCGTGATGAATTTGAGGAGCTACAGAGAGTAGCGAAATCTGGTGCTGATCACACGTTACCACGTATTTGTTTGGCGATCGTTAATCTTTTCTGAGATATGTGGACATGAGGCCAATATACACCGTGTCTACATTAAGAGTATACAGAAATAATAGCTTATAATTTCGCAACCGTATATTATAGACCTAATTCCTTAAGATAAAGCTCAATCAATAGAAAAACTCTTCAAGATTTCGTTTCATACCTTTTCCATGGCCATTGTTGTGTACAATGCTTAGTTTCAAGATTTTTGTTGCATGGCTATTGTTGTATGAAATGATTCGTTTCAAGCTTATTGTTGCATGAATGAAAATTTGCATTTATAAGTCTAGTTCCTTGTCAATAGAGATGTGGACGGTATAGCAAAATGTTCAGTTACCCGTGTTCAGCGGCGCATACACATGGAATGGAATGTGGATGCTCCTACACGCAAATCCATTTACGAGTGGGACAGAACTCTACGAGATAATGGAAGCTTGATTCCAAAGACAGGGAAACATTCTAAAAGCATGTGGCCGAAATGATTGTGGATCAGATGCGTGAATCATTTGCTAGAAGCCCACGTAAATCATGTATCTTGATATGCTGGAGAACTTTGCTATTCCGCAATTTCCGCCTGGTTTAACATTTCAGCAGATAGTGCTTCACCACACTTCCACCGAAATGTTAAAACGTTTTTGAATGTAACCTTCCCAAGAAATTGGATTACTAAGAGTGGGCCAAATTCTTGGCCGCCTAGATCCCCGGGTTTAACTCCTTTGGATTTTTTTGCTTGGGGATTTATAAAAAATGTTGTGTACAGCATAAAAGTTCGTAATTTGATTGAATTGAAACACCATATCATTCAAGTAGTTGAGCTTAAAACAACTGATATGTTTGTGAACACCTGGCGAGAGGTTGAGTATCGTTTTGGTACCTGTCGAGCTATAAATGGTGCTCATGTTGAAGTGTACTAGTGGAAATAAAAACTTTTTCAGTTACTCTATACAATGCAGAAGAAATTTATTTAATAAACGTTTTCCAAGTTACGATATAAGCTGTGATTTCTGTACACTTTTAGTGTGGACATAGTGTATTGCTCCGTCCATATAGGAGGAAGCCAATGTTTACCTAGTTAGATATAACACGCAGAGAAAGTCCCCTGCAATCGGCAAGCATGATATTTAGGTAGAGGATGAAAGTCAAGGATTATTATGGTCATTAAAAAATCCATCATACGGGAATGGGTATTTAAGAGTTGTAAATTCATTATAAAAATGAATCTGATACAACATTAATATAGACGACGTATCATATTGTAAATGAATGAATGAATAAACAAATAAACAAACAAAAAATAAATAATAAGTTAATAAATAAAGAAGTTAATATATAAATAAGTACATAAGTAAATAAATAAATCAGCAAATACATAAATAAGCAAATAAATAAATAACCAAATACATAAATAAGCAAATAAATAAATAAGCAAATACATAAATAAGCAAATAAATAAATAAGCAAATACATAAATAAGCAAATAAATAAATAAGCAAATACATAAATAAGCGAATAAATAAATAAGCAAATACATAAATAAGCAAATAAATAAATAAGCAAATACATAAATAAGCAAATAAATAAATAAGCAAATACATAAATAAGCAAATAAATAAATAAGCGAATACATAAATAAGCAAATAAATAAGCAAATACATAAATAAGCAAATAAATAAATAAGCAAATACATAAATAAGCAAACAAATAAATAAATAAGCAAATACATAAATAAGCAAATAAATAAATAACCAAATACATGAGCAAATAAATAAATAAGCAAATACATAAATAAGCAAATAAATAAATAAGCAAATACATAAATAAGCAAATAAATAAATAAGCAAATAAATAAATAAATAACCAAATACATAAATAAGCAAATAAATAAATAATCAAATACATAAATAAGCAAATAAATAAATAAGCAAATACATAAATAAGCAAATAAATAAATAAGCAAATACATAAATAAGCAAATAAATAAATAAACGAATACATAAATAAGCAAATAAATAAATAAGCAAATACATAAATATGCAAATAAATAAATAACCAAATACATAAATAAGCAAATAAATAAATAAGCATATACATAAATAAGCAAATAAATAAATAAACAAATACATAAATAAGCAAATAAATAAATAACCAAATACATAAATAAGCAAATACATAAATAAGCAAATAAATAAATAAGCAAATACATAAATAAGCAAATAAATAAATAAGCAAGTAAATAAATGAGTAAATGCGTAAATAAGGAAATACATAAATAAGTAAATAAATAAATAAGCAAATAAATAATTAAATAAATACGGAAATGAATAAATATTACCTTGAACTCTCCAGAAATATCCTTAATATTTGCGCGGTTTTCAAGGCTTTGAATAATATTTACTTTGTCAGAAATACTCTGACGTGAACTTTTTGTGACATGATGATTCACTTGTATGCAGGGGCTTGAATTCTTGTCACAGTAGACCACGTTATACTGTTTTGCTAATTTTCTTTAGGCTCAAACGCATTCTACTAAATCGGCGGAGCAGTGTAGTTGGATGATCGGCCTTGGCTCTTCATGGGCTGTCACGCCACACATTATTATCAATGTGAGTTATGAATAAATGTATGAGCTCTCTCTTTCCCAATCTTTTGAGCTCTGTAACAGCGAAATTTGTACACGTGTGGAAAAATTGATAAGCTATCATTAAGTTACATAATGAATCATGATATTAAAAAATAAATACAATACTAAGTGTGTAATTTTCAAACCATCCATGGATTTATTCTCGCTACATTCTTTTTCTTACGAACACAATATTCCCATTATCAGCATTATTTTCATGCTATTATCCCTGGCTGGCTTTTGGAGGGCACATTGGCCCGTTTTGAGGTGACTGCTCAAATCCGACAAGTGATCTGAATGGAATCCCATGCTGACAGACGGGCCAGTCTACCTCGGCCCTAATTGAGCCAGGTACCATCCCCAGATAAGTTTCTGATAAATCCCAGGATCCGGAGCTCCAAATCGACTGTATAAGTGTCAGATTTCTTCAGAATTTTGGTAAATAATGTTTTTGCCTCATTTGGAAGCTCATCTCTTCTAGTTTAAAAAAATAGATATTCGGGCATTTATATTATAAGCACACTATACTTTCCATTTCTTACGCCATATTCATTGTATGTTTTCTCCTATTTCACATTTTCCGACATTTTTTATCCTTCCGATGGACAGAAAGTGGACTTCCAAAGGGACAAAGACTTCATTGAGGTACCAAATTAAAGTTCAAACATGTGGCTATGTTTAAACTAAAATTATTATTTTCAAATGATTATAATTATTTTTTCCAAAATATATTTAAATATACATATCTATATTTTATTTTTTCTAAAGTGGTTGTATACTGTGGCGTATCTTTTCAATGGTTCAAGATAAATGAATAATTTTAGTATGTAGGATAAACATTGGTAATTTCGTGGCAGTGGTTATTTCGTGATACTTTTTCTTTGCTCTTTTGTGAACTAACCAATGGTGTTACGAGATCCAAATTTCCGCCAAGGGATTGCATATTTTGTCCAGTTTCCAGAAACATACAGCTAAGCTTTGTGTGACTATTGTAGTTGCTTCAGTGAGCTTTTATGTTTGGAGAGAGCAAGTTTGCGTCGACTTCTCAATCATACAAATTTTGTGTATGTTTGTAATTACATTACAGGCTTATTACTAAAGGTAAGCATATGATATTTGGCACAAAGATTTATTGTATCTTCATGAAATTTTAGGAAATGTTTTTGGAATTTTAGATACATCTGTAGTCGCCATATAGGCTTAGCTTTACTGATAGAAATCTTAGCTGTTTGAGGCGAAATTTTGTTGAGCATTAAGTGTTACAATTTTTAAAATAGTATAAAATGTATTCCAATAGGAATTTTAGAAATCTGAAGACAGGATGTGATAACAAAAAAAGAAAACGGAGACGCAATGGGTTCAGTGTAGCTTCTGTTTATTTGTTATCATGCTAAGTGTCAATGATAAGTGCTAGATGACTTGCAAGAATTGTAACAGAAGATGGAACATGGCTCCACCATTTTGGACCGGAGACAGAGGCAGACAATGGAGTGGCATCATGCAAATTCACCAAAGAAATAGAAAGTCAAAAGTATACCTTCGGCAGGAAACATTATGGCTACTGTGTTTTTCGATTCAGAAGGACTCTTGCTTGTGGACATCATGCCACATGGAACCACCATTAATTCTGCCGGGTATGTTGCAATTCTCAAGAAACTTCAAGTTCGACTGAGTCGTGTTCGACGACATCGGGAGAAGCAGGATGTTCTGCTATTGCACGACAACGCACAGCCTTATGGTCACAAGACCACAAACCAGATCAGAAAATTCGGATAGACAACACTGAAACATCCGCCTTACAGTCCTGAACTGGCACCGTGCGATTACCATCTCTTTGGTAAACTGAAGGATCCCTTCGCAGAACGAGGTTAGAAGATGACTCCCTTGTGCACGCTGCTAAAGAGTGGCTCAGACGTGTTGGTCCAGACTTTTACCGTGCTGGTCTACAGGCCCTCGTTCCTAGGTTACGTAAGGCAATTGAAAGGGACAAGGATTATGTGGAAAAGTGACATTTTGTTCCTTAAGGATGCATCTACATTCTGTGAAAATAGCAAAGCTGTAGGATAAAAATATAATTTTTAAACAAACGTTATGTATTACTTTTGGAGTTACCCTAGTTATATAGGCTATAGTAAAGTACGTAATAAAAGTGTTCACCCTTTCAGGGCAAAGAAGATCCCTTTTCAATTTCAATTTTTACTTTGATTTCATTCTTATTATGTGTTGATATGTATTTCTATGTTTTCTTGCTATGAATATTAGACGGAATTACTATGTTTGAAGTCTTGTAACAATAAATGAGAATTTCATTTCACTTTAATGAATTTTTCCACAATTCTTCTACCTCTCACGAAATTATCAATGCAATATCACGAAATTACCAAGGTTATCACGAAATAACCAACCTTTCAGCTTAAGTTGTAAAAGTGGTTTTTGGCACATATTCAAGAACGTATCTAATCTTTTATGTCTCCAGATTTGTACAGCAAGTTATCGTCTTTTAGATGAAAAAATCGGAATAAGGATATATTTACACATTTGCATTTTAAATTAGTTTTCATGAAATTATCACGAAATTACCAATGTTTACCCTACCATTCTCCATACGTAGGAGATCATTTTGGCGAAAGAAATTTTACCTTAAATCAGTTTTTTATGGAGTTAGGTCGATCCAAAATTTCATCAATCTTTAAAAAAACAAAATTCTTTGGGCCACCAAATTCGATGTTCAAGTTTGAATTATATAAATTGCTTAGTTTACTCCCAAGAATCATGTCACCAAAGTTTGAAAGACACTAAGGAAAAAATGTGGATTTTTATCCTAAGAGTCGACGTATATCTTAAATTCTATTTAAACATCCGAGACCGATACTACCCCCAATACTTCACCTTGGCCTATTCTTAATTATTACAATGATAGGCAAAATTAGATGAATATTGGTGTAGACTAACTAAAGAGGAAAATAGGAGTACCCCGAGAAAATCCTTCTATGAAGTCTCCTTTCTCTATGACAAATTGCATTGTGATCATATCGGAGTTCGAACCAAGACCGTTTCGAATGTTACTTCTGTCTCATGAAAAGGAATGTTTCCAGTCGGTACACAAAGCTGCACTGTAGTTACTCATTATCAGCACCTCAAGAAAAAGTGTCCGTAATGGCAAACCATTACTGTAATATTATGACCCGTGTCACGTACTGGGGAATGATTTTCTGCATATCTCACTAGTTACTTAAAACTGAAACGGTTTAATAGAGATGATGAAATCGAATAACTCAAGGAAATTGTTCAACATAATTTCTTTCAGCTAGCTTAATAGATACCCTCTTGGAAGAGCTGCAAAAATACAGAGAAAGGTCTTCAAAAATTGAATTTATACGAGTACCATACAGGTGCACGTGTAGTCCTGATCTATAGAGAAAAATCTCTTTCCCTATACAGAATCAAATGCTTACTTTCTGATCTGTTTCAAGGCACTCCCTCAGCTAAGTCAATACGGTTGATGCAGAGACGAAATCCTTAGGAAAATATTTGATTCTGAAAGAGAGGAAGTGAGCGAAGGAAATAGAAAATTACGAAAAGAGAAACTTTCTTCATAAACGCAGAATCTGAAAGAAACCTGTTCATTCGTTGGGATCTTTAAATGCTTGAAGTAGTATTTACGCTTAAGTTATCAGCAGTGTAACATTTTAAAGTATTAATAATAATAATAATAATAATAATAATAATAATAATCATAATAATAATAGGAAATAATAAGCATCTTCTGCGGACCTCTGGAAAAAGAACTAAGTGAGACTAGTGAAGTGCTTTGTGTGGAGTGTAGCATTGTACGAGGCAGAAATATTACCACTTAATGAAGAGAAGTGAATAGAAGCATTTGAAAGTGGATATGGACAGACAGAATAAGACAAGAAGCTGTGTTGAAAAGAATGGGTGAAGAAAGAATGATGCTGAAACTGATGAGGAAGAGGAAAAGGAATTGGTTGGGTCACAGACTGAGAAGAAACTGCCTACTGAAGAATGCACTGGAAAGAATGGTGAACGGGAGAAGAGTTCGGGGCAGAAGAAGATATCAGATCATAGACGACATTAAGATATAGCCTATGTATCATATGCGAAGACAAAGAGGAAGGTAGAAAATAGGGAAGATTGGAAAATGGAGGGTTTGCATTGAAAGACCTGCCCGCGGCCAGAAAATTATGAATAAATTAATAATATTAATAACAATAATAATAATAATAATAATAATAATAATAATGTAGTAATAATAATACTAATAATAGCTGTCAGCGGGAAGAGTAGGTCATAGAAAACAGGTCAAGAAGGTGGTTAAGAAGAAACTAGCAAGACGTCTGGAGCCGACAAAGAGGGGAAATAAAGAAGATTTGGGTAGTCCATCTACTTGTGAGGGAAAGGAAGGAAATAAGGAACCGCAGAACTACAGTCTACGAGGTTGGTGCTTAAGGGGGATGGAGTGATAAAAGTGTGGCAAAAGACATAGAAACAATAAAGTGAGTGTTCAAGGAGTAAGAGTGACTAGCAAAATAATCGGAGAGAGAATGTATGAACGAATAAGTGAATTAGTGTCCAGAGAAACAAGAGTTGATAAAGGAAGTGACTAGAGAAGTGTTTGTTAATAGTAATTGGTAGTGAAATGTTACTAATATTGGAGTGTCGACTAAGTTAGCGTACAATCAGAGAAATTGAAATGTTAGGAAGACAGCAAGTATTTTAATGTAAGTTTACAAATGAATGTTGAGTTGACTTACAAAAATAGTGGCAAACGGAAAATTTATCGGGGTGAAAGGGAACAGTTTAACAAAATAAACATGTGATTCAGTGTTTAATGGAGAAATAGGGGATAAGGGTGATGACAGAAGTGAGGAGACGTAGAACTTATTGTAAATTAGTGATGAAAGTGAATGAGTATGATTAAATAGTGTTAGTAAAAGTTAGTTCAAAATTAGGGAAATTTTAGACGATAGGAAGTATTTCAAATATAAGTAAACAATAAAAGTGGTGAAGTGTTCATTAGAAAGGAGGGAAAATTTTAAGGGGAGAGGTTAGAAAGCAAATTGAGAGTATGTATTATAGTAATAGAGGTAACAAAGGAAAAACAAGATGACTGCACACGTCAATGAAAGTTTATTGTAATTAGAAGTTAATGGGGAGCACGAATACAGAGATGTGATGGCGACCCATTACCAAATAAGAGTTGTAGAAATAAATATATCAATATCAATATCAATACTAATAATAATATTATTATAGTAATAATAATAATAATAATAATAATAATAATAATAATAATAATAATAATAGGCTAGTCGTAGTGTTTAGTCAACTGTCCGAAGACAGGTCTGACCCTCACAAGTGATACCAAAAAGCACCACTTATAAGGAAACTAGGCCAGGAGATAATGGGGTAGGGTGGCCAGTTCCTTTCTACCTTCATTGCATACATCGCCGACTAGCTATATATTACACTAGTCAGACTTCAGATGCATACAAACAATTGTTCTTCCTCTGACACATATCGTCAAGTGTGATGTACTGCCTGATGATAGAGGTACATATCAGCCAGAACCTCAATCTGAGGATAAATAGTAGTAGTAGTAGTAGTAGTAGTAGTAGTAGTAGTAGTATTAATAATAATAATAATAATAATAATAATATAGTTTCGAAAAAGTGGTAAACTGTATCCAAACGCAAAGACTCAATCTGTAGGTATTGTTATAAGTTATTAACATAGCGTTATAATTGTTTTCAATGCGATAGTGTTTCCTGAGCCCCGGGTTAAGAAGCCTCTTGTTTCATGCGATACGATATGTGCATATTTGAGGCTGAAGGGCTCCCCACAGTCACGATTCTAATTAGCGGCAGTAGGTATTTCTGTATCGCTGAACCATAACGTAACTTGGTGGCAGATAATACAAACTACATCACGCTACTGGCATGCTGAGTATCTATTCAGTCGATAAGGGTCGTGGAGTCGATGCCAAGTAAGGTCACGGGACTTTGGTGTACATTTTTAGTGCTTCAACCGTGTACTTAAACGTATTTGAAAGGTTATAAAGTAGCTTTTTTAGTTGGTGATTTAACGACGTATCAAATACTAGGTTATTTAATGCCAGTGGAATTTGTGGTAGCGAGATGAAGCTGATGATTCGATATGTGATTACCATAATTCAGCTCATAGTGTTGTGAAGATCTCGGAAAAAGTCCAACCTGATCATTACCCCAAACGGGAATTGAACCCCATGCTCGAGCTCAGTTCCGACCAGCAAGGAAATGTGTCTACCGCCCGAGTTTCGCCGGTAGATACCAACATTCCACTCCTGGTTCAAGTCTGTGAGTTTAAATGCAGATTGCCATGATCAGTGATGGTATTGCACCTTGTTTTCTAATGGCAATCTCTTCCTGTGCCATAATTTCAGAAATTCTACACCGCCAATTTATTATTATCGCTCCATGAGGATTTACCCGTTATTGCTATTATTCAGCAATGTAATGTATCCTTTTGCGTATGTTTTCTTCTTTAGCCCAGGAAGTTGATGCTACTTTTACAGTGGAAAGCCATGAATCCTGTGCCATTTCAAGTCAGAATAAAGAGTGGGGTTGAAAGCAGTAATTTCTGATCATGTTCATTGTCCTTCCGAAATGCATTTCCTTTTTACATAAATTACAATTTCTTGTTATCGCCGCAGGGACCTACCGTTCAGCGTTTTCAAATTGAATGATATACCTATACATTCAAACTAGTGTTATGGGATTTAATCGGTCAATTTCGTTTGCAAGATTAATCGATCAAAAATATTTAATCGAATAATCGATTCGATTAAAATTAATCGGTTGTACTTTATATTAATTATTATTTTGTTAATGCAAACTCAGAGTAAAAATTCTGACAATATTCGTCTCTCAGAAATTGTTTACTTCAAAGACGATAGGACTGTTATTTTGTAACTGCAAAGCAGGTAGCATAGGGCAAATCTTTGCACAAACACTTCCGAAAGAGATTAAGATATGAGGAAAGTGACCTGGTTTATCCCTATTGAAAGTTGAAACACAATGCGTCTTCCTAGCATATTATGAAATACATATTTTTCTGGAATTCGCCCACCTCATCCCTTAGCCATGGCTACACTATATGCGCAAGTGAGAGAGTAACTATCTTCTTCTCTTTTTAAAAATGTTGTAACCAGATTACAATAGAGGCCAGTCTGCTGTTCTGTTGCAGTTTCTTTATCGAGTTTCTAGATGAAACTTGTGTGTTTAGTTTGCTAAAGAAAATAATAAGATTTTTGTGGTCTCTGTAAAAAGTGAAAACTCAATTATGTCATATGAGAATTTGAGAGGTGAAACGTTTGGATTTAAACTGAATGATCGTGGAGAAGTGCTTGACAGAAAGAAAAATCGTGTTTAGTGATACAGGAAACATTGTTACTAAACGTAGAGCGTCACTTAATTCGGAGCATGTGAATGCACCTACATGTTTAAAATTATGGATGAAGCAGTATTAACTAGGTGAGTCTTCATACTTTTTGTTATTTATGTCTGTTCCTCTCTTCCTTTTTAAATGTTTTCTATCATTCATTGCATCCATTTTCGATCTTTCATTTCTCTCCTAAAATCTCTTCTTCTCTCATTTTTTCTTTCTTTATCCTCTTCCTCATTCTGTTGTTATTTTTCTGTCATTTCTGTCATTGTTTTATCATTCCATTTTATTTTTCTTTGTTTTACTTTTATGCTCTTTATTCCATTATTTATTCCTCTCTCTTATCTTCTTCTCCTTTTCGTCATTCTCTTTTCCTTCATTTGTTTATTCTTCATTTTTTCGCTAGTTTTCCTTCATTTTACGCCATTTATTATTTCTCTTCCTCTCTAATTTTTCACTATCTTCATTTCTTTTTCCTTTCTCCTCTTTTGTTTTCCCTTCTTTTCTATTAGCCTTTCTTTCGCTTTCATCCTTCCCTTCTTCCTTTCTTTGTTTGTTCTTTTTACTTTCCCTTTGTCCTCTGATTTAATTTCTACTGTACATTCGTTATTCCTTTCACATATGGTGTAGATACCAACTTTTATTCTCCATTTGCATACCTTGGAAGATAGATCCCCTTCCACTATAAATCCCAAATTTGAGTGGATCGATGTTTCGAAACAGTAACAAGGTACACGTGTTATCGTGTTTAAAAATGGAAATTCTAGCAGATTCCTATCAGCATCCCTTGTCGTGGCGACGTCTCTGATTGTTTGCATGACAGATGATTCTCATTCAGTCCGGGATATTTTGCAGAATATGAATCCAGGCTGATCCTTGCATTGGCTTGTTTGGCAGTCACATCTAAGCAAATAAAGTACTGTTTGCAACTCTTGGAACTATAAGACGCTTTTGTTATTACATTTTAATTTAAAAAAGCTTAGAGTTCCTTAGGCTTACTTACTTTTGAGTCCAGTTTTGTAAAACGTGCATTAAGTTCAGATTTTGTACATCATTTCAGTGCAGTATTAAAGCCCATATTTCTACATGCGCACCGGAGATTTTCATTTATATCATCTTCCATGAAACTGCACAAAGTTCTTTGTAAATATGTAAGTTACTTGATGGTTAAATTCAGTAGTAATAAATAAATGTATTAAGTTCCCAAGTTAAATAAAGATATGAATATGTCGTTGCTCAGTTAGTTAAGCGAATAAATAAAATGCAGTTCTTGCTCTGGAAGCGATAGAACTTTTTAACATGGTTTCTTTCGGAAGGAAAATCATGCAGAAGTTCCCGTTTGGTAGATATAAAGCAAGCTAAGTAACCCTAGTCTCTGAACAAAATTATAGGCCAGCTGTTTCTTATGTCATCAAGTTCCCTACTTCGCAGACAGATGTCTCTGCTATCCACAGTCTCGATGGCGGCAGGATATAATGTTTTGTGGAAACGAAGGGGTCTCCGACAAGCAAACGTTCTGATGGGTGCAGATAAAAAAGTTAAATATTTTTCTTCCACCATGGTAATAATGTCAAAAGAAGTGATTATGCAAATTTTGGCCACTTGACCGCAATTACGAGGCCGTTCAGAAAGTCTTTTTCTCTGGGGCCTTTATAGAAAAATCACAATTGCATGGAAATATTTCTTGAAACAGATACAGCAATTGTTGTGCTCTTGTCATCATATCCCCCACTGGAATTAAGACATGTTTCATACCACGGGATCAATTTTTGTGCCGTAGAATTCAGCCGCCTCAGATCGGAACCAGCGTTTGATTGCGTCTGCACCTCTCTTTGTCGATCCCATGATATGAGAAATGTCTCATTTACGATTGGATATATGTTGAAAAATAGCTCAACAATTGCTGTGTCTGTTCCAATAAATTTATCCAATGAAATTGTGTTTTTTTTTCCGTTAACGGCCACTGACGAACTTATTTTTTACGGCCCTCGTAATTGTGGTCGAGTGACCAAAATTTGTAAAAGCACTTCTTTTAACATTATTAACATTTTAAAAATTTTAACTTTTTTATCTATCCCCATCAGAACGTTTGCTTGTGAGCGGCAAAGCAAGAAACGTGATAGAAAATATGACAACTGGCAGAATAAATTGATAAATTACACAGTATCCGGGACTTGGATACTACGATTTGCCTAAAAATAAAATGGAATAGGTTAATTAAACACGTGATTCGCCGATATTGTTCTGAGAATAGCGTATGCAGTTCCCGTTCAAGGTATATGTGGTTCGATTCCTGGTTAGGCCAACAGAAGAAAGTTATTGTCACTAGAAGTTTAAATCAACGAGTCCTGCTCTTGTCGTTAACACTACACAAATCACCGAAAGATAACAGAAGATTATCGTGTCCTACTGAAGCGCGAGAGAATTCATTACTCCCTTTACAGGAAGTACAAAAACAAGAAAAAAAATTATAAATTAGATGAATTGACCTATAAGAGCTAAACTCCTACTGTTCACAGCTGTTAATATTAAATTAATATCTTTACCTTTCGTAATTTCTCCAGTCTTCATTCTTTGGAGAATTGTCTGGGGATACATTTGAAATACGAATTATCAATTTTTGTTACAGGTCTTCATAAACGGTCATTAACTTATTTCTTGTATTCAAAATTCCTTTGCCTGTTAGCTTATTTTTAAACTCTGCGTCTGTGACAATGATAATTTCTGTTATGCCAGCTGGCAAGGTTTTGTAAAACCTCATGGTTAAGAAACAAATGAATATGATGGATAATTGATGGAATGTTGGCAAGACAAGGGACAAATCTATTTTCTTCCAGTCAGATAACTTGCCCGTTGGAGTATGTTAGCCACACGATATAAAAGACCCAACTATGTCACACACAGTTTCGGATAAAGTTGGGCTCACAATAGTCCACGATTCTTTCTGTGTGTGCGCCTTTGGAGAACAGCGTGATGACTTGTTTAATGCTACGATGATGACACTTTACTCATTATACATATCACAGTGGTTCATGCTGCGAATGATTTTAATGATTGTCCTTTATTTTCTTAGACTATTGCCTTTGCCAAAGAGAGATATGAATTAAATCATTAACTGTGCCCTATATTAAGAAGCTTTTGTTTTCTTAATAGCGCACAAAAGTATCTCAATGGTAAAACACTAGATTCGTATTCGTGAGTTCTGGGGTTCAAACCCCGAAGTCGATCAATATGATCGTGGCTTTCAGTGGTTTCCTCGACTATAAATAAGTACGCAAATATCTTATTGGTTACCATTTCCACTACAAACAAATATTACAGATGATTCGCAAGACCAAGATCCAGCCACGCCTGTGGCTCAACTCTGACACTTTGGTCTTCCATTCAGGCGACCCAAGTTCGATCCGGCGAAGCGGCTGTCGTCCTCGGTCTGTAAATAAACAACCCGTCTCGTCTCCGGCTGAAATATGTTTCGTTAATCCAGGAACCCGTCTCGTCCCCGGCTGAAATATGTTTCGTTAATCCAGGAACCCGTCTCGTCCCCGGCTGAAATATGTTTCGTTAACCCAGGAACCCGTCTCGTCCCCGGCTGAAATATGTTTCGTTAATCCAGGAACCCGTCTCGTCCCCGGCTGAAATATGTTTCGTTAATCCAGGAACCCGTCTCGTCCCCGGCTGAAATATGTTTCGTTAATCCAGGAACCCGTCTCGTCCCCGGCTGAAATATGTTTCGTTAATCCAGGAACCCGTCTCGTCCCCGGCTGAAATATGTTTCGTTAACCCAGGAACCCGTCTCGCCCCGGCTGAAATATGTTTCGTTAATCCAGGAACCCGTCTCGTCCCCGGCTGAAATATGTTTCGTTAACCCAGGAACCCGTCTCGTCCCCGGCTGAAATATGTTTCGTTAATCCACGAACCCGTCTCGTCCCCGGCTGAAATATGTTTCGTTAATCCAGGAACCCGACTCGTCCCGGCTTAAATACTCGTATATTTCCAATTTCAATTTTCATGGATCGACTACTCGTACACATGACTGAGTGAAATGTTCACGGGGTAAACCAATTCTCATACACCGACTATTGGCAACCATGCGAAAGATGGCGATCTGTGGTTGTTAGTGTTACGGCAATTCTGCTTTTCTGTATTGCCTGTATCAGTACCTACTCGTCGAGCATACAGAACACACCGATATATAGGTCTATATAGAAAATTACGAAATGACTGTACATTAAACATAATTCTTTATACTTATAATATAAGAAAATAATAATAATAATAATAATAATAATAATAATAATACAGTGGACTCTCCTAAGTTCGACTGAACAGAATTGAAAGTTCAGTCCAGTAAGGGTAGCGGGTGTGGCAGGTGAAATGAATACAAATTTTTATTGGTTATCCAACAACGAATACAGCACTGTACTTAATAAACGAAAAGAATAACAAACGCTTAAATCCGTAGAAAAATAAAATAAACAAAAAATCCAAAGATATTTACGTATCTCAAAGATACTATTTCCAAAATTAAATCCTTTGAATAAAATCCAGCCAAAAATAGCATGCCACATAAAGAAAAATTTGAAATACATAAACATGTTGAAGTCAAAGGTATCTGAAAGGACAAATTACCTATAAAACGAATGTCTTGAGAATCCATCATGACATGAATTGGCATTTCCTGCCCGCCCTGAGACTTGTGTATGCTCTTCTAGTACCATAGTGTGTTTCGACAGTTCTGTCTCACAAACGGCAAATTTCACAAATAGAAAAAGAAGAGTTCATTAATTTAAAATCAGTGATTAAATATGGATGTCCTAATCAATAGAATATTCTGTTTTCCTTTAACAAAAGTGTCAGTACAAGACACAGAACCAATTCCCATTCTAATGGCAAACCCATTTCTTAGTGCCCGTATAGGGGCGTGTCTAAATCTCCTATGTAAGCAGTCGAACTATAGAATGTCGAACTTGTTTTCTGTCGAACTTAAGAGCTTCCACTGTAGCTAGACTGCATGTTAGACATCACACGTTTACTTACGATATAGCACAACTTCCTTGACGTTTGAATTCCACTTGCAACTATTCTTGAGAAATTTAGTTGTTATTCGCCAGCTGCAGTCTTATTTTGGCACTCCACTTTCTCTGATACTCCATACTTGCAGTATGTCGATGAAAATACTCTCCATGTTCGTCACTGAAAGCACAAAGATTTTATAAGAAGAAATCCAAAATAAGTTCAGAAAGTGAGTGTAAATTGACATATCACATTTCATGGATATTTTCGCACATTTCCCTGCTGTGTGCTTAGCTTTAATAATTTACAAATAGACTGCAGCAAACATCGCTAAATGCTATCGAAACTACTAATTCTACCTTATTCAAAGTACACTTGAATGTTATATCTTCTGTCATTTAACTTTTTTATGGCTGCACAAAATACTCTTTCTCCATTAGACCAGCTCAGCGGCATGGTTTAAAAATGGTGAGAGGACTTATACTCCGGAATTATGCACGAGAATTAGTTCGAATCTCGAATCCCGCTTTTTTCACTTCTAAGACGAATGTCAGCTAGTCCCATGGCAAATTCTTGGAAATACATCGATGAAAACCAAGCATTTGATACAGCATCGTTAAGTAACAGATGTAAATCAAAATAACTTTCATTTGCTATTTCTTGATCCAAACAGGGTAATTTTTATTTGCAATACAAGTATCCAGAGCCATTTCTTTTTTCATGTCCTTCACAAAATGTTAATGAAACTAAGTTTGATATTATGAAAAATAGTTAATAACACTTCTGTATTAGGTAATAGTCTATTATCATTTTCTTTCTCTTGTGCCAGATATTTTTCCTCGCATTTTTTCCCCCAATGTTTCATCATAGTTGTTTGTCAAACATGTCAACTACCTTTTTAACAAAATTACGTAAAATTATATAATATTTGATTAGTTGCAAAATTACTTACAAATAGACGTATTACGTAGAGTGTACTTTGCCTTATTTCAGTCTGCAACCCAATATGCAGGGGCAGGTATTTATGGAGATTAATTTTATCATTTATGTTTTTTAATATTGGGGTCGGCGGAGATTGTTGGAGATTGATTTGTACTCTTGGTGGAGATTAATAGAAATTTTTGAAAATACAATTATTTTGGAATTGGAGTATTAACTCAGTATGAATATTTATTTCCAAATAATAATTACCATTAAAGGTTCGTTGGATTCTGGATTCCGGTAAAGTTGCGGTATGATCAATAAACAATATTTGTTGGATTGAGACTGTATTTAACACACATTCATTAACAACGAAAAATACTTGCAGCCCTCAAATAAACTCTTTTAAATTATAAGTGAAATGTTGAATTCTTTGTCTTTTGAGTTCACTAATGTAATCAGAACACCTGGAATACCATGTAATGTAACCTACTTAGACATATAACAGATTTAAGTGAAAGAAAAATCCGAAAAAACTCAGAATATGATATTCACAATAAAACGACACAATAGTAATAATTCGCGAATGTGTTCATATTTCACTAATAGAACTCTATTTCGCGATTTGCCGCTATTATTTTATCCGTATATTATTAATCAGAATCACTTAATTCGCACAGATTAGTAAAACTCTATTGTATATCTATTATGTCGTGATTTTTGCGATCTCCATAAATAGCCGTCCCTGCCAATGTGGAATATTAGGAAGGTGCAGTACTTATAAATCTAACCTTATTCCACAAGAGGAATAGTTAAAGAATATGAGGAGCGTTTTTGCATAAGTCGATAGATGCAGAAATCAATATTTTACAGAAATTACACTAAGTGACAGGATCTATCGAGTTTTGAAAAAAAAAACCTGGAAGGTTTGGTAGTCTCTACATACGGTATGAATCAAGTTCTGGTAAATCTGATTTCATAGATCGATTCCGGAGGTAGAAGACATACGATATCCATATGTAACTCACTTTCGAAAATTTCTGCATCTATCGACTTTTGCAAAAACGCTCCTCATATGTCTAAAAGCTATTGATTACCAAAATTTGTCCAAGGTTTTTTAAGTCTTCAAAATACATCAATTTTATAGCAGTATATTATTAAATTTTATACATAAAAATCACACAAATTTCAGGTCATATACTCACAAACACAAAACCAAAGGCATGGATATAATTACGTTTCTTTGAACCCATATGTTTAACGAGTACTATTTTCAATCATAGTAGTATGTTTGTCCTGGTACTTATAACAAATTAATAAAGAAATACCACCATCTTTTTAACTCAAACAGTTTTAAATTGAAAAACCTAGTAAGCACTTTGTTTTTAGTAGGCCTAGGTATTAATTTTTAAGTTGTTATTTGAAGGGTTCAGAGCCACAGTGGACCAAGCGCCATTTATTAAAAACGGAGACAGCAAGGGTTAAAGTTAAGTGAATACCATAGTTTAATGAAGATTGGCATATCATTTAGTTTGAATGGGTATACTTTATATTACATGCTATATGTTTCCATTGAATTATGGTGATAACTTCATTTTAACCCTTGTTTTGTACGGTTTTAGTAAATGGCGCTTGGCCCACTATGATTCTGAATCCTTCATTTATTGTAATTTATCTGTGCAACTTTATTCTGTATTGAATCCTCTCCTGAGCACGAGATCACTCTCAGGGGAGCACGAGAATGTTTGTATATTTGTATTTTTGTAAATTACTAATACTATGTAGGTGATTTGTTTGGAATAATTCCAATTTGTTATTTGTCGGGCTCTTTTCTCACAAAGAAAATACATGTAGGTGTAAACATTAACAGGCACGCCTCCACTCTCTAATTCTTGTATTACTTTCATCCAATTGTTTCAGAGTTAAATGAGTAAGTCTTGGGATAGTTCATATCAGTCAGATTTGGTAGCATTAAGCAAAATAGTCTGCTGCTGTAAAAGCTTATTTTAAAACGTTCTGTTCTCATTTCCTTTCATATCTAAGGATGACAAAATAGTGTTACAAATGACGTGTTTTGTGTAGAGATGTTTGTGAAACAGGACGGAGACCTACTAAAACCGGAGTTCAATAGTTCGGTCCCATGGTAAAAAATATATTCTAGTTCGGTCCGGAGGCAAGAAGTAAACAATACTAGTTCGGTCCGAAGGCAAGAAGTAAACAATACTAGTTCGGTCCGGAGGCAAGAAGTAAAAAATACTAGTTCGGTCCGGAGGCAAGAAGTAAACAATACTAGTTCGGTCCGGAGGCAAGAAATAAACAATACTAGTTCGGTCCGGAGGCAAGAAGTAAACAATACTAGTTCGGTCCGAAGGCAAGAAGTAAACAATACTAGTTCGGTCCGGAGGCAAGAAGTAAAAAATACTAGTTCGATCCGGAGGCAAGAAGTAAACAATACTAGTTCGGTCCGGAGGCAAGAAGTAAACAATACTAGTTCGGTCCGGAGGCAAGAAGTAAACAATACTAGTTCGGTCCGAAGGCAAGAAATAAACAATACTAGTTCGGTCCGGAGGCAAGAAGTAAACAATACTAGTTCGATCCGGAGGCAAGAAGTAAACAATACTAGTTCGGTCCGGAGGCAAGAAGTAAACAATACTAGTTCGATCCGGAGGCAAGAAGTAAACAATACTATTTCGGTCCGGAGGCAAGAAGTAAACAATACTAGTTCGGTCCGGAGGCAAGAAGTAAACAATACTAGTTCGGTCTGGAGGCAAGAAGTAAACAATACTAGTTCGGTCCGGAGGCAAGAAGTAAACAATACTAGTTCGGTCTGGAGGCAAGAAGTAAACCATACTAGTTCGGTCCGGAGGCAAGAAGTAAACAATACTATTTCGGTCCGGAGGCAAGAAGTAAACAATACTAGTTCGATCCGGAGGCAAGAAGTAAACAATACTAGTTCGGTCTGGAGGCAAGAAGTAAACAATGCTAGTTCGGTCCGGAGGCAAGAAGTAAACAATACTAGTTCGGTCCGGAGGCAAGAAGTAAAAAATACTAGTTCGGTCCGGAGGCAAGAAGTAAACAATACTAGTTCGGTCCGAAGGCAAGAAGTAAACAATACTAGTTCGGTCCGGAGGCAAGAAGTAAACAATACTATTTCGGTCCAGAGGCAAGAAGTAAACAATACTAGTTCGGTCCGGAGGCAAGAAGTAAACAATACTAGTTCGGTCCGGAGGCAAGAAGTAAAAAATACTAGTTCGGTCCGGAGGCAAGAAGTAAACAATACTAGTTCGGTCCGGAGGCAAGAAGTAAACAATACTAGTTCGGTCCGGAGGCAAGAAGTAAAAAATACTAGTTCGGTCCGAAGGCAAGAAGTAAACAATACTAGTTCGGTCCGGAGGCAAGAAGTAAACCATACTAGTTCGGTCCGGAGGCAAGAAGTAAACAATACTAGTTCGGTCTGGAGGCAAGAAGTAAACAATACTATTTCGGTCCGGAGGCAAGAAGTAAACAATACTAGTTCGGTCCGGAGGCAAGAAGTAAACAATACTAGTTCGGTCTGGAGGCAAGAAGTAAACAATACTAGTTCGGTCCGGAGGCAAGAAGTAAACAATACTAGTTCGGTCCGGAGGCAAGAAGTAAACGATACTAGTTCGGTCCGAAGGCAAGAAGTAAACAATACTATTTCGGTCCGGAGGCAAGAAGTAAACAATACTAGTTCGGTCCGGAGGCAAGAAGTAAACAATACTAGTTCGGTCTGGAGGCAAGAAGTAAACAATACTAGTTCGGTCCGGAGGCAAGAAGTAAACAATACTAGTTCGGTCCGGAGGCAAGAAGTAAACAATACTAGTTCGGTCCGGAGGCAAGAAGTAAACAATACTAGTTCGGTCTGGAGGCAAGAAGTAAACAATACTAGTTCGGTCCGGAGGCAAGAAGTAAACGATACTAGTTCGGTCCGGAGGCAAGAAGTAAACGATACTAGTTCGGTCTGGAGGCAAGAAGTAAACAATACTAGTTCGGTCCGGAGGCAAGAAGTAAACAATACTAGTTCGGTCCGGAGGCAAGAAGTAAACGATACTAGTTCGGTCCGAAGGCAAGAAGTAAACAATACTAGTTCGGTCCGGAGGCAAGAAGTAAACAATACTAGTTCGGTCCGAAGGCAAGAAGTAAACAATACTAGTTCGGTCCGGAGGCAAGAAGTAAAAAATACTAGTTCGGTCCGGAGGCAAGAAGTAAGCAATACTAGTTCGGTCCCGGATCATTAAGTTAACAGTACTAGTTCGGCCACGGATCATTAAGTTAACAGTACTAGTTCGGCCCCGGATCGAAAGTAGAGCAGTGCTGGTTGGAAACCAACATTTTCCTTGCCTTCTATGCAGGCTTAGGGCTGTCATTAGGCAGGGACGGGTAAATTCGTGACTCGAGACAGTAAACTTCAAAATTGCCTGCCCCTTCCTTACGGCATGGTTAAAAATCTTGATTATCATGTACAATGTTTATGTTTTATAAATTAGTTTGTCAGTCTTGAACATTGTAATTGGGCTTTGCCTGTTATGTTCAATTAGAAATAAATAAATAAATGAATAAATAAAGAAATAAAGAAATAAGTAATTAAATAAATAAATAAATAAATAAGTAAGTAAGTAAACAAACAAATAAATAAATAAATAAATAAATAAATAAATAAATTAATTAATTAATAAACCTTAGTCAAAACGTCTTAAACTTCAGACTAGTCAGCGATACTGGGAGCTATGTTTTTGGAAGAAATTTGTAAGACAGTGTTTTTATATATTGGAGTCTGTTTATTGATTTAGATGCAAATTCTGCTATTTTTTCTCTAATATATTGTTCTTTCTTTAATTGGTCTGGTTTTCTTGTTGTTGCTGGATTTCTAATTTGTATGCAAGTCTCAATTTGAATTTGTTTCAGAACGTCTATTAATTTAAATATGTTAGGGTGAGCGGTGTAGAATAAGCCATGTAACTTTGCATGGAAAGATTGACAACTGTTTGTCGTTCTTTTTGTCGTAGCTACGAATTCGGCCCATAATTCTGGCGGGAAAGTAGCATCAGGCTAGACGTTGTAATTATATATCGGATATATCCTCTAGCACGTAATCGGTAAATTGCTGCATCCTTGATTTTTGGAGTTGAATGCTTATCAAGTCTTTAGTCTCTTTGATATACATATATATAACTAGTCTCTTTGATAATTTGTCTAGACCTACATAGTTCGGACCGAATTAGTAGTGTACCTTTCTGAACTTCGGACCGAATTAGTAGGCCTACTGTATATTTCATTTGTGTATCTGATGGGACCGAACTAGTATGCACCCAATAAAAGAACCCTGCGAACAAAATAAAATCATTTTTGACCTTGTGTCGCACATTATTTTTTTAGACAACCGTTCGTCCATACTGGAAGACAATTCCCCTGAATTCTCCATTGCTGTATTTCCCCTAATTTTACTAGTGAAACTTTGTCACAATTAAACCAATCTACGGAATCGCTCAGTGGTAGAGCATTCGAATACAGATCGAGAGGTCTCCGGTTTAAATCTGCCTGCCTCCTATTGTTTTCATAATCACATTTAAATCTTAATTGTTTCATGTAATTATAAAGCAGTTGTGGAAGCAATTTATTTAATTTATGTAGGTACTTTTCTTAGGAAAAAATAGTTTTAAAAATAAGCTTGGCTTTGTTTTAACTGCTTTATTGATCGGTTGTGATTGCTGCCTTGTGACTCCTTGTGGGATACAGTTGTAAATCGTCGCAGATAGTTGAAAGTCAGTACTAAAAATACTTTCCGCACTAGTGTTAAAAGTACTGATCGCACACCATCGCATAATAGTCCGCTTGCCTAGCGGCAAAAGAGTTGCTTTTAGCAATGGCTGTCTAAAAATTATTTATCAGATTTTGTGATCAAAAAAAAAAAAAACACACTAGAAATAAAAGCTGTGTAAACCACTGCAATCAGTAATACGTGACTGTATAACCTAAGAGAATCTCGGAAGACTACCAACATAGTCTGAGAGTAGAAGTTTCTGTTCGAATCTCGAGTGGATTAATTACCCGGTTGAGTTTTTCCAAGGCTCCTTCAAGTATAAGAGGAATATCATTAATTATTTCCAAAGCGAATACTCAAATACTGTAACTAAAATTGCAAATTCTGAAGATAATTTATAGAGAGCGATATTAAATAACATAGTAACTGGCTTCGGAATGGAAATTTCAACAAAATCAAAAGTAATAGAATTTTTTGGTACAAATCCAGTAAGAAGCAAAATAGTAGTAGGTACATCATAACTGATTAGAACAAATTCAAAGCTGTAAATATCTAGGTTATGAATTAGCTTACATTAATGAAGTAGATACAAAACAAAAACTTTCCAAAATAAATACAAATTTTAGGAATTCTGAACAACATAATATTAAAACCCAGCCTTGTACAGTAGTGGCAAAAAAAAAAAAAACCGGACCGACCCTTGTAGCTGATTTCAGAGCCTTGTTTACAGCGACGGCAAGATATACTGGTAACTAAGACTTTCGTGGTTCGAATCCTGCCTGGGAAGGAAACTCTTTTTTGTTCCTTATTCAAATTTATTCCCAATACTTTTCAATTGCAGCGATATTTTATTACTTAATTAACTTATTATTCCCAGAACATGAATTTTACCAACTTATTTTCTAATGGCTTTCGAAATGTGCTACGTCAGCAGTCGAAACTACAACAATTTCAATAGAGTACTCGCTATCTTGTGAATGTAGGCGTGGCATGCGCAGTGCTCATTTCGGGGACTTTGATTATTCCTTCGATCCGGTTTTTTGCCACTACTGTACACACATCTTCAAGGTTAAAAATATAGGCTACAACACTTTGGCTCTACCAGCTTTATTGTATGGTATTGAAATCTGAACACTAAAACAAAAAAAAAAAAAAAAAATAAAGTACCTAAATAAAAATAAATAAATAAAAACGATTGCATGCAACTCGGACGAAATTTTTCTGGAAAAAAAAAGTCAAGTTATTACATTTGTTGGCCACCGGCGTGGCTCAGCCGGCTAAGGCGCTTGCCTGCCGGTCTGAAGTTGCGTTCGGGCGCGAGTTCGATCCCCGCTTGGGCTGATTATCTGGTTGGTTTTTTTCCGAGGTTTTCCCCAACCGTAATGTGAATGCAAGGTAATCTATGGTGAATCCTCGGCCTCATCTCGCCAAATATCATCTCGCTATCACCAATCTCATCGACGCTAAATAACCTAGTAGTTGATACAGCGTCGTTAAATAACCAACTAAAATAAATAAATTACATTTGTTGACCACAAGAAAAATGAAGATATGTTAAAATAATTAATCGTGACATCATCTGCAGAAAGTATACATAACTACATAAATAATTGGTACAGCATATTAACAGAATGAACAATAAAGTAATCTTTTTATGTAACTTTTGGTTGGAGATGTCCCGGAAGAACAATGAAGAAACTACTAGATAAGGCTGACATAGGTCTACTTAAGTCTTGGTCTAGTTCGTGATGATGATGATGATGATGATGATGATGATGATGATGATGATTATGATTATGATGTCGTAGTTATTTGATTTAGATTGCTTCGCACGTCATCCTAAATTTATTTGCCTTATCGTCTGGTATTACAATAGAGTACAGTATTATTGTTATAGGCTATTTCGTTTACATAATTACTTCAGGCAAACTCTTCCTCAAAAATTATTGTACTTATATGCCAGTAACTTAATCTAAAATACAAAATTTATGTACTAGATTTAATCTAAAACTAACGCTAAATTTAAAACATTTAAGCTACTTGAAGGAGAAAAGCTTATATATGTATTTAACACAAAACAGAGTTTAAATGTTAACGTTTTCATCTTTTAGATATTTATTCACCGAATAGTAGGCCTATGCTTTAATCAACAGCGAGTCCTTTTTTTTTTTTACTTTTATTTTGAATTGTTTGATGTTTAATTATTTTGTTTCGTCAGATAATTTATTTTGTATGTTTGTTCCCTTGTATTGTGGACACCGCTGCAGTAGAACTAACGTGTGAAGGCTAAATTTTAACATTTTTTATGTCTAGTATTATAATTAGTCTATGTGGCTGCTTCGCATTGTACTGAGCAAAATTGTAATGTACGTGTGACAAGAGCTCCAGCAGGTATACTAAAGAAAATTTTAATAAACATATTGTTAAGTTTTTGAAATGCGATCTTCAAGACTGCGTATAAAATGAACGAGTCATCATTCGGATAATTTTTTTAAAATTGTTTTGCAATCTGTACAATTTCCTCAAACTATTATACCATAAAATATTGTAGAATAGAAGTAACTGTAGTAAGCAGTTCTTATCTGTAGGCCTAGGCTTGTAATGTGAGGAAGAAATGACATTAAATCACGCTTTGTTTAGTTTTAACAATATTGCATAATGTTATTTTCAGTGGGCAGGGCATGTAGCACGTATGGGCGAATCCAGAAATGCATATAGAGTGTTAGTTGGAAGACCGGAGGGAAGAAGACCTTTGGGGAGGCCGAGACGTAGATGGGAGGATAATATTAAAATGTATTTGAGGGAGGTGGGGTGTGATGATAGAGACTGGATTAATCTTGCACAGGATAGGGACCGATGGCGGGCTTATGTGAGGGCGGCAATGAACCTTCGGGTTCCTTAAAAGCCATTTGTAAGTAAGTAAGTAAATTATTTTCAGTTCAGATTACTAACAAAAACAATACTCAAGAGTTTGCAGAATTTTGGATGCCAGTGTCGAAATACTGTTTTGTGTTGTATTACTATTAGGTTTTAACTTGAATTATATTAGTTTTACCCGTATTTGGTTGAAGTTCACTTTTTTGTAGATCATTTATTTATTTTAGTTTATCCTTTGTCTCAGAAATATTTTTTGTAGATTTAGCTCATTTTCTTCTCTAAACAGTACTGTTGTATCATCTGCATTATAGTAGGTCTAGTAGGTATTATGTTGTCTTGGACACAATTCTAAGGTCATTAGTAAATGATGATGATGATGATGATGATACAGTAATAATTTTTATTTTTATTGAGTGGAAAAGTCTACTGTAGAAATTGTCAACATTACAAACCTATTACAATACAATCACTTTATTTAAATTATATATAACATTTAATACTTATCAATATACATATGTAACATTTTAAATATAAAATTAAAAAATAAGCATTTATGGCGAGTCCTTGGCATCAACCACTTTGATTTGATTACCTGGTTGAGTTTTTCCGAGGTTTTCCCCAACCAAAAGGCAAATGCCGGGTAATATTTTGGCGAATCCTCGGACCTCACCTCATTTCACTACATCTCGCCAAAATATTGTAAAAAAATTGCACAAAATTGTAAAAATTGTAGAAAATTACTAAATTGTAAAACTATAAAAATTTGTAAAAATTGGTCATTGTAATATTGTAAAATTTTGACTTGTTCCACATCTTAAAGCTTCATTGCTCATGTAAGATCTATGGAATAAAATAAATGAATGAATGAATCAAATTTCATATAATACATTGTTAAAACTACTAAAATACTGTAAATTCTAGTTCAGACTTTTATCAGTACTACAGAGATAGATCCTATATGATAAATATCTAGCTATAAACAATAGAGAACCTAGAACCAAACCTTGGGGACGCCAGTTTATATTTCTTTCCATTGTGAATGAGTCACTGTGCTATCAGAATAATATAATAGATGACGTCATAAGTAGTTAATTAAATTATGATATTTACTCTAAACATTGCCTAATATTATTTTAAGCTATGGCACACGGATGTTTTCCTTATTTCCAAGCGTATGTGGTATAAGGGAATTAAAATAATTTAAAATTATGACGAGTCGTTTTATTTTGTTATCTACAATGTTTTTAAACTTTAAATATTACTTGATTGACAATAAATAAAATTTATGATCTGTAACATACATTACAAGGCTGTCATCCAGTGTAATATTGTGGGATATCACTTCATATTATGATGAATACCTTAAAAAAAAGTGTAAATCTCAATAGTTCATTATTTAGAGCCAGCACGTGCCATTTCTAATACAAGTCTGGCGGAGCTGTCTGTTTACCGCACACATATAAACTATAACATTGTTTAACTAACTCTGAGTTAAATTTTTAACTTCAGTACCCATCGGTGTTTTAGACATATATATCTTTCCGTGTATATGTGTGCTTTTTTTTATCTCCCCCAGCCATGCCGTCCTGTGTGAGGTTAGAGTACTCTCATCCCCTTCTGGTTTTTACTCTCTCTTTCTATCCCTTCCCTTCCAACCCCCTCGTGCTCCCATCCCCACCACTTTTCTTTTCTAGAACGTCCCACGGGTTCACAAGTATCCTCCCCTTCCCCCTTATGTGCCATCCCCTTTTACTATACACTTCTGGTCTATGGCCCCTCCCCCCATAACAAAAGATGTCCTTCCTTCCATTTTCGGGCCAATGTTGCCACAGCTTTTAGAGCTGATAACGATAATTCTGTATGTCCGACTGTTGAATCCGGTTTTTTAAATAATTTTTTAGAAAGGGGAGGTTTTTTGAATGACAGTGACATGCTCTGAAATGTTGTCCAGAATGCGTAAAAAAAATTGGTTATGTGTATATATTCGATATAAACTTGTACTCCCGGTTTTTTTTACCATTTCTTCATTCCAACATGATGTAATTCCCCTCGTCTTCTTTTTTTTTCTTCAGTTTAAGAAGGAAGAACAAGAATACACCGAGAAGTATTTTATTACTTCTTCCTACCTGAGCGAAAACCGGTTGCCAAGAACCTGTTCACCTCAAGCAAGCACAGTACACTGACATCATCCACAATACGTATCAATTAGAATTGTTCACCGAAATTCCATGGCGTTAAGACAATTATGGTCTGTTCTTTATGACAACATAGCTGGAATTAAGACTTCCTCATATTCAAACTTGTATATATCTTACACACATCCTTTTGAACGCGTAGGGACGGGAGATTCAGTCGAAATCTTGGCGGGAGATGCGTGAGGAATTGCCGCCAACTCAAACTAGCAGTCCACGGACTCCTCGAGGCCACCAAACGCATTCTGTTTCAGCTTCGTAAATCACAGAAGAAGGAAAGGAGTTTTAAGGATCGAATAAAAAACTATATCCCCCGCATCCCCGAAAACGTTATAGAATTCTTCCCTCATAAACAACCAGTTCTTTCTTGGAAAATTAAATGAAAAGCAGTAAAAGACGTTGTACTGTATCCAGCACCCAAATGTTTTAAAGTAGTATAACTTTATGGCAAGGATAGAATGTAAAAAAAATATCTCGGGTTTTATGAATACCAGACATAAAATTTTAGATCCCAGTGTTTTTTAATGTTCATCAACATAAATATTTACATATTTCTAACGGTTTACCGGAACTGAACGTTGCATCTAGAAAATGAATCCATGACATAAAATATGTGCTCATAATTTAATTTTATACTTGTATTATTAAGTCACAGATTTTTTAGTCCTGATGTAAGAGGCCTTTGTAAACCACAATGTCAATTTGTCAGACAGTTGTTGAAATTCCAAGACTATTTCATAGCGTTATTACTGTATTTCAGAAGAGTATCGAATTGTACCTAGATACGTTTGCCAGACTTTGTTCAAATCTATATATTACTATATTACCCTTAATTAAATTACTGACTATTTAAAAATACTCACTTTCTTTTAATATATAAATTTAATTTTATGAAGTCGTAGGATCTGTGGCGTATGATAACTTCTTATAAAATATTGATTGATTCGGAAATTTTTAAAGTGTCAGAACTGATGTTCACATTAGCGACCATAAAAATCGTTGTTGATGTAGGAATTCCTACTCTATTAGAAGTAAGGTTCACAGTACCGTTCATAATATTAAATTGCTATCTATTAAGAAAGTCCTATCAGATACAAATGTTAAAACGTTGTCCATGCAGAAAGTTCTACAATGTCAGAATTTATTATTCTTCACAAATATCGTTCAGAATGTCACAAGATTTTTATGGAGGAATTCACAGTAGGCCTATGTTGGAAGTAGAGTTCATAAATACTTGTCAGAATTTTAAAACATTCTTGATAGAGGAAGTTACAGTCTCTCGAAAAAGTTCATAATACTAGCAAGAATAAAAAAATAACATTGTTGATGGACGAGTTCTTAACCCATTAGAAGTAAGATTCACAGTACCAGCTGGACTAAAGCTTTGTTGATGGAGGAATTCTTAATCCATTAGATGTAAGGTTCAAAATACCGGCCAGGATCTTAAAACACTGTTGATGATTGAAGTCCTAATCTGGAGTATTCGAAATAAGCTTCACAATACCGGTCAGAATCTTAAAATTGTTGTTGATGAAGGAATTCCTAATCACTTTGAAATGTGGTTCACAAACCGGTCAGAATCTGAAAGTGTTGATGGAGAAATTCCTAATTTGTTATAAATAAGGTTGTCAATACCGTCTATAAACCTAAAGCGTTATTGATAGTGAAATTCCTCGTCTATTACAAGAAAACTTCATAATACTGGTCAGGATCTCAAACCGTTATGGATGGAGAAATTTCAAATGTATTAGAAATAAGGTTTACAGTACCGTCTAGAATCCTAAAGCGTTATCGATGGAGAAATTCCTCATCTATTAGAAGGAAAGTTCACAAGGCTGGTCAGAATCTTAAAGCGTTATTGATGGAGAAGTTCCAAATCTATTACAAATCAGGTTCACAATACCGGTCAGAATCTTAAAGCATTATGGATGGAGAAATTTCAAATGTATTAGAAATAAGGTTTACAATACCGTCTAGAATCCTAAAGTGTTATCAATGGAGAAATTCCTCATCTATTAGAAGAAAAGTTCACAAGACTGGTCAGAATCTTAAAGCGTTATTGATGGAGAAGTTCTAAATCTATTATAAATAAGGTTCACAATACCGGTCAGAATCTCAAAGCGTTATGGATGCAGAAATTTCAAATGTACGTATCAGAAATAAGGTTTACAATACCGTCTAGAATCCTAAAGCGTTATCGATGGAGAAATTCTTTATCTATTAGAAGAAAAGTTCACAACACTGGTCAAAATCTTAAAACGTTATTGATGGAGAAATTCCGAATCTATTATAAATAAGGTTGCCAATACCGTCTAGAATCCTAAAGCGTTATCAATGGAGAAATTCCTCATCTATTAGAAGAAAAGTTCACAAGACTGGTCAGAATCTTAAAGCGTTATTGATGGAGAAGTTCCAAATCTATTATAAATAAGGTTCACAATACCGGTCAGAATCTCAAAGCGTTATGGATGCAGAAATTTCAAATGTACGTATCAGAAATAAGGTTTACAATACCGTCTAGAATCCTAAAGCGTTATCGATGGAGAAATTCTTTATCTATTAGAAGAAAAGTTCACAACACTGGTCAAAATCTTAAAACGTTATTGATGGAGAAATTCCGAATCTATTATAAATAAGGTTGCCAATACCGTCTAGAATCCTAAAGCGTTATTGATGGACGAATTCTTCATCTATTAGAAGAAATCTTCAAAATACTGGTCAGAATCTTAAACGCTATAGATGGAGAAATTCCGAATCTATTATAAATAAGGTTCCCAATACCATCTAGAATCCTAAAGCGTTATTGATAGAGAAATGTTCATCTATTATAAGACAAGTTCACAATACTGGTCAGAATCTTAAAACGCTATTGATGGAGAAATTCCGAATCTATTATAAATAAGGTTGCGAATACAATCTAGAATCCTAAAGCGTTGTTGATGGAGGAATTCTTCATCTATTAGAAGAAAAGTTCAAAATACTGGTCAGAATCTTAAAGCGTTATTGGTGGATAAATTCCAAATCTATTATAAATAAGGTTGCCAGTACCGTCTAGAATCATAAGGCGTTATTGATGGAGAAATTCCTCATCTATTAGAAGAAAAGTTCACAATACTGGTCAGAATCTTAAAGCGTTATTGATGGAGAAATTCCACATCTATTATCTATAAATAAGGTTGTCAATACCGTCTAGAATCCTAAAGCATTATTGATGGAGAAATTCCTCATCTATTAGAAAAACAATTTAGAATACTTGTCAGAATCTTAAAGCGGTATTGATGGAGAAATGCCTAATCTATTATAAATAAGGTTCACAATACCGGCTAGAATCTTAAAGCGTTATTGAAGGAGAAATTCCTAATCTATTGGAAGAAAAGTTCACAATACCGGCCAGAATCTTAAAGCGTTGTTGATGGAGAAATGCCAAATACATAAGAAATAAAGTTCACAATAGCGGCCAGAAACTTAAAGCGTTATTGTTGGAGCAATTCCTAATCTATTGAGGTATGGTTCACAATATCGTCCAGAATCTTAAGAGTTGTTGATGGAGGAATTCCTGTTCTTTTAGAAATAACATTCACAATAACGGCTAAAATCTTAAAACGTTGCTGATGGAGAAATTCATTATCTGTTAGAAATAAGGTTCACAATACCGGCCAGAATAGCTTTATTGATAAAGGAGTTCGTAATTCATCAGATGTAAGGTTTGCAATACCGGCCAGAACCAAGAGTTGGGGAATTCCTGATGTTTTGGAAATAAGGTTCACAATACCGTGCAGGATCAGAAAGTGTTGTTGATTATGGAATTCCTAATTCATTAGAAGTAAAGTTCACACCACCGGCCAGAATCTTAAAACTGTATTGAAGGAGAAATTCAAAATTTATTAGATATAAGATTCACAATACCAGCCAGAATATCAAAGCAGTATTGTTGGAGGAATTTCTAATTCATTAGAAGTAAGATTTACAATATCGGCTAGAACCTTGTGGTATTGATGCCGGAATTCATAATCTCTTAGAAATAAGGTTCAATACCTCCCAGACTCTTAAAGTGTTATTGACAAAGAAATTTCTAATCTATTAAAAATAAGATGCCCAATACCGGCCAGAATAACAAAGGCTTTCTGGTGAAGGAATTCCTAATTTATTAGCTATAAGATTCACAATATCGGCCAGAACCAAGAGTTGTGGAATTCCTAATCTATTGAAAATAATGTTCACAATACCGATTAGAATCAGAAAGCGTTGTTGATGATGGAATGTCTACCTTATTGGAAGTAAGATTCATAATACCAGCCAGATTCTTAAAGCGGTGTTGATGGAGAAATTTCTAATCCATTAGAAGTAAGATTCACAATATCGGCCATAACCTTATGATGTTATTGCAGGAATTCCTATTCCATTGGAAATAAAATTCATTATATCGGTCAAAACCTTAAGGTGTTGATGGAGAAATTCCTAATCTATTATAAGTAAGATTCACAATACCAGCCAGGTTCGTAAAGCGGTGTTGATGGAGAAATTTGTAGTACATTGGAAGTAAGATTCACAATACCGCCCAGAACCTTATGATGCTAATGCAGGAATTCCTAATCCATTGGAAGTAAAATTCATTATATCGGCCAAAACCTTAAGGTGTTGATGGAGAAATTCCTAATCTATTATAAGTAAGATTCACAATACCAGCCAGGTTCGTAAAGCGGTGTTGATGGAGAAATTTGTAGTACATTGGAAGTAAGATTCACAATACCGCCCAGAACCTTATGATGCTAATGCAGGAATTCCTAATCCATTGGAAGTAAAATTCATTATTTCGGCCAAAACCTTAAGGTGTTGATCGAGAAATTCCTAATCTATTATAAGTAAGATTCACAATACCAGCCAGGTTCTTAAAGCGGTGTTGATGGAGAAATTTCTAATCCATTAGAAGTAAGATTCACAATATCGACCATAACCTTATGATGCTAATGCAGGAATTCCTAATCCATTGGAAGTAAAATTCATTATATCGGCAAAAACCTTAAGGTGTTGATGGAGAAATTCCTAATCTATTAGAAGTAAGATTCACAATACTAGCCAGGTTCTTAAAGCGGTGTTGATGGAGAAATTTCTAATCCATTGGAAGTAAGATTCACAATATCGACCAGAACCTTATGATGCTAATGCAGGAATTCCTAATCCATTGGAAGTAAAATTCATTATATCGGCCAAAACCTTAAGGTGTTGATGGAGAAATTCCTAATCTATTAGAAGTAAGATTCACAATACTAGCCAGGTTCTTAAAGCGGTGTTGATGGAGAAATTTCTAATCCATTGGAAGTAAGATTCACAATATCGATCAGAACCTTATGATGCTAATGCAGGAATTCCTAATCCATTGGAAGTAAAATTCATTATATCGGCCAAAACCTTAAGGTGTTGATGGAGAAATTCCTAATCTATTAGAAGTAAGATTCACAATACTAGCCAGGTTCTTAAAGCGGTGTTGATGGAGGAATTTCTAATCCATTAGAAGTAAGATTCACAATATCGACCAGAACCTTATGATGCTAATGCAGGAATTCCTAACCCATTGGAAGTAAAATTCATTATATCGGCCAAAACCTTAAGGTGTTGATGGAGAAATTCCTAATCTATTAGAAGTAAGATTCACAATACTAGCCAGGTTCTTAAAGCGGTGTTGATGGAGAAATTTCTAATCCATTAGAAGTAAGATTCACAATATCGACCAGAACCTTATGATGCTAATGCAGGAATTCCTAATCCATTGGAAGTAAAATTCATTATATCGGCCAAAACCTTAAGGTGTTGATGGAGAAATTCCTAATCTATTAGAAGTAAGATTCACAATACTAGCCAGGTTCTTAAAGCGGTGTTGATGGAGAAATTTCTAATCCATTAGAAGTAAGATTCACAATATCGACCAGAACCTTATGATGCTAATGCAGGAATTCCTAATCCATTGGAAGTAAAATTCATTATATCGGCCAAAACCTTAAGGTGTTGATGGAGAAATTCTTAATCTATTAGAAGTAAGATTCACACACATCATACCGGACAGAATCTTAAAGTCAGCATTTTGTTTGTGTATATGTATATATATATATATATATATATATATATATATAAGTATAACACTGTGATGGGGGTAATAGTACAGATTTGTCAAATCAAATATGTTTTTTTTAATAAATTTCAAAGAAATTGTGCCCAATAAAGTAAATATAACCAGTTAATAACTTAAATTATTATTTAAATTTAAATTCTCAAAACGTTAATAAACTAAATATTATGACATAATATTAAAAACAATTTCGCCTGACAGAAGAAATATAATCTTTTGCGATAAATATAGACAAGTTAGTTGTGTTGTATTATAGCCAGTATTAAGTGCAGCCAATGTAAGAAGTATTTTTTGTTCTCTTCAATGTAAA
Source organism: Periplaneta americana (assembly GCF_040183065.1). Taxonomy (NCBI): domain Eukaryota; kingdom Metazoa; phylum Arthropoda; class Insecta; order Blattodea; family Blattidae; genus Periplaneta; species Periplaneta americana. The sequence continues at coordinate 131,082,758 of NC_091122.1, read as the reverse complement.
AAAAATTGATTTACCTAGTTCTTTCATTCAGGTAAGGATTTGATGATTTTGGAAAACTTTTTAATTATGCAGAGTTATTGTACTTTGAATAATTTCAAGGAAAAATTGTTCCGGAATTATTGTACTTTATTTAGTAGCACATTAAATATAGACAAAACTCTTAATATCTAAAGACATTTTGTAAATAATAATGTAAACCTACTCCAAATGACTTAGGAATGAAGATTTTTAGTATTCAAATATTGTATTTATTTATTTTTTATTTATTTATTTATTTATTTACTTATTTATTTTGCTAATAATTGTAACATAAAATGTAATATGAAAAGGAAAACTTCAGCTTGCCCCTGAAGGAGAAGAACTCGTGCTCAGGTGCGGATTCTTGAATTGAAATTAAGATGTATACGAGTATAATACAATTTGTCTTATGTCTACTACGTAATAAGAATATATAAATTTAAACTTACAATTTTTAAATTTTTATAAAATCCATACGTAACTGTTTAATTTAATACTAAAACTATTAGAATGACAAGATTAGGATAGCCTATGTATTTTGTTTCATAGTTTCATATTTTGCGGAGGTATTCTACATATTCTAGTCATGAGTTTGGTTTTCCTTGTGTACAGTGTGAGGCCTCCTTCGACAATAATAGTTAACTGAAAAATTTTTAAGATCCGTGATATAGAGAAAAAAACATAAACGGGTCCTCCTATTATCAGGTTACCTAAAATAAGCATCATTACATGAAATGTACATTTTCTTAAACACATGACGAATCAATAAAAATAACTACAGTACTAAAATAAGTGAAGATTTTTTTTTCAAATTATCTATGGTCACATCTTTTGAGAACTCTTTCCTTTGTGAAGCCTAAAATATATCCACAGCCGGAATTCTCTGCCTGCTCAAACTTATATGCCAGACAAAACAACATGCAATAATCCCTATTCCAAACCTCAGTCGAACTTATGATATAACCGATAATCATCGCTTGTAAAGCTTGTTTGCTAATAGAAAAACTCGAGCAATGTGAATGGTATAATCTATATTTCCTTATTATGAGTTTTACGCAGTAACGAAATGAGACTCTTTCACATAAACTTGTGTCAATTCTATTCTGAAAAACCGCTGCATGAAAACATCTTTATCTTCGATTTATAACTATGCTATCATTTGCTTATAAGGAACCCGGAAGTTCATTGCTGCCCTCACATAAGCCCGCTATCAGTCCCTATCCTGTGCAACATTAATCCAGTCTCTATCATCAAATCCCACCTCCCTCAAATCTATTTTAATATTATCTTCCATCTACGTCTCGGCCTCCCCAAAGGTCTTTTTCCCAACTAACACTCTATATGCATTTCTGGATTCGCCCATACGTGCTACATGCCCTGCCCATCTCACACGTCTGGATTTAATGTTCCTAATTACAGTATGTCAGGTGAAGCATACAATGCGTGCAGCTGTGTGTTGTGTAACTTTCTCCATTCTCCTGTAACTTCATCCCTTTTAGCTCCATATATTTTCCTAAGAACCTTATTCTCAAACACCCTTAATCTCTGTTCCACTCTCAAAGTGAGAGTCCAAGTTTCACAACCATACAGAACAACCGGTAATATAACTGTTTTATAAATTCTAACTTTCAGATTTTTTGACAGCAGACGAGATGACAAAAGCTTCTCAACCGAATAATAACACGCATTTGCCATATTTATTCTGCGTTTAATTTCCTCCCGAATGTCATTTATATCTGTTACTGTTGTTCCAAGATATTTGAATTTTTCCACCTCTTCGAAAGATAAATCTCCAATTTTTATATTTCCATTTCGTACAATATTCTGGTCACGAGACATAAACATATACTTCGTCTTTTTGGGGTCTACTTCCAAACCTATCTCTTTACTTGCTTCAAGTAAACTTTCCGTGTCTTCCCTAAACGTTTGTGGATTTTCTCCTAACATATTCACGTCATCTACATATACAATTCCAAACCCTCTGTGTTATCCTGAACTTTTCTAATGGCGTATTCCAGAGCGAAGTTAAAAAGTAGAGGTGATAGTGCATCTCCTTGCTTTAGCCCACAGTGAATTGGAAAAGCATCAGCCAGAAGCTGGCCTGTACGGACTCTGCTGTAAGTTTCATTGAGACACATTTTAATTAATCGAACTAGTTTCTTGGGAATACCAAATTCAATAAGAATGTTATATAAAACTTCTCTCTTAACCGAGTCATATGCCTTTCTGATCATTTGCACATAGTTACACTAAAATGAAAATTTGACTTTAAAAATAAAAAAGTAGTTGATGTAAAGTTATGTGTTTTTATAATGCTTTCCTTTGGGTTGAGAAACAGTAGTCTGAACATGATCCGGACTTTTGCTTCCTTTGTTATTTAACGACGCTGTATCAACTACCGGGCTATTTAGCGTCGATGGAACTGATGATAGCAAGATGGTATTTGGCGAGATGAGACCGAGAATTCGCCATAGATTACCTGACATCCGTCTTACGGTTGGGGGAAAACGTCGAAAAAACCCAACCAGGTAATCAGCCCAATCGGGAATCGAATCCGCCTCTAAGGGCAACTCCGGATCAGCAGGAAAATGCGCTACCCCTTGAGCCACGCCGGTGATTACCCTGGTTTAACTTTATTAGAAAATCGGCTGTATTCTAAGTGATCGGTTTCCTCTATTTCTGTAATACATGAAGCGTCTCTTTTCTTCTGCCTCATTCAGAGAAATAATGTATGGTTTTGTAAATATAAGAATGGAATGAAATTCACGCCTGCCGGCGTTCGGGGAATGCTATGGAATGGTGGCGAAATGGAGAAATGTTGACGGAATGATGTAGATGCCTAATATGGGGAAACGGGAGAACCCCGAGAAAAACCCCAACTGCGACCTTGTCCGCCACAAGTGTCTCTCCTAGATTTTTCAATGAAAAATCCCAACCTGTCCGGGACTCGAATTCGGACCGCCTGTGTGACAGGTTGAAGTTTTGACCGCTCAGCCACCCCAGGGGATTTGAAAATGTAAAACTATTATCCTGTCTTTTTATGTTGTTCTTCATAATGTATAAGCGAAAATTCTTATTTCATAAAAGGGTGCTATAACTATTTTCATGTAATTAATGAGTTATAGAATTAAATAATAATAATAATAATAATAATAATAATAATAATAATCTGTGACGCTACAGCCCACGAAGGACCAAGACCCACCAGCCGGCTGCTAGCCTCACGGCCACATGCCGAAGCAGAGGTGGACGATCATCCAACCAGAATGGAGGTATCGTGTGGTTAGCACGATGAGCCCCCCCCCCCCAGCCGTTATAGCTGGTTTGCGTAACCGAATTTCGCTACCTATCGTAGCTCCCTAAGTGCATCACGATGCTGGGTGGGCACCGGTCGCATACACTGGCCGAAATGTCATGAGAAAATTTCTTCCCCCATGAGGACTCGAACCAGCGCGCATTCCGTAACGCGAGTCCTAGGCAGGATGCCTTAGACCACAACGACACGGCGCGGGACTATTAAATAATTCAAATCTCCATCAATTTGGATATTGTCATCAAGTGTGAGACAATGTTAGTAAAATAGAAGCAAATATATCTAGTTAAGGAAATGTTATTTTTTCTTTATTTTAGCAAATATTAAATATTTACATCTTTCACTACTTGGTAAATGCACAATAGCGAAAGATCTCTGCTGTGTCGCTTTAAAAGTACACAAAATAATCTTCTTTGTTGTCTTCAGAGAAAGAGAAGATATTTAACGTAACTGGGAAAGTGTGAAATCAAATGCTTCACATAGATATGAAATGCGATAAATATATCGAAAGTGTTGAACAGCAATCTCGTATGTCAAAATATTCAATTTTGCAGGAGAGAGATGAAACATTTTAATATCTTGATAACGAACAAATATCTGACATAAGAGGGTATTTAAATCTCTTCTTGTAAAGTTTGTATCCATGCCTTGACATGAGATGTCTTTGTAGAATATTCGGGAATACTTTTTTGGGAGGGATAAAGTGAAATTTCATTTTTTTTATTTCTTTTTTAACATACAGTGGAAGCTCTTAAGTTCGACATCCTATAGTTCGACTGCTTACAGAATTAGACACGCCCCTATACGGACAGAAATGGGTTTGCCATTTGAATGGGATTTGGTTCTGTGTCTTGTAGTGATACTTTTGTTAAAGGAAAACATAATATTTTATTGATTAGGACATCCATATTGATCACTGATTTTAAATTAATGAACTCTTCTTTTTCTATTTGAGAATTGTGCCGTTTGTGAGACGGAACTGTCGAAACCCACTGTGGTACTAGAAGCGCATACACAAGTCTCGGGGCGGGCAGGAAATGCAAGTACAGTACTATATTCGTTGATGGCTAACCAATAATAATTTATATTCATTTCACCTGCCACACCCACTACCCTTATTGGACTGAACTTTCAATTCTGTTCAGTCGAACTTAGGAGAGTCCACTGTTCAACACTATCGGTATGTCGCATTACCTATTACAATTGTTTATACAAAGTTTCAGAATTATATACTTACTAGTGGCTTGTGCAGCAAATGCTGCAAACTAAGTTCATTAGACGTTCAAATAAACATTTTTCAGATTTATTTTCAATGAAGAATACCAGACATTCGGAAAGTTATTTGCATCCATAATAATGAAAGATACTCTCTCTCGAGCCAATGCTGAAAAGAACCACGCATATAAATATCTACACCACACCGCCATTAAATATATGAAAAAGACCCAACCCCACTTGATTAATAATTATAAAAATATTTGATTTTTAATAATATTATTATCTTACGTAAGTTTTATAGCTTTCAGTAACATATACTATAAATACTATATAGCCGCCACTCAGTAAAATATAGAAATCAAAATCTAATTTAAGTTATTCTCTACATCTACTTATATAACCCCAAAACGTTTCACTTTCATATCATCAGTATAGCATTAATATGTATAATTAATGAAAAATAATCAGATTATGGCATTAACTACAATAATATTTCATTTCTAATGGCAGTAATGTCATCAAACCATCTCAAGTTTTGTAGTTTTTAATATGCAATACCCAGCTGTACCCAGAAAATTACACACCATAGAATCGAACCTGTAAATTATTTTTAGTAAGTTAAGTTTTTAATAACCAATTTAATTTGAGCTCTAAATATGTCAGCATTCTTGCAGATCATGGCCTTCGTGTAATATTGTTTACTGTAGTGTGTGTTTTGTTTTATTCTGAAATGCAATTAGCTAGTTCTAAAAACTGACGACAGATGGATTTTGGAAAATAGGAAAATTATGTTGAAAAATTGACATTTCACTGAAAACTGCTATTTTTCTGAAAAACTTTGAGTTAAGGCTTCAAAATGAGAGGTCATTTATTAAAATCCGTTCAGCCGTTTTCCCGTAATTTCCATTACCAGTTCAAATTATATATATATATATATATATATATATATATATATATATATATAGATTTTGACGATTATTTTTAGGTATCACGTTGCTAATGACTTCTGTTATTTGTCTGTTTCCGGTACACATAACAAAATCCTGCCCATGACAACAGTTTGAAGGTGGGCTGTTTCCTATTTTACTTGTACCTCTCTTGATCTCTTGTGTTTATTCTTTTGTTACGTAGGTAGTAATAACAACAACAAAATTAATTCGGAATGTTAAAACCGAAGAGTAGAAATTATCCTATATGATTATAATGCAGTGATTAATTTCTTTCGAGATAAAGATTCTTGCTTTGATAGTAATACAGAGTGTGCTTAAAGTCTAAACACGGACAAAGCACCCATTCTATTTATCACTCTTCTCCTCTTACTTTTTCCTCCTGCTTTTCCGTCTCGCCGTTCCTTTTTACGCTTATTTTCTTCCTGAAGATATCGGTTCTTCCTAGAATAGAACTACAGACTGGTCATAAAGTTTGAATATATATTATTTTTTAACTAGTGGCGGGTACTCTGATTGTTCGTCATTCACCCATATGAAGCCAAATTTACCGACAGAGTTCTTGGCCAGGGCGCGCAATAGGAGGCTGGTCTACTCTTCACCCAGGATAAGATGAGATTATGGAGATCTGTTTATATGCTAGAAGGAAACCGGAGCTCCAGGAGAAATTCCTGTGTTACTTGGACCAAGGAGTTTCCCCAGCACAAGTTATAAATCGGGGTAGTTTGGTTGTAGAGGAAGTGTTATAAATATGAAATAGGGATACAAATATGTAATAATGTGGTATACGACCTGAGACGAATTGTATTCTATCGGGAGTCTTTCAGATTACTACGCACTGATACTCACTTTAGCGGGAATGTGTTAGTTTACAGTTAGAAGCTGAACTGTTGAAACGTTTATCATTACTGCGTTTTCGAAGAAAGTGAAAATTTTGGCGGTAAATTCTTTTCTTGAATATACATTGTTATCCCACATTGTTAGAAATATTAATGATATAGGAAGAGGAAGAGGAAAAGGAATTGGTTGGGTCACTATCTGAGAAGAAACTGCCTACTGAAAGATGCATTGGAAGAAATGGTGAACGGGAGAAGAGTTCGTGGCAGAACAAGATATCAAATGATAGACGACATTAAGATATATGGATCATAAGAGGAGACAAAGAGGAAGGCAGAAAATAGGAAAGATTGGAGAAAGCGGGTTTGCAGTGAAAGACATGCTCTTGGCCAGAACACTAAATGAATGAATGATATTCTTAAAGAGAAATAATTTACGTTTATAGCAATGTATGTTTAATTGATTTCATTTCTAAATTATGATAGATATGTTTCGAGGTTATGGCTTACATCAATGTGTCACAAATATGAAATCTAATATTAATAATATTCCATTTTTATATCCTGGTTTTCTGTTTTGTTACTAGTGTTGGCACCTGTAGGAGGAGGGAAAACCTCACCTTCCAACAAATTTAGAAAGCAGTGGAATGAAAAGGCAATGCAAGAAGCCATAAAACAAGTTCGAGAAAAGACGTGAGAGACTTTCCATCTGGATTCAGTATTACGGTGGGACAACACCTTCTAATGAAGATGCTAAATGCTTGTTCTGTGCTTTTCTTAGCAGAAGTCATTTTGACTTTGTAATTTTTTAATCTTGTAACTTGTTAATATTATTCTTTATTTGTACCTCTATTTTTCTAAAGGAAATATGTTAGATTTTGAGGAAATTATTTTTTTTCTCAAACATTTTATAACATCTTACGAACTTCTAAGTCCGGTGTACCATTCACAGGGACATTCAGCAATAAACAGGACGATACTTTACGTTCAGTATTCAAAACATGTACATTCCAAAACGAAAAAAACAAAATGGTATTCCATATTTGTAACACTTCCTCTACCTATAGGTAAAGGCATCCGTTCCGTTTCCCCTGCTTCTCTTCTCTTCTTTTCTTTCTTTTTCTTCATTTTCCTTCTCAACTTTTCCTTTTATCTTTTCGTCATTATCTTCTCTTTTCTTTTTCATCTTATTTTCCTCCTTAACTTTTCTTCCCTTTTCTTCCAAATCTTTTTCTTTTCCTCTTCAATACTATTACTCCTAATTTTCTTCATTTTCTTCTCTTCATTTTTCTTTCTTTTCCTCACGTACTTCAGTTCCTTTTTCTTCCTTTATATAATGTATTTCTGTCAATTTACCCCTTTTACTCCTTATTTCCTTCTATCCCTTTTCTCTTTTTTTCTTCTTCCTCTTCTATTTTTCCTTCTTTCAGCTCTCATTTTCTTTTTTTCATTTTTACTTCTCTTCCTTTCTCTTTTCCTCTCTCTTCAGTTGTTTCATTTTCTTTTTCTTTCAATACCTGATATTTCTTTGTTTTCTGTTCCTTATCTTCTATTTTTTTCCATTTTCTTCTATATGTCCTCTTCTCTCCCGCAGTGACTTCTCTTAATTATTCTCTTTTGTTTTTCTCATTTTCCCTTTTCTTCTAATTTTCTTCAGTTCCTTTACCTTTCTCTTCTAGATTTTTTCACTTCCTTTTTCATTTTTTAATCCTTATTTCCTTCTTCATTTTCTTTTCTTTTTCTTATTGTTTTCCTTCATTTTCTCTTCTTTTCTTCATTTTCCCCTTTTCTAATTTTCTTCATTTTCTTTTCCTTTTTCTGGTTTTCTTCAATTTCTTTTCTCTTCATTTCCTAATTTTCTTGAATTGTTTTTTCTTCCTCTTCCCCATTTTGTTCAGTTTCTTTTCAACTTTTAGTCCTTATTATTTTCTCGTATTTCTAATATTTTTTTGTTTTCTCTTCCTTTCTTCCTTATCTTCTATTTTTCTCCATTTTCTCCTATATGTTTCCTTCTTCCCCGCAGTGACTTCTCTTAATTCTCTTCCCTTTTCCTCATTTTCCCTTTTCTTCTAATTTTCTTCAGTCCCTTTTCCTTTTTCTGCATTTTTTAAATTATTTTTTCATTTCTAATCCTTATTTCCTCCTCTTTATTTTCTTTTGTTTTTCTTATTGTTTTCTTTCATTTTCTCTTCTTTTCTTCATTTTCCCTTTTCCTAATTTTCTTCATTTTCTTTTCCCTTCTCTTCCTGGTTTTCTTCAATTTCTTCTCCCTTCATTTCCTAATTTTCTTCAATTGTTTTTCCTTTCTTTTCCCCATTTTCTTCAGTTTCTTTTCAACTTTTAATCCTTGCTTTTTTTCTCATCATTTTCTCTTTTTTATCTTCTTTTTCTACTCATTTTTTCTTCTTTAATTTCTCGTATTTTCTTCCTTTTTTCTTCTTCCTTCCACCTTTGCTTTCTCTTCATTTGCTTTTTCCCTTCTTTTCTTATTTTTTTCATTATTTTACCTTTTTTCCTTCATATCTTTCGCTCACGTTTTGTCTTTTTCTTCCTATCTCCTCTTTTTTTCTCTCTGTTCATATCTTCCTCCTCATCTTCTCTTCCTACTACCATCTCTTCCCTTCCTCCTCATCTTTCCTGTGTCCATACTTCTTAGCCACTGCTTATACTATTTAATTAAATTTGTGAATTAATTCCACATAATAAAATAATTATAAAGACAGTTGTCTCTTCGGATTTGAAAAACATCATCCGTGTGTGTTTTCATTTTACTAGAATAATTTTACATCACGTGCTTCATTCCCAAATAAATTTACCCATAAGTACTGCATGTAAACAGAACACGTTCATAGTTCAGAACAAATTCCTATACATGCAGACTTACAGACAGACAAAAAACTTTCTTTTTGGTAACAGGGATGCTGAAAATGTGAGTTGGCGTAAAATCTCGAATTATATCTTTGTAACATCGCAATTCTTTCTCCTTATACTTCGCTATGGTACAGTGACTGTAATGCAACACTGAAGGTTGTACAAGAATATAAGCTACTGCCTACTCTATCTCCCTGACCAATAGGATTACATTATTCTTTCAAGGTAATTCATAAAGATCGCTTTGAGCACTAAAAACGTCTACAGAAGTTTTCGGTGACAAAAATACATCAAAGTATAGCACGTAGTACTGTGTGAGAACATTCGAAACCTCTTTGCTTTGTCCCCTAACGGATAGGTGCAAGTTAATTTTTCAAAGCATTTCGTATAGATCTCCTGAACAAATTTTTGTTTGAAGAAGTTTTCGAAAGGAGGCATGATTACGTAGACAATGATATCTCTGAAATATAGATTTTTGAAAACGTGTATCTACTATATCTGTTCAGTTGTCACTTTATTCTTCTTCTGACTTTCCGGATTAGACTGTAGTTCCGATTTTTACTGGTCCGCCCGTCTTTTGACTGGCCTTCCGTGGTCCCTTCTGCCTCCTCGTCGCTTGTATGACATTGCTGCTTTCACAAATCGAGAGAAAATTGTTCACCCTTTCTACATGCAATTTCCATTTTTGTCTGTAATCATCTGTTTCTGAAGCTACATTTTCTAATTTTTAATTTTGATCTTATAACTTCATTTCTTTGGCAAACTAATCTTATTAAGGCTAGTAAAGGTCATAACAATTTCTTTTAGCGTGCCTTTCCTCTTCATTTTTCTCTGTTTTAATATTCATGTCTCGCTTACGAATTTTAAAATTAGTTTTGCTGTTATAGTATGTGACTTAATTTGAGTCTTATCAAACGTTTGTTTTCTAAAAATTTCTTCTTATTATGCCAATTACGAAATTATATTTATGTATTTCCTGTTTTGGACTATATGTCATTAATATTTAAATTCGAAATAATGTTTCCGAGATAGTTGAATAATGAAACTTGTATAAATATTTATCACTATTTTAACTCAATGGATATCCTTCATTTGGAATGCTAGTGATTTGATCTTAGATATCTTTATTTTAAATCCATAATTTTTTGTAATTTCATTTAAATTTTTGGTTGCTCTTTGTCAATTTGTGTACATTGAAATACGTACAGTTAAAAGATCTTAATGACAAATTATTATGGAATCAAAATCGAAAAGAATATTACGATAGACGTTTTCAGGTAAATTATAATTTTGTTCTATTTTTTTCATAGAATAGACAATAAACTATACTATTTTAGTAAAAATTATTGTAGAATATTTTGTTCCCTACGTCATAAGATTTGATGATATGGCGTTGTTAGCAGATTATAGTAAGGATATACTGATGCTACTGGAGCAAAATGACAGTTCTGAGCAGTATGGGTTTAAGTTAAATACAAACAAGACAAAAACCTCCGTTATCAGAAAAAGTAAATACGATAAACGTGCGTATTCGAAATTGGGTAGTAGAACAAGTGGACAGGTTAATATATTTGGAAGTACTAAAAGTAGTAACACGAGCTGCTGCCAGGAAGTCAAAAAGATGATAGCAATGGCTAAGGAAACTTTTAACAGAAAAAGGAGCATCTTCTGTGGACCTCTGGAAAAAGAACTGAGAAAGATACTAGTGAAGTGCTTTGTATGGAGTGTGGCATTGTTTGGGGCAGAAATATGGACTTTACGACGAAGTGAAGAGAAGCGAATAGAAGCATTTGAAATATGGATATGGAGCGTGTGAAATGGACAGACAGACTAAGAAATAAAGCTGTGCTAGAAAAAGTGGATGAAGAAAGAATAATGCTGAAACTGACCAGGAATAAGAAAATGAATTGGTTGAGTCACTTGCTGAGAGTAAAATGCCTACTGAAGGATACACTGAAAGGAATGGTGAACGAAGAAAAGTTCGGGGCAGAAGAAGACAACATTAAAATAATTATGTGAATGGTATGTGAAGACTAAGAGGAATGCGGAAAATAGGGAAGATTGGAGAATGCTGAATTTGCACTCAATACATGCCCTTGGGCAGAAAATTATATTTAATCTAATGAATGTAACTTATGTATGTTCGATTAATTCGATTAATTAAAATATGTCTCAGTGAAACGTACAGCAGAGTTCGTATAGGTCAGTTTCTGTCAGATGCGTTTCCAATTCACTGTGGGCTAAAGCAAGGAGATGCACTATCACCTTTACTTTTTAACTTTGCTCTAGAGTATGCCATTAGGAAAGTCCAGGATAACAGAGAGGGTTTGGAATTGAACAGGTTATATCAGCTGCTTGTCTATGCGGATGACGTGAATATGTTAGGAGAAATTCCACAAACGATTAGGGAAAACACGGGAATTTTACTGGAAGCAAGTAACGGGATAGGTTTGGAAGTAAATCCTGAAAAGACAAAGTATATGATTATGTCTCGTGACGAGAATATTGTACGAAATGGAAATATAAAAATTGGAAATTTATCTTTTGAAGAGGTGGAGAAGTCCAAATATCTTGGAGCAACAGTAACAAATATAAATGATCTCGGGAGGAAATTAAACACAGAATACATATGGAAAATGCTTGTTATTATTCGGTTGAGAAGCTTTTATTATCCAGTCTGCTGTCAAAAAAATCTGAAAGTTAGAATTTACACAAGAGAGTTATATTACCGGTTGTTCTTTATGGTTGTGAAACTTGGACTCTCACTTTGAGATAGAAACATAGGTTAAGGGTTTTTGAGAATAAGGTGCTTAGGAAAATATTTGGGGTTAAAAGGGATAAAGTTACAGGAGAATGGAGAAAGTTACACAACACGGAACTGCACGTATTGCATTCTTCATCTGACATAATTAGGAACATTAAATCCAGACGTTTGAGATGGGCAGGGCATGTAGCAATTATGGGCGAATCCAGAAATGCATATAGAGTGTTAGTTGGGAGGCCGAAGGGAAAAAGACCTTTAGGGAGGCCGAGATGTAGTTGGGAAGATAATATTAAAATGGATTTGAGGGAGGTGGGATATGATGATAGAGAATGGATTAATCTTGTTCAGGATAGGGACCAATGGCGGGATTATGTGAGGGCGGCACTGAACCTCCGGGTTCCTTAAAAGCCAGTAAGTAAGTAATGTATGTATGTATGTATGTATGTATGTATGTATGTATGTATGTACGTACGTACGTATGTATGTATGTATGTATGTATGTATGTATGTATGTATGTATGTAACCTGAATGAAGTGATTTGTCGATATCCAATATGAAGCAAGTACGTCTAGTAGTTTAGAATAATGGCTGCAGAAAGCGCGGACATTGAGACAAACGGCTTTCAAAACCACATTTTCAGTATTTGAAGCATGTGTTGCTCTTTCATTATGTGATCATTAGATGATCGTAAAAGTCTATATTTAGAGGTCTATATGTAGAAAGATAAATCGACAAGTATTTCCAAGAATGAATGGCGGTGATAGTATAAGGTTATTTCTTTTATTTGTGAGTACATATTTATTTAGCTGTCGGCTAGTTCAGGTTCTAGAGCAACTGGCTACAGGGGAAAAGTCTCGGGTTCAATCCTGAGTGTTGGGAAGGGGGGATTTTTCTCGTTGCCAAACTTTCAGAACGGCTCCGGGGTATATTTAGCCTTCTATGGAATTAAGTACCGGCTCTTTCCAGGGACTAGAAAGGCGGTCGTAGCATGTTGCTTACGACGCCTCTTCATTCTAGTGCTGAGGTCATGAAATAATAGAGCTCTAAATTCATGTCTCCCATGTGCCTTCATGTCTAAAGGGAAACCTTTACTTTATACTTTTGTTTATGGTTTTTTATCTATTTATGCTCACAGTAAAATAAAAAATGGAATAACTCTATAAACATAACAGGACAAAAAGGAATTAAAGATCTCTGGATACGAGTGTTTAAGAATTTCATTGTAGTTTTCAGTTGCTCCTTTTATCATTTCCTTGAGGTTTGAAACCATTATTTGTTCCTCTCCAGGTTAGATCACTGGTTTTACCGCCAGGTAGTCCAGTAGTGGGCTGCCACTTTTATCTTCTGAACAGGCTCTTTTTTTTTAACATTTCGTTTGCCATTTCTGGAACAGCTAAACGCTCCTGCTAGGTCGCCTTTTCCTCGTTAGGAGAAACAGGGTGGGTCACGGGAAGGTGAGGATGGACTTCGGATAGGAGGAGCTATTACAAAAATTATGAGTAATTGGATAGACCGTGTATAAAAATAATTTCCTGATATTGGTACTGTAAATATAATGAGTATTCCAATTTGTCATGAAATCTGTGGTAATACAAGAATTGTTTGATTTTTATATTGGAGTTAAATATTTGTCGCGTGCAATATAAATATGACACCTGAGAAATTAACCATTTGGTTTGAATGAAACTGTAAAACATATCTGAGCGGTATTTTTACGAGAAAGGGAAATTTTTCCTTCGATATAAAAGAATACAATCTAAGAGCCTTGCCTCTTTAACTGAAAATAATGAGTCTATTGTTTTGTCAAAATTTCAAAATTTCCTTTTTACTTCATTATAATTTCCATTTACCTTTGGGGAGGCCGAGACGTACGTGGTAGGATAATATAAAATGGAATTGAGGGAGTTGGGTAATCTCGCACAGGATAGGGACCGATGGCGGGCTTATGTGAGGGCGGCAATGAACCTGCGGGTTCATTAAAAGCCATTTGTAAGTAAGTATATTTTCCATTTTGATAACGAACTTTCCTTCAGTTTAATATTGTACCGGGACTGCCGGAGTCATTTTCTTCTACAAGGAAAGCAATTAATTCTTCTATCAAATGGCGGTAAGTACGGTAATTTTGCGTCATTTACCTGTTCTTGCGTCTATGAGAGTCGCGCCGAAGCTGTAGTTCCTTTTCGTGCCGTAAACATTGCCCTTGGTGCACTATGGGAGGCGAATTACATAGCACCGCATCGTCCGGTCTCTGATCGGGTCTAAAACACTGATAGAACTGATATTTAGCCCTTGCGATGAACTTTGATGAAGTCCAGAGCGCCTAATTAGTCAAATCCACTCTCCTCACCTCCACGCTGGGACCCTCTGTGGTCTTTTAAGTTGCGAAAGAAAGAGAAGCTACCGCATTTACCTTTCCCAAGAAAAACTGTAGACATTACATGATGGGTCTTTCCATGCTTTTAATGGAAAAAAGAACATCATCTGCGGACCTCTGGAAAAAGAACTAAGGAAGTAACTAGTGGAGTGCTTTGTGTGGAGTGTAGAATTGTATGGGGGCAGAAACATGGACATTACGACGAAGTGAAGAGAAGCGCCTAGAAGCATTTGAAATGTGGATATGGAGATGAATGGAATGTTTGAAGTGAACAGACAGAATAAGAAGTGAAGCTGTGTTGGAAAGAGTAGGTGAAGGAAGAATAAGGAAAAGAAAAAGGAATTGAAGAGTTCAGAGCCATAGTGGGCCAAGCGCCATTTATTAAAAGCGGAGAAAGCAAGGGTAAAAGTTAAGTGAATACCATAGTTTAGTGAAGATTGACATATCATTTACTTTTAATGTGTATAGGCCTACTTTATTTTACTTACTATATGTTTCCATTGAATTGTGGTAATAAGTTCATTTTAACCCTTGTTTGCTACGGTTTTAGTAAATGGCGCTTAGCCCACTATGGTTCTGAACCCTTCAATTGGTTGGGTTACTGGCTGAGAAGAAACTGTCTACTGGAGGATGCATTGGAAGGAATGGTAAACGGGAGAGAGTTCGGGGGCAGAAGGAGATATAAAATAATAGAGGACGTTAAGATACTGTATATGGATCATATTCGGAGACTAAGAGGAAGGCAGAAAATAGTCAAGACTGGAGGATGGTGGGCTTGCAGTGAAAGACCTGCCCTTGGACAGAACATTATGAATGAATGCATGATGTTTAATAGAGCAGTGGTGGAATGTCAGTAGGGGAAACAGGAGTTTTCCACGAAATCCTACCACCAAGCACCGTCTTTGTGCAACACAAATTCCACTTGGACCACCTTCCCTAGGGTTCAACCCTGCGAAAAGAGTAAATATAAGTTTCGTATGTTTCATTCAGCATTATTATTATTTCATTCAACATTATAACATTAAATCTTTCTTACATTGGTATAAATGATGATAAAATCTATAAATTCCAAACGATTATGCTAATTCTTTCAGGAAGTGTTAAATTCGTGTGTCAACACCAGTATCGTAGGTTTCGAGGTTCGATCCAAAAAAAAAAATTACGAAAATGTGTTAGGGTTATGTTATAACTTATTCTGAAGCAAGTATCATATATATAATTTGAACTGGTAATGGAAATTATGGAAATTACGGGAAAACGGCTGGACGGATTTTAATAAATGACCCCTCATTTTGAAGCTTGGAACTCAAAGTTTTTCGGAAAAATAGTAGTTTTCAGTGAAATGTCAATTTTTAAACATAATTTTCCTATTTTCCAAAATCCATCTGTCGTCAGTTTTGAGAACTAGCTAATAGCATTCACGGCCGACTTAATATTCCCTTCGCTTTTTTTTTTTTTTTTTTTTTTTTGTAAAGGAGAAGCGAAGCGAGCATCAAGTCGGCCGTGTTGCATTTCAGAATAAAACAAAATACATACTACAGTAAACAGTATTACACGAAGGCCATGATCTGCAAGAATGCTGACATATTTAGAGCTCAAACTAAATTGGTTATTAAAAACTTAACTTACTAAAAATAATTTACAGGTTCGATTCTATGGTGTGTAATTTTCTGGGTACAGCTGTGTATTGGATATTAAAAACTACAAAACTTGAGGTGGTTTGATGACATTATTACCATTAGAAATGAAATATTATTGTAGTTAATGCCATAATGTGACTATTTTTCATTAATTATACATATTAATGCTATATTGATGATATGAAAGTGAAACATTTTGGGGTTATATAAGCAGATGTAGAGAATAACTTAAATTAGATTTTGATTTCTATATTTTACTGAGTGGCGGCTATATAGTATTTATAGTATATGTTACTGAAAGCTATAAAACTTACGTAAGATAATAATATTATTAAAAATCAATTATTTTTATAATTATTAATCAAGTGGGGTTGGGTCTTTTTCATATATTTAATGGCGGTGTGGTGTAGATATTTATATGCGTGGTTCTCTTCAGTATTGGCTCAAGAGAGAGTATCTTTCATTGTTATGGAAGCAAATAACTTTCCGAATGTCTGGTATTCTTCATTGAAAATAAATCTGAAAAATGTTTATTTGAACGTCTAATGAACTTAGTTTGCAGCATTTGCTGCACAAGCCACTAGTATAGATATAATCTTAAACATTAATAGATATACAGTATAGATTAGTTAATTTAACATTGCATCATTTAAATCATTGCGTAATTCGAATAAATATTTATTCCCCTTTAAATTCAAGGAGTAGAGCGTTCGCCTACTCATTCGAGGCTTTGCCCTGGCCAGGGTTCAAATCCCTCTTGGGCTGATTACCTTGTTGGGTTTTTCCCGACAGTACCACTGTATGTTCTTCTAGTACAGGTGTGTTAAACTGGCAGTCCACCACGATTTTTTTCCAGCCCGTCTCCCCTCCATGGATGTCTCTTTCCAAGCCAACCGGAAAAAGAAAGATTGGTGTTAGAGAGACAATTCCAAGAAAGATGGGAACTCATTTTTGGACAGAGGTAGAAGGTAAAATTGTATGTTTCATTTGCAAGAAAGAGTACAGTAGTGGCAAAAAAAACCGGACCGACCCTTATAGCTGATTTCAGAGCCTTGTTCACTCCAGAGCACGATAGACTGGTAACTAAGACGTTCGTGGTTCGAATCCTGCCTGGGAAGGAAACTTTTTTTTGTTCCTTATTCAAATTTATTACCAACACTTTTCGATCGCTGGTAAAATTATGTTCTGGGAATAATAAGTTAATTAAGTAGTAAACTATCGCTGCAATCGAAAAGCAAAATTCCGGCACACCGGCGACGCTGATGTAACCTCTGCAGATGCGACCGTCGTTAAATAAACCATAATTTTATTATTTTGACGATGATGAGGTTTTGCGGACAACATTGATAGAAAAACCACTGTCTAGCACCGGATAACTGCCAACGATGTTTGGCCTTTCGCAATATGGTAATTGGTTTCATTTATGTATGCCGATCGAATAATATTTCAGGAAGAGAAACTGTAAACGCTAATGCAATTGACAACATGATGAAAGAATGAAATTGTTATGAAACGTAACACGATAAAGTATGTGTCATTTTCATGACAGATTGTTTTATTTGTAATAATTTAATGATTACATGGCTTTCAGAGTCAAATACTTTTTTCCCGGTTTATCCGTGGCACTTCAACGTTTGTGTAATATTTAGTGATTAAAGAACTTTTTTTTTTTTTTTTTACCTTTAACATTTTGCTAATTGTATTATACGACTGGTAAATGATTGATCTTGTTTCGTTTTATCCATAGTAATTTGATAGTTGGAATGTATTAATTGCATTGTTATTTATTTTATTATAAGAGAGGGAAAGATGAGGAACACTTCATGTAGCTTTTCTATTTTTTAATATTACAGAGAAACTCTATACACAAAAGTTATGGGAGGTGAAAAAAGGAATATTTTGAACATAAAAAACTATCGTATTTAATTTATAAAGAGTGTATCAATGATTTTTGTAATGACACTATGTAGGCCTGCTTATATTTTCATTTTCAGATTCTTCAGGTCTCAAAACGTACAAAATCGTATTCTTTTGTCACTTATCAACTACTATTTTGTAAAAATTGACTCAAAATTTATGATCCCAATGTACTCGTATGTGTACAGTAGAGGCAAAAAAAAAAAAACCGGACCGACCCTTGTAGCTGATTTCAGAGCCTTGTTCACTCCAGAATGTGATAGACTGGTAACTAAGACTTTTGTAGTTCGAATCCTGCCTAGGAAGGAAACTTTTTTTGTTCCTTATTCAAATTTATTCCCAGTACTTTTCGATTGCAGCGATATTTTACCAGAACATGAATTTTACCAGCTTATTTTCTAATGGCTTTCGAAATGGGCTACGTCAGCAGTCGGAACTATAACAATTTCAATAGATTACTCGCTATCTTGTGAATACGGGCGTGGCATGCGCAGTGGCTCATTTCGGGGACTTTGATTATTCCGTCGGCCCGGTTTTTTTTTTTTTTTTTTTTTGCCACTACTGTACATAAAGACAAATGCTTCAGTAGGGCCTATATAAATAGATCTCTATGAAGAATAAGGGGTTATGAATTTGAATAATCATAAACAAAAGCTAATAAAATGATTGAATAACAATGGTTTCTGAATTGCTCCCAAGATCCCCTGATCTCAACCGTTAGATTTTTTCTTTTGGGGCTATATAAAGTGGAGGATCTACTAGGACCGACCATCAAATCTGAATGAGTTAAAACTAAGAATTCGATCCGGCGAATAATGTTGCTGGAAACATTAAATAATTTCCAAGACGGACTTATATTTTTTGGTCCACACCTGTGGAGTAACGGTCAGCGCGTCTGGCCGCGAAACCAGGTGGCCCGGGTTCGATTCTCGGTCGGGGAAAGTTACCTAGTTGAGATTTTTTCCGGGGTTTTCCCTCAACCCAATATGAGCAAATGCTGGGTAACTTTCGGTGCTGGACCCCGGACTCATTTCACCGGCATTATCACTTTCATCTCATTCAGACGCTAAATAACCTGAGATGTTGATAAAGTGTCGTAAAATAACCTACATAAAAATACATTGTTTGGCAATAACGGGGGACATTTTGAACACCTTCTGTGCACTGATATCAATACGTGACACAATTAGAACAATGTAAAATGTTTTTAATGGCTTTTCTTTCTTTAAATTCTATACCTTGTATTAATCAAATTTATTCGAAATGTTCATTTAAAATATATAGAAATTCCCTTGGTTTTTTTGTTTTTTTTTTGTTTAAGTTTGAACATGTATTTATATTAGGCGATTGTCAAAATGGCCATGACTAGACCATGATAACCACGTGACACCAATTCGTGCCGAAGCCTGTTTTTCTTCTTAGCCACGCACTTGTTTTCCCTTTTAAGTTTTGTCACGGCTGTATGGATTCCAGACTACTTTGTTTTAAATACATCATAATTTCAATCATCCAAGGCCTATTGTAATTAATGAGACTATCATAATAACGGAAAATTTTACCGGATTTCTCGAATATCAAAGCTTAAACTTAAACGTTTCACTGAAAAAAAAATATATATTTTGTACTTTTTAAGACCTGAAGAACCCAAAAATTAAAAAAAGAATTAGATGTCATTAAAGGAAAATAATATCATTGGTACATGCTTTATAAATGAAATACAGTTTCCGGAAACGTGTTCAAAATATTCCTCTTTTATTCCCTATATCTTTTCTTACTTATAAATGACTTTTAAGGAACTCGGAGCTTCATTGCCGCCCTCACATAAGCCCGCCATCGGTCCCTATCCTGTGCAAGATTAATCCAGTCTCTACCATCATATCCCATCTCCCTCAAATCCATTTTAATATTATCTTCCCATCTACGTCTGGCCTCTCCAAATGTCTTTTTCCCTCCGGTCTCCCAGCTAACACTCTATATGCCTTTCTTGATTTGCCCATACGTGCTACATGCCCTGCCCATCACAAACGTCTGGATTTAATGTTCCTAATTATGTCAAGTGAAGAATACAATGCGTGCAGTTCTGTGTTGTGTAACTTTCTCCATTCTCCTGTAACTTCATCCCTCTTAGCCCCAAATATTTTACTAAGAACATTATTCTCAAACACTCTTAATCTCTGTTCCTCTCTCGAAGTGAGAGTCCAAGTTGTAATATAACTGTTTTATAAATTATAACTTTCAGACTTTTGGACAGCAGACTAGATGACAAAACCTTCTCAACCGAATAATAACAGGCATTTCCCATATTTAAGGCTGGTTCACAATAAACCGGGAACGGAAACGACAACGAGAACGAGAACGGAAATATTGTTAAAATAAATGTATTTAAATGTGAGCATTCACGATAGTTAATTATGAATGCTGACATTTAAATACATTTATTTTAACATTATTTCCGTTCTAGTTTCCGTTCCCGATTTATTGTGAAGCAGCCTTTATTCTGCGTTTAATTTCCTCCCGAGTGTCATTTATATTTGTTACTGTTGCTCCAAGATATTTGAATTTTTCCACCTCTTCGAAGGATAAATCTCCAATTTTTATATTTCCATTTCGTAAAATATTCTGGTCACGATACATAATCATATGCTTCGTCTTTTTGGGATTCACTTCCAAACCTATCGCTTTACTTCAAGTAAAATTTGCGAGTTTTCCCTAATCGTTTCTGGATTTTCTCCTAACAAGAAGCAGATATAGCCTACAAGAAGCAGATGTAACCCGTTCAATTCCAAACCCTTACTGTTATCCTGAACCTATAACTTTTCTATGGGATCTTATTCATAAAATTCAAACTAGGAAAGCTACGAGTATTCTATACGTTTTACTAGTATTTTTGTCAGTTTTGTGGCATGCAACGGTTAGAAATTCTGCTACGGTTATATGGCATTCACTGACAACCTTTCTTGTGTCTGATACTTTAATTGTACGCTATTTCTTTTTGTTTTATCTATAAAAGTTCAGTCAATGATATAATCCATTGTGATGGAACAACGAAGTTGTGTTTTAGACACAATTAGCATGATATTGTACTATGTGGATTTGAAAACGAGTGGAAAACCGTATCGGAAGAACTGTGTGCGTGCGGTGGGCCTCCTCCATTCATTGATTGATGCTATCGACGATCTGTTGTGTGTTGATATGGTACACCTGGGACTGCCAACCTTTCTCGGATGAAGAATTGGACTTGCCTTCACGGGCCATGTGAAAAGGCATTGGGGCTGTTGGGCCGCGTCCTCGTGTGTTCCTATACCTCAATTGCATTTTCTCTGCATCTTACAGGAAATGCAAGATAAGAATTCGCTATTTTTGCTATACACGGCATAGCTTGAACACGAACAAAGAACGGCTAACAAGCTCTTCAAACAGTTCCTGCATTGTGCGGCACATACATACTGTAGCAAGATTGTATCACGTGATTCAGGACAAACATAATGCATATATTAAAGTCAACAAGCACTATAGAACGAACATATTTTAAAACATATATGTTGCTTTGATTTTATTGGTTTGTATAAAAGAATTATTCGCGGATTCATGAACTGACTTTTATTAAGTGTTTCACAGATGTATAAACAATAACCTCACATTAAGACATTCTAGTTCATGGAATTGCTTGTTGAACTTCGGCTTAACCCATGACCAGTGCCGTGTATTTATGGAGATCGCGAAAATCACGACGTAATAGATATACAATAGACTATTACTAATCTTTACGAATTAAGTGATTGTGATTAATAATTTACGGATAAAACAAACGACAAATCGCGAAATAGAGTTCTAATAGCGAAATATGAACACATTCGCGAATTATTACTATTGCATTGTTTTATAACGAATTTCATGTTCTGAGTTTTTCTGATTTTTTTTTTTCACTTGAATTTGTTATGTATGTCCAAGTAGGCTACATTAAATGTTATTCCAGGTGTTCTGATTGCATTAAAGAACTCAAAAGACGGAGAATTCGACATTTCACTAATAATTTGAAAGTGTTAATTTGAAGACTGCAAGTTTTTTTTTCGTTTATAATGAATGTGTATTAAATACAGTCTCAATACAACAAATATTGTCCACTGGTCATACTGCACTTTTACCAGAATCCAACGAACCTTTAATGTTAATTATTTGGAAAGTAATATTCATACTGAGTTAGGCTAATACTCCAATTCCAAAATAATTGTATTTTCCAAAATTTCCATTAATCTCCGCCAAGATAACAAATCAATCTCCAACAATCTCCGTCGACACCAATATTGAAAAATACAAATGATAAAATTAATCTCCATAAATAGCTGTCCCTGCCTATGACATTAATAAAATATTGTAACTGTTCTGTTGTAAAAATTGACAATTACTACCATGTAATGTATTATCACTATCATCATTCCTATCTTTGTTTGTTTCTTTTTTTTTTCTTGTATTAACTCGAGAGTTCTATAGTGTTCTTTTGACCCTGTTACCCCTCTATAGGGCTTTAATTTAATTTGTATTATTTTCATCAGTGTTTGTATTTTTTTGTATTTATGTGTGCTATCTGGTAGGATAGAAAAGAAGGCCTTATGGCCTTAATCCTGTCAGATTAAATAAATAAATAAATAAGTAAGTAAATAAATAAATAAGTAAATAAATAAGTAAATAAATAAGTAAGTAAATAAATAAATGAGTGAGTGAATAAATAAATAAGTGAATAAATAAGTAAATAAATAAATGAATACATAAATGAATGAATGAGTGAGTGAGTGAGTGAGTGAGTGAGTGAGTGAGTGAGTGAGTGAATAAATAAATAAGTAAGTAAATAAGTAAGTAAATAAATAAATGAATGAATGAATTAATTAATTAATTAATCTTGAGTAATACGTAACTGCGAATTTTTGGTTTTACGAATACTAACTTTTGGTTACTTCGTCTTAAATTTAAATTAAATATAACTGACGAACCATCTCAAGTCATATTAACTGAACTTTACAGAAAATATTGCCGAAAGAAAGGAAGAGTTTCTGTTTATAAGTAAAATAGTGAGTGAAGTTTATGTTCATTGTCTTTTTAAGCAGACTTTTGTTAATGTTTAAGTTCCGATTGTTCACCGCTGTGGAGCAACGGTTAGCAAGCCTGACCGTGAAATGAGTAGGCCCGGATTCAAATCCTGGTTTTGACACGTTACCTATTTGGAGTTTTTTTCATAGGTTTTCCTTCAACCCATTAGGAACAAATACTAGGTTAACTTTCGGCGCTGGATCTTGGACGCATATCGCTGGCATTATCATCTTAATTTCATTCAGACGCTAGATAACCATAGCAATTAACAAAGAGTCATAATTATAATATCAATTTTTGTTTACCACCTGTGCTTATCTTAATATTTGGATTTATATGAACATTTTCGACACTCGGTGTGTGTCATCTTCAGATATGGGGTCTATGTCATTGTGCGTTGTGAAGCCCTAGCTTCTTAATTATGTTGTGGGTTGTTCATGATTTCTTAGTTTACTATAAGCAGTATGTGGTTGGTTATTGTGATTCTGTTAAGTTCTATCTTTTGAAAAACCCGTATAGAACTTAACAGAATCATAATAACCAACCACATACTGCTTATAGTAAACTAAGAAATCATGAAAGGCCATACACAAGTGAACAACCCACAACATAATTAAGAAGCTAGGGCTTCACAACACACAATGACATAGACCCCATATCTGAAGATGACACACACCGAGTGTCGAAAACGTTCATATAAATCCAAATATTAAGATAAGCACAGGTGGTAAACAAAAATTGATATTATAATACAGTGAGCTTATCGGCATCTCCAAAATGAAACTAAAGAGTCATAAAATAAACCAATTTTTAAAAAAGCTCTGATTGAGATGTTACATACATTTT
Source organism: Periplaneta americana (assembly GCF_040183065.1). Lineage (NCBI taxonomy): Eukaryota > Metazoa > Arthropoda > Insecta > Blattodea > Blattidae > Periplaneta > Periplaneta americana. Next base: position 131,058,928 of record NC_091122.1, on the reverse strand, counting down.
TTCGTATTTTTTCTAGATTAAGTTAAATTAAAAATTAATATATTTATTTCCAGGTTTCTGATTATTCTGATATCTCATCTGATGACAGTGATGATGATGATGATGATGATGATGATGATGATGATGATGATGATATTTAATTTCGCCGTGGTCCTCAGCGAGGAAATCAGTTTATTGAATTAGATGACAGGCAATTTAAAATATGAATTCGGCCACCAAAATTTGTAGTGAAAGAACTTGAACGAAGGTTATGTCTTCATTTACTGCCAAGAACAAAACGAAATCATACCCAGAATCCAATGTTCATGATTCTCATCACACGTATTGAGACGCATATTCAGGAGGCAGTGATTATGTTTTCTCTGTCATTGAAGAAATAGTTGAAAATCAACTGGCTTTGCATACGAATGTCGTTCATGTTTCGCGACATTGCTGCATATTTTACTGCGAACATCGGTTAGTACTAAACCTAGTTTACATGCTCATAAGTTATTTTTTATAGAACGTAATATAGAAACCAACCTGAGTTGTTTACTAATGTTCCATTAAAAATAACGTATAGTTAGTGACTTTTATATAACTGGGCCTAACAATACTAAGAAATTTCCTCGTGATATTTCGGCGAGTGTATGGGACCGATGCCCACCCAGCATCGCAATGAATTTGGGGAGTTAAGTTAAATTTAAAAAATCAGCTGTAATGGCTGGGAATCTTCGTGGTATCCTAGATCATATATAGATAGTGAGATCGGCCGTATAGGTTTTGAAGTTAACAACTTTTGTCAGGTTTACTACGCTGCCATCTAGTTGTTACATAAGGAGTTACGTCATAATTCCCATTTGAAAGCCGGCCCGGATGGCTCAAGCGGTAGGGGCACGGCATGTCCCAATCGCTTGGTCCGAAGGGTTGTGGGTTCGAGTCCCGCCTCGGGCATGGGTGTTGTGTTTGTATTAGTGTAAGTAAAACAAAGGAAACAAATGAAAACGAAAACAGAAAACAAAATAGATAACTTTGGTAAACGGCCTCTGGCCGGTCTAAATTAAAAAAAAAAAAAAAATGTATTAGTGACTGTACTCCCATCTCTTGTTCGTTTACGGCGAACTGGTGGCGATCCTAGCGGTTATTCTCTTCAGAGTGCAAACGATTTTAACATAGCAATGACCTATCTGTTATATATATATATATATATATATATATATATATATATATATATATATATGATCTAAGATGGTATTCACATGTTATCTCCGTTCTGGTTGGATGATCGTTCATCTCTGCTGAGGCATGTAGACTAGAGGCCTTGGGTTGTCACGTCACGGACTACTTAGAATTTAGAAACATTCTTGGTTCATTTAAAATAAGTGGTGTCACCGGCGTGGCTCAGTCGGTTTAGGGGAGGCAGAGATGAATATTTCAAAATCCACAAAATTTATCCGATTTGTTTGAAATTGATCATTCATACTAAGTATATTATTAGTAATGGACATAACCAAGTTTCAACTTTTTCTAAGTACAATAGTTCTGTAAATACTAATAATTTTATAAAACTTTATATAGTTTGATATAAAATGATCCATGCACCATATTGTAAGAAATTTTCAATATTTCTTTTTATTTATATGTTCAGAGAAGGTATATACATAATGATAAGTATTAGTTTATTATGGGAGTAATATAGTAATGCAGTTATCTTGGTTTTAATTTCATACTTTTAAGGGCACAAAATCAAAAACTAACATCGGAATATCAAAATAAAGATAATACAAATGGAAAAAACCAAATTTTCACTTTTTCTTCAGTTTTGTTCGAAAATTTCACCTCTGCCTCCCCTTAAGGCGTTTGCCTGCCGGTCTGAAGTTGCGCTCGGACGCGTTTTCGATCCCCGCTTGGGCTGATTACCTGGTTGGGTTTTTTCCTAGGTTTTTCCCAACCGTAAGGTGAATGCCATTTAATCTATGGCGAATCCTCGGGCTCATCTCGCCAGATACCATCTCGCTATCACTAATCTCATCGACGCTAAATAACCTCGTAGTTGATACAGCGTCGTTAAATAACCACTAAAAAAAATAAAAAAATAAGTGATCAGATTTGAGGCATGCCAAGTTATAATCAATTCTATGAACTATCGCCTTTTCGCCAAATGGGCAGAACAACAGTAAGCAAGCAAAGTTTTTTTCCGATTACATCAGTTTGTACTGAGAAATTTGGATCGACCCTTGAACAATTTTGAAACGCCACGGGCCGAAAGGTATAACTCTGATGTCAATAATGATGATGATAATGACGGTGATGTTTGATTACTATATTATTGCCATACGAGTATATTCATTTCTTGGTCTTTAAGCAGACTCTGTAGTTACAAAGGAAAGTTAAATAAAGAACTAAAAATTGTAATTGCCTCTTCTTTCACTGTGTATATAACCATTGTTATGTTTATCTCTTAATATAGAAGGCGTTGCAAAAATTTCAGTTATTTGCATTTGTCGATGAGTTCAGTAAAACGTTTTTATTTATTTTTCTTTCTTTTTCCGCGTTTACAGTGTTAGTATAGCGTCATCATTCCAGCTAGCAAACAATGTTACAAGTCGCAAGCAAGTCTTTTGTTTCTATCTTAGATGTTTTGTTTTGATAAAGCGATATGCCAGAGCTTTAAATTAATAACGCCGAGAGAGCCCCTCTAACTTCGCTGCACTGAGGAACAGGCCATCTCGAGTAAACGAGTCTGTCACTGTAGTACCAGAATATGTCGTGGAAAAACAATTTCGAGATAATTAAAAAATAATTTCCGCCTTACATTACAATACGTCCTTCGATGTGATTCAGCGGTAGCATTCCTAGCTACAAATCCAGAAGCCGGGTGCAATTCCCGACAGGGAGGCCGGAATTGATTTTTCTTTCATAGGGAATGTGTCCCCTATTTTGATTTTTTACTGTGTTATCCTATGCTATAACTTGCTGACGAACTAGTGAGTTAGTTTCGCTACCTTTAAATCATCTTCTTTTCTATTTATTTGAGATCTTACGATCTGTTTTCCTAAACTCATATTTTTTTCTACTTATTTGAGATCTTACGATCTGTTTTCTCGAAATGATCTTTTTATACTTATTTGAAATGTTACGATCTGTTTTCCCGAAGTGATCTTTCTTTTCTACTTATTTGAGGCCTTACGACCTGTTCTCCCGAAGCGATCTTCTTTTTCTACTTATTTGAGATGTTAAATCTGTTTTCTTGAAGTGATCTTCTTTTTCTACTTATTTGAGATCTTACGATCTGTTTTCCCGAAGTGATCTCTTTCTTTTTCTACTTATTCGAGAGGGTACAATCTGTTTTCCCGAAGTGATCTTTTCTTTTTCTACTTATTTGAGAGGGTACAATCTGTTTTCCCGAAGTGATCTTTTCTTGTTTCTACTTACTTGAGGTTTTACGATCTGCTTTCCCGAAGTGATGTTTTTATTTTTGTACTTATTTGAGATCTTACGATCTGTTTTCTCGAAATGATCTTCTTTTTATACTTATTTGAAATGTTACGATCTGTTTTCCCGAAGTGATCTTTCTTTTCTACTTATTTGAGATCTTACGATCTGCTTTCCCGAAGCGATCTTCTTTTTCAACTTGTTTGAGATGTTAGATTTGTTTTCCCGAAGTGATCTCTTTCTTTTTCAATTTATTTGAGATCTTACGATCTATTTTCCCGAAGTGATATTCTTTTACTTATTTGAGATCTTAAATCTATTTTCCCGAAGAAATCATATTCCTTTTCTCCTTATTTGAGATCTTACATTGTTTTCCCGAAGTAATCTTTTTCTAATTATTTGATCTTACGATCTATTTTCCTAAAGTGATAATCTTTTTTCTGCTTATTTGAGATTTACGATCTGTTTTCCCGTAGTGATCTCTCTTTTCTACTTATTTGAGATCTCACGATCTGTTTTCCCGAAGCGATCTTCTTTTTCTACTTATTTGAAATGTTATGATCTGTTTCCCGGAAGTGATCTTTCTTTTCTACTTATATGAGGTCTTACGATCTATTTTCCCGAAGTGATCTTCTTCTTCTACTTATTTGAGATCTTACAATCTGTTTTCCCGAAGTAATGATTTTTCTTTTCTACTTATTTGAGATCTTACGATTTTTTCCCGAAGTGATTTTTTTCTACTTATTTGAGATCTTACGATCTATTTTCCCAAAGTGATCATCTCTTTTTCTGCTTAGTTGAGATCTTACGATCTGTTTTCCCAAAGTGATCATCTTTTTTCTACTCATTTGAAATCTTACGATCTGTTTTCCCGAAGTGATCTTCTTTTTTTCTACTTATTTCAGATCTTACTGTCTGTTTTCCCGAAGTCATTAATCCTATTTTCTCAAAGCTCGTTTATGCCTTTTGCTCATAGCATGGGTCGCCATCTTGGAAAGCCGTCCAGCACCCCACTACTTCTGAATGCCCAATTTTATTTTAAAAGTCTGAGAATTTTAATAACAAGACGGGCCACAGTATCTAATTCTTGTAATTTTTTAAACTATAGATTACATTACTTTTAGTTCAGGTCAATTTATCCTGATTTCTTATCTTATCGTTTCAAGTACCATCTTTAACCGTACATAGAGTTGCTTTATGTAGGCCTACGTAATCTTATGCGAAATGAGACACTTCTACTAAAGCAGTACAATATTATAATTGTAGCCGAGTGTCTTACATAAGGTTGAGACTATAAAGAATGATTCTCTTGTGTAGTTTGGCAAACGGAAGACTCATCATCTTATATTTGTGCATATTAAATGACTTCCTTTGTATATGTCTTCTTAATAAAACTCAGGAAACTCAAATACAGACAGTAATATCACCCGCAATACAGTACTTTAAGAAGCAAAATTATTATCAGACGCGTATAAGATAATGGGAAAGCATATAATATAATTTGCGTCCTGCACCGCATTAGGCCTGCTGCATACTGCATCGGACATTCTGTCTCGAACAGAACGGTTTTGTCTCGGACCATTCGATGTGACGGCGATTACTGATTACACGCATTGATAGCATGAGACTGCAGCATACTGCGTCGGACATTTTTCCCGGTCAAGCAAGGACTGTCCTGGACGGTCTCAAACAAAATGAATGAATGAATGAATGAATGAATGAATGAATGAATGAATGAATGACAGGGGAGAAATGGCAGAAGAGAGATTAAAAGGTACGCGAAAACGTATCCATGTAAAGGAGATCGGAGCTGAGAAAAACTGAATATGTGAGCTCCAAGCCTGTTGGCCACTTGTCTCACTCCACTGAAGGAGCTCTAGAACGCTTTGAAGGAGAAATGCCGAAAATGGACCTAATCTAATAGCTACCACATAAAGGGGAACAAAACGGTGATGTTACCTCAAGTTTTGTTCGCTGGCGGACACAATCGGGAAATTCATTCTACGCATGCGTGAAGTGTGCTGCCTTCTCACTCGCTCACCAGGTTTGCTCTATGGTCAGTGTGAGTTATATCCAGGAGCATAATTTTATTCTTACGTTGTATTTACGAGTATTTTCCAAGTGAATTTAAAATTAATGTAGACGCAGATAGACTTGTTGTTAGTGTACATGCAAGCCCCTCACTTTTTGATGATTGATTGATTCATAGTGTTCTGCCCAAGGGCAGGTCTTTCACCTAGCATTCTCCAGCCTTTCCTATTTTCTGCCTTCCTCTTAGCCTCCGCATATGATCCATATATCTTAATGTCATCTATCATTTGATAATTTCTTGTACCCCGAACTCTTCTCCCGTTCATCATTCCTTCCAGTGCATCCTTCAGAAGGCAGTTTTTTCTCAACCAGCGACCCAGTCAATTCCTTTTTCTCTTTCTGATCAGTTTCAGCAACATTCTTTCTTCATTCACTCTTTCCAACACAGCTTCGTTTCTTACTCTGTCTATCCATTTCACACGCTCCATACTTCGCCTTATCCACATTTCAAATGCTTCTATTCGCTTCGTCGTAATGTCGTTTCTACCCCATACAATGCTACACTCCGCACAAAGCACTTCACTAGTCTCTTCCTTAGTTCTTTCTCCAAAGGTCCGCAGAAGATGCTCCTTTTACTACTAAAAGCTTCCTTTGCCATTGCTATTCTCCTTTTGACTTCTTGGCAGCAGCTCATGTTACTGCTTATAGTACACCCCAAGTATTTGAGCTGTCCACTTGCTCTACTGTCTAATTTAGAATTCGCAAGTTTACCTACTTTACTTTTCTTCCTATGATTATACTGTATATTGAAAAAAAAAAACGGCATGAGAATGACGTAGTGTTAGTGAATAAGCTGTGGTAAGAAGTTGCGATAGAAATTACTGCATTTATAAAACCAAATACGTTAATAAACTGTTTTGATTCAGAGGATGGATCGAACAAGTTATATTTATGTGAGATTCTTCTTTTAAGTGCCTACATAAAATTTATATGCTTTCATCATCGGTTTCCAGACAGTCCTAGACAGACAGAAACATGTCCGGTATCGGACGGTCCAAGACGAAATTTTGCTGTCCGAGACAGAATATTCGATGCAGTAGACGTATGCTGCCGGCCTTACCGAGGTTTGAGGCGTCGTGCTTCATATTAGCGATGCGAAATAAGTCCTGGTTCGAATCCTTAAGAAGGAAGAAATTCTGTGATGAAATTTCAGTTAGGATGCGGGATCGGTGACCAAAAGACAATCCTAGACTAACTGCGTACTTCGTGTTCTCAACGCAGCGCTGCAGTCAGAAGGACAAGTTCGATTCCGGAGTAAGCAAAACTTCAATGCTGCATCGCAACAGTATGTCTCATATCTATGGCTACATTTGACTGCAATTTTTTTAGTTTCCAACGCAGAAATAAATGGAGTATTGTTGAGTGAGTAGTCATATAAAGAAAAGGGCAAAAAAGTACATATAAAAGCAAAAAAAAAGGGCAAAAAGTACATAAAGAAAAAAAGGCGTTAACGGCAAAAAAGTAAAAGAAAAAGGGCAAGATCAAACTTCATCTGAGTGCTTTATTTCTTATGATTCCTGCACATTTACTAAAAGCCTTTAAATGTGAACATTCGTGTTCTCAACGCTCGATTCCGGAGTAAGGAAAACAACAATGCTGCATTGCAACAGTGTGTCTCATGTCTATGGCTACTGTGAGAACTACAATTTCCTTAGTTTCCAACGCAGAAATTCAAATTCAAATTTCAAATTTATTCACAATTTACATTTTAAATTAATACATATGAATAGATACCCGAAATGAGCATATGCTCGTGCTGGAGTACAGTCCAGTAGTCTACATAAATTTTACAGAGATCAATAATAATGTTGATGATAGAAATAATAGTAACATCAATAATAATAATAATAATAATAATAATAATAATAATAATAATAATAATAATAATAGAACAAAAATATTTACAATAATAAAAATAAATACTAAATGGATAAAATAAAATATAAAACCACTTAGCGAGAGTTAACACAACTTAAATAAGCATATAATAACCAGGAAAAAAATGATGAACTCGAAAATCAACATAAAAGTTCGTTGTATCGCAGACGACAGCAACCGCCGTATTAACATTGAGTTATGCATTATTGGTAGTAGGGGGAAATGCAATATTGTTGAGTGCGTAGTCATATAAAGAAAAAGACAAAAAAGTACATATAAAAGCAAAAAAGGCGTTAACGGCAAAAAAGTAAAAAAAAGGGGGGCAAGATCAAACTTCATCAGAGTGCTTCATTTCTTATGATTCCTGCACATTTACTAAAAGCTTTCAAATATGAACATTCGTGTTCTCAACGCAGTGCTGGAGTCAGAAGAAAAGGTCGATTCCGGAATAAGCAAAACAACAATGCTGCATTGCAACAGATTGTCTCATATCTATGGCTACTGTAAGAACTGCAATTTCCTTAGTTTCCAACGCAGAAATAAATGCAATATTGTTGAGTGAGTTGTCATATAAAGAAAAAGACAAAAAAAAGTACATATAAAAGCAAAAAAGGCGTTAACGGCTAAAAAGTAAAAAAAAAGGGGGGGGCAAGATCCAACTTCATCAGAATGCTTCATTTCTCATAATTTCTGCACATTTACTAAAAGCCTTTAAATATGAACATTCAAATAAAATAGTCATTTTCCTAAACATCCGATGTCTAGTCATCATGTACAGAAGTTGAATACTCAGGTTTACACTTTTGGACAGGCCCACAATCCAGGTAGCGCGGGTCCCCCTGCTGACGAATATTATGGTCGCGTACCTTCGAGTATATAACCTATCTCAAGGTCACGCCGAGTGAGCAAGCTTAGTTTTGTGTGGTGGCTAGCGGCTGTCTTCCCAAGATTACAGCGGTCGAGTAGTGTCTGAGATAACACATGCGGAGTCCTTGTGAATTAGGCAGTGATTTCTGTCCTGGACGTTATAAAGTTTTTATAATTCGCCTTGTAAATAATTTAAGTTGTCCCAGCTTACGTGCATTTCAACCTCTACATGTGGAACGTTTGATTGGCGAATTTCAGATGTCCGTATCTTATCCATCTCAATTAACGCCTTCAAGTAAAAAAAGCAGAGATAGATCAATTGAAATACCAATTATTAATAAAACGTAATACAGAAATTTATAACTTGTTTTTAGGAATGTGACATGGATAGTCTATAATCAAAAAAAGATATTAATGAAATGTTATAGCCGAAAACTGATGAAACGGGTTGAATTCATTGTTTCTAGTATATTATTTAATTTTACTATAATTTATAAACTATCAGGTTACGTGATATTTGAAGGGTCAGAACCATAGTGGGCCAAGCACTATTTACCAAAACCGTAGAAAAACAAGGGTTAAAATGAAGATATTACCATAATTCAATGGAAAAATTTTGCAAGTAATAATAATAATAATAATAATAATAATAATAATAATAATAAGATTTATTTTAGCTGGCAGAGTTAAGGCCGGAAGGCCTTCTCTTCCACTCAACCAGCAAAAAGTATACATACATATGTATGAACTTACAAGGAATTCAACAAATTGATTTAGATAAGAGTTACATAACTACAAGAGTTATTTACGAATTAAACAACAAAATACTATGAACTGCACGCATTTTATTCTTCACCAGACATAATTAGGAACATTAACTCCAGACTTTGAGATGAGCAGGGCATGTAGCACGTATGGGCGAATCCAGAAATGCATATAGAGTGTTAGTTTGGAGGCCGGAGGGAAAAAGACCTTTGGGGAGGCCGAGACGTAGATGGGAGTATAATATTAAAATGGATTTGAGGGAGGTGGGATATGATGATAGAGACTGGATTGGTCTTGCTCAGGATAGGGACATATGGCGGGCTTATGTGAGGGCGGCAGTGAACCTCCGGGTTCCTTAAAAGCCAGTAAGTAAGTAAGTAAGTAATACTATGAACTATTAACTAAACATTGAAATACAAATTATGTAGCAGAATTAAGCTAAAATACATAGAATGTTAATATATTTCAAATAATGTTATATAATAGAAAGACATTATTATGAGACAATTTTGAAAATACAGCACTATTAAGATGCATGTCTAAAGGAAGAAGTAACAATGTAGTCAGTGATAGTTTAAGTCAGTATGATTGGAGTGAATTCCTAAGAAGATTATCTTTTAAGCTGTTTTTAAAAGTGTTCATTGTCTTGCAGCCCCTAATACTTTGTGACAGGGAATTCCATTGTCGCGAGGTGGATACTGTAAAAGATGATGAATAACGAGATGTTCTATGAAGCGGTATACTTAACGCGCCACAGATAAGCGATCTGGTATTTACGTCGTGGTTAGAGTATAGATAAGAGAAACGAGACGAAAGGTACTTTGGTGTTGAAGTGTGCAGAATTCGAAAGAGTAAAGACAAAGAGTGTAAAGTTTCTTTAAGTCGGTGCCACGAAAGACTTGCGAAGGACGGTGATATGTGATCTTATAGTATAACTTACACATTAAAATTAAATGATATATCAATCTTAATTAAACTATGGCATTCACTTAACTTTAACCTTGCTTTCTCCGTTTTTAATAAATGGCGCTTGGCCCACTATGGCTCTGAACCCTTCATTTATTTTAACAGATTTCATGATTTCTTTGACACTATAAATATATATATGTTCTTAACTGGAAGGTGTAATTTCCAAGTATGACGGCTGATATGGCTTAGAAAAAAACAAATTAAATTCTTCCAAAAGTTGTCAGTTTTGCATTTCACTAAGTTATTATTGTGAACCTATTTGGTTCAAATGTGCACCCCTGACTTTCTTCACAATAGTTGAAAAATAGAAAAGAAAAGTTTCAAACTCATATTTATTGCATAAAAGAAATTATAAGGAAAATATGTGCTGTATTTTAATATACTATCGGTGAATAATGAAACTTTAGCTCTTAATTTACAATTATTTCAGATTTTTGTAGCTGATGTGGTTCCCTGATCCAACATTAAAACATCAAAACATTTGAACGCAAGAGACTGAATGTTTGAGTGAAGATGTGTTCGCAGATAAAGCATTCAAACATTATCACAAAAGCGAATCGATGTCGTACGGTTGGTGATGTGTTCGCTTACAAATTATTGAAGCATTTTTACGCAAGCGACACGAGATCTTTTGGACTGATATTAATTTTGATTCGCCGATACATTTTAATACTGTTGTAGGCCTACAACATATATATTATTGAGCATCCCAAATCCTTAATGGTGTTCGCTGATACAACATTCAAATATTGCTGTGTTTCTTGTTGATGATAAAATATAACATGCAAGCGACTCAATGTGTTATGACTGATGTGGCTTGTTGATACAAAATTGAAACATCATTGCGCAAGCAACTGACTTCCTTTTTCACTGTTAATGTGTTCGCTGATACAACATTCAAATATTGCTGTGTTTCTTGTTGTTGATAAAATATAACATGCAAGCGACTCAATGTGTTTTGACTGATGTGGCTTGTTGATACAAAATTGAAACATCATTGCGCAAGCAACTGACTTCCTTTTTCACTGTTAATGTGTTTGCTGATACAACATTCAAATATTGCTGTGTTTCTTGTTGTTGATAAAATATAACATGCAAGCGACTCAATGTGTTATGACTGATGTGGCTTGTTGATACAAAATTGAAACATCATTGCGCAAGCAACTGACTTCCTTTTTCACTGTTAATGTGTTCGCTGATACAACATTAAAATATTGCTGTGTTTCTTGTTGTTGATAAAATATAACATGCAAGCGACTCAATGTGTTATGACTGATGTGGCTTGTTGATACAAAATTGAAACATCATTGCGCAAGCAACTGACTTCCTTTTTCACTGTTAATGTGTTTGCTGATACAACATTCAAATATTGCTGTGTTTCTTGTTGTTGATAAAATATAACATGCAAGCGACTCAATGTGTTATGACTGATGTGGCTTGTTGATACAAAATTGAAACATCATTGCGCAAGCAACTGACTTCCTTTTTCACTGTTAATGTGTTCGCTGATACAACATTAAAATATTGCTGTGTTTCTTGTTGTTGATAAAATATAACATGCAAGCGACTCAATGTGTTATGACTGATGTGGCTTGTTGATACAAAATTGAAACATCATTGCGCAAGCAACTGACTTCCTTTTTCACTGTTAATGTGTTTGCTGATACAATATTAAAACTTTATTAGGCAAACTGATCAATACTTTATAACTGATAGTATTATTTACTAATACAACATTGAAACATTATTGTGCAAGCAAATCAGTATTCGTTAGTACAGTAGCAAAATATTATTGTACAAAAGCACTTTTCTTATGACTTATGTGACTCACTGAAATAACATCAAGACATCGTCTATTGCGCAAGCGATTGAATTCGTTGTAAGACTCGTATGCTTGCTGATATAACATTCAGACATTATTTTTCTTTGGAAATAATAAAAAAAGAAATAATAGGTATTTATACAACAAGAGCATAATCTTGGAGATCGTGACACGAGTGAATGTTCAACGCACTCGCTTAATTATTCATTAGGGTTTTATGCAATGTTAGCATTATAAATTGTAAATAAATTACGAAATGATTTAAAATTTTCGAATACGCTTCTGTCTCTGTGATGACGTTATAGTTTTTTTTTTTTCTTTAGGAGCCGTGGTTTGTTTCCCTTATCCCATCATTTGTTTATAAGCGTCGTTAATGGTTGTCAAAACGATGACTGGCATTCCGTGTCATCGTTTTTGTATTGCTAGGTTACTTACTTACTTATTTACTTACTTACTTACTTACTTACTTACTTACTTACTTACTGGCTTTTAAGGAACCCGGAGGTTCATTGCCGCCTTCACATAAGCCCGCCATTGGTCCCTATCCTGAGCAAAATTAATCCATTTTCTATCATCATATCCCACCTCCCTCAAATCCATTTTAATATTATCTTCCCATCTACGTCTCGGCCTCCCTAAAGGTCTTTTTCCCTCCGGCCTCCCAACTAACACTCGCCCATACGTGCTACATGCCCTGCCCATCTCAAACGTCTGGATTTAATGTTCCTAATTATGTCACTATCCTTTATATGGTCGTCTTTCTCTTCTGTAGGGGCATGAGCATTTATAACTACGATATCGCACCATCTACCTTTAAGTACTAAATATGATAACCTATCACTGATAAATTCGACCTTTTTTACTGCTGATTTTATTCTTTTATGAATAAAGAATCCTGTTCCTAATTGATGATTATCGTTTCCTTCCCCATAATACAACAAATAATCTCCTATTTGTGTTATGCCATTCCCATCTAACTTTTATTATTATTATTATTATTATTATTATTATTATTATTATTATTATTATTACTACTATTATTACAGACCCTTATCACGATATCGATCGTCATAACCAGAACTAGGAAGATGGTATCGAAACTCTTAAGGTGAGTGAGCTTGGACTATATCTCTACCGAATGAAAAGTCTAGTAGCGCATCTCTCAATGTCAGTGAACCAGAACGACAAACATGTAGTACACCCGGGTGATAACCAGACATGTGCTCCAATCGTTCACGGCCTTAGAACAAGAAAATAATAAACGAATAATATAAAAAAAACAATAATTTGTAATTATAAACTTTGTAACTCCCAATCTAAAATAATTTACCCATGCCTATAAAAATGGCATACAAAGTATACAATTATGATTCTAGCCTCATTATAACAAATAGCAATGAACATTTTTATTTTATCAAAAGAAATGCTCCTTTTATGTTCAGAAAAAAAAATAAAAAAGCAATATTTGTACTCTGAAAATATCCATTCTACGTCACAAGACGTTACTGGAGGAAATCTGAAATACGATGTAGTATTTCTTATTATATTACTTTTTAAATTTAGTAGTGTATCTCGAGTATGGCACATAATATTAAACCCATAATTGTTTTCAAGAAAATTTTTAATTTCTATTGTAATGACAGTAGGAGGTTCGTATCGTAATTCCGATGTTGAACTTGGACTGTAACGCAACTGAATGCATAGCAGCACGAGACGTCAACATTTAACGAAGAATAATCCGGGAAAAAATAAACGTGTTACACACTCCTGTTTGCATAATTATTCAATAACAGATGAGTTTACTTTTTTGGAATCATGCATAATATTACGTAAATAATACAATAATAACAGAAGAGCTCACTTGGTTCAAAACCTAAACTATTAATATAAGTTAACAATATTCTTCAAACTATTCACGACTGTACACAGCTCCACAGAATGATAGTATGCGTTGTTTATGTGAACTGCGTATCGTCTCTAGCGAGAGGGAACAGGGCGAAGAGTGGGTGACATCTATACTCCTCGCTGTACTCAACTGAAATTTACTGTTTTGGTACGAACTTCCTACCTGTGGTCATAACAATCTGTTTATAGTGCTAGGATTTATTAAAATATTTTTTTTATAATTCCAGCATTATTAAAATAAAAAATTAATTACGTAAAAAACCATAAGAGTAAACTAATGAAATAAAAATGTATAAAATAAAATTAAAACGAAAATAAAATATCGCTTACCATCAAGTTCAGAAACAGAAGGGTTTTAAAATCAAACAAGAAACTGAAGACATATGATCGATGATATTCTCCGATACAGCTTTGGCACTTTAGTTATTATTGTCCAATTGACTAATTTCATCCTCAAAAACGTAATTAGTTATCGCAAATAGCTAAAGTTATATTTCTTTCCGTGTTTTACATTCAAAATGTTTTTTGTCTCTGTGTCCCGATATTCATCACTCTATAGAACTTCATTTCTTCTTTTTTTACCGAAACTTGAGGTTCATTAGTAAAAACTCTGGTTTCAAATGTCAACAAAAGGAAACTTGGTCCTAATGAATGGAGCATTGACCTTTCAAAGTCTTAATCTTGAATTCTTTAATGGAACTCTATAACTGAAATTGTCTCAGATGGAAGGGAGAGAAAAAAAGTTCCAAAACAGGTTTATGTTCAGGAAGAACCCAAGGTTTTATTCCCTCATTTACATCTTAAAGCCTACGCAATATAATAGACAATTAATAATTTCCTGTGACGTTATCACATCATTAAACACGGTGCAAGGATCCAGCTGGTTTCATTTCTCTTTTTTTTTAATCAATCTTAGAGAAGTATAGCTGAGTAAGTCAATTATTGTGGACATAATTCCTCCCTGACCCCAAACTTTAGTCATGGATACACGCAGATACCTATCTATTCATACGGCAGATGTGCTTTTGAAAGAAGGAAAGTAAATCAATAAATGACAATTAAACATTGCGTGACTTCTTTCATATTATGTTTTACGTACAACAGAATGTGCCGCTTTTCGCACATTTGATTGTGATCAGAACGCTTTCCTGCACCTTCGTCATTAATTGCAAACTCGCTTGGGTTTTTATCTTCTTGTACACAATAAGAGACCACATTAAAACATAACAATAAATGTGAAATTAAATATAGATGTCTCTATTGCTGACAATCGCATTAATCGAAGAAGAAACTAATGAAAATAATAATAATTATATCGGAGAATGCTATAGAATGAGAACGAAGTGGAAGGTTGACAGAATGATTTAAATGGCTATATGTTAGAAGTGGACTACTACGGACAATCGGCGAAAGATATCTAGAGAAGAATAAAGAAGTGTATGTAATATTTGTGAACCTAGAAAAGGCTTTTGACAGAGTGGATTGGAATAAACTGAAGGGGATCCTAAAGAATTTGGTGTGGATTGGAAAGAGAGAAGACTGTTCAGTAATCTTTATATGAACAACGAGTCAAAGTCAGGATAGGAGAAATGTCAGAAGGAAGTAAAAATTTGGAGAGGATTACGTCAAGGATGTCCTTTATCACCTAACCTGTTCAACATCTACTTGGATGATTTAGTAAAGAACTGTTTTCAGGACATGGGAGGAGTGATAGTCAGAGGAACAAGAATAAAGTGCATAAGATTTGCTGATAATATGGCGTTGTTATCAGAAGAGGAAATGATACTAAAGAATATGCTACTGGAGCTAAATGACAGCTGTGAGCAATATGGGATGAAGATAAATGTTTGTTTCATCAATGGGGTGTAATATGGATGTATCGTATTCTTCAGTAATCCCGAAAATTTTGCTCATTTGAATCGAAAATCCAGAAACTAAACATATTAGGACGATACGAAATGTATAAACACATAAAAACACAAACACAACATATCCTTAACATTCAACTGAATTTCCAAGACAACAAGGCGCCGAAACAAAGTACAAAACCTCCCTAGACTCTTTGAAAATGGCGCACAACACACCGAAACTAGTCACAAAGTTACACAACCGTCTTAAGTTTTAGTACGAGTAGTTATCAGAGTACATATCGGTCATTAAAAATTGCTTGTTTAATAGGTCTTAACATATCATCATATTTCATGTACAAGTGTTAAAATTGTGGCCAATCAAGAATGAATAAACTTCTATTTTAATTTTCCTTAATTTTGGATGTTATTACATTAACAATATTCATAGGATATACATAAAACTCCTTAATGTCTGGTAATCTCATTTTACACCGCTTTCATGATAACAGAAGCATATTATATTATAATTTAAAATTACGGTGTGATATCATAAAGAAAGTTGAATTAAAACGACATTAGTATTAAGTTCTAAGAAAACATAAAGTAATAGTGTATTTTCTTGACAGATTTGGATTCTGTGAAGTCGAATTATAACCATTCAGAGGAAAATTGAAACATTTAAATTTCTCGAACATTGTTATTTAACGACATTTCATAAAACGTAGGGCGAATGGCGTGTAATTCCATAGCAAATCCTCAGCTTCATCTTGCCACAGTGACATCCATATCATCAGTTCTATCTATGGTAGATAGAATACGCAGTTCATATACTTACTTACAAATGACTTTTAAGGAACTCGCAGGTTCATTGCCGCCCTCACATAAGCCCGCCATCGATCCCTATCCTGTGCAAGATTAATCCAGTCTCTATCATAATATCCCACCTCACTCAAATCCACTTTAATATTATCCTCCCATCTACGTCTCGGCCTCCCCAAAGGTCTTTTTCCCTCCGGCCTCCCAACTAACACTCTATATGCATTTCTGGATTCGCCCATACGTGCTATATGCCCTACCCATCTCAAACGTTTGGATATAATGTTCATAATTATGTCAGGTGAAGAATACAATGCGTGCAGTTCTGCGTTGTGTAACTTTCTCCATTCTCCTTGCAACTTCATCCCTCTTAGCCCCAAATATTTTCCTGAGAACCTTATTCTCTAACACCCTTAACCTCTCTTCCTCTTTGAAAGTGAGAGTCCAAGTTTCACTACCATACAGAACAATCGGTAAATATAACTGTTGTATAAATTCTGACTTTAATATTTTTGACAGCAGACTAGATGACAAAAGCTTCTCAACCGAATAATAACAGGCATTTCCCATATTTATTTTGCGTTTAATTTCTTCCCGAGTGTCATTTAACGCAGTTCATATAGCTTAATTAAAGTAACCGATTTAAGAAAAGAAGTCCAGAATCCTGATATACGAGTAACTATCGCTTTTCCTGGACTCTCGGGCTGACGACGAAGACAAAAAAAAAAAACAGAAATTCTTCCATATAACTACTTTCTACATTCACAGATTATACAGACTCACTTAGAGACCTAAATGTGGTGACGGATTCTGTATGAGAGACAGTTCAACGAAGTAAACTTGAATTTCCCTATATACGGAAGAAGGAAATAAAATGAAACAGTTTAGAAATCATTTGTCTACCAAAGCTTTCTGAATTTAATCTCATTTAAAGCATGAGTGCTATTTTTGATACGTCGAAAACAAACTTACATTAATCTCTTTTTAAAAATAACTACCCGACCTTCCCCTATGATCGATGAATTAATGTTTGTTTGTTGGAGGCCGCAGACGTTGGTCTTGGGTGACTCAGCTGTTGCTGTTACACAAAACTTAAAAATTTTGATTGCCGTGGAACACGGAGGAGGTCACGTTTCATTTCCTCTTCATTCAATTCATTGTGATAAATAATAAGCTTATATCGCCATGTGTTGTGCATCAAATTTCAAGGTAACCTTCTTACTAATAGTAGTGGGTAGACATGTCTGCGTTTCGTGGGTTTCTTTGTGTAATAATCAGATTGAGACATGGTACAATCTTATACAGAATTCTACTAGTGAGCTTTTCACAGATACCGCCTAGAGATTTTTATGAAATAATAATAATAATAATAATAATAATAATAATAATAATAATAATAATAATAATAATATTCACTAAGGGTTTGGAATTGAACGGGTTACATCAGCTTCTATGCTTCTGATAACAACGCCATATTATCAGCAAATCTTATGCACTTTATTCTTCTTCCTCTGACTATCACTCCTCCCATGTCCTGAAAACAGTTCTTTACTAAATCATCCAAGTAGATGTTGAACAGGTTAGGTGATAAAGGACATCCTTGACGTAATCCTCTCCAAATTTTTACTTCCTTCTGACATTTCTCCTATCCTGACTTTGACTCGTTGTTCATATAAAGATTACTGAACAGTCTTCTCTCTTTCCAATCCACACCAATTTTCTTTAGGATTCCCTTCAGTTTATTCCAATCCACTCTGTCAAAAGCCTTTTCTAGGTTCACAAATATTACATACACTTCTTTATTCTTCTCTAGATATCTTTCGCCGATTGTCCGTAGTAGTCCACTTCTAACATACAGTATAGCCATTTAAATCATTCTGTCAACCTTCCACTTCGTTCTCATTCTATAGCATTCTCCGATATAATTATTATTATTTTCATTAGTTTCTTCTTCGATTAATGCGATTGTCAGCAATAGAGACATCTATATTTAATTTCACATTTATGATGCGGATGACGTGAATATGTTAGGAGAAGATCCACTAGGTTTGGAAGTAAGTCTCAAAAAGACAAAGTATATGATTAGGCTATGTGTCGTGACCAGAATATTGTACGAAATGAAAATATAAAAATTGGAGATTTATCCTTCGAAGAGGTTATTATTCCCCCTTATATCCACACAACTCGAGTGGGCTGACAAGACTCCAGAGACCCACATCGAGTGCACACAAACTCTGTGTGACTTGGAATTGTGGTTTTCTGTTAACGTACTGTATATATTATGCAAGTCTAGTTTTTCAGGTAAAGCTCCCTGTGAAGCAGACTTGACTCGGTAGAGCGCTGGTGTGTTCAACCAGAGGTCCCGGGATAGATACCCGGCCACGGAACAATTTTTCTCTTGAAATTATTTACAGGGAGCTTTATCTGAAAAAACTAGATTTGCATAAAAACTGTGATCCACAAGATTTTTATGTTTCGTCCTGCTGAAAGAGGAATAACTTTGTATATTAACAGTTTACCATTTTTTGGTGAGTAATGAAGAATTTCCATGCGTCTGGCATTTAAAGTAAATTATATGCATTATAACTTGTATTTTCACTTCCAGTTGGATAAACTACGTAAAGATCCGGTGCTTTGGATTGAACTTCGGTGTAGGTCAATGGTTAGAGCACTTGGTACGTAGAACCAAGGATCCGGGTTGGATCTCCGGCGCAGGAACGAATTTTTCTCCTTTAATACCATTGTTACCATAACACATATATTCTGTAGGACCAAAAATTAATCTTTACGTAGATTCTTCGCCCAACAGTGCATAATACTGTGAAATTCCGGCCACCAAGTCGGCGCTCCTTGTATAATGTCACTTGATTTAATATATGTCAACATTATACAGTATGTCGAACTTGGAGTCAGGCCACAAAGGGAACAACACTAGAGGAGAGGGATTCGATCCGGTGCTGTGGATTGAACTTCGGGGTAGCTCAGTGGTTAGAGCACTTGGTACGTAGAACGAAGAACCTGGGTCCGATCTCCGGCGGCGGAACGAATTTTTCTCCTCCAATAACCATTAATAACCACTTAGATAATACTAAACTTAAAGCATGGTCTCACCCCTGATGGAGTTCTCTGAATTAAATTTGGCCCTCTAGGAGTTACGTGGATTCAAATCTCATTTGTGACTTGAATGTTATTTCATTTGTAATGTGTTATTTTTTATCTTAAGAACATTCTTGGCATCGGGGTTACTGACATCATGAGAGTAAAGGCTGGTTCACAATAAACCGGGAACGAGAACCAGAATGAAAACGAGAAGCAGAGGACGTGAATATGAAAATTTTTGATTCACAATAAACCGAGAATGTAGACGACTATGCATATCGATATGCATGTCAATAACGATATGTAAAGTCGATATTACGCATTCTGATGTTATTTGTGTATAATTGACCAATGGCGTTCTCTCATGAGTTCAAGGCAGCCAACATAAACACAGGTTAACCAACTTCGAAATTTCAACTGAAACATTTCATTAGGTACGGTACTATAAATATGCCCATGCATCTTTATTATCACAACCTATTTTAAGACTACCATAACGTAAAATAATTAGAGAAGAAACATTTGTAATGGAACAAAAATGAACACACAGTAGTAGTTATTGAATTGAAGCATGAATATGTAGTGTGTAATACAACCAATACAGTAATAAAATATGATTCACTTACGATCGGTGTTCAAAGTTGCAGCTATTGAAAGCCACGTATTCTCCTTCATTTTCTCATCTTTATACGAGGCGCGCCGCTTATCGTAAACGTTAGGATTTTCCTCAACACTCAATATTAGAATCTCATCAAATAAAACTTGCTCCATGATGCACAGCACAGAACAAAATAATGCGTAGGTTATGTCACGGTCTTCTTGCTACAAAATATATGACTACAAAATAGCTTTTAGATGGCAATAGAATGAATCTAATGGGTTGTGATCGGAAACGTGAACGCCAAAGTTGATACTTGGCCAACTCTCCTTTCCCGATCCCGGGCTTCGGCAAGCTTTTCGTTAATTGTGAATGCTCACATTTAAATGTACACATTTTAACAGTTTTACCGTTTTCGTTTTCGTTCCGATTCTCGTTTCCGGTTTATTGTGAACCAGCCTTAATACCTTGTGTTTACCGAGTAAATGGGCATTAAACAAGTGCTGTTATTGGCGCGGAATCTCTCAGCAGATAATTATTTCGTCTTTTGGTTAACGATTTTCTTTAGCGCCGTTTTACACCCTTAAGACTGTTCGCATTGTTGAGTTCGTGCCCTGGGGCCACCTCTTCATTGTGGTCCATCTCGGTCTTGTAGAACGTAACGAACGTTCCGCCTGCTTCTTGTTGTTATGTTGGTGCTATAAAGTTGCAATTATGAAGACTTTTACAGCACTTCATTTATAGCTACTTGCTTCCTTAAATTTCACTTTCAAAATAAACAGGGCCGAACGCGATGAGTGCGCCAAACGTTAAAGGCGCGGCATTGATGTGTGGGATTGTGGAGTCTGTGATCATGTGTTTGATTCTTGTCGAGGGCATGCATATCTGTTTACTCTACTGTGAATGTGTTTCACTGTTTTGTATTACGTTGGGTGCTTGTGTTGAATTACCTGCACTTCTGCCATGTGAGTAGCCAGTGTATAAGATTTAAATTGATTGAAAAGTCGAGTCGAACTCTGACAAATGCAAAATGATTAAAGAAAGAAATAGATTCACAGAGAGAATAAATATAAATAAAGTAAGAAAAAGAAAATAAAAAGAAGAGAGGAAAGAAAGAGATAGTCTAGAAACAAAGACAAAAATTAGAACAGCAAAAGGAAGAAAGCAACATAGGAGAAAGAGAGGGGGAGTGAGATAGAA
The DNA here is from genome assembly GCF_040183065.1 of Periplaneta americana. NCBI lineage: Eukaryota > Metazoa > Arthropoda > Insecta > Blattodea > Blattidae > Periplaneta > Periplaneta americana. The sequence continues at coordinate 131,037,654 of NC_091122.1, read as the reverse complement.
AGCTAGAAAGATAACGAGAGTGAGAAATAAAAAAAAAAACACAGAAGAGAAAGTCTAGGAGAAAAATAGAAAACAGACAAAAATAGACACAGATATATATAAATAAGAGTTAATATTTCCTATCACCCCAACAAAATAAACAATGTTTAATAATAATATTTACTTACTTAGGCTTTTAAGGAACTCGGAGGGTCATTGCCGCCCTCACATAAGCCCGCCATCGGTCCCTATCCTGAGCAAGATTAATCCAGTCCCTACCATCATATCCCATCTCCCTCAAATCCATTTTAATATTATCCTCCAATCTACGTCTCGGCCTCCCCAAAGGTCTTATTCCCTCCGGCCTTCCAACTAACACTCTATATGCATGTTTAATAATAATAATAATAATAATAATAATAATAATAATAATAATAATAATAATAATAATTTACTAATATTTATTGTGCTGTACAATAGCACAAGATAAAAATTAGCACAAGATTTACAGAGAACAAGGAATTACAAAAACAGTGCATACAAATAATTATTATTAAAATTAGAGACAAACACAAATAAACAATAATGACAAAGTGAATAGGTAACTGCAAAATACATGATACAGAAAAGCTCAAAAACAACACAAACGAATGAAATTGAATGAATGATCAGTATGCTTAATATAAGAATAACCAAACAGCAAACTATATTTTAAACGGATGTGAATTAATACGATGTAATTAAATTTTGAATACAATTAATTTACAATAATAATAGTAAAATGAATAAGTAAGTAAATTAAATTTTAATGTTAATCACTGGATGCATATAAATAAAAATAAAAGTAACAATAATGATAAAATAAAAATAAAAATAAACAATCTTGAACGAAGAATTTTCCTTTGGTCTGTGAGATATTATACTATGAGAATAATAGTAATGATACAATGATAATTAAGTATAATGTCTGAAAGAATACATAAATGATAAATCATTGCCAAGATAAAACTAAATCTGTACATTGAAAGCATCGAATTCGCAGCCATGCATGTTGGCATTTTTAATGCATCTGGAGACTGGGTGAAAGAAATTTTGAATTTATATTATAGAAAAGTTTGTGGACTTTCATATCTTTCGTTGGAATATGTAAGGTAATATTGTTTAAGAAGGAGTCACAGGATATATCACCTTTGAGGACCTTACAAAAGATCAGATAATCTAGCTTACGGCTTCTGGCATATAGGTTTGGACAATTAAAATATTCACATTTTCTCTCGTAACTATACCCGGAATTAATGGACAGAAATATGAATGAACATAAAGATATACATTTTCTTTGTATATTTTCTAATAATAATAAGGATAATAATAATAATCATAATAATAATAAATTTATTGTTAGAACAAAGATACATTTTTATAAAAAAAATTCTCCCTAGAAAGAGTACATACTCATGCTCTGGAGGCATTCCACAATATTTTATTAATCAGTTGAATAAAAAGTAAAAAAAAAAAAAGACACAGATATCGCAATAATTTGAACTTTATATTTTCTCTCTAAACTGTAATTTTTAAATTATTGATTGTTATTTAATTGATTATGATTTAATTGATATTATTAATTATATATATATACTGAAACTAAATAATCACATTAATATAATAATGAATAAATAAATGTCTGTCTGGTCTTTTTGTCCCATAAAAAGCAAAATTTTTAAACTTAAAAATTTCATTCAATAAAAGAGATAAGAAACAGTATATTATTCTTCGTCCAGCCATTTATTCAAATCTCCAAATAAAAGACTAATGATTATGAGTAAAATAAGAAAGAATAGGAAAAAAAGAAGTTATAGAAAGAGTAAAGAAAGAAACTCAGAAAGAAGAAAACATATGTATAGCAAAACGAAGGAAAAGACAAAAAAAGAAAGGAGATAGAAAGAAAGGAAAATTACACATTCAGAGCAAAGCAGAGAGGGGGATAGTGAGAAAGAGAGATAGTAAAAAAACACACATTAAGAAAGGATAGACGGGAAGAAAGAAAAGAGGCATAGGTGAAAAAAGGCATGAAAGAAAAAATAAAGGAATACAGGGAGGCATAATGAAAGATATAAATGCGGAAGAGAAATAAAAACAAGACAATAATGAAGATAGAAGGGGCGAAGGGAGGACAAATAGAATAACACAAACATTATAGGTGTAGTGGAGGGATGAGGTAAAATATAAATAAAGGGACAAAAACAGACAAAGGAGGAAGAGAAGAAAGAAAGAGGGAGAAAAATGTAAATGAGGAAGAAAAGAATCGGACAAGAAATCTGTGCTGTATGAGGGATAAATCGGCATGTAGAAAACGTTGCTAGTAGTTCCGGGAATGAAAATATGGTTGTATTGGTTTGAATGTTTTATTTTTGTCTCGGATTACAAATGGACAGTATGGGTCTGTGTCAGTAGTAGTAATTAATAAAGGGCATGCAATGTATTTTCACTTCATATGAAGCAACATTCCTGAATTATTCTCAACTCACAACAAATTTTCCATTATAGTTCACTCATAGTGTACCGTACGTGTCTACTATCGCCATAATATTGCAGAACTCGCCATTATACATCAAACGAGAAGTCGCACAGATCTGTAGCTTCTCTCGATACCGAGATATTATTGAGAGAGGCCGCGTGGCACGGCTAATTTTGTACGCAACTTCGGCGCTCCCATCCCCCTAGCGTAGGGAGGTGACGCCATTGGTCGTGATCACACAAGTTACATTGGTTCATAGCCTAACTATTAATAACATTAGAATTTGATTGTGGCTCATAGTGTTACAGTAAGTATTTGATATTACGTAAGTTTTTGTTTCACCTCGGATCCCGTAACGAGTACCCATACTCGATAGAGAAAAGACGCATTCTACGTAAAAACAAAGATGGAAGGGATGAACTTAATCGTCTTGTTTTGAATGTATAAACGAAATCATGGTTTTAAATTTACCTCAGATTTTATTATTGTTATTATTATTATAATTTGTAACAAATATAAATGACACTCGGCAGGAAATTAAACGCAGAATAAATACAGGGAATTCCTGTTATTATGCAAAACTGGCTTTCAGGTAGTAGCTCCCTGTAAAGCAGGTTTGAATAATTTCAAGGAAAAATTTTTCCCGAGCCGGGTATCGATCCCGGGACCCTTCGCTTAGATAGTTCCTGGGGTAGCTCAGTCGGTAGAGCGTTCGCGCGCTAAGCGAATAGTCCCGGGATCCATACCCGGCTCCGGAACAATTTTTCCTTGAAATTATTCAATTCCTGTTATTATTCGGTTGAGAAGCTTTTGTCATCCAGTCTGCTGTCAAAAAATCTGAAAGTTAGAATTTATAAAACAGTTATATTTCCGGTTGTTCTACATGGTTGTGAAACTTGGACTCTCACTTTGAGAGCGGAACAGAGATTACGGGTGTTTGAGAATAAGGTTCTTAGGAAAATATTTGGCGCTAAGAGGGATGAAGTTACAGGAGAATGGAGAAAGTTACACAACGCAGAACTGCACGCATTGTACTCTTCACCTGACATAATTAGGAACATTGAATCCAGACGTTTGAGATAGACTGGGCATGTAGCACGTATGGCGAATCCAGAAATGCATATAGAGTGTTAGTTGGGAGACCGGACGGAAAAAGATCTTTGGGGAGGGCCGAGACGTAGATGGGAGGATAATATTAAAATGGATTTGAGGGAGGTGGGATATGATGATAGAGATGGATTAAACTTGCACAGGGACAGGGACCGATGGCGGGCTTATGTGAGGGCGGCAATGAATCTGCGGGTTCCTTAAAAGCCATATTTGTAAGTATTATTATTATTATTATTATTATTATTATTATTATTATTACTATTATTATTATTATTACAGTTGTCATTGTTATGTTGTTAATGAAGAAGTGTATGTGTGTGTGTGTAGGCTATGTTGTCTAGGAAAGTGATTTCTATTTCCGTACCTATTTTGTTTGCTTCGTCCTAGACGTATGTTATTCAAATATATCTACGCGTCATGTATACAGTATCCCCTCACTAAAATTCTATAGGACTAAAACGTTCAAATGAACCATAAACTCGTATAAATGCCTAATAACTATGTTTGTGTCTGAAAAGCGCCTTTTTTTTTTAGTATTTAATTTGTAATTAAAGTAAAAATACCGGTACTATAAACGCAAAAATGACCCCCAAAAACTACAAAAAGTTATATATAAAAAAATACAAGCACTGGTGTGGCAAGTTCGTTTCATATTTGTCTACGAAGGGGAGAGAAGAAGATTTTGTCTAATTTTCTGGAACCAAAGTTCGTCTGAAAAGTCCATTCCAGCATAAAAATGTTGGTAGGTTGCTCAGGTTAGGCGAGAGCTTACAAATTAGTTTTCGCGTCAATGTATCCCCGTTTTGTGAACTGAAACTGATCAATCAGCAACCAGTTTCTTTCACTGATAGCGTTTGAGTCTTCAGTTTTGTAGCATTCATTGTCAGCATCAATTCTTTGTTACATAAATTCCACCTAAAAGGAATATTTACTACAATTATTAATTCATAATTTTATATAAACTCCTAAAAGTAAAAAATTGAATTCTACAAAGTCATAAATTTTTTTTTTTTTTTCAGCACCTAGGAATCCGTTCCCTAATGACGACAGTATGATCAGGAAATGAAAAGAAATACGTTGGGAATCTCGTGTTCTCTCTCAAACATGACCCACCCACTATATGAATTTTTAAGAATTTGTTGTTTTCCCGATGCGCAAATTTCCAGGGAAGTGGAAGAGACTTGGTTGTGGGGCGATGGGCTCGGAGTTACCGATAAACATTCTGTGCTGCCTCCCCTTGTGCGTGTGGGGGTGGACCGAGACCGAGCCGATAGCCTACGAGGGTGGAAGCGAATGGGGGAGTATTGCAAGGAGCCGCTAGCGGGAGACGCGTCGGGAGTTCCCGGCAAAGTGTTGCACTTGCTGGCCTTAGTTTTCCTTTCTTGGAAGCTATTGTTAAATACCAGTTTAGCATGGTTGCATTCCGATACACAGTGCTGAATTCAAGGGGTGGCCTGGAGGAGAATTTGCCCCCTAGATTTGAGGGGTTCCCTCCTGAGATTTCAGACTTTTAAAACTAATTCATACATATTATAGTTGAATTTGATATGGTTTTTCAGTGACTAAATTAATGTCTGTTATGTAGATTTACAGGTAGTTGTTTCCTTCAAGGTTCTTAGTATACCGGCCAATCTTGAATGTATTATGATGTACCGAAGTACATATGACAGTTCCGTGCAGAAATATGATATGCGAATCACTTAGTGATTTAAGACGGCGCTTACTCCGTCGGATCCTGGCCACTTAGTCACTCATAACGAGTGCACCTCTGCACATGTGTGGACATTGTGCCACTGTCATACATCTATGACGCAGTGCATGAGGGTAGGCCACTAGAGGGAACCCAAGAGGTGGAACTTAAACTGAGATGATTCAATCCGATATCGGGATGGGAATCCAGTGTGGATTAGTGGATAGAGCGTCAGCACGTAGGGCTGAAAACCCGGGTTCAAATTCCGGTGCCGGAGAGAATTTTTCTCAGTTCCACTCATCTTTCATCAATCTTGAATGGTTGAAATTTAAACGTCTGAATTTTCGGTCTTGTTTGTTACAGTTAAGAAATCACGAGTGTTGTGTTTTTATTGGCGAAGTTCTTAATGTCAGTTTCGTTATTTATAAATTCATTTACTAAAATAATTATAACATATAACGTAAATATAAATATTTCAGGCAAAACAAGAGGCAATGTTTACTTTTCTGTTGTATTTAACGAAGAAAATTCTCATTTGGCATTTAGTGAAAATAAAATCTGTGAACCGGTAATTCCATCTGTGTTACCTTCATCTAGTGCTGTTAGTGGTGAGTCAATGAATAAAATGGTTGGACGCGAAATCAAATACCTACTATGAAAAAATGGTGAGAACTTAAAAGGGAGGGTTTTCAGTAGGGCATGATAGATTTGGCTGAAAGTGTTAATATAGACTGATTTAAGGTTCCTGAAAACGATGGTGAAGGTTTCTCATTTCGGAATTGCATATTTGTGAAAATACAGAAATTTAAAAAATCTGGATTGCATGTCGTTCTTGCGCGCATTTGCTCATAACCTACTTGCAGAGAGCACTAGAGGCGAGGAAACAACTTTCTTCCATCCCTGTTAGAAATCTAGAGGTGGAATATGTACCTGGACTCATGGTAGTTTCCAAGAAGACTGTTGATGCTGGACACACAAGCGGATCATTGAATGAACGGGCATACCAACAGTTACCCAGATGTTTGAGTGAATGAACAGGAGAAAATGATACATAGACGGAAAAATGGATGAACGGAAGGTTGGAAAGATGGTTGAATAACTGGCTGGATGATGGTTGGACAGCCCATGAAGGGCAAAGTCTAGCAGCCGACTGTTGGCCTCGCGTCCACATGCCTCAGCAGAGGGGAAAGATCTTTCAACCAATTTGGAGGTAACGTGGGCAGGGTATGGTTGCGCCCCACGGTCAGGTAAGATGAAGCAGATAAAAAAGGGTCCCTGTTTTGTGGGCATACTTGCGCCCCGAAGAAATAATGAGACATACAGTGAAAGACTCCGTTTTTTAAACCACGTGGTCGAGGAATTCAGAAGCGGTAAAATAGACAAATACATGTTCTTAAAAAATGCAGCTACCACTATAATATTTTTAAGTAATTTATTTATTTTATGACAATCACTTCCTTGTGTACTATGCCCTCTCCGTTATGGAACCTGATTTCAATGCAGCTACCACTATAATATTTTTAAGTAATTTATTTATTTTATGACGATCACTTCCGTGTGTACTATGCCCTCTCCATTATGGTACCTGATTTCAATGCAGCTAACACTATAATATTTTAAAGTAATTTATTTCATGACAGTCATTTTCGTGTGTACTTTCCCATTGGGGCGCAACTATGCCTTGTCCATTCTGCTACCTGATTTCTTCGGGGCGCAACTATGCCATGCCTAGACCTCCAAATTGACCACAAGCCGCAACAATGCCATACCGGGTAACGTGTCATGACCACGATGATCCCTCCCAGCTGGCTTACGAAACCGGATTTCACTATTCACTGTAGCTCCCCAAATTCATCAAAATTCTTGATCGGCACCAGTCCCATACACTGGCCGAAATTTCATGAGAAAATTCCTTCCTCCAGGAGGACTCGAACTAGTGCGCATTTGGTATTGCTAGTCCAAGACATGACGCGTTAGGTAATGTAGTTACGGGTCGAGACGGATACATGGAAATAAGAGCGGATATATGGATGAACATAAGGTTGGATCGTTTCTGGCTGTTTCGATCCATATTTTTGGACCACTTTTTATTTCTGGTACTAGGCCATTTAGATAAATAAGACATTTCGGTCCCACGAAATTTTTGGTACAGCATTTTCGGTAATAGGTCATTTCCGTACCACGAATTTTTTGGCACAGCACTTCGGTCACTTGAGTCATTTTATCACTTCTGTCATTGCTTTGTTTCAGTCATGTTGCTTGGTCATTGTTTATGAAATAAATTTAATTTAAATTACATTTCCTAGCAACTGGAAAAACATTTTGCAAACTGTAATACAATTTCTGGGAAGAAGTAAAATAATTTCCTAGCAACGGAAAAAAAAAAAAAAACTATAATATTTGCAAAGAAACGTAAGGCCTCTCCTGAACAAAACATACATCAAGAACCAGAAGCAAATTGTATTCATTGTGGGAATATACCAGGACTGCAAGGCCAGAGGGCAGTTGGATGTTTATTTAAGAACACTGGCCCACAAACTGAATATCAACCCCCCCCCCCCAGTGAGCGTGCGGCTGATAGTGGTAGTGAAGAGGAAGAAATGGAATAGTACCTAATCAGACAGTAAATTCCTGTGCAACTGCTTACAATAAAATAATTATTCCTTCCATTTCATTATATTTTGAGGGTATGATGACCGAAGTAGGTGTCAATATGCCATAATTACCAATATGCAGTGACCCAAAAATACTAATGACCGAAAAAGCGTGGTCCAGGTGTCAGGTACCCATGTATCTGTTACCTATCTGTCTGTTAGCGAAAACGTGGGATCGAGACAGCCGCTAATCGGTTGAATAGATGGATTGTGGGTTGAGAAACGATTAGGTGGATGTACAAGTTGACGGAAGAGTGATGATTGCATGGACGGATGGATGGATGGATGGATGGATGGAAGGATAGAAAATAGACGGATATTCTCATGGATGGACTGATGGATGCTTGGACGAACAGACTGGATGAATCGATAGGTGGACGGTCAGAAGAATGGCTCAATGATTAATGACCAGGCAGAATGAATGGAGAAATGGATAGACTGTTGGACAACTAGAACATTTATCTATAGATAATTATCTCCCTTTATAATTAATGAATTTTTTTTACTAATGCCGGGTACTTGACTTTTCATATTGAACTATATGACGCCAGTTCTGTAGAACAATTTACCGACAGAGTCGTTACCCCAGGTGCGCCATAAGAGGTTGGTCTACGCTATATTCGCGATGAGATGAAATGATAAATTGAGATTTGTTGGGATGCCACAGAGGACCAGAGCTCCCGGAGAAAACCCTGTGTTACCTGGACCATGCGGTTGCCCAGCACAAGTTATAAATCGGGGAGTACGCCGGGAATCGGTCCCGGGTCCACAGAATTATAAGTCCAACTCTCTAGCCACTAGATCACCGTCGCGGCTTAATGTTTGCTATACTCCACATTTCTCCACTTCGGTACTAAATCTATAAAATTCTGCGTTTTGTAGTTTCGTTAATTGCTGTAAAAGTACAATAAATAGGACCATATCGATTATGTACTTTACACAGGCAAGAAAGTAGGATGAATTTCATTTAATGCTATTAATATAATTCCACATTAGTTTTCAGCCAATGACTAAGCTTATTGATGCTTCATTGACCAATGAAAATCGAACTACATAGAAAGTTTTATGCTGCTCAAAATAAGTGATAGTTTCCGCCCCCTCCACACCAAAGAGTTCAGATGTTATATTTCAACCTAGTGGAAAGTTTAAGAGGAAATATTTGCAACGAAACACTACCGGTGCATCAAGTAGGCTACACAACATGAAACTGTCATTAATTATAACAATTATTGTACTATTACTTACTATGAATGAGTTCGCAATGAAATTATGTAGATTATGTTTATTTTCAAGTACAAATAAATAATACTTAGTTCAAAATAAAGCGTTATACGCAGATTTCTTATTACTAAGGCCGCCCATATTGATATATGAGTATGGAAATAGGCACAAAGAATAAGGTAATAATGGCAGCGAAATGAACCCAGGGCCCGGCGCAGAAAGTTGCCCAGCATTCGCTTCTAATGGGCTTAGTGAAACTCCCGGGAAAATCCTCAACCAGCTGCTTGTTCCATCCAGGATTCAATCGAGTGGCTCTTTAGTTCCAGGAGGCTTAATTTGTATCTGTAACCTCTGATTTCACAGAAAATAATGGAATGCACTCATGCAAGAAGATTAATTTTTCTTGTGGAAATTATGTAGCCGAATGATAATTTTCTGTGACTATTACACTTTTACTACGTCATATTACTTTTGACCAATAAAACAGTACGAAAGAACGTCTTTCAACTAATCATGGCTGCTTATCGCACAATTTTATCGCTTCCCTAGCATTTGTTTAATATTATCGCTTTCCTAGCATTTGTTTGTTTTTATCACTACCTTAGCATTTGTTTCTTTGTTTGCTAACATTTCAAACTGCAAATTCTTTAGGGTACTATAAAAAATGCTTTGCGATTGTCATTTGTTTCCCGCATAGATAGTCGAATGAAAATAGTGGCTCCGTTCAAACATTTTGGTGAAGGTAACATTAGTGAAATAGAATTTTAGTAAGTCAATTAATATCTCTTTATTGTATTAGAATACTTTATTTCTCCTAATTTTTATATACTTTCTTCTGTTTTTATCACCTCCCTACCATTTGTTTCTTTGTTTGCCAACATTTCAAACTGCAAATTCTTTACGGTAGGCTACTATAAAACATGCTTTGCGATCGTTATTTGTTTTCCGCAAAGATAGTCAAATGAAAATGGCGGCTCCGTTCAAACGTTTTGGTGAAGCTGACATTAGTGAAAAAGAATTTTAGTAAGTCAATTAATATCTATTTTATTATATCAGAGTACTTTATATCTTCTAATCTTTATATACTTTCCTTTGTTTTATCACCTCCCTACCATTTGTTTCTTTGTTTGCCAACATTTCAAACTGCAAATTCTTTACTGTACTATAAAACATGTATTGCGATCGTCATTTGTTTTTCGCAAAGATAGTAAAATGAAAATGGCGGCTCCGTTCAAACTTTTTGGTGAAGCTAACATTACTGAAATAGAATTCTAGTAAGTAAGTTAATATTTCATTGTATTAGAGTACTTTATTTCTTCTAATCTTTATATACTTTCTTCTGATCGTGTAATAGTCTAATAAATCCCGCTCGAGTTTTGATTTTCTCTAAATAAATCAAAACCTCTAGTGAGATTGCTGTTGATAATTAAATGGGGTAAATGCTTACCAGTACAGTGTTCTTATATATCCTTCTATTCTACTCTTCTCTTTGAAATTGTCGTTATTATGCCAACGGAATCATTCACAGTCTTAGTAGTTGATTGAACTTTGCCGAACCTGCAACATAGTTAAATTATAAGTAAAGATTTCTGTTTATAGTAAGCGATATTGGCATTAAAGGTATACAACGTGTACTTAAAATTAAAGATCCATAAATTCAACATGAAACGGACAACGATGTCACAAATACTGATGGTGCTAATAATGTTGATGGTGATGGTAGTAGTAGCAGCAGCAGCAGCAGCGCTTATAACAGAAACTCTTTTAGAAGTATGAAAATATTTTGTGACTGAAATAGCTACTCCCCGAAATCCAAAAATATGTTACTCTTGGCGCTTCTAAAATGAACCACAGAATTTTTTTTTAATTTAATAATTACCCGTAATTTTTTTGTCAGCGTCATTTTAAATCAATGAGAAATTTGATGATGAAGATGATGATGATGATAATAATAATAATAATAATAATAATAATAATAATAATAATTATTATTATTATTATTATTATTATTATTATTATTATTATTTCGATGAAAGACGGGAAGCAAGTCGTACACTTAGGAATAAAAAGAGAGGTTACTTGAAGGAAAAACTGAATGAGGTAGAGACAAATAGTAAGAATAAAAACATTCGATATTTATATAAGGGTATAAAGGAATTTAAGAACGGATATCAGCCAAGGGTAAACGTGATCAAGGATGAGAATGGTGACTTGCTTGCAGACTCTCCATCAATCCTAAACAGATGGAAAAACTATTTTGCGCAACTACTAAATGTACATAGGCCAAATAGAAATGATCGGGACGAAATTCAAATACAAACTGCTGAGCCATTTATACCCGAACCCACGCTTTCAGAAGTCGAAATTGCGATAGAAAATCTGAAAAAGTACAAGTCTCCAGGTATCGATCAAATTCCAGCAGAATTAATACAAGAGGGTGGACGTGCATTATATAGCGAAATTTATAAACTTGTACTTGCTATTTGGGAAAAGGAAATTGTACCAGAACAATGGAAGGAGTCCATAATTGTACCTATTTTTAAAAAGGGGGACAAAACCAACTATGGTAACTTTCGAGGAATATCACTTTTGTTGACGTCGTACAAAATTTTGTCCAATAATCTTTCGAGAAGATTAACTCCGTACGTAGATGAAATTACAGGGGATCATCAGTGCGGTTTTCGGCGTAATAGATCGACTATTGATCAGATTTTTTGTATTCGACAGATAATGGAGAAAAAATGGGAGTGTAAGGGTACAGTACATCAGTTATTCATAGATTTCAAAAAGGCATATGACTCGGTTAAGAGGGAAGTATTATATGATATTCTTATTGAATTTGGTATTCCCAAGAAACTAGTTCGATTAATTAAAATGTGTCTCAGTGAAACATACAGCAGAGTCCGTATAGGTCAGTTTCTATCTGATCCTTTTCCAATTCACTGCGGGCTAAAGCAGGGAGATGCACTATCACCTTTACTTTTTAACTTCGCTCTAGAATATGCCATTAGGAAAGTTCAGGATAACAGGCAGGGTTTGGAATTGAACGGGTTACATCAGCTTCTTGTCTATGCAGATGACGTGTATATGTTAGGAGAAAATACACAAACGGTTAAGGAAAACACGGAAATGTTACTTGAAACAAGTAAAGCGATCGGTTTGGAAGTAAATCCCGAAAAGACAAAGTATATGATTATGTCTCGTGACCAGAATATTGTACGAAATGGAAATATAAAAATTGGAGATTTATCCTTCGAAGAGGTGGAAAAATTCAAATATCTTGGAGCAACAGTAACAAATATAAATAACACTCGGGAGGAAATTAAACGCAGAATAAATATGGGAAATGCGTGTTATTATTCGCTTGAGAAGCTCTTATCATCCAGTCTGCTGTCCAAAAATCTGAAAATTAGAATTTATAAAACAGTTATATTACCGGTTCTTCTGTATGGTTGTGAAACTTGGACTCTCACTCTGAGAGAGGAACATAAGTTAAGGGTGTTTGAGAATAAGTTGCTTAGGAAAATATTTCGGGCTAAGCGGGATGAAGTTACAGGAGAATGGAGAAAGTTACACAACACAGAACTGCACGCATTGTATTCTTCACCTGACATAATTAGGAACTTAAAATCCAGACGGTTGAGATGGGCAGGGCATGTAGCAAGTATGGGCGAATCCAGAAATGCATATAGAGTGTTAGTTGGGAGACCGGAGGGAAAAAGACCTTTAGGGAGGCCGAGACGTAGATGGGAAGATAATATTAAAATGGATTTGAGGGAGGTGGGGTATGATGATAGAGACTGGATTAATCTTGCACAGGATAGGGACCGATGGTGGGCTTATGTGAGGGCGGCAATGAACCTTCGGGTTCCTTAAAAGCCATTTGTAAGTAAGTAATAATAATAATAATAATAATAATAATAATAATAATAATAATAATAATAACAATAATATAATAATAATAAAGTTATATTCTTATTTTATTACAGTAGGTGTAGATTGTTTGATTATAAATATATCATAATCCAATCTTCCTCAACTTGGTGAGGTTGGCAAAGACAAAGACTGTTAAACAGTAACATTTAAAATGACATTAAAAATGTCTTACAAGAAATTTGTGTACAAGAAACTAAAATTTGCAGTAGATGATATTTCACATAATGAAAATTTATAAAAATACAGATAAAAAATAGACAGAGAAAATTCAACTGTAATTTGAATTGAAATACAAGTGTCGCCGTAAAATCTGCAGAGAACCCTTCAAAGCTATCATATAAATTACCTTAATTGTTGTTGTTGGGACTCCAAATTTATGACAGAGTGACACGAATTGTTTTGTTATGGTCCCTCTAGCGCCCACCATTAATCCGATGACTTCTATATCCCTGAGTTTACATGATGTTTTGTAATAAGGGATAGTGGGTTCATAAATTGTTCTTTTCTCTAGATTAATCTCCTCGGGTTGATTCCGATGCGTCTCGAATCTGATGGTCGGATCCAGAATATAACCTTTTGTCTCTCCAGGTTTAAATGTTATAATATCAATACGCCGATGACTTCCAGTATCCGCTATTCCATGGACTTCTTCATAGGTGGTGTAGCCATTGGACTTAAGGCATGTTGCGATTACAGACCTGATCTTGTGATGTCTGCAGTTATGACATCTGCTGTTGTGTTCTGTCCACCTTTATTTTTTATACTACTTTCTTGATTGATGTAATATATATTCATAATTAAACTTCGTGGAATTGCCACGTGAATCGTAAGGTTTACTACGCACGCGGTATAGACTGTATGAGAAGGGGACGTGCAACGAATGGAGTATGCCTCTGATGTAAACACTGAACAGTATAGTGCGGTTACAATAAAACTTGTATCCTGCATTCAAGAAATTAATGAATAATCATTGAAGTAGGAAATATCTAAAATGTAAATTATACGCAATTATTTTGTAGCGAGATATATTAACTCTTAAAATTTAATGTAAGATACATCATCCATGAATATGTGCATTGCAGTGAAGAGTTACGTACATTTTAGCGACTGCAAAGTGAAATTCCTTCGATGGTCACTCAAACAGTTTTTATATTGGGAAAATGTAATAGGTACATATTTGAAGAACAAGAGTCACTACTTTTTAGTACACCAACTTCAGACGTCTTGTCGTGATCTGATAGTACATCATTTATAATACGAAGTTGTGAATAGGCAGAATTTTTAGCAATAATGTTTCTCAGCTTACATTTCACTTTTTCTGAAATTAGTGAATTGTTATTTTGGATAACGGTTTGTGATACTTTATCCACTATATTAAGGGCTTCCGAGAGTTTTAGTTTAGACGATTTAGACGATTTAGGGTGATGCTTATGAACATGATTTTAAAATTAGAATCAATGAACAGAATATCTTCCAATAGCTGTTCAGAAGGCAATGATTTTACAGTTGCAACAGCGGAACTGTCTGTGCTATCCAATGCATCAATTACCTACATTATTTTGCCGTAATATTCTGCATAATAATTAACAGCATCCAACCACGTTTTCCAACGGGTCAAGACTGGCTTCGGGGGTAAGGGTATTCCAGGGGCAATTGTTTGGAACAGCAACACTCTCATTGTAGCATGTTTGATTGAATTCCTGTCTGCATTGAACAAATGTTAAGCTTTGACTATTCCAACCACAGTAATGCAAAAACAAGTGCTTACATAGGTATACATTAGCTGTAGCTGCTCTGTCTATTTGGACCGGTCACAACTCTTAACATGAACTGTTTATACTACGAGACCGGGCGGTCGCTCACCTCCTCTATACTACCGTACATCGGCAACCTGATTGCATGCTGCGTGTGGCAATTCAACGAAGTCTATTCATAATGTTGGAGAATTCTACCAATTAGATACAATATCAATTAGATAGGCTATGTATTAACAGTTTCTCATTATGTTAGATTTAATTTTATCTGTAATATTATTATTATCATCAATATTATATAAAGGGACCTCATTTGTACAGCTTTGACTGTATACAGGGTGATTCACGAGGATTTACCGTCCCTTACGGAGCTTATTTCAGAAGACATTCTGAACAAAAAATGTCATATAAACATTTGTCCTAATCTCAATATTTTCAGAGTTACACTAATTTGAAGTTGTTTGTAAAATACCCTTATTCTTGAGTTTTAAGGGTAAAAGAATATTATAGATAAAGAATGAACTATTCAAGAATATCATTTCTTTAAGTAGCTAGTAATCTGAAGCTGAAAATGTGTTGTAAATTCTATATTTTCTTCGTACAGATTTTTTTAACAACAAAGTTACATTTTTCTTACGCATTTATCACAATTGTTACAAATCACGCCACTCTTGTAAATTATTCAAGACTGTACATTAGGATGCATAATTAAACTGTAAAAAATCAAATTCCTAAAGTCGTATGATTTGTAACAATTTTAGTGATAAATGCGTAAGAATAGTGCAATTTGTAGTTAATTCAAAATCAAAATCTGTACAAAGCAATTAAGAACACATGTTTAGCTTCAGAACACTAGCCAATTAAAGATATGACGTTTCTGAATAGTTCATTCTCTATTTGTAATATTTTTTTACCCTTAAAACTAAAAGAAAAGGTGTTTTACTAACAATTTCAAATTAGTGTAACTCTCAAAATATTGAGATTAGGACAAATGTTTATATGACATTTTTTGCTCAGAATATCTTCGGAAATAAGCTCCATTAGTGGCGGTAAATCCTCGTGAATCGCCCTATATATTAGTTGACCGTTAATTTTATTTATACCAATGTGCCTTCTGCCATGTATTACACTTGGTTATGAAGTCGAGCATCTCTATTCATTCATCTGTTTTCATTATTATGTCACTTATTCTATTATATTTCTTTAAATTTTCTCGCAAGTTCTGGTCTTTAAACATAGAAATTTTAAACATATAAATAATGGACTATATTAATTGTAATCATATACATTACTGTTATGCAGAAACTTGTTTTGTTATCTTTTCTGTTAATTCAATTTGATTTATAATTCCTTGTTTTTATATCAGTTGTTCTCGTATAAAGAACTTTAAATCCTTTCTCGGGATTTCTCCAAAATACCGTGGTTCCCCGTCGTGTCCACAGAAGACAGGTTTGCGGGGGCGGCCCATCACGGATAGATGCTAGTCCTATTGGAAGATTTGATGATAAATTATGAAAAGTGATGGTGAAAAGTTATTTTTAGGATTGGGAAGGAAACGAGTCGTGACTCTTTGCAATTGATACTATCCTAGCATTCGACTGGAGGGACTTGAAAAAACGTAGTCAAGGTGACCAGTCCCTGGGATCGAGCTTCGGGCCATTTAACTTTCTATGGTTATTTGCAGACTATCATCTGTAAATGTATGAAGTAAATCTAGGAGATTTTATTTACGTTTCTTTAACATTACTGAGATAAAAATTCCTACTACTATTGTAAATTTCAATAAAATGGCGTTTTATTTTTATTGAAAATAAGCTACATTTCCATTTTGTGATGACGGGAATGGAATCATGAACACAATTTTATGCCGTTGCAACTGTTAGAACGCATCCCATTGTATGAACCGAGCGATTACTTCGTCTTGTGTTTGGAAATTCAAATCGCCTCAAGTCTGAAGCCGTATCATATCCTCAAATTGTCCGTTTAAACTCCCGATCAAAAGTAGCTCACCGACATTATTATGAAACTCGCATAGTATGGTGTTTCACGAGCGTAGTCCAAACGCTCAGTCGAACATCCTGATTGTCGGCATGCGTTTTAATCAATTTCAGATAGATAAAATGCTTCAATACTCGATTCCTTGAATATTCCACAAACTTTAGCAGCTCTGCACCTTTTTATTTACTACACTACTCAAAATGAGTAGCTACCAAAATGCTGTCCACCAAACCAGCATCAATGGCTGAGGAGATCAATGTGTTCGCCAGACGTTATCTTCTTTTGTGGTCTGGTGTGATTTGAAGATCTGTGTCTTGTCGCTGGTCCCAGCTGTGACTGCAGTTCGAAAATCACAGCTCCGAGAAATCACCATCTCTTCTCGATATATGATTCATAGCGATGGCGACTGATGTACGTATTTGAGGAGTGGATCAGGACAGCACGTTTGCACATCTCCTTTTTATGTTAGGTTAGGTTAGAGTAATTTTAACTGTACGCTTCACTCGTGGATAGGTTAGGTTAGGTTAATTTTAACTGTACGCTTCACTCGTCATTTCAGTTTGAAAAGAACCTAACCTAACCTAACATAAAAATGAGATGTGCAAACGTGCTGTCCTGATCCACTCCTCGTATTTGCGATTGTATGTGATAGCTCCAGACAACTGCAATTCAGAAGATTCCTACTAACTTGAAGGAGAATATAACTTGGATCTAATTGATCAAGTCCAAGTCAAAAGGTTAACGTCGGCAACTCTTTATTACTGAAGCTACGACCACATGCACTCGCTATACCTATATATTCTTCGGCGCCTACACATCGCGATAACACCGCTCGCAGCGCGTTTGTCACTTGTCGCTCTAAATCAATATTGTTGATATATAATACTTATGGCACCAGTATAAAAAAGAAGAACGATAAACATAACTGTCGGCTCGTGATGGGAAAGATTCGAAATCGCCAAAAATCATTCGAACACAAAAATCACACTGAGGCCAAATCGCCATTATCTGCCACAACGATTTTTCTAGAACTGTCACAGTTCAGAGCTGTGACAGAAAAACGCTGTCACACCCTAACTTTAATCTCCGTAGTGTTTCAATTATGGTTCACATCTTATACGAATAATTGGACCTAAGTCTACTGGTAGATTTGGGCTCTGTTAAGGCTGTTACGCTATAATATGTTGATGGTTATTATTATTATTATTATTATTATTATTATTATTATTATTAGTATTATTATTATTGCTGTTGTTTAGTCAACTGTCCGAAGACAAGTCTGAACCTCACAAGAGATACCAACAAGGTACCACTTGTGAGGCAACTATGCCACGAGATAATGGGGTAGAGTGGCCAGTTCCTTTCCCCCTCCTTTGCATACATCGCCGATTAGCTACATATTACACTAATCAGATTCAGATTCATACAAACAATTGTTCTTCCTCTGACACATATCAAGTGAGATGTATTGCCTGTTAACCGCCTACTGTACATACCAGCCAGAACCTCAATCAGAGGCAATTATTATTATTATTATTATTATTATTATTATTATTATTATTATTATTATTACCACTACTACTACTACTACAACTACTACTACTACTACTACTACTACTACTACTACTACTACTACTACTACTATACTACTATCATCATTATTACTGAAAGAAACTCGGTAAGCAAGTTGAAAGAAAACGGTAAACTATGGTCACAGTTATAAAAATTGGGACTCCGCATTTACGCTGATGCTTGTATATTATCGTTAGCAAAATGGGCAGTAATTAAATAATTAATATATGAAAGCGTTTATATTTATGTAACATATGTTCGCCAGAATCTGTGAAACCAGTAGGCAATCTCTATCCCGTCTCATTGATAAAAACTCATTGTTTATTAATACAGCATTGAGAAATGTTACCCAAGATATTTTACCACCCTTCCAGGTTATTTTTTATACTTACAGTCTATATATAATTATAAATCTAATGTTTATTGTAGGATACAGTAAAGATAGATTCTTAAAATACGTTGCAGGCAAAGTTATAAAACATTATTTCTGTACATTGGGGCTGAAAGCGTCTTTGAACCTCGGGAAGCGTAGGTTGCCAGCGACCCACACGATAGAGAAAGGGTTAAAATGAGATTTTCTTAAAATATTTTATGTCAAGGTCGGAGTCGCCATTAGTGCACTTTTTTTTTATCGAGTCCGCCTCCGCCCAAGATTGCTTCCAACACCGACTCCGCGACTGGTGTTCACATTTCTGCATTATTTCTTGTTTATAATTTGTATTAATATAGCAAAAAGGGCCATATTGTTTTATTATTTAGATAAAGTCTATTGGAGATAAAATGTTTCGTGTTATGGCCCATAAAATTAGCCCTTAACTTTTTGTTTCTTGAGCTCCAGCAGAATGTTATATTAATTCTCAACCATCTCTATGATGAATTTAAGTTAACCGTGTGTAGGAATTATTAATGGACACTTGTAGTCTACAAAAGTAGCAGCTTCCATAATATTATTTGATGATAATCTCAAATAAAGCATAGCATACTGTTCTTCGCCATTTTCTTATTTTTGTACTTTGCTAATAATTCTTGAAGCAAAATTTTTTAAGTGTAATGTCTAGGCGTATATTCAATCCACACTAATAATCCTGTGAATCCGGGTTGGAGCCTGGTGTATCCTCGATTTATAACTTGTGTTGAGCAAGACCGTGGTTCAGGTAACATAGGGGTTTCCTCCAGGAGCTCCGGTTCTTTTGTGGTATACTAAAAAATCTCCATCTCATCTCTCATTTCATCTCATATATCATCTCATAACTCATCTCATCTCATCTCATCTCATCTCATCTCATCTCATCTCATCTCATCTCATCTCATCTCATCTCATCTCATCTCATCTCGGGTGTAACGTAGACCAGCCTTCTGTGACGCAACCTGTGCAATGACTCTGTCGGTAAATTGGTCTACACAACTGGCTTCATATGGGTGAATGGCGAACAGTCAAGTACCCGCTTTTAGCAAAAATAAAATAAATAAAAGTCTTCTTATAGTTTAAAATTTGTTCATTGTGGATAGAAATCAATGTATTGATGTTGGTATAAAAATAATTGTAACTAGGGATATTTTTACAACGAAAAAGTGACAACATCGCTTGACATTACAAGTATTGATGCGTGCAGCTAAGATATATCCATCACAAAGCGTGCCGGTAGGGATATACGTAAAGATTATATCCTGTTCTATCTCATCTGTTGTGTTCAATCTGTGTTGCTCTATCGTGTCTCTCTTGTCCTGTTCTGTGTTATCTGTTTCGCCCTTTCCTGTCTCTTTTATCCTGTTCTGTCTTATCTGTCTTGTTTAATGGCTTATTCTGTTCTCTCTCTCTTGGCCTTTTCCTTTTATCTGTCTAATGTCTTGGGATGTCCTGTCGCTGATGACCTGTTCTGTGTTATCTGTTTTGCTCTGTCCTGTCTCTCTTGTCCTGTTCTATGTTACCCGTCGTAGCTGTCCTGTCTCTTTTGCCCTGCTCTGTCTTATCTGTCGTGTTTAATGCCTTATCCTATCCTGTCTCTTTTGCCCTTTTCCAACTTACCTATTTAATGTCTTGCGATATCTTGTCGCTGTTGTCCTGTTCTATCTTATCTGTTTTGCCCTGACCTGTCTCTCTTGTCCTGTTCTGTCTTATCTGTTTTGCCCTGTCCTGTTTCTCTTGCCCTTTTCCATCTTATCTGTTTAATGTCTTACGATGTCCTGTCGCTGTTGTCCTGTTCTATCTTATCTGTTTTGCCCAGTCCTGTCTCTCTTGTCCTGTTCTGTCTTATCTGTTTTGCCCTGTCCTGTCTCTCTTGCCCTTTTCCATCTTATCTGTTTAATGTCTTACGATGTCCTGTCTCTCTTGTCCTGTTCTATCTTATCTGTTTTGCCCTGTTCTGTCTCTCTTACCCTTTTCCATCTTATCTATTTAATGTCTTACGATGTCCTGTCGCTGTTGTCCTGTTCTATCTTATCTGTTTTGCCCTGTCCTGTCTCTCTTGTCCTGTTCTGTCTTATCTGTTTTGCCCTGTCCTGTCTCTCTTGCCCTTTTCCATCTTATCTGTTTAATGTCTTACGATGTCCTGTCTCTCTTGTCCTGTTCTATCTTATCTGTTTTGCCCTGCCCTGTCTCTCTTACCCTTTTCCATCTTATATGTTTAATGTCTTACGATGTCCTGTCGCTGTTGTCCTGTTCTATCTTATCTGTTTTGCCCTGTCCTGTCTCTCTTGTCCTGTTCTATCTTATCTGTTTGCCCTGTCCTGTCTCTCTTACCCTTTTCCATCTTATCTGTTTAATGTCTTACGATGTCCTGTCGCTGTTGTCCTGTTCTATCTTATCTGTTTTGCCCTGTCCTGTCTCTCTTGTCCTGTTCTGTCTTATCTGTTTTGCCCTGTCCTGTCTCTCTTACCCTTTTCCATCTTATCTGTTTAATGTCTTACGATGTCCTGTCTCTCTTGTCCTGTTCTATCTTACCTGTTTTGCCCTGTCCTGTCTCTCTTACCCTTTTCCATCTTATCTGTTTAATGTCTTACAATGTCCTGTCGCTGTTGTCCTGTTCTATCTTATCTGTTTTGCCCTGTCCTGTCTCTCTTGTATTGTTCTATCTTATCTGTTTGCCCTGTCCTGTCTCTCTTACCCTTTTCCATCTTATCTATTTAATGTCTTACGATGTCCTGTCGCTGTTGTCCTGTTCTATCTTATCTGTTTTGCCCTGTCCTGTCTCTCTTGTCCTGTTCTGTCTTATCTGTTTTGCCCTGTCCTGTCTCTCTTGCCCTTTTCCATCTTATCTGTTTAATGTCTTACGATGTCCTGTCTCTCTTGTCCTGTTCTATCTTATCTGTTTTGCCCTGTCCTGTCTCTCTTACCCTTTTCCATCTTATCTGTTTAATGTCTTACAATGTCCTGTCGCTGTTGTCCTGTTCTATCTTATCTGTTTTGCCCTGTCCTGTCTCTCTTATCCTGTTCTATCTTATCTGTTTTGCCCTGTCCTGTCTCTCTTGCCCTTTTCCATCTTATCTGTTTAATGTCTTACGATGTCCTGTCGCTGTTGTCCTGTTCTATCTTGTCTGTTTTGCCCTGTCCTGTCTCTCTTGTCCTGTTCTATCTTACCTGTTTTGCCTTGTCCTTTCTCTGTTATGTTGTTCTGTCTTATCTGTCGTATTTAATGCCTTATCCTGTCCTGTCCCTCTTGCCGTTTTCCATCTTATCTCTCTGTTTAATATCTTCCGATGTCCCACCTCTTTTACATCTTCCGATGTCCCAACTCTCTTGTCCTGTTCTATCTTATCTGTCTTGTTCCAGCTCTCTAGTCATCTTTGTCTTCTGTCTATTGAGAGTTTTTCTATTCTTCTATTCCCGTGTCGTTGTTTGTCCTTGGGTCATTCTTTTGGGTAGCTTACTTCAGTTTCCATTAGAGATAAAGTGGAAGTTCAGTGATGAAGTGTAAACATGACGCCGGATATTCACATAAGACAAACCACCAGCACATCGACAACGGACTAACATTCATTTCCTCGGAGGGATTCGAACTCATGACGATGACATTGATACTGCTTTAGAACAGTTTCCGTCTAGCTATTTCCCACACTGTGGGTGTTATCGCTCCATATAACACCACTTGAAATAAATTTATAGTTAAAATAATGATGAAACAAGATATGAGAGCTTCAGTACAGAGTGCATTATCCGCTGGAGACTTAGTAGTAACATGTTTATTTTTATTCTGAAAATGATAGTCTTCGCAAATTTCATTGTATAATTGAATTTAATTGCGTTCCATTGAAGGCTACAAATTTGATGGAATCTGGGGGACATGCAATTAACTTGTACACTACATTATCATTTTACAAATTAATCTGAAACGCAATTTCCCGTTTTAACTTGAAATTAAAAGAAGGCTATATTGAAGTAAAATTGTATATTAAATAAAAGGACGCATAATAGTACAATGAAACGATTTTCAAATGCAACAGATATGAAATAATATTTCTTTTGGAATAAATACCGCAGTCGAGGGAACGGATGTATAAAATGAATTCATAAGAAGTGGTCGTAGGGTTCGATAAACTGTGAGCAAATTAATACGAGTATATTTCATGTAAAATAGTGCTTATGAAATTTGGAATTACTACTACTTTTTTCTTTCTTTCTTTTTCTTCTTCTTCTTCTTTTAATTTAAGGGTGTTAAACTATAGTACTCTTAGGTACAGAAGACCATTATGCATCCCACAATCAGAGAATGAACCCAGAAGACCGCAACGCGACACCAGCCTTGCTATAGGTACTATTAGGTTGGAATTACTACTGTTCTCCAACCAGGAGGTTAACCGTGAGAGGAATGTGTTTATTATTGCGTCATCTATTGGAGCGAAGTAGATAATATTACCGTTATAACGTCTGTTTAAAAAACATGCGCACTCTTGCATATGTTATTTCCTGTATGGAGGGATTAAAAGACCAGGAGATTAACCGTGATCTAATTTTGTAACTAGGGTAGTATAAATATATGTGTATCAGTGTTATCGTTTGTGCTTTGAGAGTTAGCCAATGGAGATGCGTGTACTCACGTGTGTGACCTTATGACATCTTATGACATCAACATTCATTCACAGCATCACCCCGCTGCTTCTCATTCCCCTGAGACTTTCTCCTGGTTGCAGTACTACTGCTACTACTACTACTACTACTACTACTACTACTGCTACCCAAAAAGGGTTACAAATGTGATAGCAACCATCACGTCTAACATGATTACTGTGTACATGGATGGAAATCGACTGTTATCTTGATATCTGCAGATCTAAGAATAGTGCTTACATAAGTATGATAATATAAAACTTAGGAAGTATCTACACAATTTGAAATACACATTTTCACCATTACTGTGCTATAGTTGAATATAAAATCCCATATATCTCATTCAGTGAGCCTTCATATCATATTATATATTATTGTTTCATCAGCCTCAAGGCTTGGTTCCATTAGGATCTGTTTCTGCTATAATTCATGTAATTATTTCATGTATTAATTTCTTCTTTTAATTGTGAATTTGTCTGTTTGTAATGTATTAGGATCGTCTCTTATCCTTCTTTCTTCAAATGTGCTATGTCTGATGGCGACTGTCCGCAAGCGCGGCTATAGTTCCACCACGGTCTAGTATATATATTTTTTATTTTTTTATTGGGTTATTTTGCGACGCTGTATCAACATCTAGGTTATTTAGCGTCTGAATGATATGAAGGTGATAATGCCGGTGAGATGAGTCCGGGGTCCAGCACCGAAAGTTACCCAGCATTTGCTCGTATTGGGTTGAGGGAAAACCCCGGAAAAAACCTCAACCAGGTAACTTGCCCCTACCGGGATTCGAACCCGGGCCACCTGGTTTCGCAGCCAGACGCGGTGACCGTTACTCCACAGGTGTGGACAGTCTAGTATATACAGTCACGAAGCTTGAGTTGTGAGGGTGCTAGGAACAATAGATTGTGCCGGTACTATTTAGCATTGTCTGTAATGAGGCGATAGTAGCGATCCTAGTGGTTATCAACTAGCTGTGGATGCATATTTGCTACGTATTGAGCTTCGTGACTGTATATACTAGACTGTGGTTCCACGCTGTTTCTATCCACTCTGTGTTCTGTGTTCGTTGATACTGCCAACATAACCGTTAGAAAGTAACTGCCAATTGTAGTATTTATCGGTACCGAAATTCAAAACAAGGTTGGCAACAGAAAATTCAACCTGACAACTAGAAAATCACTATAATCCACTAGTAAATGTAGTAATGGGGGGGAGGGAGTTTAGGTTTCACCCTTACGGTATAAAATAAGAAGACCCGGACTATAATATCGGACTTGGGTCTGGTTCTGTCTTTAAAATTTTGTTCTGTGTAGATCTCTAAAATTCATAGATACAGTAAAATACACGCAACGCATTTGTTGTTTCTTGAAACAGTATTCTGATGTAAACCTGTATCAACTTTGGTTTTGTAAGTAAGTTGAAGTTATACAGGGACATCATTTTATTTTTACTTGCATTTTTATTGTACCTGCATTTCTGAATGTACTTCACTCTCACCCCTTCACTAATGTCCTTGCTCCCGTCAGACACACAAACTTATGGCCGCTGTTGCATTCGAAGTCTTCAAGCAGTGAAGTAAACACTGCAGTGTATAGTGTGTTTCATAAATATGATTGCGTTTTCTATGGAAGAAAGAACCTAAATTAATAATATCGTACTAAAAATTATATTCAAGAAACGATAAATTCAATTTCAGAGAATATGCTTCAAAATGTTTTTAATAATATGCGTGCTGAATTGAAGCCTGCATTGTAATGAACGGCAGCCATTTTCAGCAACTTGTTTAAAAATTCAGATTAGCTTTTTTTGAATTGAGGTGGCTAGAAGCAAAGGAATGCTAGTGACATTTGTAATAACATGAGTTAAGTGCATCCAGTGTAAGCAAAAGTATCTAAAATTTTAGTGGCAAAGGGATATTTTAATCGCATCACACATTAAAATTTAAATAAAAAATTTCACCGATTTTACGAAAGCTTAAATATTTAAACCCCATTTTCTCAAAAGTAACTTAAGTGCACTTACAGCCCTTTACTTATGACCCCCTCAATTTAAATGCACTCTCTATATTGTATGTTAACATCAATAATTAATATGCTAAATTAAGTAGACCTTACATAACGAACATAGCCACCTGAAAAGTTGAGTTTTTGAAAAAAAATGTTACTACTCTACTGTATTTTGATAAATTCCGTAAAAGTGATGATGAAACTGAAAATCGTAATATCGTATTTCCCTACAACATAAATGGATAAACTACTTTTCTCTCCTCCTATACCTAGTAAAATGATTTGTTTACATATTGCACTAGTAACATCAAACTCCTGTAATGGAAGGGGGCAACAGTGTTTCCGAGTATAGCCAGGTGAATGTTAAAAATGTTGGTAAAAATAAAGTGATGTCCCTGTATATTCCTCATGGTCTCAGTATTTCTTATAGTAACATATTTTTCTCTTAATTTCCGTTACAATAGAACATTAATAACCGAATAATGAAATGTGGCGCACGCCGCTGATTACCACTTTCAGGAAAGAGGTGCACGTCTGCAAAATGGCAGACTTGTGCGGTTTAGCTGCAGACCTGGGCAGATCGCCTTATCTGTACGAACGGAATCCCGCCCTGTGGAGACTCCAGCGCGGCCCGGCGTGCAAGTAGATTCCCACACCCTCTCCCATGGGCGTCGACGAAAACATCCAGCTTTATGAAAAACAAAATACCGTGACGCGTGATGTGCCTGCCTGACTCCATTAGGATACCGTGCAGCACAATGCAGACGCGGACCTGGTGTCCCGCAAGGTGCTGCCCGCTGCTACTTAACTGCACTCTACCTTCCAGTTCTCTTCCCCTTCTGCGTTATACTGTACTTCTTTTTCCATTCTTTTTCTCCTCCTCTCCGTCTTCTCTTTCTTTATTTTAACTTCATTATCTTATTCCATTTCTTTTTCATCTTTCCTTCTTCTAATTCCTTCGTCATTTTTTCTTCTCCTGATTCTTTCTGTTCTGATTCTCTTTCCCATTCTGTTCGTTTCCTTCATATTTTCCCTTAATTCTCTTTTTCCTTCTTGTTCAATTTGAGCTTATCTTCCTTATTGTACTACTAACTCCAAAATTCTTACCCTCTTGACGTTTTCCTCTTCTTCTCTTTCCACGTCCCTTTCCTGTTTTTTTTCTTTTTCGTCTTCTTTTCTCTTCTTTATATTTTTGTTCTTTAATTCTTATTCTCTTCCCTTTATCTTCTTGTTCTCTTATCTATTCTTCTCTCTCGTCATTTTTTCTTCTTATTTATATTTTGTTCTCGGAAATTTTACTTGAAGCAAGTAAAGCGATCGGTTTGGAAGTAAATCCCGAAAAGACGAAGTATATGATTATGTCTCGTGACCAGAATATTGTACGAAATAGAAATATAAAAATTGGAAATTTATCCTTCGAAGAGGTGGAAAAATTCAAATATCTTGGAGCAACAGTAACAAATATAAATGACACTCGGGAGGAAATTAAACGCAGAATAAATATGGGAAATGCGTGTTATTATTCGGTTGAGAAGCTCTTATCATCCAGTCTGCTGTCCAAAAATCTGAAAGTTAGAATTTATAAAACAGTTATATTACCGGTTCTTCTGTATGGTTGTGAAACTTGGACTCTCACTCTGAGAGAGGAACATAGGTTAAGGGTGCTTGAGAATAAGGTGCTTAGGAAAATATTTGGGGCTAAGCGGGATGAAGTTACAGGACAATGGAAAAAGTTACACAACGCAGAACTGCACGCATTGTATTCTTCACCTGACATAATTAGGAACATTAAATCCAGACGTTTGAGATGGGCAGGGCATGTAGCACGTATGGGCGAATCCAGAAATGCATATAGAGTGTTAGTTGGGAGACCGGAGGGAAAAAGACCTTTAGGGAGGCCGAGACGTAGATGGGAAGATACTATTAAAATGGATTTGAGGGAGGTGGGCTATGATGATAGAGACTGGATTAATCTTGCTCAGGATAGGGACCAATGGCGGGCTTATGTGAGGGCGGCAATGAACCTTCGGGTTCCTTAAAAGCCATTTGTAAATAAGTAAGTAAGTAAATTCTTATCCTCTTCGTTTTATCACAGTCTAGTATATATAGTCACGAAGCTCAATACGCAGTAAATATGCATCCATAGATAGTTGCTAACCACTAGGATCGCTAATATCGCCTCGTTACAGACAATGCGAAATAGTACCGGCACAGTCTATTGTTCCTAGCACCCTCACAACTCAAGCTTCGCGACTGTATATACTAGACAGTGGTTTTATATTCTTCTTCTCTTTCTACTGTCCTTTCCTCTTCTTCTATTTCGTCTTGTTCTGTATTTCTAACCCTCCTCACTTCATATTCTTTTTGTCTTTCGTCTTATTTTCTTCCTTTTTATACTACTAGATGTAACATTTTTGTATTCCTTTTCTTTCTTCTTCGCTTTCTACTTCTCTTTTCTATTCTTTCTCCTTTTCGTCTTCTTTTCTTCCCTTTTGTACTACTTCTTCTATTATTTTCTGCCCTCTTAATAATCTCCTTCTTCTTCTTCTTTCCTGTTCTGTTCTTGTTTTCTTTATTCTTCGCCTGTTATTATTTTCTTTCCTTTTAACATTACTCAATTCTCTTCCCTGAATCATCTCTCTTATCTTTCCTCTTTCTGTCTTTTCTATTTAAATAATTTCACTTTTTTCTCCTGCCTTTAGTTCTGCAATTTTCTTTTCTTTTCTTTTCTCAAATTTCTTTCTATTAATTTATCTCCTTCCTTCTCTAGCCAATGATGTAGTGAATACTGTGGTAGCCATATCCGGGGACCAGGTTGAAATCAGGCCAATGGACATGGATTTAAAAAACGATGAAATTCTTAGCATGACTTCTTCCGGGAGAGAAGTAAGCTGAGAAGCCCGTGTCATGTGTTTACGGTACGTAAAGCAATCCTGATCCAAAAAGGACTTCAGAAAAATCGTCAGCCATTTCTCTTCCACTTCGAATATTCGTACTCCGAATAACCGCTGAAGTTGAAAGAACTACTACTACTACTACTACTACTACTACTACTACTACTACTACTACTACTACTACTACTACTACTACTACTACACCATTACTACTAAAATAAATATAAAATATAAACCCCTGACGCGAGGATTCATAGAAGGCCAAGGCCGTTCAATCGACTGCTGATCTCACGTCTATATGCTTCAGCAGAGGTGAACTGTCATCGAACCAATACGGTGATAACATGTCGTTAGCACGGCGATCCTGCTCCCCCAGCCGTTGTAGTTAGTTTCAAATATTTTCGTTTTCGACACCATGTGTGGTGTTTCTCTCGCAGACATCATTATTACAACATAAATCAATTGATCGATTTTGGTGTAGACTGCAGCAGTGTGTAGTATACTTATAGTTGTGATCTGATCCTGAAAGTTATCACTATGTTTTGATCTTTGATATCACCAGTGAGTCTCCCTCACTGACTTAAAATTTTTTGTTTGTTTATCGAAAATTTTGTTTGGACACTATGTACGTGCTCTAGCTTGTTACCAAATGTTAGGGTTGTCATAATAGTGACGTATGGGTATATAATCTTAGGTGCCGATGGATTCCACGATTCTAAACTTGCAATTCTTGTAAGGCTAACAGTACTTCACTCATAGTCATAATTTTTTTACTTTAAAACTTTTTGATACTTTATAATTTTTTTTGTATCATTCTTTGAATAAGCTATAGTGAAATGCAAACCACCTGCATATGGCGAGAACCAATAGCAGATCGCTGCGGTGTTGTAATATCACTGTCTCGCATGAAAGAGAGACGGAGTTTGACAAGAGACAGAGAGGGAGCGCGACATCAGTTTCCCGTTGCGTTGCTGCTCGAACACTGCGCTACAACCTGCGACTTTAAACATAAATAAAAAAAAAACATTAATAATGGCTAATTGCATCATAATCACAAATAAATAATTTAATAAAACTTTCCAATAAAGTATTTAAGTAATAAATAAATAAATAAATAAATAAATAAATAAATAAATAAATAAATAAAATTTTTACGAACTTAAATAGATAGTTAGTTTAGAACTAACATAAATAAATAGAAGTATTAATTCTACAGAAGGAACAATTTGACCTAAAATTATGTTTCTCTTTTTCTTCGGGCGTACATAGAAATTCATTCTCTTATGCTATACCTGGCAAGTTAATGGATTTCAGGGCATGAATTGTCTTCTTTGATAGCGATACACCTTGATTAGGCAACGCAGCAGTCCTCTGATTCGCTGGAGCCGTGAAGCCATTGAAGGTAATATATGCGTAGTATAATAATTTAACTTCAAGATTCGGCTTGTTGCAGAGCCTACTTTCTTATCCAACTACGTCGACTTAACAACTATGTAAGGAGATAAGAAGCAGCGAATTAAATCTTGGCTACATGACTAATGTGAACTGTGTGTACTTTCTTTCATTTTAATTATTACAGTATAAATTACATTTTTCGGTACCATAAATTAACAATTTATTGTTTACATTTTTATTATTTGTAACAACGGTATCGGTACCATCCAGTTTGTTATCAACGAGTTTGTAAACTCTAGATGCTTTCTGTTTGATGCGGTACTTCTTCGCCGATTGAAGTGAATTGAATTGAAAGAGGGGAAGTGGGAGGAGAAATTTAAAAGGTGCGCAAAACGCGTCCTCGCAAAGAGTTCGGACCAACCCTGGGCCATAAGCTTGAAACGGTGGAACCAAAAAGGTGTACTAGTATGACCGTCAAATTACCCATAGTTCATCTCTTTTTTCCGGTGTGTTTATGAGCTGTTTTGTTCATATTATTTCGATTACAAATTGTTTCATGTTGTTGTGAATATTTCAAAAGTGTAGTCAAGTTCAGTAGGTGCTATTTTTTTTTTTTTTTTTATAAATAAGCTAATATTCTGCTCGGCTCAACTATAGAATATGTCCGTTGATATGTCCCTCCATGCTTTAACATATGAAGGAATGTCAACTTGTGCAGATATGAACATATCATACTCGTGGGTTTTAGTTCGAACATAGGTTTTAGGTACAAATTAGATTTACTTTAAATGTTATTTTAAGTGATCGTGCTTCATTTAATTTAGGATGTTCCCTGTTATTATTATTAATTATTGTTAGTATTAATTATTAGTATTATTATTAATTGTATTTTTTATTAATTGTGTTTATTATTGTCTTTATTCAGTGTAATTAGTTACCACTGCCACCGGGTATATACCCATTGCAGTGTGAATAAATAAATACATACACACATACATGCATACATACATGCATACATACATACATACATACAAACATACATACATACATACATACATACATACATACATACATACATACATACATACATACATACATACATACATACATACATACATACATACATACATACATACATACATACATACATACATACAACATCCTTCTTGATAAAAGAAAGAATGTAGAAATGAAATGTTCAGTCCCTGACACAACCACAACACTTTTAATTAATATACAGGTGAAATGTACATTGATATAATAATCTGCTAGTACTCCTGTTAGCTCCACATCCATTCTAATCCGTTTACGTATGACCAAAACCGACAGTAGCAATTTAATATTTGGCAATTGGCGGTATTTCGCGGTAGATTATGGGGTGTAAAAGGTGTAGTTTGACGTCATATTCGTCACACTAATTTCAAGCATATTTGCCTTTGAGTACTCTCTCCTTTCTTTTTATCCTCTCAGGTTCGGGGCTGAAAGAAACTAAATATCTGAGCTCCAAGCCTATTGGCCACTTGTCTCACTCCGGGTTACGCTGCTCCACTGAAGGAGCTGTAGAGCTGTAGAAACTTTTGAAGGGAGAAAGCCGAAAATTAGGTACCACATACGCTAGGGGAGGAAAATGTGATCAAACGTATCATAGGACAGGACGAAGAAGAAATGGCGGATGGTGTAAGTCTGCACATTGAAAGGAACTTTGCCATTTCGCAGTGCAGGTGAAGTCGAGTATGTTTCTGAAAGTAAATAAACGGACGCTCCTACACACTTCTACAGAGTGATTTATATAGAACTGACACATTTCTTTCTTTAATTATTCCGTTGCAGATTCATTCAATGACCCAATTTTAGCACCAAATTAAGCAGAATGTTCAGGAGTTTCGATTCCTTGTCACTAGATGCGCAGATGTTTATGTTTTATTCCTATTGTTGGCAGCTGTTTTCGACATTTTGTGTCAACGTGAAAATGCAGTACACATTAAATCAACGACTCTTCCTTGTGAAGCAATACTGGATTACGAATTCAATTACAGCTACTCAAAGGGCACACCAGAGAGAATTTGGTGTTCGCAATCCTTCCAAAAGAAACACAATACTGGGACTGGTAAACAAATTGGAAACAACTGGATCTCTGGTGAGTGAAAAGGGCAAGCATCGTTCATCTAGGCTTCCCACGGTTGTTGTTGACGTAAGAGCACGACTGGAGCATTCACCCAAAAAATCATTAAGAGATCCCGGATTTGACAACGCCGGACTTCTTTCTATGGGGTTACTTAAAAGACATGGTTTACGCCACACGTCCCCAGACATTGGACGATCTGAAGCACAACATCACACAGGAAATTCAAGCTATTGACAACAGAGTCCTCCAACGAGTGGCCAGTAACATGGAACGACGTGTTGAGTTGTGCCTTATGCAGGATGGAGGACATTTTCAACATTTGCTATAGAGGTAAACAATCTCCCAAAATTCCTCTACATTTTAGGTATAATAAGTTGTCGCTAGCACAATTCGTTTTGAAACAATTAATGAAAGAAATGTGTCTGTTCTATATAAATCACTCTGTACCTCTCAAACTGTGGCACGCAGCTGGTACATGATGACGGGGATTGAAGTCGTTCTCCTACTCCGTTCCATACCATCAATTTTCTATATGAAAGGAATGGTTTTCAGAAACCAGAACCATTACGTTTAATAGCACAGATACTATAAATGGAATTTTCTTGTTTAGATTTTGGCATAAATGTACAAGGAGTCGAACACTAGGATGTTTCTGTTACCGGTTAGGTAGGATAAGAAAATGACCAAAACTGGATTTGATTGCTATCGAAGTGCAATTACGACTTTAATAACAAGTTGTTTTAATGTATGAATTTTACGATTACGGCGGATCCAGGTGGAGTGGCGCGGCGCGGCGTCTTGCCCCTCAGTCACGTGCGACCCGAGCCTCCCCCCCCCCGCCCCGCGCATTCCTCGACGTAGCAGTGTGGCGGTGCGGTGCATGGCCGCGCACTCCAATTGGTACGGCCTCGCTCGCACGGGGCTGTTTGCTATTACACTGCTCCCTCTACTCCTCTACTAATTCTTTTCTTCTTCTATCATCCTGCTTGATATTGCTGCTCTTGTAATTCATCTCTTTCTTTTTTTCTGTGTCCTCTTTGTTCCTACGCCTTTCCTTTACTCTCTCATTAGAGGAAATACGGCGATGCTACAAAAATCGATTCAGAGATTTTTTTTGCAGAATACCCATTTTGATCAACTTTTGTACCGAAAAAAGTGGTTTTCAGTATACCATCTGCCTATTTCTCTGTCAGTCCGTATATACAATTTTTTCCTGAATTATTATTGGATGAATTTTGTTCGTATTCTTAGCGCTTGTTATGCATGAGATCCTGTTTCTGTTGTTGAATATCAATGGCTGCGAAGTGATACCTCGTATCTAAAAAAAATATTATTTAGTTTAACTATATTATTACTTAGATTAACTACATTATTATTATGTTCAGAAAATTGAAGAGTTAACTAATATTTTGTCCTCCAATAGGACATCTTGCAAAAACGAAACATACGTATATAAAACTTAGAAATAAAAATTTGTGTATATAAGTTATTACTAGGGAGCGGATGTTGATGAAAAGTCATCTTCTTATTTTTCACATTACGACGATGCCTATTACTATAGAAATCCTTCCTATGTTAATACCAACGTAAAAAAGTAATTTTTTATGTTGTATTTTTTTACGTTTTTGAACTAATGGATCATTTTTATATTTTTTCGGCATTTTTGGTCATTTTCAATACTTCGAAAAAACTTTTAGGTCATTTGGAATACATTTTACTTTCTTCTTTAGAGATAGGTTTGTTAAATCATTTTCTAAGCAAATAGATCAGTAGTAATTACCTACTGAATAAGTGAATAACAGTGAAGTTTGAGTTTTATAGTTTGGAACAGACTCTAAAGTCCATCCTTCATCCCACGGAAGTAATATAAAATGTTTGACACCAGGTTAGTTTAAGTGAGGACTTTAATCGGTACTGCTCTTTTATCGGTACGAGGGTGCCTTTAGAATTTATGTTTGGAAGGGGGGAAACTTTGACCGTGTTCTCAACATGATTCGGAAGGGACTTCTATTATAGTAGACAGTATTTTTAACACAAAGATTGCAAGACTGCACGCTGCGCCCACAATTTGCTTTGTAATTCACACTCCCTCATCTGGAAGATTTGGTAACAAAAGTGAAGCGCGGAAGGAGACACAGAATGAAGGCACTGACATGGACCACCCCTGATTGAAACATATTGTAAAACCTCAGTAAAATCTATAGTTTTCCCTTAAAACCTTCACTTTTTTGCATGTTATTTTCCTTTATCTTAGCCAAATTCCAGGAAGTTGCCTCCTCTCTCCGAGATTTGCAGAGCAGTCATTGAAACACGGTGACAAATTTTTAAGAAGTTGTGGTGCGAATATGGTGAATAATATTTAAATGTCATTTTCTTTTAATTCTATGCCATTTTTCCATTAGTTTAAGGACATTTTAATGATCATTTTAAGTAGATTTTTAGGTCATCAACGTCCGCCCCCTAGTTATTACTTTCACGTGTTAATTTTAACTAAGTTTAAAAATACCTTAGTTAACTAGTTTCGTCTTGGGAGCCATCTTCAGAACCGGAATTTACTAGTTCGGTCCCATGGTCAAAAATATATACTAGTTCGGTCCCGGGTCATTAAGTAAACAGTAGTAGTTCGGTCCCGCATCGAAAATAGAGCAGCACTGGTTGGAAATCAAAATTTTCCTTCCCATTCTATGCAGAGACGAGTAAATTCGTGACCCGCGACAACAAACTACAAAATTTCCTGCCCCTTCCTTAAGGAGTGATTAAAAATGTTGATTATCATGTACATTGTACAGAATAAACCTTAGTCAAAACTTCTTAAAATTCAGAGTAGTCAGTGATACTATGAGCTATGTTTTTGAGAGAAATTTGCAGGGGCGGCCCGTCCTTATGTGCTACAGTGCTACAGCACAATGATAATTTTTGCTCAAATAATGTATTTGTAATACCATACTACTTGATCTGTCATTTGACAATTTCCCGTGGTTATGATCATAACACGTTATAGAGTGTTTAGTCTTCGCTCTTTGGTGCCTCAGGGGGTACGTTGTGCTACTCAAAACTCTACATGAGAATGTAGACAATTAATGCGCATGTGCGAAGCTGAAATCACTGCTCTGATTGGCTATTTTTACGCGGGGAAGTACTGTAGTCAGCTTCAGCACAACACAGATTGGAGATTGCAAAAGTAAAGCGTAACGAAAGAATGCTTGTTTGTGGAAGAACTCGGAACTATATACAATGTATTTAGTAATTCAAGTGTCCGACTGCTGCTGCCATCTACCAGTTTTTTTAGGTTCCTCCTGAATCGTCAGCAAGCGACGGAAATGAAATCCGAAAATTGAACCGAAGGAAGTATGTGACCGTATAATTCAGGAAACTACTCATCGTTTCCAATCTTTAAGCTACCTAGACGCAACAAAATTGTTAAAGAGCGAATTTTTTGGCAATTTTTTGCATAATTTTCCTGAACACGAACTTGAAGTTGCTGTCAACAGCTATACTATCCTGAACAAAAGAATGTTAAAGACACAACATGAAGTTCTATACGGAAGACCCGACTTCCGAAATATAGATGGCTGTTCAATTGTTACAATACATAGTCTCCAACAATTCACAGGATTCATTCTGTGAAGTAACGAAGTTGTTAAATATTTTGGTTACAATACCAGTGACCACTGCTGAGCTAGAAAGATGTTTTTCTTGCTTGAAATGCATAAAAACATTTTTAAGGAACACTATGTCCTAGGATCGCCTCACTGCTCTTGCAATACTGCCAATAGAAAAGAGTATAATGTCCAAGATGGAGGGGTTTAACGTTTAACACCAGGGTAATTATTGACAAGTTCTGCAGAAGGAAGGAACGTCGTATGGACTTCATATTTCGTCACTAGGCGAGACTCAAATTAAGATAAATACATATAAATGTATACAGTAGGCCGATGTAGAGATTGTAGCACATTCATTATTTTGACCACCAGCCGCTACTGGAAATTTGTAGGACAGTTTTTTTTATATATTGGAGTCTGTTTATTGATTTAGATACAAATTCTGCCATTTTGTTTCTAATATTTTTCTTTCTTTAATTGATGTGGTCTTCTTTTTGTTGTTGTATGTAAGTGTCAATTTGAATTCGTTTTAGAACGTCTATTAATTGAAATATGTTCGGGCCAGCGGTGTAGAATAAGCCATTTAACTTTGCATGGAAATATTCACAACTATTTGTCGTTCTTTCTGTCGTAGCTACTAATTCGGCCCATAATTCTGGCGGAAAAGACCATCAGGGAATCGATATCACTACCAACATTAAAACACTTCATTATCGATGAAAACATATCGGATTTGATAGGGCAGCTAGTTCATAATATATACTGTGAAGTCTCTTTGATATTATATAATATACTATAACTTGTCTATATCGCCATAATTCGGACCGAATTAGTACTATACCTTTCTGAACCCCGGACCGAATTAGTACTGTATATTTCAGGTGTGTATCTGATGGGACCGAACTAGTATGAACCCTTCAGAACTGCGTGGTTCTTGCATCTTCCGGTGTCTTCGGCCTCGGTGGGGATGCATTTATGTTGTGTAGTGTGTAGGGAAAGGAAGTTCATGCATTTGCATATTTGTTGCCTATCGTTAAGTGAATATGCTGAAAGATTATCTATATGAATGTCAAATTTCTGAATACAATTATATTACTTTTATTGTGCATAAAAGTGCATATTTTGCCTTTATTTATAAAAGCATCATATTTTAACATGTTTATGTTTATTTATCTTTCCCTTATTTTTAAAAGTGTGTAACCTCGTAAACACGACTAATTTATGTTTATGAATTTTGAACGCAACGATGACGCCGTCATAGGGAGCCTCTCAAGTTAGCAATTGGTATTCCTTTACTGCAGTCTTTAGCAGATTTCGATAGAACAATATCCAGTTTAACATCAGTTCCAGGAAATGTAGATGATAAAGTGAACGAGAAAACAGCAAATATTCTTTCTAAAAACCCTGGCTATTATCAACTTAAAGAAATTCAAGATATTCTCGAAGGAAAACACCCCAAAAACCAACCAAATTTTCTATAGAACAGCTCACAGCTTTTGTGCAAGCCCCTCTTACTTCTTGTGACGTAGAACGAAGTTTTTCGCGCTACAAAGCTATGCTTAGGGACAACAGAAAATACGTCACTGCTTAGTTGTGAACTGTAACAGCATAAATGGAGCATTCAGCAATGAGGCAAGCACTTCAAAATCCATAGACTCAACGTAAGTTACCTATACCTTATTATTTTGTTAAAATAATCTGGGACTGATAATGCATATTTTGTAGCATATTTAACTATTTTTACGGCATAAATGCATACATATTCTTCACTTTTTTAGGGCATGAACTTCCTTTTACTGGTAGTGTGTAGTGTGGAATTAAATAATGTGTGTTTTCTGAAATTCAGTTGTGCGTTGAGGATTTGTCGAAACTATCTTATCTTATTTATATGTTCAGGTAAACATGATCCGTTATTAATCGAAGGTATTAGTTTCTTATTAATATGGGTTCAGAGCGGACACAGTAAAACTACTGCTCTACTTAACGTGACTGAGATACGTCAGTTATTAAAATGGGCTTGTATGAGCCAGGTACGAAACCTGGGAAAGAAGTCTGATAAGACTGATAAAATGTGAATTTAATTGTTTACATTTAATTGTATATTATATTATGAATACGATGGAAGATCCTTTACATGAGTCACTGTTATAAAGTTTTCATCGAAAGGGTAAAAAAACTTCTAATAATTCGATATGGTCACGATTCATATCTTTTGGACCCGTGAGACACGTGTGGGATCAGTTTGTTTCAAATTTTATTAGACCACACAATGTGTCCAACATGCGAAAGAAAGAAAGTGTGGGAAGCTGTAACTCCTGTTGTGTGACCATCATCATCATCATCATCATCATCATCATCAGCAGCTTCCAAAATGTTGAGTCAAACCATAGATTGACCCGTTCCGGTATCATATTAGAGGTCAAGAAGTTTCTTCAGTGGTCTTCCAGAATTTCTTGTACCCATCAGGGTGTAATGTTTTAGTAATGTAGGATAACTGTTGCTGGCATCCTATTGATATGTTATACTATTCACTTTGACTTATAATTTAAAACTTGTTCAAAGGCTGATGTCAAACTCAAGTCTTCCAAAATTTATATATCTGTTTTGTAGTCGTTCCATTTAATATGACCTCTTGTTTTTCTCAAATAGGCTATTTCATTTACGCCGCAATTATTCTTGATTTATATGCCTGGGTTAAATCTCAAATCTCTCCGCAGTGCATATGAAGGGAAGGCATATATATGTCATTGTTGATAGTGATTCGTCCGTCGGATGGGGACGTTAAGACTGGCGGCCCCCTTGGTGCTATTCGACAGAAATAGGCTACGTGCCGGCACCGGGTTTCCCCTTCTCCCTTACTCACCTTTATCATCATCCTCACCCATTCCCTACAATACACTTACACGAACACTTAACATACTCACTCTAGTACACGACATAATTCTTCACAGATACACATCATGCATAACGTGGCCCGCCGATGTGCTGTGCAATTTCAAAATGGGTCACAGTCCTGCCATCTATCCGCTGTATGCGGAACCTGAATCACGCAAAGTGAAGTGGGTAGGCATTAGACACACACACACTCACACATCTTTTGCCTTGATTGTCAAGTTCTCACAACAATATGGTAGAGTCGGAAGAGTCAATACGTTGTACAATCTTATCCGGATTTTAAAGTTTGTTTTGATCTAAACATATTGTTAATGACACAAGTAACCTTTATGAAACTGTTCAATTTATGATTAATATCTATTATTATTATTATTATTATTATTATTATTATTATTATTATTATTATTATTATTATTATTATTATACAGATTAGTAGAGGAGGTACAACAAAAATCTACTTTTATAAATTAACAATATAACCCATACAGTAAAAATAAACTATAATCGAAAAAATTTAATCAATAACATATACAAAAACAATTAATTAATTTTAACATAAACAATTAAATTAAATTAAAAACAATAATTTATATAATACTTCAGATTGTACCGAATTGCACGATAAAATTAGGAAAATTCAAATACATAGGAACAACAGTAACAAATATAAATGATACTCGGGAGGAAATTAAACACAGAATAAATATGTGAAATGCCTCTTATTATTCGGTTGAGAAGCTTTTATCATCCAGTCTGCTATCAAAAAATCTGAAAGTTAGAATTTATAAAACAGTTATATTACCGGTTGTTCTTTATGGTTGTGAAACTTGGACTCTGACTTTGAGAGAGGAACATAGGTTAAGGGTGTTTGAGAATAAGGTTCTTAGGAAAATATTTGGGGCTAAGAGGGATGAAGTTACAGGAGAATGGAGGAAGTTACACAACACAGAACTACACGCATTGTATTCTTCACCTGACATAATTAGGAACATTAAATCCAGACGTTTGAGATGGGCAGGGCACGTAGCGCGTATGGGCGAATCCAGAAATGTATATAGAGTGTTAGTTGGGAGGCCGGAGGGAAAAAGACTTTTGGGGAGGACGAGACGTAGATGGGAGGATAATATTAAAATGGATTTGAGGGAGGTGGGAAATGTTGATAGAGACTGGATTAATCTAGCACAAGTTAGGGACCGAAGGCAGGGTTATGCGAGGGCGGCAATGAACCTGCGGGTTCTTTAAAAGCCATTTATAAGTAAGTAAGAATAAATATGGCGGAAACCTAGGGTAACAATTAGAAAGTAAGTAAAATAACATATTTTGT
This sequence comes from Periplaneta americana, assembly GCF_040183065.1. NCBI lineage: Eukaryota > Metazoa > Arthropoda > Insecta > Blattodea > Blattidae > Periplaneta > Periplaneta americana. The sequence continues at coordinate 130,997,940 of NC_091122.1, read as the reverse complement.
TTTGGAAGCAGCCTAAATGTGACAGTCCTGTTCGTCTTAGCCCCTATGGCTATCATTACCGAAGCCCATAATTGATTCAAAGGCATCCATACGTCGCATTGCACGCGGCGCTGTCTGCCGCCGAGCGCGGAGACCTGTCCTCGTCCACGTCGGCCCGCCGCCCGGACCGCTTGGCGCCATATTTTTTTACGTTGAATGGAAGTAGAAATAATGCAAGTGCTGATGAATTATCGATGCGAGCGTTTGTGGCACTCGCCGATCCACATGCGACGGGAATTGACTTCATTGAAGCTCTCGTTAAAAAGTTTCTCTTAAATGCCAAGTCGCGCTCCGTGATCGATACGATGTATTCGTGTTGGCTTTCCCTAGGATATTTCCTGAGCTTTTTACTTTACCATTTCATATATATTATTTTAATGTACCGAAGTACATATGATATTTCCATGCAGATATTCTGCGTCATCATACGATGAAAAAGTAATGGAACGGAGAAAAATTCTCTCCGGCGCCTTGATTTGAACCCGGGTTTTCAGCTCTACGTGCTGATGCTTTATCCACTAAGCCACACCGGATACCCACCCCGGCGCCGGACAGAATCGTCTCAGATTAAGTTCCAACTCTTGGGTTCCCTCTATTGGCCGCCCTCTGCACTATGTCATAGATGTCTATGAACGTAGGACTGAACGGAGGGAATTTTTCTCCGTTCCATTACTCTTTCATCGTATGATGACGCAAAATATCTGCATGGGAATATCATATGTACTTCGGTACATTAAAATAATATATATGATATGCGTAAATCACTTCGTGATTTAAGACGGCGCTTATTCCGTCGGATCCCGGCCAACTAGTCACTCATAACGAGTGCACCTCAGCACATGTGTGGACTTCAGTCCTACGTTCATAGACATCTATGACGTAGTGCAGAGGGCGGCCAATAGAGGGAACCCAAGAGTTGGAACTTAATCTGAGACGATTCTGTCCGGCGCCGGGGTGGGTATCCGGTGTGGCTTAGTGGATAAAGCATCAGCACGTAGAGCTGAAAATCCGGGTTCAAATCAAGGCGCCGGAGAGAATTTTTCTCCGTTCCATTACTCTTTCATCGTATTACCATTTCATGTATCTTTTGTATGAAAGCCGCTAATTGGAAATCGAATTGGCTGAAAGAGCTGGAAAGTGAAATAAACAGATTAGGTCTAAATTGGCTATGGAGAGAACTAGGGTCTATAAACACGAAAACTATTGGAAGAATAGTAAAAGAGAGGGCAAACGAAATTTCGAGACAAGATATTTTTAGTAATATGAAAGACCTAGGATCACTAAGAGCCGTATTCATAGACATTCTTAGCGCGGGCTTTCGCTGGATGATCAGCGAACTAACGTTTTTCGTATTCATAAACCAGTGTTAGCGATATGATATGATATGAATCCTGTTTAGCACGCTCGTAGCGCGGGCTGGCGAAATGTCTGTGAACAGCACCCTGAAATACTATAGGGAGGTGAAGCAGTTTCGGGAACAGGAAGAATATGTTAGACTAAATTCAAGGGAAGAGAGAACGGGAATGGCATGGTGGAGATTAGGTATCTGGAGACTCCAGAATAGGAGAGGGAACGAAGAGAAGGATAAATGCCCTTTATGTGGACTAGCAGAAGACGCAATGCATATTGCGTTAAAGTGTCAGACAACGAATGATTTGAGAAACAGTTGGGTGGATAAAAAATTTCTACAAATTAACGCTATAGCAGCTTATAAAAAAAATGAATGGTCACCTAAACGCAAGCAATCTGCATAAATTAGGAAAATTTCTGTTTAGAGTTAAAATTAGATAGAAAGAGAAAGTCAAAGCTCTAACGGAGATGGAATTATAAATGTTGACGAGTTACATGATGAGAAACTACGAAGAGTAGTCAATGAAGTAATAGAATAATTCTTAAAACAGTAGGAGTTTTAAATAAAAGAGGTATACTTATTAGTTGATTATTATTATTACTTTTATCATTATTATTATTATTATTATTATTATTATTATTATTAGTAGTAGTAGTAGTAGTAGTAGTAGTAGTAGTAGTAGTATTATTATTGTAAACAGAGGATACTTATAAGTTCAAATGTATTAATTTTTTGTTATATTTGTATAGAGAGCGATGGCGGATTAAGAACTGGAATACATCTAATCCGCCATGACGTGAACAATGATTGATGAAATAAATAAATAAATAAATTACTTTACCATTTGCTAAGCACGGAAAAGTATTGTGCATTCAGCCTTTTCATGAATAGATTCAAACTTATTCCAATTTCAGACCATTTCCTTCTTGGTTCACTTTGATGTTTTCTTTCACTACGTTAGTAATAAAAATATTTGTTTTGTTTTTTTATTCAATTTTATATTTTATGATACCTATTTCGAATTCAGATCATTTCTTTTTCGGTCTCTTGAATGTTGTTTTTGTTGTTGTTTTCTAATGCCAGGCGTTTGACAATAAAGTCATTTGACCTCTTGCACTCCAATATTTTTCAAAGATATTATCATGGTCAGCCACTGGGGCACAGATTTTGAGGTGTTCCGAATCCATTTCTTGGTTTGAGTTGCACATGGGCAGTTAGGGGACTGATATATTCCAATTCTATGCAGGTGTTTGGCCAAACAATCATGGCCTGTTGCCAATCTAAATGCAGCTACAGACGATTTTCATAGTAAATCGGGAATTAACTGTGGATTATGATGCAGAGAGTTCCATTTTTTCCCTTGCGATTTTGTTATCAAATTTTGTTTGTTGAAGTCTAAGTATGTAGATTTAATTAATCTTTTCACAGAGTAATATGTAGATTTAGTAACAGGTCTGTAAGTAGCAGTGCCGCACTTCTTTGCTAATGCATCCGCATTCTCGTTTCCCAGGATTCCACAATGGGATGGTATTTGTCTCTTGAATGTATACTTCCTAGAACTTCGTTTAAAAAGGCTTGTTTTTAAGTTCTGTTTATGTGTGTACTTACTCTCTAATACCTATTACGATCTTAAAATATCGCGCTCCCTTGGTCTATTAGGATTTTCTCTTACTTTAAATTGGTAGTAAAGCCACTCTCAAATCAAACCTTCTTCCTCCTCTTCTTCTTCTTCTTCTTCTTCTTCTGCCGATACACAGTTTTGGGTTGTTTCCCGTCTGTGAACTACAAATGGAATTGGTCCGTCCAACGTCGGTGAGGTCTGCCTAAATCTCTTCGTCCTAGTGGATGGTAATACAATATCCCTTTTGGTAAACGATGTTGAGGAATCCTAAGAAGGTGGTTTCTGCATTTACGTTGATAATGTTGGACGTCTGTGGTCATCTCCTCAACTTCCCACTGATTTCTTATGTCTTCGGTCCTAATGCGGTCCCGCAAGGTAACTCCTGTCAGTGATCGTAGAAATCTCATTTCTGATGCGTTGATTCTATTTATTTCCGTTTGTCGTAGTGTCCAACATTCACTGCCATATAACAGAGCTGGTTTTGATATTATATTGTGAAATCGGATTTGGACCTTTTTTCGCATTTGTTTTCCAAAGTTCCTTCTCAGGATACCATTTAATTGATTATATTGGAATATATTTTTATTCGTGTCTTTTTGATAATTATACAAAGAAATATGACTTCCTAAATATACAGAATCTACCACTTGTTCTACTATTTTGTTATCAACCACTATTTTTGCTCGTATAAGGTTTTTGCCAGAAACTGCCATTACTTTTGTCTTTTCGGTTGATATTTTCATATTGTGTTCTTTTAAAACCATCTGTAGTTTAAAAACAGAGCGCTGTAATTCGTCTTCAGTTTCTGCAACAAAACTTGGTCATCTGCATATATTGTTGTATTTAGTCTTGTGTATTCGTCAGTTTGTATACCTTGTGGTGCTACTTCATTCCATTCTTGAATTGCTTTGTCTAAGTAGGCTATATTATAAACAAAAGGTGGGGGAACGGCCATAACCTTGTGTAAGTCCTTGGTTAGTTAGTATTGTTTCTGTATATTTGTCATGATCTAGTTTAATTTTTATAGTAGTTGTTTCATAAAGATTTTTTTATAGAATTTAACAGATTTTCTTGAATGCCGTAAGATTCTAAAATTAACCATAACTTTTCTCTATGAGTGACAAGAATACTTCACAATATGGCGCCACTTATTTGGATCTGAAGTAGAGACCCAAGAATCAGTCTTCAAACTTAATCAGATCGGTAGGCAATATAAGATGATAATCTCGCTCGCAAAGACAAAAATAATGTGTTTTTTTTTTTAAGGAAAGAAATGAGTAAGAACGAAAATAATAATTGACACGACAAATAAGTCATTTCAATTGTTTAGGAAATGATATTAATTACGATGAAGATTATGATATATAGGGTGAGCCGTAAGTAATGTCATTAATTTCAGGGGGTTATTCTTTGAGATATTTCAAACAAAAAGGTTTAATACAGTTTTGCTCATTTTTCCTTCCTCTTCGAGATAAAAATTGTTTTATATGAAATATTTCATAGCGTGTTTTGGGAAGCCATTGATTGAATTCCCAATATGCTCAGTCAATTTAAGAAAACAGTGTATTATAATGACAAATGATTGAACGAATTTTCATTTCGTCCTTCATATGTGCAGAAATTTGATCCGAACAAATGTAACTTTTCGTTCTGCAAAGGAATTTTTCAGTGTTACATTTATTCGGTTCAAATTTCTACACATTTAAAGACAAAACTAAAATTCTCCAGTACTTTATAACCAAGGATGTTTCTCTTTCAACTGCTGCACAGACTTCTAGGTATTATTCATCCCTTTCTTCACTGGATTGGCTACAAAGAATACAATTTGGTGAAGGAAGAATACCAGTTCTAGAGACAGTCATGTCCAGTAGATAGCCTGAATTTTTCAACTGCTGATTTGCGTGCGATGTCCGGAATTGCTCTTGGATTTTCTCCCATTCCTCATTGACTGTTGCTGCTTTACTCCTACATTCATTCTTCAATTCCATTATTGACTCTACATGTTGTTTAATTGAGGTATAAGTGACATGGGTTCTTTTTTGTTGTTTACTAATAACATACCCTTTTTGGCGAGCATGTCTGCGGTTTCATTGCCAGAAATTCCACAGTCTGAGAGTATCCTTGAAGGGCAACTGATTTACCATTATTAAGCAATGTGGATATAATATTGACTGCGTGCTTTACGAGTTTTTACAAATTACAATCGGTGACTGTAAACATTTGAAGTGTTACAGCTGATAAAAATACGTTTGCTTCTTTCCTAATTCTTCTCCAAACGCCTAATTTTGTTTTGTATGCGCATGTTCATTGAACAGCAGATCTGAACTGTGAAAGTAGGATTGGATACCGCCAGGTTACACTCTATAGTTGAAATCTGGACATTTTTCTCTACTGAAAGTTGAACGGTAGATAGTTGGAACTCCATAACGTGACTTCCAAATAAAACATCATAGAACAATAAATTGTTTTATTGTCTGCTCTAGAATTTAGATGGTATTCTAAACTGTGATATAAGTTTTAAAGCAGTGTCTTTGTTGCAAACAACAGAACTAGTTTATACTAAACGAATATAGTAATATCTTAAAATAAATATGGAGATATTTATAGAAGAGATGTAAGAAAAGAGTAAGGTGGCCGTGCTGGTAAGTGCTCGAGGATCTGTTTACCTTGTGATCGACTGTCGGCGTGTTGAAGCCGCCCGCTGTCATCGTCCAGAGTAAACATCGCACCTTCAAGGGCGCCCGCCGTCTGCTCAACAAGAGACGGTGTTCTGAGATTCGAAGGGTTGCGATATCCGAAAACACAGGCTTTCTCAGAAACATTGTGTGCTATGTACTTGATATTCCTCTATTGTAACTCAAGTAGTATCGTGCGCAGCTACAAATTCAACCAAGCCGCATTCGACTTCCGGCAGAGAGGTAGGGATCATCCTTCCGTATCTCCCTTCTTTTACGTTTGATCTCTGATGTATTTTTTAGAAATAGGATGTGTAGAATGCTCTATGGCAGGCACGTTTAGCGCGGGCATTTCTAGCATTTAAACGAGGTGCAAAAGTGATGTAGAATCTCTGAATCGCATGCAGGCACACGATTAAAAGATATTCTACGTCACTCTGAAGCTAAATAGAATGGAAACAGGAAGTGAAGAGGATGTGTAACAAAGATACTGAAAACGACAAGAAAATGAGGATGAATGATATGGAAACAGGAAATGAAGAAGATGAGGAAGAAAAGAACGTAAAAAGGACAGAAAATGAGGCAGAAAAGGTATTGAAAAGAAAAAGAAAATGAGAATGGATAATATGAAAACAGGGAATGAAGAAGGTGAGGAAGAAAAGAACGTGAAAAGGACGAAAATGAGGACGAAAAGGTATTGAAAAGGACAAGAAATTGAAGATGAATGAAATGGAAACAGGAAGTGAAGAAGATGAGGAGGAAAAGAACGTAAAAAGGACAGAAAATAAGGAAGAAAAGGTATTGAAAAGGACAAGAAAATGAGGATGAACGAAATGGAAACAGGAAGTGAAGAAGATGAGGAAGAAAAGATATTGAAAAGAAAGAGAAAATGAGGGTGAATAAAATGAAAACAGGAAATGAAGAAGATGAGGAAGAAAAGAACGTAAAAAGGACAGAAAATTAGGAGGAAAAGGTATTGAAAAGAACAAGAAAATGAGGATGAATAGAATGAAACCATGAAGTGAAGAAGATGTGGAAGAAAAGATATTGAAAAGGACAATGAAGGTGAATAAAATGTAAACAGGGAGTGAAGAAGAAGAGGAGGAGGAAAAGAACGTAAAGAGGACAGAAAATGAGGTAGAAAAGTTATTGAAAAGGACAAGAAAATGAGGATGAACAAAATATAAACAGGGAGTGAAGAAGAGGAGGAGGAAAAGAACGTAAAAAGGACAGAAATTGAGGTAGAAAAGTTATTGAAAAACAAGAAAATGAGGATGAATAAAATGTAAACAGGGAGTGAAGAAGAAGAGGAGGAAAAGAACGTAAAAAGGGCAGAAATTGAGGTAGAAAAGTTATTGAAAAACAAGAAAATGAGGATGAATAAAATGTAAACAGGGAGTGAAGAAGAAGAGGAGGAAAAGAACGTAAAAAGGACAGAAATGAGGTAGAAAAGTTTTGAAAAGGACAAGAAAATGAGCCTGAGTAAAATGTAAACAGGGAGTGAAGAAGAAGAGGAGGAAAAGAACATAAAAAGGACAGAAAATGAGGTAGAAAAGTTATTGAAAAACAAGAAAATGAGGATGAATAAAATGTAAACAGGGAGTGAAGAAGAGGAGGAGGAAAAGAACGTAAAAAGGACAGAAAATGAGGTAGAAAAGTTATTGAAAAACAAGAAAATGAGGATGAATAAAATGTAAACAAGGAGTGAAGAAGAGGAGGAGGAAAAGAACGTAAAAAGGACAGAAATTGAGGTAGAAAAGTTATTGAAAAACAAGAAAATGAGGATGAATAAAATGTAAACAGGGAGTGAAGAAGAGGAGGAGGAAAAGAACGTAAAAAGGACAGAAAATGAGGTGGAAAAGTTATTGAAAAGGGCAAGAAAATGAGGATGAATAGAATGTAAACAAAGAGTGAAGAAGAGGAGGAGGAAAAGAACGTAAAAAGGACAGAAAATGAGGTAGAAAAGTTATTGAAAAACAAGAAAATGAGGATGAATAAAATGTAAACAGGGAGTGAAGAAGAGGAGGAGGAAAAGAATATAAAAAGGACAGAAATTGAGGTAGAAAAGTTATTGAAAAACAAGAAAATGAGGATGAATAAAATGTCAACGGGGAGTGAAGAAGAGGAGGAGGAAAAGAACGTAAAAAGGACAGAAAATGAGATGGAAAAGTTATTGAAAAGGGCAAGAAAATGAGGATGAATAGAATGGAACCATGAAGTGAAAAAGATGAGGAAGAAAAGATATTGAAAAGGGCAAGAAAATGAGGCTGAATAAAATGTAAACAAAGAGTGAAGAAGAGGAGGAGGAAAAGAACGTTAAAAGGACAGAAAATGAGGTAGAAAAGATATTGAAAAGGACAAGAAAATGAGGCTGAATAAAATGTAAACAAAGAGTGAAGAAGAGGAGGAGGAAAAGAACGTAAAAAGGACAGAAAATGAGGTAGAAAAGTTATTGAAAAACAAGAAAATGAGGATGAATAAAATGTAAACAAGAAGTGAAGAAGAGGAGGAGGAAAAGAACGTAAAAGTACAGAAAATGAGGTAGAAAAGTTATTGAAAAACAAGAAAATGAGGATGAATAAAATGTAAACAAGGAGTGAAGAAGAGGAGGAGGAAAAGAACGTAAAAAGGACAGAAAATGAGGTAGAAAAGTTATTGAAAAACAAGAAAATGAGGATGAATAAAATGTAAACAAGGAGTGAAGAAGAGGAGGAGGAAAAGAATGTAAAAAGGACAGAAAATGAGGTAGAAAAGTTATTGAAAAGGACAAGAAAATGAGGATGAATAGAATGGAACCATGAAGTGAAAAAGATGAGGAAGAAAAGATATTGAAAAGGGCAAGAAAATGAGGCTGAATAAAATGTAAACAAAGAGTGAAGACGAGGAGGAGGAAAAGAACGTAAGAAGGATAGAAAATGAGATAGATAATTATTGAAAAGACAAGAAAATGAGGATGAATAAAATGTAAACAGGGAGTGAAGAAGAGGAGGAGGAAAAGAACGTAAAAAGGACAGAAAATGAGGTAGAAAAAAAAATTTTTTGAAAAGGACAAGAAAATGAGGATGAATAAAATGTAAACGGGGAGCGAAGAAGAGGAGGAGGAAAAGAACGTAAAGAGGAGGAGAAAATGAGGTAGAAATGTTTTTGAAAAGGACAAGAAAATGAGGATGAATATAATGTAAACAGGGAGTGAGGAATAAGAGGAGGAAAAGAACGTAAAAAGGACAGAAAATGAGGTAGAGAAGTTTTTGAAAAGCACAAGAAAATGAGCCTGAGTAAAATGTAAACAGGGAGTGAAGAATAAGAGGAGGAAAAAGAACGTAAAAAGGACAGAAAATGAGGTAGAAAAGTTTTTGAAAAGGACAAGAAAATGAGGATGAATAAAATGGAAACAGGAAGTGAAAAAGATGAGGAAGAAAAGATATTGAAAATGACAAGATAATGAGGATGAATAGAATTAAAACAGGAAATGAAGATGAGGAGGAAAAGAACCTAAAAAGGACGAGAATGAGGATCAACAGAATGGAAACAGAAAATGGAGAGGATAGGGGATAAAAAACTTGAAAAGGACAAGAAAATTAGAATGAATAGAATGAAATCAGAAAGGGAAGGGAGATAAGGAAGGATAGAAGGAGAAAAGGACAAGAAAATGATAAGGAAATGAATGGAAAGGAAAGACAAGGGGATATGAAAGAATAGAAAGGAAAATGAGGAAATGTTGGGATAAAAGGAGAGGAGAAAATGGGAGGGAAGGGATGAATAATATTAGGAAGAAAAGAATAGAAAATGAGGAAAGTAGTTGAGGCTCAAAAACGGAAAAAAGGGAAAAGGAAGATTAGAGGGAGAAAGGATGGGAAAAGGAAAAGTTGGAGAGGGCAGAAAAAAAAGGAATGGATGCCTTTGGAAACTTTATTATGACCTCCCAATTAATATAGCGTCACTAAATAATTTATTAATACTAATAATTAATCTACAAGTAGCGGCATTTTGGTCATAAATCCACAGACAAGAAATAAATCTGAACTCCTCCTCCGACAGCAGAATCCGTACCAACTGGATTTGTGGCCGAAATTGAACGGAACTGATATGGACGCTTGGAATCTGAAGACGTGATGTACGGACAATGATTCTGTCGGGCCTCGTGTCGCACCTGTACCGGGAGCTAGCACGCTTGTCAAGGGGCAAGTAATAGTTAAAGCTTCTTGCGCTCCTGTACCGTCGTGATGCCCACCGGATGTGGATGTTTTGTACTACCGGACGGAAGCTCTCACTGTAATGCAGCGGGGACATGCAGTCAAGCCATTTTATGGACTAACACCTCTCTACCCCATGCAAAGATATGTCTCAGTCATTATATTGATTGCACTGTCGATGTAGGACGATTACTTTTCCACACAGCATAAATCGAAAGTAAGTGGACTGGGTAGTAAAGAAAACTGAAAGTAAATAAAACAGAGTTATTTATAACTTCATGTTGCTGCTTATATCTGTTTGATTGACTAAGAATAAGTTAACTGTAGTGTATGCTACATAAGTTCAAAGTATTTATATTATTATTATTATTATTATTATTATTATTATTATTATTATTATTATTATTATTATTATTATTAGAGGTGCAAAAATTCAAATATCTTGGAGCAACAGTAACAAATATAAATGATACTCGGGAGGAAATTAAACGCAGAATAAATATGGGAAATGCCTGTTATTATTCGATTGAGAAGCTTTTGTCATCTAGTCTGCTGTCGAAAAATCTGAAAGTTAGAATTTATAAAACAGTTATATTACCGGTTGTTCTGTATGGCTGTGAAACTTGGACTCTCACTCTGAGAGAGGAACAGAGATTAAGGGTGTTTGAGAATAAGATTCTTAGGAAAATATTTGGGGCTAAGAGGAATGAAGTTACAGGAGAATGGAGAAAGTTACACAACGCAGAGCTGCACGCATTGTATCCTTCTCCTGACATAATTAGGAACATTAAATCCAGACGTTTGAGATGGGCAGGGCATGTAGCACGTATGAGCGAATCCAGAAATGCATACAGGGTGTTAGTTGAGAGACCAGAGAAAAAAGACCTTTGGGGAGGCCGAGACGTAGATGGGAGGATAATATTAAAATTGATTTGAGGGAGGTGGGATATGATGATAGAGACTGGATTAATCTTGCACAGGATAGGGACCGATGGCGGGCTTATGTGAGGGCTGCAATGAACCTGCGGGTTCCTTAAAAGCCATTTGTAAGTAATTAAGTTGTATTATTATTTCTATTGTCACTATTACTTAATTACTTACTGGCTTTTAAGGAACCCGGAGATTCATTGCCGCCCTCACATAAGCCCGCCATTGGTCCCTATCCTGAGCAAGATTAATCCAGTGTCTATCATCATCATATCCCACCTCCCTCAAATCCATTTTAATATTATCTTCCCATCTACGTCTCGGCCTCCTCAAAGGTCTTTTCCCATCCGGCCTCCCAACTAACACTCTATATGCATTTCTGGATTCGTCCATACGTGCTACATGCCCTGCCCATCTCAAACGTCTACATTTAATGTTCCTAATTATGTCAAGTGAAGAATACAATGCGTGCAGTTCTGTGTTGTGTAACTTTCTCCATTCTCCTGTAACTTTATCCCTCTTAGCCCCAAATATTTTCCTAAGCACCTTATTCTCAAACACCCTTAACCTATGTTCCTCTCTCAAAGTGACAGTCCAAGTTTCACAACCATACAGAACAACCGGTAATATAACTTTTTTATAAATTCTAACTTCCAGATTTTTTGACAACAGACTGGATGATAAAAGCTTCTCAACTGAATAATAACAGGCATTTCCCATATTTATTCTGTGTTTAATTTCCTCCCGGGTATCATTTATTATTATTATTATTATTATTATTATTATTATTATTATTATTATTATTATTATTATTGCCATGTAATTAACACTTTGACATTATAAATACTTTGGGAAAGCATGAATAATTATTAATTGCTTCAAGTGTCTAGTTTTGGTTTATGCCGTATGAAGTACGTGAATATCGGATCTGAGGTTATATGAAGAAATTTTCTATGTATGTAAATTACATCGTAATGATGAAAATGTAAATAAATTATAAACTGTAGGTATGTTCAATTCAATAAAACGGTTTACAGTGTTCATTGTTTTTCAAATTTAAAATAGCTCTTATTGCCCTCTTAATATGTTATTAAGTTATCATAATATAGACCTATGTCACGTCACCCCATCGATTAATATAATACATGATGTGTTTTTTTTAACAATGGGAAATAAGCTAGATATAAAAGAAAGAAACAAATATATTTTTTTCCAAATGTTGTGTCGAGCCTTCGTGTTATATAGGCCTACTTGTACACCTTACCCTATTAACCTCTGACTTTAATTGCCTCATGAATGTTGCCTTATTGGTGTCGCTTATGAAGTCCAAATCTGTGTTCGGACAGTTGACTAAACAACACGATGATTTAAGTTGACAATGACGTTGAATATTTTTTACCGCCCATAACAATTTAGACCACACCAAACATCTTATGTGGTCTTCCTCTTCTCAGAAAACAATATTTTCCCTTTCTTTGTGAAAATAATCATTTTTGTTTTTTCGTTTGCGAAACCTCCTTAGAAAGAGAAATGTTTGTTACGTTTCCCTGTTAAACTTTACCTGTTCTCCTACGGGACGCTACCGAGAACACAGCATTGAGTACGGTAAACATGTCAATCACTCCGTGTGGGGGTGGTTTCCAAGACTCGAACCGGAGTTGTACTTGTGCTTCGTTTGGTCGTAGCTGGCGTAGACATGTAGATCGCTGGCCGTATCATAAAACATATTTGTGAGTTGGGGCAGAGACTGGAAGTGTGTCGTTGCTGTTGTGTTTTGTTTATCCAAGAAATTGGAGTTGTAGCAAGTAAGGAAATTTGCCATTTCGAATCTTGAGAGTTTGCAAATGAAGGGATCTATTAGAATGTTATTATAAGTAATTAGTGATTTGGCAAAATTTTACGTTATGTACCAATTATTTTGTTTCTCCGTATGTGTAATGATAGTACGTGTGTTATTTTATAGCCAACTTTTCCAGAACTAAATACTATCATATCAATCAATTAATTTTCCTTGTTACAGGTATGTTCTTACCCAGCTGACTTTGGAAACTACATTGACCTTCTCCTCTTCTGGTATTTACGAATATTTAGCTGCAGTGGTGAGCAATATTTAACATTTTCTTAATATGGTATTTTTACTTCGTGGAATGTATTGCAAAATTTTGTTTCTCTTCCTAAACAACAGTCTGTCACTCTTCGTGTATTGTGAGTAATAATAATATTATAAACTGGAGACTATGTTAAAATCTTAGAGAAAATCGTCACTTCTTAAGTTGAAACAATGTCCGACATGAAAGACATAGTTTAGTTGTTGACTTTACATTTTCTAATTCTCTTAATGCCACAGAAAAAATGTCATCTAAAATCTGTCACAGATTTCAGAATATTACACAAAGAGTTCTAAAATTTTGTTTAATTAACAGACGTTGTGTGTTGTTGATGGTGTGTAACTATTCAGAATTTAGTATTTGTTGAAAGAAAAGAAGAATTTTCACAACAGAAGAGTTCGTTTCGAAATCACGTCACTTTCCCTAACATTTAGTATATGTAGGATGAACGGAAAGAACTTGAAAACTTCATAACATCGTCGGAATTAAATATTAACAGGCCTATATATTTTTTTTCCTTTAAATATATATATATATATATATATATATATATATATATATATATATATATATATATATATACATTTAAAGAAAATAATCTGCCCTCAATGAGGGTGACCATAAAGATCCAGAATAAAAGCACTACAGAATAATTTAGAAAGACAGGAATTGTTTGGTAAAAAATTGAGAGAAATGCAAACCCAACAAAATCATCAATTAGATAATTCGGTATGAAACGTTGGTGAATATGATGATATCATCGAGAATCAGTGTAGGCCTATTGATGTTAATTAATTTTTTCTTTCTCGTGAAAAATTAAGCTCTGTACTGTCACATAGGAGGTTTCATAAAATGAACGACGTGGATGGGAATGGAAAATTTGACAATAGACGAATTGGTTTCGAAATCATATTACCTTTCCTAACATTTGGTATTATGGTGGATATGTAGGAAAATCTTGACAACAAAGGAGTTAATTTTTTCGAGGTTAAAATCGTACAGAAAATCGTCACTTTTTAAGTTGAAGCAATGTCCGACGTGAAAGACATAGTTTAGTTGTTGACTTTACATTTTCTAATTCTCTTAATACTATAGAAAAAATGTCATCTAAAATCTGTCACATTAGATTTCAGAATATTACAGCAAAGAGTTCTAAAATTTTGTTTAATTAACAGACGTTGTGTATTGTTGATGGTGTGTAACTATTCAGAATTTAGTATTTGTTGAACGAATAGAAGAATTTTCACAACAGACGAATTAGTTTCGAAATCACGTCACCTTTCCTAACATTTAGTATATCCTGGATGAACGGAAAGAACTTGAAAACTTCATAACATCGTCGGAATTAAATATTAATAGGCCTACAGAATAATATTTGATCATTCTGTATGAAACATTGGTGAATATGATATCATCGAGGATCAGTGTTAATTGATGTTAATTAATTTTTTTCTTCCTCCTGAAAAATTAAGCTCTGTACTGTCACATAGGAGGTTTCATAAAATCAACGACGTGAATGGGAATAGAAAATTTGACAATAGACGAATTGGTTTCGAAATCACAGTACCTTTGCTAACATTTGGTATTATGTTGGATATGTAGGAAAATCTTGATAACAAAAGAGTTAATTTTTTTGAGGTAACGTCATATTTCCTCACATTTTAGAATGTTTGACGAATAGGAGAAACTTAGGAGAGTCCACATCTGTGCAGTAACGGTCAGCGCGTCTGGCCGCGAAACCAGGTGGCCCGGGTTCGAATCGGGGCAAATTACCTGGTTGAGGTTTTTTCCGGGGTTTTCCCTCAACCCAATATGAGCAAATGCTGGATAACTTGCGGCGCTGGACCCCGGGTTCATTTCACCGGCATTATCACCTTCATCTCATTCAGACGCCAAATAACCTTAGATGTTGATACAGCGTCGTAAAATAACGCAATAAAAAAACTTAGGGGAGTTTGCTTCGAGATTATGTTATCTTTCGTAACATTTAGTATATGTTGACAATAGACGAGATGGTTTTAAGATACGTTATTATCTTTCGTAACATTTAGTGTATGTTGGATGAACAGGAAAAACTTGACAACTTCCTAAGTTTTAGTGTATGTTGACAACAGACGAGGTGGTTTTAAGATCGCATTTTCTTTCGTAACATTCAGTGTTCATTGGATGAGCAGGAGAAACTTAACAGTAGACGAGTTGGTTTAGAGATCACTTCATCTCTCCTAACATTTACGGTCTTACTAATAAATCTCTACATACACAGACGTTTAACTGTCTTATCATATACAATGAGTAACTCGTTTATAAATCGTGTGTAAATTCCTTACTAATAATCACTACATACGTCGTATATAATAGTAGGCTGTAACTGTTACACAGCTACGTCATAGTTTCGTCATTACTTAATTACGAAAGGTAATAGAATGTCTGAGGTTCTCTATTGCATCCGGTAGAGCGCTCTAGTGTGCCGTGTTAAGTATCGATAGTACAGTACAACCACAGTCTAATACATAATACATAGTAAGTATTAGACTATGGTACAACTGGCTCTGATCGATTACCACACTATACTTTGGTCAAGGAGTATAAGCTGCAGCAATATTATTCTAATTATTCTGTGCTCTTTGGTTTGTTCTTCTGTGGTTACAAGGCAACCATCATCATAAAATGACAGTCGATACGAACAGCTGTTAGAGGGGCGGCCATTTTTTCTCTATATACAAGGCTTAAACAAGGGGTTTCGTATATATAACTACTGCAAAGCAACTTTCATTGTATAATTACAGACTGTTTATATATCCATGGCTTATGCATGGTTTATTACTAACGTTTTCTGTCTCATCTCTGCATAAGACTCGTATAAAAACTATAATATACGGTTTATTAGTAAAACCGTTACTATTGGATCAATAGCAGACACTTGACAACTTCTTAACTTTTATTATGTTTACGTAAAGATTAATTTTTGGTCCTACAGAATATATCTGTTACGGTAACATGTGATAATTTTTCTCCTCTAATATAAATTATTTACAGTGAAACTTCCCTTAACGGACACTTCCCAATAGCGGACTCCTCTCAATAGCGGAAATTTTAAAATTCCCCTACAAAATAATATTGGCTCTCATGATAAAATTCTTCGAAATAGCGGACATTCTCAATAACGGACACGGACACTGAAATGTATCTTCCAACAACAATTAAAACTTCCAAATAACGGACAGCGTGAAAGAAAAAAAAACAAAAAGACGGCTGTAAATTAAACGGAATTCTAACGGAATTCTTTGCAACAATCATTATCGTGCATTTGAACGTTCTTGTAATTTATTAAAGGTAAGCAGCACAAATAGTTGTGATACTGTACGTGAGCAGTCCGTACTTTCTTAGTTTGTCAAGTTGAGTGTTCGGAAATACAGTCACATTAGAAATGTCACAAAAACGTAAACGTTTGTCACTGAAAGAGAAAGTGGATATTGTAAAGCATAGTGAGAAGGAGAAATTAAGTGTTCGTGAGCTGGCCACAAAGTTTAATGTGGGAAAAACTCAGGTTAGTAAAATTTTGAAAAACAAGGAAGTTATTTTAAAATCATACACTGAGAATGCAATTCTAGATTTCTTTCTGTAAGGTGAAGTGGTACAGTGATTGATGTTTATTTCATTTACAAAACATTTACAGGTACGATTTCTCTCTGGATGAATACTGTCAACAATCTCACTGTCTACTGTACTGTACTGTAAAATATAGTGTTGAATATGTATGAGAAATTTTAATGTACTGTATACATACTAACGATTTTCTAAATAGCGGACACTTCTCAATAACGGACATTTAATTTTTCCCCGGCAGTGTCCGCTATTGGGAAGTTTCACTGTATTATGTCGACAAGAGTCGAGGTGGTTTTGAGGTCACGTTATGTTTCATAATATTTATTAGATGCTGGAGGAACATAAGAAACTTAACAATAGACGAGATGGTTTCGAAATCACGTCATCATTCCTAACATTTAGTTTATGCTGAATGAACAGAAGAAACTTGAACACTTCTTAACATTTAGTATATTATGTTGACAATAGACGAGGTGGTTTCCAGATCGCGTTATCTTTCGTCACATTTAGTATTGGATGAACAGGAGGAACTTAACAATGGACAAGTTGGTTTTATGATCACATCATCTTTTCTAATATTACATATTGGATGAACAGGTGAAACTTAATAAACGAGCTGATTTAGAGATCACGTCGCCTTTCCTAACAATTGGCATACTGCATGTTGGATCGGACATCTACAGCAGCGCCAACTATGATTGCCACTAGTCACCGGTCCGTACCCAGCCATGTGAATCAAAAGTGAATCGAAATGTTGCTAGTAAAATTCGTGACTATATTTTTTTAAGAATTCACTGTTCTAGTCAAGTGAAAGATTTATTAATATAAAGGCGGATTTCTGAATGTTAAAAAAAAAAAAATGTTATGTTTTATTTAACGACGCTCGCAACTGCAGAGGTTATATCAGCGTCACCGGATGTGCCGGAATTTTGTCCCGCAGGAGTTCTTTTACATGCCAGTAAATCTACTGACATGAGCCTGTCGCATTTAAGCACACTTAAATGCCATCGACCTCGCCCGGGATCGAACCCGCAACCTTGGGCACAGAAGGCCAGCGCTATACCAACTCGCCAACCAGGTCGACGGATTTCTGAATGCACTAAAAGAAAATATACGTTTCCGAAGATATCGTAACACGCTATCACAGCGAAATAAAGAGAAATTTGATATGTACATGTCCATTTTCAGAAAATGCTACAAATATGTGTCTGTAATAAACAAAGATTTTTTTACGGTGAAATGTTGTATGAATCAAAAAATAATAATACAGTAGAACCTCTATTATCCGTGGTATTGAAGGGGGTGGGCCGAACGGTTAATCGAAAAAATTGGATAATCCGTAACATAAAAGATTTTCGTAAATTTTGTGAATAATGCTTACACTTCGGTAATTCTTCTATGGCCTTGTATTTAACATGCTAGAGGGTCCCTATCACCACGGCATGGCGCGTCCTCAGGTTGCGGATCGAGGAGACGGCCTCCAGATATGGAGGGTAGCTGTGAATATATTGAATAAGCAGTCGCGGACAGCCGATGAGGGGTGGTCCTCCAGCTTGGGGGTTGGGCAAAGGGCTAACAACCCATCACCGTAAAAAACAGCTTGTTACGAATCCTTCAAATAAGCCTCGGAATGGGACTGATTCTCTGGCACGACCACAGGGAGACCGAGGCGTAGGTGGGAAGATAATATTAAAATGGATTTGAGGGAGGTGGGATATGATGATAGAGAATGGATTAATCTTGCTCAGGATAGGGACCAATGGCGGGCTTATGTGAGGGCGGCAATGAACCTCCGGGTTCCTTAAAAGCCAGTAAGTAAGTAAGATAGTGGATCACAAGTTCACTAGTTTAAGTCTCGTAGTGAACGGCGAGTTTTTAAGGTGCAAGAAAACTCCTTGTAATGGCTGGCTGTGGAAAGATATGAATAGTGGAGGTCTCGTGTTGTAGATTTACATACTTTATACACTCCAAACTCATATTCTGTTGCACGATGAGCCATAGTTTTTCTTTCCCCGAACCACTCAATTATTTTCGATATTTAGCACAACCAGGTTTCTTCTGACACACGTAGAAGACATTTTATATAGAAGTTATACAGTACGACAATTCGAACACGATTTACCATAGGGAAAAGGACTTGTGATAATACTCTCTAAAAAAATAACTTGCTAATACAATGTACAGTACTTCATATATTTCTGCACAAAAAAGCGAGAGAAAGACAGGCGGATAAACCAACAATCGGTTAATAGAATGACGGATAATCGGGGTTCTACTGGAATAATAATAATAATAATAATAATAATAATAATAATAATAATCATCATCATCATCTTTAATATTTCACCACAGAAAATATTTTGTTCATTGCAGAAATGCAAGTTTTTGGCATCTGAAGTGCATTTTCTGAAAATGGAGGTGTCACATTTTGAAAGTTTGTTCTTCATTTTGTTTACTCTGTTGGAGTCATGAGGCCTTCTCTTGCACACACCAGAAATGTAATACAACTACAAGAAAAGTGTACATCATTATCATCATGCAAACTAATATAACATGTGACAAAATGAAGATAATATGAAAAACAACTTCACATAGAACTAGAAATTTAAAATAATACGAATTAGTGTATGTAACATATCAAGGAATGATACAATGAAAAAAAAAAAAAAAAACAGACATAACAGATGCAAAATAACAGTGATATTCAGCTTCATTATAATTAATGAAAGGAAGGTAGGCTGTTCTAGTATCCTGGCACAAAGACAAGGGAGAAGATTTTGTAACATATTATATATTATATTATATATCATATATATTATATATCATATATCATATCATATATTATATATCATATATCATATCATAGATCAGCCTCATGGTCTAGTGGTCAGAGCTTCTGGCTATAGTTCATGAGGTCCCGGGTTCGATTCCCGGTTAGAGCACAGAAATTTTTCCTTAAAGGGGATTATTCGTCCATGGTCTGGAATTTAGGTTAAGTTTAGATTTAAGACCTCTCCTGGCACCACATTATCATAATCATCCTATCACATCATCGGGGTAATGTAACTCCGCCTTCGAGGCGCCCCAACCTCAGAAGTGGGTTACAACTAAGCCACGGCCAGGAGAGAAGACCAGAAATGTCGAAAGACAACCTGGTGGCATTGGATTAAAAAACAATATATATATATATATCATATATCATATCATATATCATATCGTATCGTATATTATATATCTCATATATCATATTATATTTATTTATTTATTTCTGTATTTATTTATTTATTTTTTATGTCTATAACAGGGCAAAGCCCCAATGACAATAGACAGTACAGATTTGTTTAAACAAACATAGAATTGCATATAAAAAGAAAAAAATCGATGAAACTGAAACAAATGCAAGATACAAGATAATTATAAATTAAAAATTAAAATGAAAAAAAAATAAACAAATAGATGCTACCTAAATAAAAGACACAGGTATAGAT
Organism: Periplaneta americana; assembly: GCF_040183065.1. Classification (NCBI taxonomy): domain Eukaryota; kingdom Metazoa; phylum Arthropoda; class Insecta; order Blattodea; family Blattidae; genus Periplaneta; species Periplaneta americana. The sequence goes on along the minus strand of NC_091122.1, from coordinate 130,977,932 downwards.
ATAAATGAAAAATACCAAATAAAAATAAATTAAAAAGAATTAAGTATAGATATCATAGCCAAAAATGTAAAATGTAGCTATAATTGGAAAAGTACAGAATAAACATAACACTATGTTAATAAATTCAGTATACAGTATTATATAGTAGGACTAATAGACTTAATTTAACATATATATCATATATCATATATCATATCATATCATATCATATCATATCATATCATATCATATCATATCATATCATATCATATCATATCATGTCATGTCATGTCATATCATATATCATATCATATAATATCATATCATATCATATATCATATCATATCATATCAAATCATATATCATATCATATCATATCATATCATATATCATATCATATCATATCATATCATATCATATCATATCATATCATATCAGATTATTGTGTGAATCTCAAAAAAAAAAAACTTTTTTATTTTATTTTACAATCTGTAGAATACGTAGACTATGTGAACGTAGTAGCAATAATGCAACATACGTAACATGATATAATTCCAAATATTTACATTTGCACTGCACTCGTTCATCTGCTTCGAAGCCAGGGCCATGGTTTTGAGAATTTTGCGCGGTATTGCTGCAGGTGCTGAAATTGCGCTGGTCACCACATCGCAACCGCTTCACCGTTCATGGTAATCCTGCCATTCCACATGAACGCTCAGTAATCACTGCACTTAATATATCGTCGTTAAACTAATGAATGAACTTATGTAAGCTTATGGTAATTTGAATCAGGTCCTGCCGTTAGATAAATGAATGCATAAATATTACATGTTGTCTAGTTCATAGTTCAATACCAGCTGGCTGCTCATTCCAGTGGAGTCGCTGAATGCAGGCTCTGAGGTCACACTCAAAATTTGAAGTTTTTAGTTAAATTCACATTTGAAGCTTTCTACTACAATCTGTTGAAATGCAAGCTGTGTGAAACAGGAAAATATTATGAAAATATCTTCGATGTTTCATTTATGCATTGATAGTCATCTCCCTGGGGCAGTTTTTTTTACTGCAAACGCAGCAATTTCCAATCTTCCCTATTCTGCGCCAGCTCTTAGTCTCCACATAGATCTTAATGTTATCTATCATCTGATATCTTCTTCTCCCCCGAACGTTTTCTCGTTCACCATTCCTTCTAGTGCATCTTTCAGTAGGCAGTTTCTTTTTACCCAGTAGCCCAGCCAATTTCTTTTTCTCTTCCTTATCAGTTTCAGCACCCACTCTTTCCAAAACAGCTTTATTTCTTAATCTGTCTTTTCACTTCACACGTTCCATTCTTCTCAATATCCACATTTCAAATGCTTCTATTCGTTTTCCTTCACTTCGTCGTAATATGTTTCTGCCTCATACGATGCCACATTCCACACCAAACACTTCACTAGTCTCTTCCTTTGTTCTTTTTCCATAGGTTCGCAGAAGATGCTCATTTTTCTATTAAAAGCTTCCTAGCCACCGGCGTAGTTCAGTTCGCTAGGCGCTTGCCTGCCGTTCCGGAGTTGAGCTCGGGCGCGGGTTCGATCCCTGCTTGAGCTGATTACTTGGTTAGGTTTTTCCGAGGTTTTTCTCAGTCGTAAAGCGATTATCAGGTAAACTATGTCGAATCCTCGGCCTCATTTCGCCAAATACCATTTCGCTACCACCAATTCCATCGACGCTAAATAACCTAGTAATTGATACATCGTTATTAAATAACCAAGTCAAAAAAGAGGCTTCCTTTTCCATTGCTATGCTCCTTTTGACTTCTTGACAGTAGGTCATGGTACTGCTTATAGTACTCTACAAGTATTTTAAGCTGTTCACTTGTTCCACTGCCTCATTTCGAATTCACAACCTTAATTTCTTTATTTTTTCTTCCAATAACCATGGTCTTTGTTTTGTTTATATTATTTATATTCATTCCATACTACTCATAGCTATCATTTAGCTCCAGTAGCGTAACCGATATGCTGATATTTTTATGAAAATTACAGAGGGAAAAGAAGATCGCTTTTTGCGTGAACGTATTAGGAGAATGTTTGTAGACAAGTTTGTGCATGAAACTGGTCCTCCTCTCGTTCAGTAAAATTGTAATAAATTCTCAAAAAGAACTATCACAATATTACACATATCACAATATTACCAACCTTTGCCCTATTTTTAAGAACTACACATATCCCCATTAATCTTACGAATTAACATGCATTATTATTATTATTATTATTATTATTATTATTAGTCTATTATTATCATTATTATTATTTAGCTGAATGGGCTGGAATAATTTTACGAATCAAAAGATAATATAATTTTACAGGAGAGCAAAAGAAACTAATTTTTTACATGTACCTATTTTACCAGAAATGGATATCAATTTGACGATGAGAAATATACACTCCTGTTGATTTTCCCAAAACGTGACTTATAGTATTTTTACCGTTCAAAAATATAATAATAATATTAATAATAATAATCCTAATAATAATCCTAATAATAATAATAATAATAATAATAATAATAATAATAATAATAATAATAATAATAATAATCCTGATCATCATTATTGTTATTTCTCGTGGCTGTTGCTTTCTTATAATATTTGGGGCTAAGAGGGATGAAGTTACAGGAGACTGAAGAAAGTTACACAATGCAGAACTGCACGCATTGTGTTCTTCACCGGACATAATTAGGAACATTAAATCCAGACGTTTGAGATGGGAGGGCATGTAGCACATACGGGCGACTCAAGAAATGTATATAGTGTGTTAATTGGGAGGCCGGAGGGAAAAATACCTTTGGGGAGGCCGAGACGTAAATGGGAGGATAATATTAAAATGGATTTGAGGGAGGTGGGATATGATGATAGATACTGGATTGGGACCGATGGCGGGCTAATATGAGGGCGGCAACGAACCTCCGGGTTCCTTAAAACCTATAAGTAACTAAGTTGCTTTCTCATAGACGACATATTTTGTAAATCAGGAATATTTCTAATAAAATGTTTGGTGTCACTATAACTTCATTATGCTTAAAAACAATAATAATACACTTTATTATCTTCTATTATTATTATTATTATTATTATTATTATTATTATTATTATTATTATCTACTGGAATAGACTTCTGGCGGAGAGCATCAAGAAAATGAAGAAGGGGAAAAAATTTGAAATAAAAGAATTAGAGAAATTGTGGCGGTAGAATGGAACGTTATTGAAATAGTTGAAGAAAGACGATTAAAAGGTTTGGATACGTTAAGAGGATGAAAAATGGAAGCATATCGAAGACGATTCTGGAGCGGACTGCGGAGGGGGGGGGGTAAAAGAGGAAGACCAAGAGAACAATGGATGGATGACGTCAGGAGTATGACTAGAAGATATCTTAGTGAAGAATATGATATGGGTAGAGATTTGTGGAGGAGCAAATTTTTTTGGGTGAAGGCTAACTACTATATTGTAGAAAAATCCCAATGAAAATTATTATAATTTTATTTCAGTCATAGCAATTAGTTTTTCCATAACTACACTACATACGTACTTCATATATACAATAATTGTATAAATCCTGCGGATTTTGAGTTCAGGTATGCCGTTGCTTTTACATCCCTTTCAAAAGAAACGATGCTAGGATTTTATTAAAATTGCGTTATCCTCATCAGAGTTTGAATCTGGGACTTCAGATATAGTGACAAGAGTAGTGCCTACTAGAAACCCTCCGGTTAGTTTGACTAATGAATAAGAATTTGTCATTTTCTTGTCATCTTTTACTTAATCTTTGTGGTAAAAAGTCAGCGTATAAAACATTTCGACCGGGACGGTAACTATTGTTACACAGAAGTGAAGGCCCTGGTATTGTTTTGTGGAATCCATGACTGTTCTGCCCCCAAACTGCGTAGCACGATGTCGTAAAGCGCTCGTCATTAATAGAAGATTACAGCACTGAAACATATATTGCTGCCAGCGATGCAAAATGTGCCAAGAACGTCACTTGTTTCAGTTATTTTTTTGCTAATGTGGCGCTTGTATCACACGTTGCAAATATCGTATGAATAACATTTTGTCATAAAATATACATTCTTCGCACATGTTTTATCCTTGAATACTAAAGAGAAATTACCTAGTTTTTGTATTAATGTATGTATATCCAACTGCTTTTGGCTCAACATTCCATGCCGGTAATAATAACCACCTATTCTATAGTTATCACAATTTTTACAAAGTTGCCATTATCCATAATCATCAACACATGGTTTTTATAATCATCCAATAGCTATCATTCTTTGGTTCTTATGACCATAGCATATATTCATCAACCCATGTGTTTTAAAATCATTTCATGGTTATCATTACATAATTCTCATGTACATTACATTGTTATTATTATCTCGTCTTTATAAGCCCGTGATTTTCATAAGCATACAATAGTTTCCGTCACCATTGCCTAGTTACAACTATCCTATATTAAATCAACCCATTTCTGTAATCATCTAATAGGCCTAGTCATTCTTTAGTTACCATGATTAGTCCATAGTTACCACTGTCCTATATTTATCAACCCGTTGTTTTTATAATCATTCAATAATTTTTCTTTACTTCTTTACTTACTGTGGTCCACACCTGTGGAGTAACGGTTAGCGCGTCTGACCGCGAAACCAGGTAGCCCGAGATCGAATACCGGCCAGGGCAAATTACCTGGTTGGGGTAAAATAACCCACTAACTTCTTACTGTGACTAGTCCATAGTTACCACTATGATATATATATTTGTTTTTATAATTATCCAATAGTATTCTTTAGTTACCATGACTAGCCCAAAGTTACCGCTATCTTATATTTTTCAACCCTTTTTTTATAATTCAGTAGTTGAGGGACTCGGGCGTAAAACATGGTAACTGACATGTTGGTAAAAAAAGAAGATATGTAGCGTATAATATACTTACTTACTTACTTACTTACTTACTTACTTACTTACTTACTTACTTACTTACTGGCTTTTAAGGAACCCGGAGGCTCATTGCCGCCCTCACATAAGCCCGCCATTGGTCCCTATCCTGAACAAGATTAATCCAGTCTCTATCATCATATCCCACCTCCCTCAAATCCATTTTAATATTATCTTCCCATCTACATCTCGGCCTCCCTAAAAGTATTTTTCCCTCCAACCTAACACTCTATATGCATTTCTGGATTCGCCCATACGTGCTACATGTCCTGCCCATCTCAAACGTCTGGATTTAATGTTCCTAATTATGTCAGGTGAAGAATACAATGCGTGCAGTTCTGTGTTGTGTAACTTTCTCCATTCTCCTGTAACGTCATCCCTTTTAGCCCCAAATATTTTCCTAAACACCTTATTCTCAAACACCCTTAACCTATGTTCCTCTCTCAAAGTGAGAGTCCAAGTTTCACAACCATAAAGAACAACCGGTATAATAATATGGTATCTCAAATTCTGCGTCTAATGCAGTAGTTAGTTTTCACCCTAATGCAGTAGTTAGTTTTTCAACATCTCAACAGAAGCAAAAGTATACAGATACTTTTCTGGTAACTAGCTATATGAATAGTTGCATAAATAAATGTTTATCTCCTAATAACTTTAAAACACTAAAACGTCACTTACCATGTTTTACTCCCGAACCCCTCAGTTATTCTTTAGTAATTATGACTAGTACATAGTTACCACTATCCTATATTTATCAACCCGTTGTTTTATAATTATCAAATAGTTGTTCTTTGGTTAACATGATTAGTTCGTAGTTACCACAGTTCTATATTTATCAAATAGTTTTTTTATAATTTCCAGTAGTTATTCTTTTACAAAGGAAAGTCAAAAGACCTAAGTCAAAAGACAAAGCTGTCAGAATCTTCTAAATAATTTTATAATCATCCCGTAGTTACCATCATCCTATATTTATCAACTCATTGTTTTTATAACCATTGAATAATCATCCATCATTCTGTAGCTCTCATAATCAGTCCATGGTTTTTATAATAATCTCATAGTTACTAAAATCATCCGTAGTTATAATTGGACAGAGTTACGCAATAATATACCAACCGATAATTTGAAAAAAAAATAGATATTTGCACAAATCTGTTGATAGCAGGCTAATTTAACTCGGAAAAAATCAAGAATGAGATATCTGTAGTGTGCTGCTATTTATAAGCAAAAATTCTTTTATTGCATAAAATGCATTTATTTATTTTTCTTTGAAATATTAATTCAACTACTGGTCTGTTATCGAAAATCGGTTAGCCTTTTTTTGGTATTATTTGTGCTATTTTCTTTGTAATAGTATAAATGTTATAATACTTCTTGCATAAAATGTTTTGTAAAAAAAAAAAAAACAGATTTATTTCAATGGCCAATATCTCGAAACAGGTTTTTGGCGCTTGGTCTCTTATTGCGTAACTCCGTCCAATTATCCCATATGCTAATTTAAGCTCAAGGCACTCTTGGTCTCTCCACCGATATCTACAACCCGCATCTTCCTTCGCATGAGGATATAAAAATGTAGCCTTTCTTTTTTATATTAGATTTTCCATTTTCTCTATTGACCCTATGTCTCATTAAAATGTTCGCTTTCAGACTCTTCTTAATATCCATATTTCACTGATAGTGTGAAGTGTTAAATTTTAGTGACTGACTTAAAAATCTCATGTGTGAAACTTGTATTCCTTTTAGGATTGCTGTTAGTCACACCTCATTACCGTAGGAAAAATTGTACCAAATGAGTCGCAATTTATTACTTTTGATAAAAAATCCAGTCCCTGCAAAGTAGGAGTTAATGAGGGGCTGGTTAACCGTGTGTGTAAAAGTTCAGCATTCAGGAAATATGTCACATAAGTATTAGATAGCCGGAACTTGCATGTGTTTATACAACGAACAGTCGACGAATTTCTGGACGATCTTTCAAATGCGAGAGTGTAACTACATTCACCATCATCATAATATCACGTGTTCAGAGACTCAGATACTGTTCCTGTCTCCATGGCAACGATGATGACGTAATTTAGTGTGGACTAACATTTGTTGCTTACTATTCCATTATTTTCTTTCTGTGTTTTAAATATGAATTTTTTTCAACTGATATAGTCAACTGATATATCATCTTAATATGGCAGCTTCAATCGCTAAGTCCTCCGGACCGTAGAAATCCCACTCGTTTAATTTTTGAAGACTATTTGAGATTCTCTCATGTGGTTAGCATGGCTCAACACTATTGTTTGAAAGGTACAGGTATGCACAATACACAGAGTCCATTGGAAGGAACTCGGTACCATCACGTTTGTAGACGGGTTACCTGCACTTATTAGGACAGTTAAGGTTGATGGAAAAATAATAATAATTTTTAATAATATTTTTAATTGCTAGAATAAAGATACATATTGTGTTGTATATATAAAAATCACTCTAGCACCCCCAGAAAGAGTACATACTCGTGCTCAGGAGGTATTTCACAAAATTTTAAAACAAGTATTTAATTAATTAACAAAAATAAAAAGTCTTCTTCTCCTTCCCTTCAAGTTTTAGGCCATATGGCCTGTTACGATCTCACAGTTGAATTTTCAATCCAGCGCTTTTTTGGACGACCGCGAGATCTCTTCCCGTTTGGACGATAGTGGAGCATGGGATAACAGTAATGAAAGATGACAATGATAGATGGATGAGTAGGTGTAGACGAGAATGTTTCTATATAAGAGAAATGTAGACAGTATTGCATAGTATATGGGAATGGGATTGAGGGGACATAAAAAAAGGTGAAGAGTTGAAAATACTGTACATTAGAAATGATGCAGGAAGAAATAAACAGAAATAGGGTTTAACTTCATTTAATTGGAAGATATGGGGAGGTATAGATGATAGGAGAAATATATTAGGATATGTGACTGAATGTAATCACGGGTAGTGGTGAACCGTATGCAGAAAGCCGTATGATGATAATAAATATGGATATGAATGAATATTAGGGGTACAAAATATTAGAGTACAGTACGTTCCTTAAATAGAAAATATTCTTGACATAGTAGTTTCACGAACACAGATCCAGCTCTAGATATTCTTGGTTATATTCCATAACCTCTGCGTATTTGGCTCCATAACGCAAAGAGCGTTTGTAGCAGTTGTTACATGAGTAATTTAATTCAAACCCGTGTTTACATTTTTTGTTTGGAGCCTTAAGCAAACTTCAGTTTTTTTGTAGAGGGGGAAAATGTTTGCCGCCGGTGATTTTTATACATTATATTTTGTTGTCGGTATAATTATTTCCATTCTTGTAAAGCAAACAACGTACAAACAAGCTTAGCGATGTGATGCAGTTCTGCTTCGAAGCCCGGACGGCATGGCAACTTCACGAGCCGCTCTCCTCTCCTCTCCTTCCAGGTCAGCGCCAGGAAGTATCTGCCCCAGACCACATTTCCATCTTCATTCTTGCCTCCCTCCACTTTATTCATATTAACTGTCTGATGCAGGAATGTATTGTTTAATTCATATTATTTCTAAGGATCGTGTATAAAACGTATTGATCATATTACTTTTCTGCTAAATAATCTGCATAATTAAAATAATAATAATAATAATAATAATAATAATAATAATAATAATAATAATAATAATAATAATTAAATGTCACGCGGGAGGAAATTAAACGCAGAATTAATACGGGAAATACCTGTAATTATTCGGTTTAGAAGCTTTTGTCATCTAGTCTGCTCTCAAAAAAGCTGAAATTTAGAATTTATAAACAAAAATATATTACCTGTTGTTCTGTATGGTTATCAAACTTGGACTCTCACTTTGAGAGAGGAACACAGGTTAAGAGGTTTGAGAATAAGGTGCTTAGTAAAATATTTGGGGCGAAGAGGGATGAAAACAGGAGAATGGAGAAAGTTACACAACACAGAGCTGCACGCATTGTATTCTTCACCAGACATACTTAGGAACATTAATTCTAGACGTTTGAGATGGGCAGGGCATGTAGTACGTATGGGCGAATCCAGAAATGTATATAGAGTGTTAGTTGGGAGACCGGAGGGAAAGAGACCTTTGGGGAGACCGAGACGTAGAAGGGATGGATAATAATAAAATGGATTTTAAGGAGATGGGATAAGATTTAAGAGTCTGGATTAATCTTGCTCAGGATAGGGACTGATGGCAGGCTTATGTGAGGGCGGCAATGAACTTCCGGGTTCCTTAAAAGCCGTAAGTATAATAATAGTAATAATAATAATAATAATAATAATTTCTTTCCTTCTTTCTTTCTTTCTTTCTTTCTTTCTTTCTTTCTTTCTTTCTTTCTTTCTTCTTTTATAAAGTTTACACATCTTTCTGTGCCTGTAGTCTTAAAATCCTATTCTTGTTCTCCATCCAATCCATGTCGTTCAATTTGCACTCTCTCATCTCTGTTACAATCTCTTGTAACCATGAATTTCGAGGTCTCCTTTCTTCTGTTATTCTTCTCACTTGCCCATACCAGGTCAACTGCTTATATCTCACATAATCCAAAACAGAATTGTATTTCTATTTCTTTTTCTAATTTCGAATATCTCGCTGATCATAAAAAATCCATTTCCATTGTAATGACTTTTGATGCTAACTTGTTATTAATTTTAAATATTTTGACACCATATGTAACAGTACTTTTGATTATTGAATTATATATTTGCAAATTATTTTCCTTGTTATATGCCTGTCCCATAGAATACCATTCAGCCATGCTGTTACTGTTCTGCCTTTAGTAATTCTGTTCCTAATATCAGCTTCTTGTCTATCTTCTTTATCTATTCGAACCCCAAATACTCAAACCTTTCTGACCTTCCAATATTTAATTATTAGTTTTTATTCCACATCCCATATCAAATGTTCTTTTTTATAGATTTACTTTTAAACACCATTTATCGTATCCTTCTAACAATCTCCGAAACATAATTTCCATGTCTTCGTATTCTTGTGCATTTGCCACCTGATCGTCTGCAATAATAATAATAATAATAATAATAATAATAATAATAATAATAATAATAATAATACTTACTGGCTTTTAAGGAACCCGGAGGTCCATTGCCTCCTCACATAAGCCCGACATTGATCCCTATCCTGAGCAAGATTAATCAAGTCTCTATCATCATATCCCACCTCCCTCAAATCCATTTTAATATTATCCTCCCATCTACGTCTCGGCCTTTCCAAAGGCCTTTTTCCCTCCGGCCTTCCAACTAACACTCTATATGCATTTCTGAATTCGACCATACGTGCTAAACGCCCTGCCCATATCAAACGTCTGGAATTAATGTTCGTGATTATGTCAGATGAAGACTAAAATTCGTGCAGTTCTGCGTTGTATAAGTTTCTCCATTCTCCTGTAACTTTATCCCCCTTAGCCCCAAATATTTTCCCAAGCACCTTATTCTCAAATACCCTTAACCTATGTTCCTCTCTCAAAGTGAGAGTCCAAGTTTCACAACAATAAAGAACAACCGGTAATATAACTGTTTTATAAATTCTAACGTTCAGATTTTTTGACAGCAGACTGGATGATAAAAGCTTTTCAACCGAATAATAACAGGCATTTCCCATATTTATTCTGTATTTAATTTCCTCCCAAGTATCATTTATATTTGTTACTGTTGCTCCCAGGTATTTGAAATTTTCCACCTCTTCAAAGGATAAATTTCCAATGCTTATATTTCCATTTCATACAATATTCTCGTCACGAGACATAATCATATACTTTGTCTTTTCGGGATTTACTTCCAAACCTATCTCTTTACTTGCTTCAACTAAAATTCCCGTGTTTTCCTTAATCGTTTGTGGATTTTCTCCTAATATATTCACGCCATCCGCATAGACAAGCAGCTGATGTAACCCGTTCAATTCCAAACTGTCTCTGTTATCCTGGACTTTCATAATGGCATACTTTAGAGCAAAGTTAAAAAGTAAAGATGATAGTGCATCTCCTTTCTTTAGCCCACAGTGAATTGGAAACGCATCTGACAGAAATTGACCTACACGAACTCTGCTGTACGTTTCACTGAGACACATTTTAATAATCGAACTAGTTTCTTGGGAATACCAAATTCAATAATAATAATAATAATAATAATAATAATAATAATAATAATAATAATGATAATGATAATGATAATGATAATGATAATGATAATGATAATGATAATAATAATAATAATAATAATAATAATAGTAATAATAATAGTAATAATTTATTTATTTATTTATTTATTTATTTATTTATTTAGAATATTAATGTGCGAAACAACAGCACAAGGCCAATTACAGTTTAGCACAGGTACAAAACGAAACAAAACAACAAATGATGATGAGAATGAATGATAGAAAATGGTAATGAGATGAAAATACAATCAATATAATAGTCTACATTACTCAATTGACCAAAATGCAACAAAATAAATAGCACAAATAATATTATTAAAATTAGTTAATAATAATAATAATAATAATAATAATAGTAATAATAATAATAATAATCGAAATAATAATAATAATAATAGTAATAATAATAATAATAATAATAATAATAGTAATAATTATATTAATAGTAATAATAATAATAATAGTAATAATAATTTATTTTATTTATTTATTTATTTATTTATTTAGAATATTAACGTGCAAAAACAACAGCACAAGGCCAATTACAGTTTAGCACGATACAAAACAGAATAAAACAACAAATGATGATGAGAATGAATCATAGAAAATGGCAATGGCAATAATAATAATAATAATAATAATAATAATAGTAATAGTAAAATAGTAATAATAATAATAGTAATAATAGTAATAATAATAATATATTTATTTATTTATTTATTTATTTATTTAGAATATTAACGTGCAAAAACAACAGCCAATTACAGTTTAGTAATAATAGTAATAATAGTAATAATAATAATAGTAATAATAATAATAATAATAATAGTAATAATGCTGTTATTGTTTCATTATTTACCTGTGTTTTTGTGCGCTCCTTAGTAGTCGCGAAGATGCATAAAGGATTAGTGATATGAGGGAATGGCTGCCATATGCAGCTAAATTATTCAGCAAGCCGTCTGAGACCGGAGCCGCTGCACTGTCAGTCCGACAGCCGCGTTCTGAAGGACACTGCAAGACGGCTCTAATTGTTAGCGCAGGTGAAAGAAAAGCGAGCCTACGCCCATATAGGGAAATAAGTTGCAGATAAACCACTACGCAAACCGCCATAAAAAATGCAAAAGTCTATACGTGCTGTTAAGCCTTCCTTAATGTAATACGAAACAGCGTGATTCTACCCTTTACATCCATCTGTCAGTCCATTACGGGGCGCATTATTTCACGAGGCATTAAAAAAAACCGGCGGAGGTACGTCAACCTCAGGAGTGCCGATGTATTAGCGTACTTTCGCAAAAAATAAAAAAGTACACTCCTAAAGGAATTTGTTAAGACTACACGCACAACACACCTGTCGGAGAAGTTGCCGAGCATAGTGTGTGCCATTATCAGGTTTCAAATATCTTCTAAGTGTTGAAAACCGGTTTCAAAACTGGAATTGAGGACGGAGGGAAAAGGAACACTGACAAGGAGTTAAAATAAAGGCATGAAACTTTGAGAATAATGAGATCCATTATAAAATTCCATGTTTCCAGAACAGTTTTAACGTAATTTGTGTCACAATTTAAAAACTGATGCAATTTCTTCTTTTAATATATTATTAAAATTAAATAATAGAATTAACATACACACATTTTATTCCTTCTTGCACACATTATGCTCGTGTCGCATTTTTTTATACGCTGTGTAATATACTTGTCAAACTTACTAACTTACAATATTAAAACTAAGAATATTCATTTGTAGGTGTCCTCTGATTGAGGTTCTGGCTGATATCTACATCTGTTATCAGGCAGTAGATCTCACTTGACGATATGTGTCAGAGGAAGAGCCATTTATTTGTATACATCTGAAGTCTGATGAGTGTAATATGTAGCTAGTCGGCGATGTATGCAATGGAGGTGGTAAGGAACTGGCTACCGTACCCCATTATTTCCTGGTTTAGTTGTCTCATAAGTGGTGCCTTGTTGGTATCACAGAGGTTCAGATCTCTCTTCGGACAGTTAACTAAATAACATAAATATATAGGCCAGTTTCTGTCAGATGCGTTTCCAATTCACTGTGGGCTAAAACAAGGAGATGCACTACCATCTTTACTTTTTAACTTTGCTCTAGGTTAACAGAGAGGGTATGGAATTGAACGGGTTACATCAGCTGCTTGTCTATGCGGATGACGTGAATATGTTAGGAGAAAATCCACAAACGATTAGGGAAAACACGAGAATTTCAGTTGAAGCAAGTAAAGAGATAGGTTTGTAAGTAAATCCCGAAAAGACAAAGTATATGATTATGTCTCGTGACGAGAATATTGTACGAAATGGAACTATTAAAAATTGGAGATTTATCTTTTGAAGAGGTGGAGAAGTTCAAATATCTTGGAGCAACAGTAACAAATATAAATGATACTCGGGAGGAAATTAAACGCAGAATAAATATGGGAAATGCCTGTTATTATTCGGTTGAGAAGCTTTTATCATCCAGTCTGCTGTCAAAAGATCTGAACGTTAAGAATTTATAAAACAGTTATATTACCGGTTGTTCTTTATGGTTGTAAAACTTGGACTCTCACTTGGAGAGAGGAACATAGGTTAAGGGTATTTGAGAATAAGGTGCTTAGGAAAATATTTGGGGCTAAGAGGGATGAAGTTACAGGAGAATGGAGAAAGTTACACAACACAGAACTGCACGCATTGTATTCTTCACCTGACATAATTAGGAACATTAAATCCAGACGTTTGAGATGGGCAGGGCATGTAGCACGTATGGGCGAATCCAGAAATGCATATAGAGTGTTAGTTGGGAGGCCGGAGGGAAAAAGACCTTGAGAGAGGCCGAGACGTAGATGGGAATATAACATTAAAATGGATTTGAGAGAGGTGGGATATGATGATAGAGAATGGATTAATCTTGCTCAGGATAGGGACCAATGGCAGGCTTATGTGAGGGCTGCAATGAACCTTCGGGTTCCTTAAAAGCCAGTAAGTAAGTAGGTAGTATATAGGTTTTAAAGAATATACAGAATATTTAGCATTTAATGCTTGGGAATTAAAGGATCCTTACCTCTATTTATTTATTCTACGCTAGTTCAACCGACATTCTAAGTTGAATGGTTATTATTAAAGAATTAAAACAAGAATTTTGAATTTATAAGGTTATTTTATTAAGGGGGACGTACACCTCTCTCTAGTATAATTTTACTATATTTCAACATTTTTTCCTCTTAATCAATAGGTGCTCTGGAAACAAAAATTGGCATGCTTAATATACACCATCTGTATATCAATAAATAATTTTAATGTTTTTGAAAACTCGATAGTTATTTTTTTTAATTACGAAAATATTTTTTTGAATTTATTTTCAGCCGGGCAGCGTTTACATGATAACCCTAAACATACTTAAAATATCTTAATGAAGCTTTTGCATGTTTGTTAAGTTGTTTCATGTGAACAACATACCCTACATTGAAATATTTAAGATAAAATGTATGGCATATTTTTAAAATATAATATTGATCAAATTTTTTAATAAATTAATATAAAATAAAAGTATTTTTAAAACTAACATCATCTATCAACAATTGACGTTCTCGTCCTGCCCTTCCTCCGTCCACATTTTTATAAATATTGAACACAGGTTGTATAGTATTGCCAAACATAAGGAATGGTATAGTGCAAGCAGTACTTGTAGTAGTTTCAGGTTTCTCGATAATAAATAGTAGGTTATGACATGTACAAAAATAACATTTTCCATTTGCCAATACATAACTTACTTCACTGATTTTATTACATAAATATTCATATATTTTCAATACCAATGTTACACATTATGTACTTGTGCAATAGACTACATAAAAATTTTATTTTTGTTACACTTCGGCCAAATTTATCAGTTAATACTGTATTTTACGTATAATTTATTTAGCTTCATTTCAATTTATCCTCCAGCATTGAATTTTAGGATGAGGAAGTGCATGTAATTTCACTCTCACTCCACTAAAAACTAGTTCAGAAAATAATAATATTAAAATATGCCTTAATAAACCTCTTGATTACTCATCGGAACTTTTTCAAGGTTCTTAAAATTAGACAAATTTAATATAATGATTTTTTAAACTTTATACACTATAATTACAATAACAAATTACAATCATTTTACGTAGTCTATACAGAACTGAAACATCCGATTTAATACGACTAGAGAAACCGAAGTGTTTCACAAGCACTGCTCGTAACAATGTTTTTCTCTCATTTTCTATTCTGAAACTTTGCCGCTTCTTAGACAGAACTATTTTATAAGCGAAAAAAATTCTTCCCAATAATACCGAAACATTAAATCTAGCAATGTATTTCATGTTGATTTCTTTAGGGAGAACTACATCCTCCTGATTCATCACATTCCTACTGTCTCCTCAAGTAATTTATTCAACAAAATCAGACACTTTCCAGGAATTTAGTTATTCCTACAACAAAACTATAGGGTGTTTGAATCATAGCCAACCCATGACATTCAAAACTTTTTTTCTTTCACTGCTACACGAAAATTTAAAAATATAGGGTAAAGGTTGGTAACATTGTGATATGAGTAATATTGTGATAGTTCCTTTTGAGAAGTTATTACAATAAAATTTTACTGAGCGAGAGGAAGATCGGTTCTTTGCATCAACGTATTAACCTCTTCCCCTACTATATATTTTACCAGTTTTGTGAAAAAAAGTGTCATATTTTTTTATTTTCGTATAGAGGTAATTTAATATTGCAGAATCACTGTACATCACTGATTTTCTTACATACCTAAAAAATCACTATGAAATAGACATACATTCATACCTGAATTATTATCCCGAGTTATCTCGTGCACCTTGATTCCAGCTCTAGTAGTTGTCCCACTTCGATTTTCTCCTGAACTATTTACCAACTTATGTTTTTTTTATGGATTAATTTATGAGTTACAATACCAGTGCTGTTATCAAGGCGTTAAATGTTGCTTGTCGTGTGATAGACTCGAAAGCAGAGTATTACGCACAGTGGCACATTGCATTCCGGACAGTAGTATCTGCTCTTGTGTCGAATTTGATTGTATTTTGAGTCTCTCGCAATACTACACATGAAACACTGTCTGGTTGGTTGTTCTTCTTCAGAGTTCGTTGAATAACTTCTGAAGAATGTCTACCTGTAAGCCGAAGTGGGTTGTATTTTGAGTCTGTAGTAGGCCGCCACGAATTATTTTCAGCATTCTGTGAACATTTATTAGCATGCCGAATCGTCTCCTCGAATATAATGTTGATGAGGTCATTATCAAAGAATAATTTTAAAAATATTGAGAATTATCGTTATCAGAAACAATGTTAAAATTTCAGGGAATGGGGACCTCGAAGGTGCAGAATAAATGGTGCCAGATATCTTCTATTCAAACCACTGTCGAAAAGACGCGACATCAACTGATCTGAATTTCTTTGTTGGTCTATAACTTCGTCTTCTGATACCGATGTTCCATTTCCTAATCTTCTACAGGAATATACCCGTATTCCTGATCAAAAGTTTCGGAATCACTAACTTGATCCATCTTTACACAAAACAGCACAAAAACACTAAACACATACAGAAACCGCCCAAAATAACTAGCATCTACTCACTACTGTGTGTGAATGCTATATGAGCATAGAATTCCACTCGCAAGGAAGAAGTACAAAAAACACCACCAGATATAGCAATATCACTAACTTTTGTAGCCATCTAGTGAGGAAAAGGTTAATGAAAGAATGGAAACTTATATATTCGGGATATAATCCTTAGCAGCGAAAATGGGACTCAAACGAGTTAACTCGGGTTAATGAATTTTGACACAAGTTAGCAACCCGAGTTAACTCGGGTTAATCAGGGAAGTGGTTAAGGGAATGTTCGTGGACAAGTTTCTGCACAAAACACGTCCTTCTTCTCACAGTAAAATTGTAATACATTCTCAAAAAGAACTGTCATAATATTGCTCGTATCACAATATTACCAACATTTACCCTATACGTAAGATGTAGAAAAAAGTACTTTTAGGCTCTAAAACCTTAAAAATAGGTCTCAGTAGTCAAAATAGGCATTTTAGGCACCATAAGACTGCTTTCAAACGTTCATATTTTGTATAAAATGTTAAGATATATAATTAACTAGTTTTAGTTTATCCCTACAGAAAAAAATAGGTATTTAACATAAAATTCGACGTCTATTAATCATATACAATTCTCTAATTCAATAGCTATATAAATTTTATCATATTTATTTTTATTTTATTTTATTTACTTATTTTATTTTTCAAAATTAAAAATATAAAGGAAGCTTAATCTCTCTTTATTTTCATAACCAAATAAATAATATGGATTTAGCCGCATATAATTTTCACTGTAAATCTAATGCATATCTAATGAAGTAACCTAGTATAATTAAAAAGATAATATAAAGTACTTTTAATCGTGTATTATTTTAGAAAGATAAGAAATGATGTTCTTTCAATCAATGTCCAAAAGCAAGGAAATATCGTATTCTTCACCACATACAATTTTCCACTAACGGCGCTCGTATGCTTATTTATATGAACTTCCGTTCAGCTCAGTGCTTTGTGGACGGAGGCGTGTTATTGAGAAAAATGTCTCTTCATCTTTACGAGTGTTGACCACGCATGCGTGAGGATAGTGTACGCACGAACACACGCACGTAATGGCTGTGGGCCTCGTTGTCGTTTTATTGGTCTCTATATACGTCTAAATCGGGCGGGCTATGGGAAAATGTGTGAACAGCGGCTGTTATTTATAAAAGGACCTTCTTGGTTCGTGTTCTTCTCTACACCGTGCCTTTGTACGAGATAGTGGAACGATGGATTTATATGCTCACGTTCTGTTGTTTGTTTGGTAATATTATATCGCTGCCGCTTTGATAGACTCGGTGGAAGGTGATGGTAAATAGACTTGGGGGATTTACAACAGAATCCTAAAAATATACACACTTATAACCTCAAGAACGGGAAATCATGAATTTGAAAAATTATCACTGGTCAACAAAATTAAACATATTTTTTGTTAAAATATAAAGTATGGGTGATTCTTATAGTATCTTTTATGCTGATTTCAGCTCTGTTTTAAAAAGTTTTATATCACGCAGGGTTTTTGAGTAGTTATATGAAATGTACTTCAGACTTTTCTAGTAGCCTATTGATATCTTATAATATTTTACGTAACATCATATTTTTTTTTTACCAAAAATGTGTGTGAAATAGATTTTAGGCTATACTTCGCTTGAGAAACATCTCTTTAGGGTGTCCAGCAGTAGTCTGACAGAATATTTGGGCTCCATTTTTCCTGGTAGCGCCTTTTAGCATTTTTTATGCTGATTTCAGATCTGTTTTAAAACGTTTTGTATCACGCAGGGTTTTTGAGTAATTATATGAACTATACTTCAGACTTTTCTAGTACTGTATTGATACCTTGTAACATTTTACCTAAAATCATATTTATTTACCTAAAATGTGTGTGAAATAGAGTTTAGGCTATACTTCACTTGAGAAACTTCCCTTTTGGGTGTCCAGCAGTAGTCTGACAGAATATTTGAGCTCCATTTTTCCTGGTAGCGCCTTATAGCATTTTTATGCTGATTTCAGATCTGTTTTAAAAAGTTTTGTATCACGCAGGGTTTTTGAGTAATTATATGAAATATACTTTAGACTTTTCTAGTACTGTATTGATACCTTGTAAAATTTTACCTAAAATCATATTTATTTACCTAAAATGTGTGTGAAATAGATTTTAGGCTATACTTCGCTTGAGAAACATCTCTTTTGGGTGTCCAGCAGTAGTCTGACAGAATATTTGGGCTCCATTTTCCTGGTAGCGCCTTTCCATTTCAGAAAAATCCTGATGAAAACGCTCCCCATGTTCGTCGCTCATAACCCGAAGGTTTTGAGGAAAGAAAAAAATAGATGAGAATCCAAGAAGTTATTTTGAGAGGTACATGACACCCCATCACGTTATAGTTCTGAATCAGCTCGCTGACAAATTCTCTGTAATCTTCTGATCTGTGGTTCCTAGAAAGTAACAGAATATTGAATGATCGTTAGGTTCCCGGCATATCATTGGAACTGGAAAAGGCATATGACGGGATCCTTTTAGCCAACCAGTAAGGCTAATAGAATTACATGGAGCACAACAGATTTCAGGGGCCCAGTTCCTGTCCTCATCTATTTAGCAATCAAAAGAATACTCGTAAGCTCTTTTAACTAGTGTAGTAAAATTCACCTTGTGCTTTCAAAGTTAATTAACCACAAACGTAGCAAAAATTGTTTGTGATTTACACAGTATTTCGAGGTACGTTTCACTTTATAAGATACGTTTACCACACTTAAAATTAGGACAAAGAAACCATGGGTTATGAAACTTGTTTCATGATTGTAAGTTCCAACTCAATTAAGAATTAATACTAACTCTCGCAGTTTTATGAGGAATAAAATTAATTTTTTTTTTAATTTTGACTTCACAGGCAACAGTGATCTAAAGTTATAGGTCAATTGCTAAAGCAATAAAATGAAATATTTGAAATATTTTCTTTCCATTAGCATGTTAAGGACTGTATATAGCAATAAAAGTAAATCAATTTTTCTAAAATCACAAAAAAAAAATGGTGGGTGGTAGAAAAATTCTGTCTTCATTTTTGGAATCCGCAAATGACATTACATAAGAAACAGTAGAAATTGTACATTTAACAAAATCATTGTTGACCAGTGTTACCTAAGGTCCTCAACAAAATGAATATTTTGTAATTTACTTCGTCTTGTTGTTTTTAATTGGTAATTTTGCGACGCTATATCAACTGTTAGGTTATTTAGCGTCAATGGAATTGATGATAGCGAGATGAGGCCGAGGACTCGCCAAAGATTGCCCGACATTCGCCTTACTGTTGCGAAAAGCTCGGAAGAACCTGACCAGGTAATCAGACCAAGCGGGAATCGAACTCACGCCCGAGGCGAACGCGCTACCGCCTGAGCTACGCCGGTGGCTACTTCATCTAGCTCAAGAGGTGGCATTTCATTCTAAAAATCTACTATAACAGCGGTCGTCAACTCAGTGCACTCTCGGGCTAGCGTCTCTTACCCGCAGGTCTCTTACAGCACCAGCATGCATTCGTGGCTGCTGTCGGGTATGCTCTCTACCTCTTTCTGCTGCACGACGGGGCAAATCATGTTGCTCCGCTTACCCTTTACCCATTTCAGCGAATGCTGACGACCACTATACTGCAGCGTTTCTCAATCTTTTCTCTAGATATACTGGATTAAGCTTGCAGTATTTAAGTACCACCACCTACACTAATAATAAAACTATAATCTCAATTTTTTTTTGGTAATTTTCACTTTTTTCAAAAGTAATTTGGTGTTAACATATATAATGAACAGAGACCGAAAATCGCATTTTTTTATATTTTTGTTTGTATGTTTGTCTGTACTTAGGAACATTAAATCCAGACGTTTAGAGATGGGCAGGGCATGTAGCACTTATGGGCGAATCTAGAAATGCATATAGAATGCTAGTTGGGAGGCCGGAGAGAAAAAGACCTTTGGGGAGGCAGAGACGTAGATGGGAGGATAATATTAAAATTGATTTGAGATATGTGGGCTATGATGATAGAGACTACATTAATCTTGCACAGGATAGGGATCGATGGCGGGCTTATGTGAGGGCGGCAATGAACCTCCGGGTTCCTTAAAAGCCATTTTGTATGTATGTATGTATGTATGTATGTATGTATGTATGTATGTATGTATGTATGTATGTATGTATGTGTCTTACCTTTTCTCTCGATTATGGTTGAAGAAATTTCTATGAAAACTGATATGCAAAATAAGTTAGGTCCCACTTAAATTTAAGGTTATATGCATTCAAAATACTTTCTTCGAATGTCAGGATATAAAGGTGTCTGAAATAAATAAACCGAAATATCTCGCTTATTATTGATTTCCTATAAGAATGTTACATAACAAAACTTGCTTTAAAAGTGTTTGCGACAAGTTTTATCCTGTTCAACATTTTTATGGGACTGATGATTAACGAGGTACAGGAGTTTTAAAATAACAGTACGTTTTTTAATGCTAGTGCCGCCTCAGACAAATTTATAGGCTTAGTACTAATAAAATTGTAATCTAAATGTTTCTGGTAATTGTTAATTTTGCAAAAATAATTGGTGTTAATGTGTATAATGAACTACCCTGAGACCGGAAATAGCATTTTTTAAATTTTTGTTTGTTTGTCTGTATGTCTGTCTGTCGCCTCTTCACTCGTTAGAGGCTGAAGAGATTTTTTTTTAAATTGGCATGAAAAAAATAAGTTACAACTTTGAAAATAATTCAAAACAAACTACTTAAAACTTATACTAATCTAATTATTCACTAAGTAACACTAAGTTGTATTGGAAAAGATAATGGATTTAAGTCAATGATATTTATAGCAAGTGCAACGAAGAGCACAGGTATGGGTAATAGTAAATATAATTGATATAACAAGCTAATTTTAATGTGTAACAGCCTACTATACAATCATTAACGTACTCATATTTTTTGTAGTAATGATAATGATGATGATAATAATAATAATAATAATAATAATAATAATAATAGTAATAATGCTTCATTTAACCTGGCACTGTTCCCTTCACTCAGCTAGGTTCTCTGTCAAAATTGTAATGCAGGAATCAATAATAATTATTAAATGAATATTAACATATGAAATGTGAGATTGACAAAGTGATTTTATTCATTAAAAGTGAAAAAAAAAAAAGTGCTTCAGCTGTATTGCCAACCCATTCATTCAGACAAGAAATCGGTATACTCCTAAAAGAAATCTCTATAATTTCGGAGCCAACAATATGTAGAGGAGATCAGTAACACAAACAATAAAATTATTGACGATAGTTTTAGCTTATGCTGGAAGAAGGTGGAAAAATTCAAATATGTTGGAGCAACAGTGACAAATATAAATGACACTCGGGAGAAAATTAAACGCAGAATAAATATGGGAAATGCCTTTTATTATTCGGTTGAGAAGATTTTGTCATCTAGTCTGCTGTCAAAAAATCTTACAGTTAAAATATATAAAACAGTTATATATATGTTCTGTATGGTTGCGAAACTTGGACTTTCACTTTGAGAGAGGAACATAGGTTAAGGGTGTTTGAGAATAAGGTGCTTAGGAAAATATTTGGGGCTAAGAGGGATGAAGTTACAGGAGAATGGAGAAAGTTGCACAACACAGAACTGCACGCATTGTATTCTTCACCTGACATAATTAGGAACATTAAATCCAGACGTTTGAGATGGGCAGGGCATGTAGCACGTATGGGCGAATCCAGAAATGCATATAGAGTGTTAGTTGGGAGGCCGGAGGGAAAAAGACCTTTAGGGAGACCGAGACGTAGGTGGAAGGATAATATTAAAATGGTTTTGAGGGAGGTGGGATATGATGATAGAGAATGGATTAATCTTGCTCAGGATAGGGACCAATGGCGGTCCTAATGTGAGGGCGGCAATGAACCTCCGGGTTCCTTAAAAGCTAGTAAGTAGTAGTAGTACTTTAAAAATAGCAACAGAATCGTTAAAAAATGGTAAAGCTTGTGGGGAAGATGGGATAAATGCAGAATTAATTAAATGTGAAACAAAAAATTATTTGAATTGATAAGAAAATTATTTGAAATGTGTTTAAATGGTGAACACGCACCGCAAGAATGGAAACTGGGATTTATATCGGTGATTTATAAAAAGAGAAGAAGAGATAAATGCAAGAATAAAAAATATTCATCTAGTTAAGTTCGCTTGGGCAAGATGATCATGTGAAGACTTACCTTTGTAATTCTAGTACGTAAATGATAAAAATCTTGAAAAATAAACCACGTAGAAGGAGGATGACACTGTTAAGGAGAATTAAAGTGTTAGGAAGCTAAGTAATAACAGCTTGGACTTGCCATTCCGGTGGGCCCTGTCCTCAGAATCTGACATCTTGCGGCCGCGACTGCAGACGTCTGGAACACTGCTGCACGTGATGGCCAGTCTCGCTAGATGCCTCGTCCACAACCTCGACCGAACGAACGCCTGTAAAGTCGATTAGAATCCGTCACCAACATTATCATGAGTATCTTCATTATTTCATGGCACTTACTGGTTACAAATGACCTGTGATAACTATACTACGCATGCATTTTTAGTAAGTAATGGGATCCTATAATTCCTTCAGGAAACGTTTTATTGTAGAGTTTCTTCATAAAATGCCTATATATTTAATGGAAATAGGAAAATTTTGAAACAAATCACAAGTAAATATGTTAGAAAAGATAGTTTTATCACAGTCTACTATATACAGTCACGATGCTTGAGTTTTGAGGGTGCTAGAAACAATAGACTGTGACGGTACTATTTTGTATTGCCTGTAATGAGGCGATATTAGCGATCCTAGTGGTGAGTAACTATCTAATGTTTGCATATTTACTACGTATTGAGCTTCGCCACTGTATATACTAGACTGTGGTTTTATCTTAAGTAAAGGCCATAAAATTGTGTGCAGAAACAAATGAACATATTCAAATTCCACATATTACAGAGAATACTCGGTTTAACAACGAATTTGTTTCTCACTTAATTCAAATTTTGTACTCCATAACATAGTACCTCGTTTATCTATATTTTTGCTGTACTGTACTTTGAAGTCAGGTCACTGCAGCTATCTACGAACGGTCTATGTTACTTCTGCAATGTTCTTTGAATAGTTGTATCGTGGACCATAGTTGTGTTCCAGGACCATAGCTATGAGAAATGAAGTACTACTTTTAATACTACTGCTACTATAGTACAGGCAGAATCAATAGGCGGGTTTTTGGTTTGGTACGGAAACAACTCACTCCACACTTTCTCTAGCGGTTTGTGACCTGAACAAAGAGACCTTTTTGTCGCTCCGTTCCAATGTTAGTTATTGAAAAGTGCTCGTCTGTGATACTACTGTGATACAGTTTGTTCGTAAATACAATATATCTCATAATAAACAGTATTTTTAAACAGCTACTAATCATCCGAGTACTCTAATCGCTATCATGTCTCAATCGGGCCCTGATATCAGAAGCCTTACTAATGGTGTAGTTTACCAACTTCACTATTTCTCGAAAGAACTGTGAGGACATTAAAAATGTCATATCATCAGGGGCGACCCGTCCTTATGTGCTACAGTGCTACAGCACAATGATAATTTTGGCTCAAATAATGTATTTGTAATACCACCATAGTATTTGATCTGTCATTTGACAATTTCCCGTGGTTATGTTCATGACGCGTTATAAAGTGTTTAGTCTTCGTGCCTTCTTTGGTGCCTCAGGGGGGTTCGTTGTGCTACTCAAAGCTCCACATGAAAAATGTAGACAGTTATGCGCATGTGCGAAGCTGAAATAACTGCTCTGATTGGCTATTTTTACGCGGGAAAGTGCTGTAGTCAGCTTCAGCACAACACAGCTTGGAGATTGCAAAAGTAAAGCGTAACGAAAGAAACCTTGTTTGTGGAAGAATTCGGAACTATGTACAATGTATTTGGTAATTCAAGTGTCCCACTGCTGCTGCCACCTACCAGTTAAAGTTGCTGTCAACAGCTATACTATACTGAACAAAAGAGTGTTCCAGATACAAGTTGCATTTCTATACGGAAGACCTGACTTCCGAATAACAATTTACAGGATCCATTCTGTGAAGTATCGAAGTTGTTAAATATTTTGGTTACAACATTAATGACCACTGCTGAGCCAGAAATATGTTTTTCTTGCTTGAAACGCATAAAAACGTTTTTAAGGAACACTATGTCCCAGGATCGTCTCACTGCTCTTGCAACACTGTCAATAGAAAAAAGTATGATGTCCAAAATGGAGGGGTTTAACACCAAATGACAAGTTCTGCAGTACGAAAGAACGTCGTATGGACTTCATATTTCATCACTAGGCGAGACTCCAAATTAAGATAAATACATAAGTGTAGGCCTCTACAGTAGGCCGATATAGAGATTGTAGCACACTCATTATTTTGACCACCAGCCGCTACTGCTTATCATCAACGCAGACAGTCACTGTCAAAGGCCAGTGACGCTTCTTTACGATCGGTCCAGCGAATTTATGCAAAAGGGAGACAAATAGCAGTAAAGCAATGATCCTATGGAGCCTAATTTTACATATTATATTTATTTAAAGAACCCACGGACAGATGTAGATAATATGGAATTTTACATTTAAATTAATATATATATATATATTTTTTTTAGATATTGTAACATTTTATTTTATGCTACATTAAGTTGTTTATTTAAGACATTAAAAATGGAAAATTGTTTCATTACTTAGATTGTTGAAAACCATTATTATAGCACACTACCATAAACCTCAAACTTAATGTATACAATCGAGAGACTATTGAAATTGTAAGCGAATTTTATTACGACTGGTGACAAAAAATCTCAACTATATATCATGTTACAAAGCCGGATCGGTATTAAAGGTGTCCATTATACCAACATTATCAGTTATTTTTAATATTGCTTCCAAATGTAGAGCGCGCAAAGATTTATCTACAGTAATCTCATTAGCGGTTTTGATTTACCTAGAGAAAAACAAAACTCGAGTGGGATTTAATTTACTATTATACGATTAGAAGAAATCAGCCTATATAAATATTAGAAGAAATAAAATACTTTAACACTATAACATATTAATTGACTTATTAAAGTATATACTAAACTGTCTTGAAAATGTATTATTGTACCATCTCATCATTACAAATATTCCGCTGGAATTCTCGCTTACGTTGAAAGTTTTGCATAAAACAACTTCTTAATAATGACTATATTAATGTAATGTAACGAGAAAGTACGATGGATTAGAGCTTTGTTTGGCGCTGATTAACGCCAATCAACTGATGTCTTCTCATGGGATAGGACCTTGTTCGAACTAGAGCATATTCTGTGAGATTTCTGGTGCAAAAAACGAATGTGGTCAGATTTTTCAGACTAATTGGGCTTCTTTTTCCTGCTATCCGGGCCCGGATGCATTTCAACCTACTGGATCATTATGCTTACCATAAAATTGTCTCATGATTGATTGATTGGCATCGATTTTTTGCAGTAAAACATTAATATATGCATATATATGCAATATAGCAACATCATAAAAATACAATACAATTACTAAAATACAACAACAATACTGCTCAGGTGCGGGTTCGATCCCCGCTCGGGCTGATTACCTGGTTGGTTTTTTCCGAGGTTTTCCCCAACCGTAAGGTGAATACCAGGTAATCTATGACGAATCCTCGGCCTCATCTCGTCAAATACCATCTCGCTATCACCAATCTCATCGACGCTAAATAACCTAGTAGTTGATACAGCGTCGTTAAATAAACAACTAAAAAAACAACAATACTATAATTTCATACCATAAAATGTTTCCTGCTTTACCTTCCAGAGGTCTTTACTAGTTAGAGATGAACAAAATTAACTGCCGCTCTCGCTCGCTGTGTTCGTTGCAATTGTCTTTCGAGTCTCGTCTCGTCATTCTCGTGCGCTTCGAGTCTCGCTCATCATTCTCGAAATAGCATTTGGTCGACGTGGAAAGATTTCGTAACTTTGAATAATATACATCATTGAAATAAATAACATTATAAATGTTTAAATGAAACAAAAAGACAAAACAGAACAGTATCATAGTTATCAAAATGTTCTGGTTCTATTATATGATATTACCTATGGTTATATAAATAAAAAAAATAATTCTCAAATAAATTTGCATTTCTAAGAAACATAAAACATAACGTTAATATCTTTTTACTTGAGATTACACATTTGATCTCAAACATATGGAAAGAAAATTCCTAGCCTTTTAATAAGGGCCTAGTAATTAAATAAAGACTGGGAAACGGATTATTATACACTGAAAGGTAGAGACGCTGTTTTAAATAGGCTACTTGATTGTTTATACATATATAATAGTTGCCAAATTAGATAAATGTTCAGTCAGATATAAACAACTGTTGCGATTCAAGACTGCTTGACGTTCGGGACTTCGGGAGTGATCAATCTCGGCGTCTCGAAACACTCACAAGCAAACGCCAACAACGCGACGTATACAACATTGTCGTTCGGGTTTTCGGCTTTGCGGGCGCTGTTAGTCTTGCTTTCTCGATCATTTGTTCATCTCTAGTCTTCACTAGCTCGTAAGTTTGTAACTTGTAAATATATACTGTATATTTGCATTGAGCAGGAAACTTTGTACAAAACGTATGACCGTCATATTTTGGTTGTAGCCCTCTCAATGCACCATCTCACAATAGTCTTCGTGGTTCAGAAAGGCGTTTAATGAAGAATTGCTAATTACCGAGTTACGTACATCGTCTGCAAAGTTGTACTGGTTTGCAGGAATTCTCTTCCTTGTTTATGTTCTGTATTGGTTCCTTCATCCGAGGAACACTTTCCGCCTCTGTGGAGGAATATCATAGAACATGGTTGTGTTAGATCAGGCGGAACATTATAATGATGTGGAAGCGTCTTCTAGTCCTATACTTTGAGTGCTGTTACAGTCGAGGAGAACTCTTAGTCATGTTTGTTTACCATTGGAATCCAAGTACAGATGTCTGCGGAATTTCCCAAGTTGTCAGGCACCTGACATACCTGATCAATGCTGTTTTTGTCCGTGTTACTATTCAATCCTATCTAGTTGTTGAAATATTGTATATAGTTCCTTATCGTGGCGATGACAACATACTCAGCTTCAAATCCAGTGTACCAGGTTTTGGATATCTCACAGGAAAGTGGAGGTTCAATACGCACTGAAAATGGCATATGAATAAATAGAATTAAAAGGTGACGAGGGATTTATGTAATCCTTTTTGGATTGCGTGAAATGTCCTTATCCTTGGCATGTTATTAGCTACAGATTCTGCGTCTCGTTCCTATCACAGCCTGTCACACAAATTTTAAATGTAAAGAAACTTATTGTTAATAATAATAATAATAATAATGATAATAATAATAATAATAATAATAATAATAATAATAATAATAAAGGATTCGCTAAAGCAGGGAGATGCACTGTCACCTCTACTTTTCAACTTCGCTCTAGAATATGCCATTAGGCATGTTCAGGATAACACAGAGGGTTTGGAATTGAACAGTTACATCAGCTTCTTGTCTATGCGGATGTCGTGAATATGTTAGGAGAAAATCCACAAACGATTAGGGAAAACGCGGAAATTCTACTTGAAGCAAGTAAAGCGATAGGGTTGGAAGTAAATCCCGAAAATACTAAGTATATTATTATGTCTCGTGACCAGAATATTGTACGAAATGGAACTTTAAAAATTGGAGATTTATCCTTCGGAGAGGTGGAAAAATTCAAATATCTTGGAGCAACAGTAACAAATATAAATGACACTCGGGAGAAAATTAAACGTAGACTAAATATGGGAAATGCCTTTTATTATTCCGTTGAGAAGCTTTTGTCATCTAGTCTGCTGTAAAATAATGTGAAAGTTAGAATCTATAAAACAGTTATATTACCGTTTGGCTGTGAAACCCGGACTCTCACTTTGAGAGAGGAGCAGAGGTTAAGGGTGTTTGAGAATAAGGTTCTTGGGAAAATATTTGGGGCTAAGAGGGATGAAGTTACAGGAGAATGGAGAAAGTTACACAACGCAGAGCAGCACGCATTTATTCTTCACCTGACATAATTAGGAACATTAAATCCAGAGGTTTGAGATGGGCAGGGCATGTAGCACGTATGGGCGAATCCAGAAATGCATATAGAGTGTTAGTTGGGAGGCCAGAGGGGAAAAAGACCGAGATGTAGATGGGAAGATAATATTAAAATGGATTTGAGGGAGATGGGATATGATGGTAGAGATCTTGCTCAAGATAGGGACCAATGGCGGGCTTATGTGAGGGCGGCAATGACCCTCCGGGTTCCTTAAAAGCCAGTAAGTAAAGGATTCATCCTCGCGAGTTTGTGTAGGTCTCAAAAGTGTACAGCATTCAGATTTGTTGAACCCTTCTTTTCATTGGCGTTCTTCAGTTCTTCTTCAGATTGGTTTGTACTTCTACAGGGCGATCCGTTTGGGTATGGATAAAGTAAAAACAACGTAAAACATTTATTACTGAACTTTATTTGTTGAAACTTTGTGCTTACAACACTAAAAGATGAGAGATTCCTCAGAGCTCAACATGACCTCTATTGCGCACCCTGTACAACTCATAACGGTGATGAAATGCAGTCCATATCCGTTGTAACATAAGAGGGGTGATTTGTTGAAAACTTGAGTAATTTTTACTCTCAGATCATCAATGTTCCTGGGGGTTTCTGTGAATAGACAATGTCTTTAACATAACCTCACACGAAGAAATCAGGAGGGGTTAGATCTGGGGAGTTTGGGGGCCAAGCCAAGAGTAAGCTGGTTCTCGTACTGGGTTTCGCCTGCGACTTCCTGCATGTCTTTTTAACACAGAACCTGTTTCTGCAAATGTTCGATACTACAACATTATGGAATCGTATTTACGTACATTACGCACACCATACTCACGTTGAAATTTCCTTTGATCTCTTTTAACACTCTCAAATTTAGCATACCAAAGAACACCTTGTGTTCGGTGTTGATTTGTAGTAGCCCTTTTAATCGTCTACGATTTTCATTTGTCCTTTCAGATTATGCATTGTTGATTGTCACATATGGAAACTCCCATCTTTTAATCGTAATATAACCAGCAAGAAATTATTCCTACTATCATAATAGCTTATAATAATAAATTAATATTATCGATACCCATGTTTCGGCAAGCTGTCTTCTGTCATTCTGTCCACGTGGTCTCTCCTGTTATTCCTCTCTTGAGTTACTTTATTGTTGAAGTTAAACGCCCAGAGTTTTTGTCTTGTGTCATCAATTCACTTTTTTGTCTGGTAATGCATAACCTGCTAACTTCTCAGGAATAAAAATTTCTTTGAAATAGCTAAAAAGTTATTTTCTTTATAAAAGTATCTTTCTTCAACATTGATGACATTTATAGTTTGCACATTTTACAGTCGATGTAGATGGATTATTATTATTTATTACATTTTGTTCTTTGTCATCTCTTTATACGTTATCTACACTTTCTCTGGCGTGGCTTTACGCTCTTCTTGGCACGTTTCTGTTCTCCCGGGTAACCATTTTTATTTCATTACTATCTTGTCTCTTTCGCTTACGATAAGCAATGTACTCTACTTGCGACTTTATCGTTTCCATAATAAAGCTTTACTACTTCTTGTGAAAGTTATAAATTTCAACCTTCATATGTAGATATATAATGTTATTTTAGCTTTCACTTGCAAGGCCGATTGGCCGACTGTTATTTTATCAGCGTATGACTTCGTCATTTGTTTATATAAACCTTTTATTTGGAAACTACCACCTATCGGCTGGTGCTGCCCCTTTATATTCTTCATCCTATACAG
This sequence comes from Periplaneta americana, assembly GCF_040183065.1. Lineage (NCBI taxonomy): Eukaryota > Metazoa > Arthropoda > Insecta > Blattodea > Blattidae > Periplaneta > Periplaneta americana. The sequence continues at coordinate 130,947,287 of NC_091122.1, read as the reverse complement.
TTTCAGTTGCTAGAAATTGGAACTCGCTTCCGAGTGATATAAGGGGTTGTTGGACAATAACTTCATTTAGGTCAAAATTACATAAATTCTTACTTAACAGATGAATTGCTGATTAATATGTGTTACTTATAATGAAACTAACATCTGTCCATTCTTCTTATTATTATTATCATTAATTTCTCTAAATAGATTTACAAAACCTCTAATGGCAATTACATTAATATTCTCATTATAGAAATAGAAATACATGTATTCTCCCTGTAACATAGTCCTAATAAGGTTATATTAAATTAAATTTTCATCATTTTACTAGCTATTTCAAATATTAAATTAATTATAATTCATTGAATTAAATTAGCTCATAAATTTTAGTTACTACTTTACCTTATAGATTTATCTAAATTTAAATAAATGTGTAGTGAAGAATATTGCTGGAGAACCTTTTAAGTGTAGAGTAAATATTTGTAATTTAAATTTATGTATTGTATTGATTAAGGCTGGTTGAGTGGAAGAGAAGGCCTTATGGCCTTAACTCTGCCAGCGAAAATAAAACATTATTATTATTATTATTATTATTATTATTATTATTATTATTATTATAACGAACTTTCGATACTGCATCTTACACAGTCTTATACAGGGACACAATTTTATTTTTACTTCAATTTTTATTGTACCTGAGTTTTTGAATGTACTTCACTCCCTCTCCTTCTGCTAATGAAGTTCCAACTGTCCTCCACACAGAACCAAGGCCGCATATAGTAAACAGTACTGAGTTAGTGAGTATAGTACGTTCCAGAAATATGTTCGCGTTTTCCAGTGACGAAAGAGCTTTCAATATTGAATCATATTTTCGCACAGGTACTGTCGTCCGTTTGCCTACGTCGCATCCCGATTTCCCTCACCTGTTCCTGTTCTGTAAAGGCTAGTGGCTGGGCTGTCTTAGCTTTTTTCTGAAAACATTAATTTCTGTTAGGAATTGGACGTCTAGTAATATTATACAATTGTTTAAAACAACTTAAAAGGGCCTCGTTAAGTAATTAACTGTCACGTGTTTTCCCCCCTTTCTACGATCTTACGACATAACCACTTGGACGGACAGTAGATAGCATGTCAGAGTAAGTTTATCTGTGCGGGTCGGGCAGAAGTGAAGATTGAATGTACAGTACATAAGGTACTCTTTTATAGCGTAGATATAGAATTATTTCAACATGAGTTACTAGTACGAAGGACGATACTGCTAATTGGAATTAGTGCGATAATATACACAAAAGAACTGAAGTCTGTATCGAAATGAACGGCCACCATTTTCAAACATGTGTTTAAATATCCAGATTATGATTATTTTTCAATTTAACTTCATTCTCTATATCGTACTCTAATGTGCTGTAGACAGTATAATACCCATATACACTGCATAATGAATACGTTATCATGGATGACTCGGTTCGTGAATAAAAACACTTAATGTTAATAATGTACTGTATTTTGATTAAAGAAAAACCTAATGAAAATTATCGAAGTCAAAATTGTGATATTTGCTAGTTTACGTAAATGGATGAACTACTTTTCTTCCCTCCTATACCTAATAAAGTGATTTGTTTGTATTTTACGTCAGTATCATCGAACTCCAGTCGTGGAAGGGATAGCAAAAGATGTTTCCGGTTCTCAACCGTTAATCCAAAGGTATAGCCAGATTAATATTAAAAATGTTAGTAAAAATAAAATGATGTCCCTGTACAAAAGTGTCGCACATTTTCCCAATTTGTAGGACGAATATAAATGTTTCACACAAAGAAAAGTAAAAACAAAACATAAGTCTGTAGATGTTATTACTTGGACGCCAGAGATCATTGGAGGTATGGGTAGGATACTTGTAGGAGTTAAGAGTAAAGGGAAATGATGACGATGTCACATCGATGGCCCAGAACCAGACTGTTCCAAGTCCATTTTACTATTTTTTTTTTTCAGGACAGCTATTTTAAGCTCCTGGCATTCAAAACTTCATGAAACAATTTGGAATAGCTTCATAGCGACCTTATGGAGAGGAATATTTATAATTTTGCTCATTCATTTATGCAAACAAGAACTGGAACACGATGAAACACAGATTTCTTTCTTATAAAAAGTTGGATTTAGAACAGTCTGGTTCTCAGCCATCGACATATCGATCACAGCACGTAGAGTATGTTCAAAAGCCGCTAAAAAAACGGTGCCATTCGAACTACAGGAGAAACTCAAATCTCTCTTCCTTCTTTCGTAAGTTTTTTATTCTTATCATGGTTTAAATGTTTTCAGCCAACTTCAATCTTAAATACTAGATAAACAGATGGCGGAACACTACTTCACATGGACTAAGAAGTGAAACGGCCCTACACAGGAAACAACTCAGAAAATAACGCTAATTCGGTTCTTTACATGGACTTTGAATCCACAAAAGTGGCTTCTATACTGCAGTAGACCTAGTCTATACTGCGGTCAACTAAAATATTTCGTTCTGAACTTAATTTTATCTTACACATGTCACTATTAATGCCAGAAATCAATAATGAATTTAGTTGCATATTAATATACCTGATGTAACGCTAATGAAGTAAAAACCTTCTCGCTTATCAACCACACGATCGTTCACTTAAATATTCAATCAAGCACGCACTTTAATCTTTCAAAGCTCACGCACTCACGAAATAATTCGTTGTAGCACGCAAATTTTCGTCCACACACGCACCTAGAACTATCTTATAAGGTCATATTATCTTCGTAAAATGAGGTCGCGTTTATTATACAAATACGTGAGAATATTTCATATTTAGAAGCCAGCAAAATATACAGGTCCACACTTAGGACAAATCATGAAATAGTTTTATATTCGTGAAGAATTTTGGTTATTATAAGGGAGAATTAGAACTGAACTAGAAGCCCATTAATACTGACCAGAAATATTGACTCATTATTACTGATCAGTATTACTAAACGCGTGACGGCAGCATTAAATGGGACACGGCGTATTACTCGAATTAATATTTTCGCTGAATATAAACTGATGGGGATCTAAAGAAAATACTCGTGGATTGGAAAGAGAGGAGGCTGTTTCTTTATATGAAACAACGAGTCAAAGTCAGGATAGGAGAAGAAATGTCAGAAGGAAGTGAAATCGGGAGAGGAGTACGTCAAGGATGCCGTTTATCACCTACCCTGTTCAACACCTACTTGGAAGATTTAGTGAAGAATTGTTTTCAGAACATGGGAGGAGTGATAGTAAGAGGAAGAAGAATAAAGTGCATAAGATTTGCTGATGTTACGGCGTTTTGTTAGCAGAAGAGAAGACGATGCTATCGGATATGCTACTGGAGCTAAATGACAGGTGTGAACAGTATGGAATGAAAATAAATGCAAACAAGACGAAGACCATGGTTGTCGATAGGAAAATAAAGAATGTTAACTTGCAAATACTAAATGAGGCAGTAGAGCAAGTGGACAGCTTCAGATATTTGGGGTGTACTATAAGCAGTAACAAGAGCTGCTGCCAGGAAGTCAAAAGGAGGATAGCAATGGCAAAGGAAGCTTTTAATAGAATAAGAAGCATGCGGACCTCTGGAAAAATAAAAAGGCAGAAACTAGTGAAGTTCTTTGTATGGAGTGTGACATTGTATGAGGCAGAAACATGGACTTTACGACGAAGTGAAGAGAAGTGAATAGAAGCATTTTAAATTTGGCTATGGTGAAGGATGGAGCGTGTGAAATGGACAGAGAGAATAAGAAATGAAGGTGTGTTGGAAAGAGTGTGTGAAGAAAGAATGATGCTGAAACTGATAAAGAAGAGGAAAAGGAATTGGTTCGGTCACTGGCAAGAAGAAATGTCTACTGGAGGAGGCACTAGAAGGAATGGTGAACGGGAGAAGAATATATCAGATGGTAAACTACATTAAGATATAATAATAATAATAATAATAATAATAATAATAATAATAATAATTTATTTTAGCTGGCAGAGTTAAGGCCGTAAGGCCTTCTCTTCCGCTCAACCAGCAAAAAGTATACGTACATATGTATGAACTTACAAAGAATTCAGCAATTTGATTTAGATAAGAGTTACATGTATACAAGAGTTATTTACGAATTAAACAACAAAATACTATGAACTATTAAATTAAACACTGAAATACAAACTATGTAGCAGAATTAAGCTAAAATACATAGAATGTTAATATAGGCTATTTCAAATAATGTTACATAATAGAAAGAGATTATTATGAGACAATTTTGAAAATACAACACTATCAGGATGCATGTCTAAAAGAAGGAGTAACAATGCAGTCAGTGATAGTTTAAGTCAGTATGATAGGAGTGAAATGCTAAGAAGGTTATCTTTTAAGTTGTTTTTAAAAGTTTTATTGTCTTGCAGCCCCTAATACTTTGTGACAGGGAATTTCATTGTCGCGAGGTGGATACTGTAAAAGATGATGAATAACGAGATGTTCTATGAAGAGGTATACTTAACCAGCCACAGATATGTGATCTGGATCACATTACTATTCTCCAACCAGGAAAGGAATGTGCTTACTATTGCGTCATCTAGTGGAGCGAAGTAGATAGATAATATTAGCGATATAACGTCAATTTAAAAAACATGCGCTCTCCGGCATATGTTATTTCCTGTATGAAGAGATTAAAGTACCAGGAAATTAACCGTGATCTAATTTTGTAACTAGGGTACGGTAGTATAAATATGTGTGTATCAGTGTTATCGTTTGAGTGTTAGTCAATGGAGATGCGTCTACCCACGTGTGTGAACTTATGACGTCTTATGACATCAACATTAATTCATAGCATCACCCCGCTGCGTCTCATTCCTCTGAGACTTTCTCGTGGTTGGAGTGCAGTAGGAGACAAAGAGGAAGGCAGAAAATAGGAAAGATTGAAAAGAGCTGGGTTTACAGTAAATACCTGCCCTTGTGCAGAACGGTGAATGAATGAATGAATGAATGAATGAATGAATGAATGAATGAATGAATGAATGAATGAATGACTTTGGCATCCACAGCGGCGAACTTTGCAAAGACGCAGGTTTTCGAGACCTATATGCATGCATTTTCAAATGTGTCTGATATAACTAATTTGAATTTGGTTATATTTGGCGGCAAGCTGGAGTTGGTATTCTGTTTTAATAGGAATCGTCATATTGTTTGTTCTTTATAGTGAGCCCGGCAGAACAAAATCCGTGTAATAAGTGAACTGTCGACGACCATTGATAGATGTGTAAACAGAAATTATTTCTTGAATCAGATTTGTATTAAACTTACCGCTTACTACTTCTCCTTGATAACAGTTCTAGATTGCATGCTTTCAATGACAAAAGCGTAGATTTCCGGAATGTTTATGTGATCCAAATTTGCCCGATATAGCATAATTTCACTTTGGTTATGCTTGGCGGCAATCTCTAGTTTTTATTGTTTTTCAGCATGAATCGTCATAATATTTTTGTTCTTTGTAGTGAGCCCGCTACAACAAAATCCATGTGTTAATATGAACTGTCGACGACCAGTCATCGTGGTGTAAGCAGAGAATCTTCTTTGCGTCTGATATTTAAACAAGACTTTGCGCGTTATGGAAGTTTCCAGAATCTTACTCCTTTTTCCTCACCGACCCTTTGATCATCGTTTTTCAGATATTGAAATGATATCATATTTTCGTAAGAGAGAAATGTTTACTTTCTTCAGAACTTTTGAGTGCCGAATAGCCTGTGGAGTTGAAATGGACGATAAATAAACAATTATAAATTTCTTAGTTAGACCGACCGCTTATTAATCAGCGGTTAAGGCGAAACTTTCATGATTTACGACGGTAAAGATCGTGCTTTGAATTCCCTCCTACAAACGAGAATTTGTCTGTTATCAGTGCGATGTTCAGTGTTGTCTTAAGGAAAGCTTCGGAGTTGTGTTCACCTCTCACCACAGGAGTCCCAATTCTGGTTCTCGAGGTTGAAATTGACGGGAAAATTAATAGGGTAAAGGTGGGCAAATAGGCCCAGCGGGCAAATCGGGCCAATTTTAGAAAATATTTAATATCAGAGCTATCGATACTGGTTTCTAACGTGATCCAACTTTATAATCCCTTAGAAGCTGATAGAACTGGAATCGCGCGGAAGTAGTCTTTCTTTCTTTGTGAAAAAATCATTGTTTGCTGGAGGAAGAAGTTAGATGAGATAAATACAGCTGTTTTTTAAATACTTCACAATATTTTTACTGTTGTATAGTTTGAATACTGTTTAGTATCTTGTTCTGTGTGAAATGATAAATAAAACTGATACAGAGATTCTTGTTTGGGTGGTGAGTGGACGTCTGCCTCATGAGACAGTGCTGCCAACTGTTGAAATAAGTCACTAAAGGTCGAATTCATAATCGTCACTTGTAAAATGAGGAAACACTTAAGTAATGAGTGTTTCCTTAACACTTATTTTAGTTCGTATTGCAGAGACGCTACTCTTTCATATGCATTGAGCATTCCCTTGATATCGAAAGAAATATGGCAACATGGCTAGACGTGAGCGCTTTCGTACGTGTTCCAGCACCTTCAAATTGTTAAATCAGCATTATTATCGTACACAAATACAGAAGTAAAAATTATAGAGCTAAAAATTATACAAGATGTCGATAAACATTTTACAGAAGAAGAAAGAAGTGAGCTAAGATAACTAGTTATGAAATATAGAGATATCGTCGAAAGTAAAAAATCTGATAATTGTTCTCTCCAAAAGAAGAAATTGACATGGAACAAAATTGCAGTTGAGTTTAAGCAAACTCCTGAAATATTCCTTTAAATAAATCATTTTAATTTATTTTTCAGTTATTTCTATGGTGAACAAAGTGGAAGTGGTATAATGAAGCAAATTTTAACGAAAATGCAAATAACACTTTGTTCGGACGTGAATACTTTTCGAAAAAATAACACTTAAACCAACCTGAAATGCTGTTGTAGCATGTAATATCAAAGCAACCAATATTTTCAGCAGTGGTGAAATCGGTAAGCCTCATGGCTGTATTGTGAATTTCAATGAGAGACACCAGAATATCTACAACGGTGTTCTTGTCGAAGCGGCATCTCCTTGTTGAATTGTTGGTCATTGTACATCTCTAAAGGGTTTTCCATATCTCTGATACTTCTTTTGTTTTGCCGAAACACATTTTCATTTTCATTATAGAAATCAATAAATTCATCAAAATCGTAATCATCATATTATATTGTATACTGAATCAGCTGATTACAGTGCATTTGAGGAAACACTTGAGTGAGCTGACAAATTGGAAATGATTATAAGCAACTGCTTAAGAATTTCCTTCCGATAAGTGTTGACTATGAATTCGGCCCTAAACCATTTCGGATGAATCGGCACGCTCCTAGAAAATAAAATAATTAAGTATAAATTATTAAAGAATCTCTAAAAGTCTACAGTTCTGTGACAATAGTATATGATTAATGACTCGCCTTTTTCGGACATTGTCCATTGTTTGATAATATATTATAAATACACGGCGTTTCGGGAGTTGGGTCTACTCTCCTATTCGGATGTTTTTCATGATACTGATAGTTTTTGTTATTTTTATTTTAAGGTGGTTAAACATTAGTCCAGGCCTAACAATTCGGTGGTCTAGTGGTTAACGTACTGGATTAATGTTATTAAAGAGTTTCAGGCTTAAATCCTTGTCTCCGCTAACTTCATGGAAATTACAAAAAAAAAAAAAAAAAAAAAGTAAGAAGTGTCAGTATCACGAAAAGAGCTAACGACGAGAGCAGATCCAAGTCTCGAAACGTCGTACAGTATATTTATAATATAGTTCAGGCAATGGACGCTGTCCAGAATGTAATTTATTTCAGGGTTTTGTAATATTATCTTAAATTTTGTAGAATTTAAAATCTATTATTTTTACGCGTCAGTTGTTTTGCTTCTTCTACATGTCACACTTAGTGAAACAAGTTATAAAAATGCTAAATATGTCTGATAGGTATAAATAGAGCGTGTTTTGTCATAATTCAACATTCCTCAAAGTGGTCTCTTTCACCCATCTATGTGTAGGCCTACCCATTCATCCACACGATGTCGGTCGAATAAGATCATGCAGTATGTCGACTTGATTGAAAACAGAATTTAATATTTGAAAGCAACGAATTTAAGTTTAATATGGGAGCTAGAGGAAGAAACAGGCTACCTAACTAGAGTATAGTTGAAACTGAGTAACTGGTTCGCGTTGCAGACAATTTTCCATTAATAGTCCTATTTACCTCCTCTTACCCTAGTCAAACTCCAAGAAGGATAAAAAAATTAAGAAAAGAAAAGTACCGGTAATTGAATTAAAATTTCATTATTTTCGACAATATTTAAGTAATGAAGTCGACACAGTTGTCCAGTGGCTAGAGCGCTGGACTCATAACTCGACTTCAATCCCCGGTGTAACCACGATTTTTTATTTGTGTTGGGCGAGCCCGAGATCCAGGTAACACAGGGGTTTTCTCCGAGAGCTCCGGTTTCCTTGTGACACCCCAACAAATCCCCATCTCAGTTCATCGCAGGTGTGACGTAGACCAGCCTTCTATGTCGTATTTTGAGCAACGATTCTGCCGATAAATTGGTCCACACAACCGGCTTCATATGGGCGAATGACGAACATTAAAAAAAAAAAGGAAGTAATAAACTTTTATTAAAAATATCACATACATAAATAATATTATCAAATCCGAAATCACTATAATATACAATAGTTTGCATAATCAATGTCACTATCCACATCTCTGTCAGACACATCATTGTAATCACTCCAGACAGCAGTATCGTTATTAATATTGCCATAATCAATATCATATCATATATTAACAATATAAATTCAACGGAGAAACCAGGAGTGTTTTCGTAAATAAAATAGTACCAGGGCGCATCGCGAAAGTTTATTATTATTATTATTATTATTATTATTATTATTATTATTATTATTATTATTATTCAGTGTTCTGTCCAAAGGCATATCTTTCATTGCAAACCCACCAATCGCCAGTCTTTCCTATTTTCTGCCTTCCTCTATGTTTCCTCATAATGATCCATATATCTTAATGTCGGCTATCATTTGATATCTTCTTCTACCCCGAACTCTTATCCCGTTCACCATTCCTTCCAGTGCATCCTTCAGTAGGCAGTTTCTTTTCAGCCAGTAACCCAGCCAATTCCTTTTCCTCTTTCTAATCAGTTTCAGTATCATTCTCTCTTCACCCACTCTTTCCAACACAGCTTCATTTCTTATTCTGTCTGTCCACTTCACAGGTTCCATTCTTTTCCATATCCACATTTCAAATACATCTATTCGCTTGACTTCACTTCGTTGTAATATCCATGTTTCTGCCCCATACAATGTCGCACTCCATCCAAAGCACTTCACTAGTCTCTTCCTTAGTTATTTTTCCAGAGGTTCGCAGTAGATGTTCCTTTTTCTATTAAAAGTTTCCTTTGCCATTGCTATCCTTCTTTTGACTTCCTGGCAGCAGCTCATGTTGCTGCTTGTAGTACACCGCAAGCATTTGAAGTTGTCCACTTGCTCTACAGCCTCATTTAGAATTCGCAAGTTTATCTTCTGTATTTTTCTTCCTATGACTATGCTCTTCGTCTTATTTGCATTTATCTTCAACCCATACGGTTCACAGCTGTCATTTAGCTCCAGTAGCATAACCTTTAGTATCATTTCCTCTTCAGCTAACAACGCCATATCATCAGCAAATTCATTATGGATTAGATGGGTTAAATCAGAGTATAGGTAAGTGACATGAGGCCGAGGTATGCGACAATATGCAATAATATTTTTTTAAGCATCTTATTCTCAAACACTCTTAACCTATGTTCCACTCTCAAAGTGAGAGTCCAAGTTTCACAACCATAAAGAACAACCGGTAATAGCCTATAACTGTTTTATAATTTCTAACTTTCAGATTTTTTGACAACAGACTGGATGATAAAAGCTTCTCAACCGAATAATAACAGGGATTTCGCATAATTTATTCTGTGTTTAATTTCCTCCCGAGTATCATTAATATTTGTTACTGTTACTCCCAGGTATTTGATTATTTCCACCTCTTCAAAGGATAAATTTCCAATTTTTATATTTCCATTTCGTACAATAATCTCGTCACGAGACATAATCATATAAGTAGATCAACTAGTTGTAATTTTATATAGGGTTACAAAACACACAATCTTTAAATCGAACTAAAATAATAATGTTCCCAGTTTAAAAAATGCGACTTTTTGTTTAAAAATTTCAAAAGTGATTTTCATTTAAAAAAAAATCTTACACGATACAAAAAAAAATAAAATAAAATCAGATTTGAAATCAGCATGAGTGTGGTGAAGCCAAAGAATATGAATTCAATCATTTACATGTGTTTTCTCTCTCTTGTGTAGTGTGGAATGATGACGAAGTTTTACCTTTATTATTATTATTATTATTATTATTATTATTATTATTATTATTATTGCTAATACCGCTGCTATTATCCATACTACTAATCCATACTTAAAAAATATAAAGTTGAGTAAGATGCAAGCAAGACAATTATTACTTAAAAATAAAAAAAATATAGAAGCAGGACTTCCCTAGTTGCAGAAAAAAGTACCGTGACGTCGCCCTGGCACGACTACACCCCTGCGAGAAACACATAATCTGTTTTTAGATTACATTAAAGCGTTTGATAAGATAAATAGTGTGGGACAATATGATAAAAACGAGGTAACCGACTACACCTAATTGAAATCATTAAAAAATATGTACAAAAACTCCAAAATAAAAAAAATTACCGCTTGTGTTCTGTGACTGTGCGATTGCAATGCTCAAAATGTCCGTGTGAGCAATGTAACTATTTGAAAGGGTAAAAATCTTAAAATTGTGTGCAATGTATCCCTCCCGTCGAAGATAATGGTCTTCTTTTAGGCTATACTTGTGAAATGTAAAGATCATTTTGTGGTTTTACTTTTGCTTTCGCAGTAAACAAATGTTCAACAATTTGGAATTGTAATTACGTAAAAAAAAACGCGGTCTCCCATAATTATATCTATGTCCAGAGCTTTAAAAGTAACTATAAACCCTTCTACAATGTAGTCAATGCAGTTGCAACACAGTTTAAATTACCGAGAGACATGCAATTCTCTCACTTCTTGGAGAGACACCTGCCATCCATGCGGCGTTGCTTATGGTTTCACGAAGTCTTCCGGCTGCTGGATAAGGAGTAACCTGTAATCTCCGGTTAAAAATTGTCTTGGAAACCTTCATCCGTGACTCTTCTTTTTTGTGCTTCACAATAAGAATAGAAGTGAACTAGTCTCAAAACCGGTTTCGATATGCTTATGCGATCGCCTCGGAATCAGCAGAAGGTAGAGGCGTCAAGGAAGAAGTGACGAAGGTGTAGTGTGGGAGGGGGAGAGAAGAAGTTTGATTACGTCATTTCGTGAGCTAAGAGGTTGTTACTATGGAGTGTACAATGTCCCTTGCGTACCCCGCCTTCCATTGTAATAGTAGGCGAAGTAGCTCGTGGCCAAATTAACAGACGACAACACCTGACATCAGTGAATCATTTAATGTTTGTAACAGGTTCCTCCATGCTGCGTCATTTTCTTCTGCACCTAAGCCATTATCGAATTATAGTGTACGTTACCGGAAGTTGATCTAATAACATTAATTACTAAAAGTAGGCAGTTGAAAGACGGTATTCAGCCTAAAAGAGAGATAGACGATTCAAAAGTTCCCTGTAATTCCGGAAACGTTTATACTCTGGGTTTGGATGTTATTGTGATATTTATAATTTTTGGTTCTTATTTATAGGTTTTGTGAATATTATTGAGAGTGAAATAAATTTAATGATATTTACGTCGTGTATTATTACTGATTTTTATATGGGTCGTTTTGTATATTCAATAAAGTGTTACAAATTAGTTTCTTTTGAATGGACCAATAAAACTTTCCCATATCTCATTAGTAGGGCCGTGACATCGGTATATTTGTATTAGTTTGAAGGTGAACATACGACGCCGGAAAGAATGTAGTCGACGTATTTCAAGTACAGGCAGCGGAAGCGAATTTGACAAACGCCTAAGCAAGCACGTTTCGTATTTTTTATACGATTATTGCTTATTATAAAATCAAGACAATAACATCATTATATATAAGGGTTAATATCGGAAAGATCTAAAATGTTGAGGTTGAGAACAGATTAGAACATATTAAGACACTGGAAAAGATTAAAAAAACGGGCTCTCAAGCGTTGTCATAATAATTCACCATTAAACTGGGACACACTCATGGACAGGAGAACGCGAATTCGATTATGCGCAATATTCAAAACATACAGAAATGAGCCTGCCTGGAGAGAAATAAAAAATAGGTTGCAGCCGCCAAATTACTCTTCAAGGAACGACCACTCACATAAATTGAGGGAACGAAGACAGAGGACGGACACTGGAAAGTTTTCTTTTCTCAATCGACTATCAGGGACTGGAATGCTTTACCTGCAGACTTACTAAAGGCTTTACCAATAACCAAAAATGTATTTAAAAATAGGCTTAAGGACTTTACTAATAGTCGGTAGTATATTATACACACTATTTAAAGGGTGTAATTGATGTTTTGTTATTTGAAGTGTTGTATCGGTGAAGGAATGTGTTGTGTCAGTGAAGTGTGAATTCTGTTGTCAGTGAAGTGTGTTTCTGTCAGTGAAGTTTTATAGTTTATAGTGGTAGTGCAAAGTATTTGAACAGTGAAATGTTTTTGAAGTGTTAGTGAAATCAAGGTAGAATCAGTGAAATGTGTCGTAGTTCCAGTGCAGTGTCCAGTTGTCAGCGAAATGAGTGTAGTGCTGAAAGATACTTGTGCATGTATGAAGATATCATACTCGTGGGTTTTAGTTCGAACTTAGGGTTAAGATACAAATTAGAATACTTTAAATGTTATTTTAAAGTGATCGTGCTCCCTGTTATTATTATTATTATTATTATTATTGTTATTATTAGTATTATTATTATTAATTGTTATTATTATTAGTATTATTAATTATTATTATTAATTCTTTATTAATTGTATTTATCATTAATTGTCATTGAGTGTAATTAGTTGCACTGCCACCGGTTATATACCCATTTGCAGTGTGAATAAATACATACAATTGTTGGAAATCATATTTAAATTGTCACAAATATGGTGAAGCATAAGTCTGAAAAGATGATTTTTTTTTAATATTTAGAGTTTTGCATTATAGTTTTAGAATACCGAAAAGGTACATGGCGTATGATGATATAAGCAAAAAGGTGTGTGCGAAAATGAACACAGTAATACCACAAAAAAAAAACTGTGGTTTCAATACATTATGCAAAATTGCAAGAGTTTTGTCAGATGACAAGTGCGAGTGTTGTAAACTTGATGTAGAAATGGATGATGTGAAATATTTTACATATGCGCCCTTGGTTTCAGCCGATGTAGAACGAAGTTTTTCCGCATATAAGGTTATACTGTCCGACACTCAGCGGTCATTTTCATTTGAAACTTTGAAAATGAATGTTGTTGTTTATTGCAGCAGGAACCGAAACCAGGGGAACAACATGCAAGAAAAGTAAGATACAGAATAGATGTGATAAGTAAATTAATGTAGCAGTTAAGTATAGGGAAAGCAAAATTGTACGCCATGTACCTTTTCGGCATTCTAAAACTGTAATGCAAAACTCTAGATATAAAAAAACATCTTTTCAGACTTTTGTTTTACCATATTTGTGACAATTTAAGTATGATTTCTCAATCTCACCAGCATTTTAGACCTTTCCGATAATAACCCTTATATACATTACACGATGATTGTATTTTCTTGATTTTATAATACGCAATAATCGTATACAAAGCACGGAACGTCCTTGCTTAGGCGTGTATCAAATTTGCTTCCGCTGCCTGTACTTGAAACACGTCGACTACATTCTGTCCGGCGTCGTGTGTTCACCTTCAAACTAATACAAATATACCGACGTCACGGCCCTACTCATTAGGCCTATAATAGGGTAGGGCTTTCCAGAATACGTCATGGACAGTATTGCGTTGGTCTCCACTTATGGGCAGCTGTGACGTTTCGAATAGAATGATTGGAAAATGTTTTCGAATATTCTAATTCTCTACAAATCGGACGACTTTTATTTGAAACATTGTTTTTTATAAAGAGAGGATGTAAGGTGTTACATCTTATTACGAAGCCACGTTAGGGGTTAATACAATCTTAATACGTTGGATTTGTTTTTAATGGAAATATGTAAAAGAGAAAGTCATTCTACAGCACCAAATAGAATAATAATAATAATAATAATAATAATAATAATAATAATAATAATAATAATAATGATTTATTTTAGCTGGCAGAGTTAAGGCCGTAAGGCCTTCTCTTCCACACAACCAGCAAAAAGTGTATATACATATGCATGAACTTACAAAGAATTCAACAATTTGATTTAGATGAGAGTTACATGTATACAAGAGTTATTTACGAATTAAACAACAAAATACTATGAACTATTAATTAAACACTGAAATAAACTGGGTAGCAGAATTAAACTAAAATACATAGAATGTTAATATATTTCAAATTATATTAGATAATAGAAAGAGATTATTATGAGACAATTTTGAAAATGCAGCACAATCAGGATGATGTCTAAAGAAAAAAAGCAACAGTGTAGTCAGTAATATTTTAAATCAGTATGATTGGAGTGAAATGCTAATAAGGTTATCTTTTAAGCTGTTCTCAAAGGTGTTTGTTGTCTTGCAGCCCCTAATACTTTGTGACAAGGAATTCCATTGACGCGAGGTGGATATTGTAAAAGATGAGGAATAACAAGATGTTCTATGAAGAGGTATATTTAGCGTGCCACAGATAAGTGATCTGGTATTTACGTCGTGGTTAGAGTATAGATAAGAGAAACGAGACGAAAGGTAATAATACGCGAATCGTGTGGCACTATTATCCCTACTTCCTGTATGTTGGAAAATGGTAGAAGCCTTCGCGAAAGAATTAATAAGTATTAGATGTTAATGGAGGTTACTTTTAGCACTTAATAAACTGAGGCAAGGAAATAGCTCTTAGTTAATTAAACTATGCAAAATGATTTTCAATGTTTCTGTAATTTTACGTGTTCCTAAAGTATCTTTTGCACTGATTTCAAATCTGTAATTAGTTTTTTTTCTGTCACGTACAGTTTGTTTTGCAAATCAAGTGAACTCATTTTTCATTTAAACGTAAATTCCACAAAGGGAACTTTTATTGCGAGAGAGGGAAATTTTATTTTGGTAAGAGAGATTAGTTGGAATTAATAAAATTCTTTAAAGAAGCAGACTCTCTGGATTTTGTTGTGATATTGAGGGTTTATTGAAGTTCTTTAACTTCACTTATAATCCAAGTCAGTGGAGGTTATAGACTCGTCAAAACGTAGCCTCAAAGGTGTACTTTTATATAATGGAAATTTATTTGGCTCAATATCCATTGCACATTCAGGACATCTCAAGGAAACGTATGAAAATCTCAAAGCTCTGCTGAAATACGTGAGCTATGAAAAACATTCTTGAACAATTTGTGGGTATTTAAACGTAGTTGGTATATTACTTGGTCAACAATCCGGCTACACAAAAATGCCGTGTTTCTCTTGTGAATGGGACAGCCGAGCCAAAGACAAGAAATTGGAAGGTAACAAACTGGCCCAAAAGATAAACCCCCAACCCGGTTCACAGAACATAACAAATCTATCACTTGTTCAACCAAGCAAGATACTGTTACTACCTCTGCACATCAAGCTGGGATTAATGAAACAGTTCACTAAAGCCATTTCAAAAGATGGCGACTGGTTCCATTCCTTGGCAACAAAATTTCCGATAGTATCTTATGAGAAACTTAAAGAAGGGATTTTTGTGGGGCCGCAGATCAGACATTTAATGAAAGACAATTTGTTTGAAAGTACAATGAATCTAGTGAAAAAAGGGTTTGGATTTCGTTTAAAGAAGTAGTGACCAACTTTTCGGGCAACAACAAATATCCAAAGTACAAAACCATGATTAAAACAATGTTGCAGAGTTTCATGAAATTAGGATGTACCATGGGTGTGAAGCTTCATTTCCTACATTCGCATATTGACTTTTTCCCTGAGAACCTCGGCGATGTCAGTGAAGAACAAGGAGAACGTTTCCACCAGGACATCAAGGACATGGAAAAGAGATACCAGGGAAGGTAGAATGAAAACATGATGGCTGACTACTGTTTTATGCTAAAAAAAAAAGACGGCATTGGTGAAGGGAGACAATCAAGGAAGAGAAGTTTCAACCCACGTCAGAAAGAACTTGAAGCGGTGAAATCAGCAAAGAAGAGAAATTAAACTGTCATATTAGCATTTTTAAGTGAGTATATACCATTGTCTACTCTAATGTAGTGCGTTGTAATTTTATACAGGGTTACAAAACACACAATCTTTAAATCGAACTAAAATAATAATTTTCCCTGTTTAAAAAATGCGATTTTTGTTTAAAAACTTCAAAAGTGATTTTCATAAAAACCTTACGTGATACAAAAAAACTAAAATCAGATTTGAAATCAGCATGAAAAACACTTTTTAGACCACCTTACATTTGTAAAACATCGTTCCAAAAGTTTTTAAATGTTGCATAGTGTTATTATTTAGCAGAATGTAATGGATAAGCGGCGCAAAAAGAGCAGAAGCAAAATAGGAAGTGACCGAACAAGAGCAGAAGCAAAATAAGAAGTGACTGAACAAGAGCAGAAGCAAAATAAGAAGTGACCGAACAAGAGCAGAAGCAAAATAAGAAGTGACCGAACAAGAGCAGAAGCAAAATAAGAAGTGACCGAACAAGAGCAGAAGCAAAATAAGAAATGGCTGAACAAGAGCAGAAGTAAAAGAAGCGGCCGAACAAGAGCAGACGCAAAATAAGAAGTGACCGAACAAGAGCAGAAGCAAAATAAGAAGCGACCGAACAAGAGCAGAAGCAAAATAAGAGGTGACCGAACAAGAGCAGAAGCAAAATACGAAGCGACCGAACAAGAGCAGAAGCAAAATAAGAAGTGACCGAACAAGAGCAGAAGCAAAATAAGAAATGACCGAACAAGAGCAGAAGTAAAGAAGCGGCCGAACAAGAGCAGACGCAAAATAAGAAGCGACCGAACAAGAGCAGAAGCAAAATAAGAAGTGACCGAACAAGAGCAGAAGCAAAATACGAAGCGACCGAACAAGAGCAGAAGCAAAATAAGAAGTGACCGAACAAGAGCAGAAGCAAAATAAGAAATGGCTGAACAAGAGCAGAAATAAAAGAAGCGGCGGAACAAGAGCAGACGCAAAATAAGAAGTGACCGAACAAGAGCAGAACAAAAATAAGAAGCGACCAAACAAGAGCAGAAGCAAAATAAGAGGTGACAGAACAAGAGCAGAAGCAAAATAAGAAGTGGCTGAACAAGAGCAGAAGTAAAAGAAGCGGCCGAACAAGAGCAGACGCAAAATAAGAATTGACCGAACAAGAGCAGAAGTAAAAGAAGCGGCCGAATAAGAGTAGACGCAAAATAAGAAGCGACCGAACAAGAGCAGAAGAAAAATAAGAAGTGACCGAACAAGAGCAGAACGACCGAACAAGAGCAGAAGAAAAATAAGAAGTGACCGAACAAGAGCAGAAGCAAAATAAGCGACCGAACAAGAGCAGACGAAAAATAAGAAGTGACCGAACAAGAGCAGAAGCAAAATAAGAAGCGACCGAACAAGAGCAGAAGCAATATAAGAAGTGACCGAACAAGAGCAAAAGCAAAATAAGAAGCGACCGAACAAGATTAGAAGCAAAATAAGAAGTGACCGAACAAGAGCAGAAGTAAAAGAAGCGGCCGAATAAGAGCAGAAGCAAAATAAGTGACCGAACAAGAGCAGAAGCAAAATAAGAAGCGACCGAACAAGAGCAGAAGCAAAATAAGAAGTGACCGAACAAGAGCAGAAGTAAAAGAAGCGGCCGAACAAGAGCAGAAGTAAATGAAGCGCTCGAACAAGAGAAGAAGCGGCCAGATCTGAGCAAAAGCAAAAGAAGAGCAAAGCAAAAGAAGAAGTGGCACAACAGCACGAACAAACGAAGAAACGTCGTAAGATTGAAATAGAAGAAGCTACAGGGAAATAAGTGGAAAAGAGAAAAACGGTAGGAGAAGAATCCAAAATCACAATTAGAAGAATTAT
Organism: Periplaneta americana; assembly: GCF_040183065.1. Taxonomy (NCBI): domain Eukaryota; kingdom Metazoa; phylum Arthropoda; class Insecta; order Blattodea; family Blattidae; genus Periplaneta; species Periplaneta americana. Next base: position 130,929,019 of record NC_091122.1, on the reverse strand, counting down.
TTTATTTTTTCATTTTAAAGGAATCAGAATTCTCGTGTTCTAATTTTGCGATGGACATACGCGAAGAGAGCCTTCACTAAAATGGCTGCAGAAACAGAGAGCGTTAACAATGACATGACATGATGATTGTGACGATGGCGAAGTCTATAGTAACAGGCGTGTACGGTAGGTCTGCTATAAAGTTTGGGTCTAATTTCGTTAATATTTTTCATCTGCTGCATAAGTGTGGGATTCCAGTAATGACCTAGCTTTTGTTTGCTGGCTTTTGCAGACACCTTAATTAGCTGAATGTTAGAGTACAACTTGTATAGTTTTCTTTCAGTAGCAACTTCTTATTTGAATCATTTGTATTCTTGTTCTGAGAGTTGAAGTCCTTGATACAAAGATGGTGTCGTACGTAATGAAGGAAATACTACCTAGTGCAGGAAGTTGGAAATATACTGTACATTACTCAGTTGTGTTGTTGGCCTTCAGACCGTCTGTTCGAATTCAGGAAACCATGAGATACGGGCTAGCACTGCAGCAAAAGGAAAAATGGAAAACAACCTGACACTTGTGCGCGCACGAGTAGTATGCAACGCATCCTTTACAATTTCGGAAAAAAAAAAAAAGAGAGAGAGCGTAAATTTATATGTATATATATTATTGTCGCATATATACGGTATTTCATGCATAAAATATTTGTTACATGTGCGCTTTCTTCATTCGTCTTCCTCTTTTTAACCATTCCTTTGTTTTCTCTTTCCTCTCCCTTCCTCTTAAGTTCGTTTTCATTTTCCCCCAATTAATTTTTATGCTCTCATTTGTGTCTTGTTTAATTGCTTATACTTTCCAAAGTTTTCTTTCTTTCTTTCTTTCTTTCTTTCTTTCTTTCTTTCTTTCTTTCTTTCTTTCCTTCTTTTTGTATTTATTGATTTATTTCTTTCTTTTTATATCTTTCCTTCCCCGTTTTATTTATACTTGCCTTTATTTCGTCCTTATCTATTTCTATTTTATTTATTTATTTTTGCATGCTTCTTCTTTCTTCCATTGTATCTTTCACCATCTCTTTATTTTCCTATTCATTCCTGTCTTTATTTATTTCCTCATTTATACCTTTTATTCCTAATTTCTTTTGACATCTTTCTCGATTCTTTTCTCACTATTTTCATTCATTCTTCGTTTTTATTTCTGTTTTCTTATTTAATCCTTTCCTTACTTATTTTTTCTTGTTTATTCCTGTCGCTTTGCATTTTATTCTCTGTTGTTTTTTCCTTTATTTTCTATGTTCTCAGAATTAAATTGTAATGAATTGAATTATTTATTTTATGTCATTAATATCGAAAACATACTATGAACAAAGTCAAGTACAAACAATAATGCATAAAACGATTTACAAAATAATCCTGTCTTTATTTCTTTCGTTGTTTATTCATGTGTTTAGTCCTTTATTTTTACATTTTCTGCTTTTTTTCTTATACCGTATACTATTCTGGGTATTGTTCATAGGGATTTAACAGACTGCCAGCAGAAACTTATGTATAAAAACAATGGACAAATAATTTAATCATGTTTAGAAATTAGCAGGTTTGACAATTTATTTGTAAAGCAAGAGAACAAGATTACTATATCGTTGTTAAGTCAAAGCCTGATGTTAATTTGTTTTACAAATTGTCAGAACCTGCTAATTTCTACGCATAGCCCAATGATTAAATTATTTCTCCACTGTTTTTATACACAGGTTTCTTATGACCATATTAAACCCCTCTTTTTTTTTTTTTTTACATTTTTTCCATTTTTCCTTATGTACCCTTATCTTTATTTCTTTTTTTACTTATCCCCGTCTTTATTTCTTAACACATTTCTTCCTGTCCTTATTTTTTATTTATTCCTGTCTTTGTTTCTTTGCTTATTTATTCCTACCATTATTCCTTTTGTATAAATTCCTCCTTTTTTTTACTTACTCCTACCTTTCTTTCTTTTTATATGTATTGTTTTTATTTATTTCTTATTTATTCATGTATTTATTTCTTTCCTTATTTATTTCTATCTCTATTCTTTCTTCTTATATTTCCTTATGTTTTATTATTTAATTATTTTAATTATTATTGCGAATTTTCTCTCTTTCTTATCTGTATTTTCTTCTTTTCTTCATATCTGAATATCTTTTCTTCTTTCCATTTCTTTCTCTCTATAACCTTTCCTCGTTCTTCTTTTCCTATCGCGACTTTCTCTACTCTTATTTGGATGTAGTGTCTCATTTTTTAAATATTTGGGTTATCATTTGAGCTATGAACAAGAAAAAAGATATTTCTACAAAACTGAATTACCAACTATGCAACAATAACCTCTGAGTATACATATGACCTTTTCTAGATTGAAAAATACAATTAAATAGAGGCAACAGTTTTACCAGCAGAAAATGAACATAAAGATTTAGGTATATTATTGACTTAACAAATAAACGTGTCTAAATGTGTGTGATATAATATAATATAATATAATATAATATAATATAATATAATATAATATATCATATATAATATAATATAATATAATAAAATATAATATAATATAATATAATTTCTTTTTGTATAAAATATTATGCAATGAACCATTAATAACATTTTCAAACCTTGTCTTGTCCAAAAACACACAAGAATTAAAGCCTATAAAACACTGGCGAGACCTGTTCTCATGTACGAGTATCGCAGTGAAGCTTGAACCATGCTTAAATGTGATGAACACCGAATCACTGCCAATGAAATGAAGTTTTTTAAGAAGAACTGCTGGCTATACTAGATTAGACAAGAAGAAATATTAGGATATTTTGAAAGAATTAAATATTGATCCAATTTTAGAGAAAATTCAAAATTATAGACAGAAAAAGAAATCTCATACACTCAGGACGCCTAGAACAAGGATACCACGCCAAGCACTAAATTACCGGCCTTTAGGAACAAGATCTTTGGGCCGTTCGCTGAAACGATGCAGTGAGACCGTAACAGGCCACCAGGCTTAATACGTGATAGGAGGAGGAAGAAGAAAAAGATTTTATATCTCTTGCTTAGCTTTTGTTCCTTCGTTTTCTAGTTTCCGAATTATATTTAGATTTGTTTCCTTATGATTTCCTATTTTCTTATTGCTTCGTAAACTTTCTATTTTTTATGTTGATGACCTGTTACTTTCGCCATTTTCTTGTGTTGATTATTCGTTGTTTCTTTGTTTCTTTTCGCTTCGTACATTTTCTTATCTCTTTCTCTTTTCTTCCATCAATTTTTCTTTCCTACTTCTTTGTTATTTACTTTTCGGCAAAATATGATAAAATTTTATCCTTATTTACGAAATTTTACGTAATGTGTTGGGATGTTAATATCAATTTGCAATTTATTATTTATCGGTTTTTATCGTTTATATGCTACTCATTTATTTCAATCAGTCAGTGAGTCATGTATTTATTTATTTACTTATTTATTATTTATTTATTTACTTATTTATTTAGTTAGTTATTTAGTTCCTTATTTAGTTATTTATTTATTTAGTTATTTATTCATTTATTTATATATTTATTTATTTATTCATTTATTTATATATTTATTTATTCACTTATTTATTTAGTTATTTATTTACTCAGTTATTTACTTGTTTAATTATTTCTTTTATTTATTTATTTAATTTATTTAGTTATTAATTATTTAGTTATTTATTTAGTCATTTATTTATGTATTTAGTTATTTATTTGTTTATTTAGTTATTAAGTCAATTAATTAATTAATTAAGTTATATAGTTACTTATTTATTTAGTTATTTATTTATTTATTTTGTTATTTATTTAGCTATTTATTTATTTAATTATTTATTTATTTAGTTATTTATTTACTTAGTTATTTATTTATTTATTTATTTATATTTCGTTAGAAGTATGGGGTAGTTCTTTTAATTCAAATAATTTTTTTCTTGTGTCCTTGTCTTTTTTCTCCTTCTGTTTCTGTTTTCTTGTTTTTTTCTTCAAAGGTCTTTATTTTAACAACCCCCTGGTGAACTTTGCAAGAGTAATTATTGTAATCTTTAGAGTCCCTGGATCGAGACGTCTTCTGTCTCTGGGGTTCGCACGTACGCAGCATTCAGTTTATTAGAGCAGCAGGAAGGGCGGTACCTGGCACACGGCACAATTAAGAAGGCTCACTGCCCGTGTCTTGTGAAAGTTTCATGAGGCTGACTTCAGAAAATTCGAACTTTTAAAAGTGCAGCTCTTTGAAAGCACTTCGCTTGCTTGACCGGTGAACAATAACAGTTTTTCTATTTTGCAAGTAAGCACCATGCCAAGGCGGAAATAGGGAGCAAAGAAGTACATTTACATTCCTTAGTTCAAATAGTAAATAGGTGCAGTTGCAACGGAAATGCGTTTCCTAGGAGAGGTCAAATAATGTAGTAATGTATTGTTATATATGGGCATTGACACTTAAAACTAGCTGTATTGGCTAATACATGCCTACGTATGCTTTAATATCTCTATTTATTTTATAAAATTCCCCAAAGCTGATTCTTATCAGGTTAATAAACGCCATAAATGGAGAAAGTTACACAAAGTTATATTACTGGTTGTTCTGTATGATTGTGAAACTTTGACTCTCACTTTGAGAGATGAATGGAGGTTAAGGGTGTTCTAGAATAAGGTGCTGAAGAAAATATTTGGGGCTAAGAGAGATGAAGTTACAGGAGAACGAAGTTACACAACGTAGAACTGCACGCATTGTATTACTTCACCTAACATAATTAGGAACATTAAATCCAGAGTTTGAGATGTGCAGGGCATGTAGCACGTATGGGCGAATCTAGAAATGCATATAAAATGTTAGTTGGGAGGCTGGAGGAAAAAACACCTTTGGAGAGGCCGAGACGTACAGTAGATGGGAGGATAATATTAAAATGGATTTGAAGAAGTTGGGATATGATGGTAGAGACTGGATTAATCTTGCTCAAGATAGGAACCGATGGCGGGCGTATGTGGGGGCGGCAATGAACTTCCGGGTTCTCTGAAAGAAATTTGTAAGTAAGTAAATAAACGCCATAACAATAATATAATTTCTTTGTGGAATCTCACCAAAAAAAGAATACATATCCGAATGTTTGAGAAAAAATCGCCTTCTCTCGTCTTACCTCCTAACAACGGTGTTAGCTCTGTGTTGTCCTATATTTGTCTATCGTATATCAACTCCAATCAACTTTGCTTTACTAACTTTGAACATATTATATTGACTTAATAATTTCTTTTGAATTCCTTCTTTCATTGTATTAGATTGTTACCATAATATACTGTATTCCATTACATTTTATCATCATCAGCAGTTTTGATTAGATATGATTGTGATTTTTTTCGGATCGCCATTTCTTAAATCATTTTCTCATAACTATGCCATTTGTGCCCGTATCGCTTACTTAATATCAGCATTATGAAATATGAAAAGCCTGAAATCCAATAAGGGCAACGTCCTCCTATAGGAATGTAGGGTGAGCTGAAGGTCTACTACACTTGGGGAGCCAGTCCAAGAGAGCTTACACTATACTTACAAACTAAACACATAAACAAATTATACTAACTAAACACGAAAAACTATACAGAATAAACACATAAATTATGCAAACTAAACACCAACAAAAAACTATACAAACTGAACACATACATTATACTATACACTATACACATTACAGGGAGTTATACCTGAAATCTTGATTTACATAAATTATAGTCTGAACACACAACTATCCACTCTAAACACACAACAATTTTACAATTATACAGTCTTAACTCACACACAAAAACCTATACAAATTGAACACATAAATTGAAGTCTTAACACAGAAGATCTATACAAACTGCACACATAAATTATACAGTCTAAACACACAAACTATCTAATCTAAACACACAAAAACCATACAATTAAACTCAAAAAATATACTAACTAAATACATGAATATCAGTACTAGCCATATATATTTGTTTTCTATACCTTGAATCTATTTTATGTTGTAGTCTACTTTATGGTATTAAATTATATTGTGTTGTGCATTGTATTGCGTTATATTGTATTATACAGTACTATACTATACCTGTTATGCTATACTAATAATGCACCACACCACGCCAGACGAGAACCACACCACACCATACCACACCACATATAATTATATTATATTATATTATACTTACTTACTGGCTTTTAACGAACCCGGAGGTTCATTGCCGCCCTCACATAAGCCCGCCATTGGTCCCTATACTGAGCAAGATTAATCCAGTCTCTAGCATCATATCCCACCTCCCTCAAATCCATTTTAATATTATCTTCCCATCTACGTCTCGGCCTCCCTAAAGGTCTTTTTCCCGCCGGCCTCCCAACTAACACTCTATATGCATTTCTGGATTCGCCCATACGTGCCACATGCCCTGCCCATATCAAACGTCTGGATTTAATGTTCCTAATTATGTCAGGTGAAGAATACAATGCGTGCAGCTCTGCGTTGTGTAACTTTCTCCATTCTCCTGTAACTTCATTCCTCTTAGCCCCAAATATTTTCCTAAGAATCTTATTCTCAAACACCCTTAATCTCTGTTCCTCTCTCAAAGTAAGAGTCCAAGTTTCACAACCATACAGAACAACCGGTAATATAACTGTTTTATAAATTCTAACTTTCAGATTTTTTGACAGCAGACTAGATGAGAAAAGCTTCTGAACCGAATAATAAAAGGCATTTCCCATATTTATTCTGCGTTTAATTTCCTCCCGAGTTTATATTATGTTATATTATATTATATTATATTATATTATATTATATTATATTATATTATATTATATTATATTATATTATATTATATTATATTATGTTTTATAAATTCTAACTTTCAGATTTTTTTACAGCAGACTAGATGACAAAAGCTTCTGAACCGAATAATAACAGGCATTTCCCATATTTATTCTGCATTTAATTTCCTCCTGAATTTATATTATATTATATTATATTATATTATATTATATTATATTATATTATATTATATTATATTATATTATATTCATAGGGTGGTATTCATAGACATTTCTCAGCACGCGCTACGAGCGTACTAAGCTAGCCCCGGCTATCCACTGGTTACTAGTACAGAATTCAATCCATATCCTATCGCTAACACTGGTTTATGAATACGAAAAACGCTGATGATCCACCGAAAGCTCGCGCTAAAATGTCTATGAATACGGCTCATAGTGTTCTGCCCAAGGGCAGGTCTTTCACTGCAAACCCAGCTTTCTCCAGTCTTTCCTTTTTCTGCCTTCTCTTTGTCTCCGCATAGGATCCATATATCTTAATGTTGTCTATCATCTGATATCTTCTTCTGCCCCGAACTCTTCTTCCGTTCACCATTCCTTTCAGTGAATTCTTCAGTAGGCAGTTTCTTCTCAACCAGTGACCCAATCAATTCCTTTTCCTCATTCTGATCAGTTTCAGCATCATTCTTTCTTTCTTCTATTATATTGCATTGTATGTATTGTATTGTATGTGTTATATTATATTATATTATATTATATTATATTATATTATATTATATTATATTATATTATATTATATTATATATACATTTACTGCTTCGTAGAAGTTCAGTTTATTTTTAAGGTATACCTTACACCTTAATCTACTCCAACGAAGTTCTGTCGTCTGTATAAGCAAGCAGGACATCATAAATTAGACTGTCGTAAAAGTGGAACTGTTTGATCAAATGCCATCATTAAAATGGGTCTGTCACGTTACACAATGCTGCTGCCACCATGATACGGGTAATAAATTTTCCTAGACGATACAACGGCCAGTTGATTTCTTAGTGATTAAGGCGTCATTTAAACCGGGTGGTCTGAGATCTAGTTCACACTAAGTATTAAATTTACACAAGTCAATCTTTTAGTTACACCTATTCCGGTAATAATAGTAATGGTGATGATGATGATGATAATAATAATAATAATAATAATAATAATAATAATAATATTAACAATAATAATATTTGATCGCCGAGACTTCTATATATTTAGATTACTGTCAATATGCAATTTTCATTTTAAATTAGTCATATCTGTCTGTGGAAGTTCAAGCATCGAAGAGCATAACACAAATCCAGAAGGAAATTCATTGATCAAAACCGAGACCCAACTTGTAACATAGAATATATGAAAGAATAAACATTATGTAATATAGAATGGATCTAATTAGTGTCAATTTCCATTCAGTCGGACTATAACGCAGTCATATTATATTGGAGATTAGAAATAAGTAAAAGAATAAATGAATATATGATTAAATAAATGAATAAATAAATAGATAAATGTGTGACGAAATGAGTGAAGAAATGAATGAATAAATGAATGAGTAGATAAGTAAGTATTAAGTAAATAAATAAATAAATGAATCAAGAATGAATGAATCAATCAATGAATCAAGAATGAATGAATCAATCAATGGATCAATCAACCAACCAATCAATGAATGAATCAATGAATGAATGAATCAATGAATGAATCAATCAATCAATCAACCAACCAATCAATAAATAAAAAATAAATAAATAAATAAATAACAGTGGGGCACACAATTATAACTTAACATGATTTTCATTGGCAGAGGTTTCGATTTTTGACATTCTCTGGCACATGGAGTAAAAATTGTAATCATGTATCAAGGTCAGTTGTTTTTGTGATTCTTCACACCGACAGATTCAGCGATGAGATGGTAATAGTTAATAAGCTGTATGTTGTGTTGTGTGAGAAATTTCACCGTTTAGTACATAAATTGATATACCGCGTGATCAGAACTTTGTGTTTAAAGAGAATGAATCTCAGAAACACTGCAGCTGGGGTAAGCTGAATGACGGGTTGGGAGAACCGAGGTTGTCACAATTTTATCTTAATTTATTAGTTATACACTGCGAAAATTTGGTACAAAATCTGTCAAATTTGCCAGACAGTTAAAAAACTTGGAAAATAAAAGGAGTTGTTTTTTTTCTGTTTCTTCTTCTTTTCGCTTTTTTGCCTTTTTTATCCTATTAGAAGTCTTCTTTGTGAACTTTGTCCTGATGAAGATGAATTGTAACCTGGAACGAATTTTCTATACTCAGTATAGAAATCGTACTTGTCGATGTTAGAAAGATTAAATAGTAATGGTAACAAATTACACGAAGAGTAGTGGAAGAGGATAACAAAATGAATGAAGCAATGTGTTGAAGAATGACAAAAGAAATTAAAGAATGTATTGAAGAATGAAAGCATGAATAAACGAATGAATGTATTAAAGAATGAAGGAATGAATGACTAAATTAATGAAATAGTGAATTGAATAATTAATAGAAAATAACAGATTGAATGAGAAGATACTTTGAAAAATGACACTGAACGAATAAATGAATGACTAGTAACTGAATAAAAACATGTAGGCCCTATTGAAGAACGAGAGAAACAATGGATTAATGAATAACTGGAAGGATTTCAGGTATAAATTAAGCATTAAAAGAAAAGTAGAGATAGTACAGTGGTAAAAGTAGAAAAAT